>NC_080635.1:97148767-97748767 GCF_027579445.1 Ammospiza nelsoni
TCCTCTGTAACAAAAACCATATCTCAAGTTCTACTCTCTTCTCATCTTTGCAAACTCTCAAGTATTTCTGAAACCACTAAAGATGACGCGTTCATTGTGGTCTTAAACAAGCAACAGCTTTGTTTCCACACAATAAAAAAATTATAGAAATTATAACCAAGTGGAAGTCAAGATTACGATTTTCACTGTCTTTTGATAATTCTAGCCAAGCCTATTTCTTAGGTCAGAAGAGAGCTGGAGTCAGTGCTGTAATGTCTCCCCATAAGGTTCCTGTGGTAGGCTGAAAAACTGACACTTGCTTCCCAAACAGCCAGATCCAGACTTCTGATCTTTTACCTATTCTATGAAGGCATACCCTATAAGGTTTTTAATAGCTGAGATCCTCACATGCTATTGGGTTTCTTGGGTTTCTTCCTCCCTTTCTTCCACTTTGTTTAGTTATTGTGCATGGCCTTCCTAATTGCATATCAGTTTCCCTGCAGCACATAAAGCTTTATCCTTTCTTATGCTTCCTTAATCCATCTGTTCTGCATGATCCCTCATGGTGTCACGCTGTACCCCATCCTCTTCTGCCTGCTCACTGTTTCCCTCCCATTCCACCTTTTGTTTTCTGTTTTCCCTGCTTTATCTTTAGCTCCTTCCTCACTAACTGGCAGGAGCAGGCCTCAATGAAGTCAGCCTGAACAGAAACCACTGCTGACAGCTGCTCTTATCACTCTGCAACAGAAGCTACTAAAGTTTGTACTCAAGGCATGTTTCCTGAACACACCAAGGGTGGTTCTTTATGGAGCAGACCATACCCTCTGGATTCACAGTTATCTCATATTCCAGGAGACTCTGCTTTTCCTACAGCCAAGTCCTTGATTTTATTCCAAGCTCCCTTTTATTGTTACAGAACAGCCTGAGCAGTCTCTGCTCTTCATCTTTCCCACTGCACACCAGTACCACCATACAGTATTTCAGAAGCTACTTTTCTGGCCACTTCTAACCTGTTTTCCTCCACCTGACTGCTTACTCCTTCTTTCTGTTCTCAAGCTGCTTTTCACGAACTATCTGGTCTTTTATCTCTTCCACTGGCTCAGCATTTGTTTCTACCTCTCTTTTAAATTTTCTCTCATTGCAACATTTTACTTCCAATAAAACACATAAATTGCTGCTTCACATGTTTATTTAGCAGCAGGAGTTTATCAGGGAAACTCCTATGTTTACAGCAAGAAGAGGTACAATCTGGGATCCCTGACATTCCTTTAAATTTGGCTTTCCTGGTCTCCAAACTGCAGTGTAATTTAGAGCACTATGGTCTCTGAGGTGTTACATTTTTGATATTTGAAGTTAAGATTTAAAAATAAGGCCATTACCATAGCTTGCATTACACATTTGCTTCACTTAACTAATCTGATGGACAACCAGTTACACAATGTTTTCTGGATTTATGTTTTTAAAGTCAAAGCATATTTTGCCAAGCTGGCTATTTTAACAATTCCTATTTCATAAAACACCATTTTTATGCTCAATAGCATAACATTTTTTACAACATCATTCTTCAGCTGGATGATTATTTTTTAAACATAACAAAGAAAAATCCTGTTTTGCTTGTTTTTCAAACCACATGAAACTACAAGATAACTCATAGAAGTGTAGTGCTAAGACACTTTTTATCTGAACATCTAGAACATGCTGTTACTTGGGCATGCTGAATCCACAAGCCACAGTTCTGGGGCATTCTACCCAGAAGCCCAACCATGCTTCTTTTCCCCTTCTCTATTATATTAACATAATTTCTAGAAGTAAAAAGCTTGTTTTAAAACAATCACTTACGCTAACATTTGAGGTTTTGGGGAGCTTTCATACCAGGAAACAGCTGAAGCTGAGCTGTAGGATGTGCTGCCTGGCTGTTGTGTAATTGCATCAGATTTGTTCTTTGAAGAAGAGGTAACATTGCAGGGAGAGTCTCTTAGAGAAGAAGGGAAAGACAAACAGCCAGGAGTACAGACAGGGGGCACAGGCATTATGTCTTGCAGGTGTCCACTGTCAATCATTTCAGATCTCAGGACTCTCTCTCCACCTAAGCCATGATCCTGGTCAGCACTGCATGCTCCATCTAATATACTATAGTCGGTTTCTTCATAATACCCATTTTCAATCATTTCTTGATCCTCCTCTTCCTCCTCATCTTGTTGGGAAGAACAAATAATTTGTTTTTCATATGCTTCCTTTTGAGGGCTAACAGGATTGCTCTTGTTCATAGGCCAAATATCTGAAATATCTGTGCTGCTTCGAGAGCCAAAATAGTTTTCAACAAGCCCTTGCTTTACCATGTCAGCACTACCAGTTGGAGAAGGATTATCTGTACCAGTTTCACTTTTAGCTCCTGACAGTTCTTCAGTTGTGCCCTTTAGTTCTAAAGGCTCATTATGTTCTCCTTTGTTTATTTTTTTAACTGCTGCATTTACAGATGAAGAACCTGAAACAGCAGATGGCTCACCCATACAAGTTGTTTCCAAACACAAGTTAACTGTTTCTTCTGTAGCTCTAGGAGGCCTTTCAAGGTCCTGAGGGTCCTTGCAGGTTGCACCAGGGCCTGTTTGTGGGCTGTAACTTTCCACATCAGTAGGCGTGTCCTCATCTGAAACAACCAAGTGTAACAAATCTTTTTTTCCTGAGAGTGAGGAATGTATAGAGGGAGTTTTGTTATCCAAGTGCTCTGAACACACAACAAGCTGTTGCTGCAAGTTGGTGTTTGATGTTTTACTGTCATCACATTTTGGCAAGTCAATTGCTCCTAGATCCAATACTGTTTTGCTGTCACTTAGCTGGCATTCAGGTACAACAGATATCTTTGAATTCTCATCAGGTGACAGCTCATCATCATCTGAAGGAAGTGAATTTATGGATGTCAGGGATGACTGTATTTCACTTACAGCGCTTGTACTCTCAGTGCAATGGCTTTCGATTGTATTTTTTATTGCACAGTCTGGTTTTAGTAAAGGCTGAGGAAATGCTCTCTCACCATTGTGTGCACTTTGTCCATGAACATTTTCAAAAACATGATCAGGGTTGGGGTGAGTTGCAAAAGAACTTGGTTCACTTTCTACACCTGAATCTGAAAATCTAGAAGAGGCATACGTCACACTAACATCAGGTAATTTAGTCATGTCTCCACTTGCAGAGATTTGACTTTCTTTTGTTGAAAGAGCAGGTGGATCGCTTTTCATTTTTGTCAAGATGTCACTGGTATGCTGACAGTTTCTCTCATGGACCTCTTCCTTTTCAGGCATGGGGTCCTGTTCTCCCAAATTCAATTTGTTTCCAGATCCTGAAGACTGAATATTGGGTGCCAACAAATTCTCTTTGTGCTCTTCATCTTGTGGAAACTTAGCCCATGATCCAGTGTGAGCCACTCCTTTCTCCTCTTCATAAAGATTCTTATCACTTGCTTTGACCTCAGTTGTCCTGACTCCTGAGGAAGCTGGTTGATCTCCATGACAATCTTCAAGTGTACCTCTGTGTTGTAAAGCACCATCTGCTTGAGCAGTTCCAGAACCTGTCTGGGAGATGGTCAGTCTATCAAAAATAGCCTCATTTTCACAGTGCACAGGACTACTGGGACCTGGTTGGTCACCTTCAGTCTTGACAGCCATTTCGTCATATGGCATCAATGGAAGGTCTCTTGGCCTGATGCAGGCCTTTGTATCACAAGGAATTCCACTCACTCCAGGGTCCAGCCCCTCGTTAGCACTGTACGAAGGCTCGCCCTCTAACCTTCTACAGGCATTTTCCAGTGCTGCACTTATCAAACATTTGTATCCTACTAACACCACAGAGTCCTTTGAGTTCTGTTTTACGACTTTTTTGGTGTTTTCAGCTTTCATTGTTTTTATGAGCTTAGCAACCTTTGCTTTGGATTTATTTGTATCTTCATTTTTCCCTTTGAAGGTTTTTGTTAGCATCTTTTCAGTTTCTGAATGCCAAAAGACGGAGGCACCAGCAGGTCTCATTTTGAGTTCTGGGCTACTAAAACCAGCAACAAAACCTTCTTCAGCTTCTAATTTATCCAGTTTATTGGACTCTGCCCTTGGAACACTCTGAGCTACCAACCAGGGTACATCCAAATCTTTCAAAGAAAAAGGGGGAAAAGAGAAAGTATGTTTACATTAAAATTATGCAGATAAGTAATGCTATAACACACTAGCAATTATAGAATTTTACACATCCTCTACACTTAAGGTAAAACCCCATATTCTATCAAGTAAATGTAGTTCTTTAAAGTCACCAAGAAATTTATAATAAAATACTCAAGTTTTACATAATTTTGCTAATTTCTTCAAAAGGAAATTGTACTGTGAGCTGTGTTTACCTTCAGTAATTGAATCTAAATACCGATCTTCAAAGATAATAGGCAAGGAGTTCATATCTCCATCTAGTTCACTGCATTCAATAGGGAGGGGTGGAAGAGAACTGCAGAAGGAAATGTTTTTGATAGCTGCACACACCTGTAGATGACTTTGAGCACTGAAAAAAGAAGCAGTCCTCCATGAAAAAAACAGAACTATTTATTTTTACATTAACAGAAATTACCAACAGTTTAATTCATTTTAGTAGAAGCTTTTCTACTAATTAATTATTAATAGATTGATTATTTAATAACTTCTTATAAAACTACCAGTACTTTAAATCTATATTGAGAACAAAAGTTTCTCATTAATTTCTTATGTATTTCTGCAATGCTACTTCTACACAACACAAACTATACAGTAACAGTACTACATGCTATATATACTGTGCAATTTCAAAGGCTACTCACTGTAGTTCTTGAAAGGCAAGAGCAGCTTGCCTAGGATGCTCAAAGCAAAAGAATGCTTCAGCAAATCTGCGCACCTGCAAGACACAAATGAAGGTAGAGCTTATTTTACCTTACAAATAATTTTCAAAAATCCACCAGCATTCCTATGCATCAATGTATCATTTGTATGTATAATACAGACAGTTACTTTTTTTTTTTTAGTTGTTCATTCTGGATGGGTGACACAGACAAGACCAGTGACTGAAACAATTTTAATTTGTGCTCTGGATAACTGGGAATTATATTAGACTCAACTGCCTGCTGAAAATTTTATTTCCAATAAATCAATCATCCAAATCAGGTTCAAACAATAATGCACAAAAATACTATTGGAATTTTCAATTGGAAGAAAGGAAATGACTCTTCAATTCCCACTTCTGAATGAGCCTGAGTATTACCTTCAGAAGCAGAAACCCATTAGATATTCTGCCATCTCAAAATACAGAGGAGTGTTTCAAACTTTCTGTAAGTGTCCTCTAGCCCACAGTAAACTACTCTGCAAAACAATCTTTAGTTTGCAAAGATTTCAGCTGGAAATTATGAAGACAGTAACAGAATGTATATTAATTATAAGCACTGTATTAAAGACTTAATTGTATGTTTGAGGTCAATAAACAATACAATACTGAAGTGATATTTATTAACACATGGGAGTATATTTTTTACCATCAAACATGTTAAACCATCAATATTATACCATCAAATACCTGCTAAAATAGAGAATGTGAATTATACAGCAATTTGCTGCAATTGAAAACATAATCAATGTACTGAAAACGTAGTATCTAGAAACCCCAAAGGTTTTGTACAAGATTTCTCACATTTCCAATATTCTACATAGATACTAATTCAATCAATATGCATTTTATTTTTGCAACTGCCAAATTACCTGCATCTAAAAAAAGCAAAACAAAGGGAATGTGCTGTGCAATGGTTGTTGGCAACAGCTTGTTCGTTAACATTAATTTGGTTGTATCAATTTCAACAGAATTTCTATCCCACTTAGAGAATTACATGTTAGTCTACCAAATCAATAATTTATTTACCAAGCACTTCCTGACCTCCTACACTCCTTTATTTTCTCAGTATACTCTGTGTCTTCCCCCTAAATGACGGAACTTCCTGAACAGACTGTGGGAGTTTTCAGTGTGAAACTGGCAACAAGCGGACGACCGAGCTCAGCTCCCTCAGCTCTCTCACTCAGAGCCTCACCCAGCATCTGCCCCCACCCCGAGCACAAACATGGCTCTCTGGAAATCTTGTCCATGAACTGGCAAATATGAGACTTTTAGGACCACATTAATTTTGTTCAGAGATGAGCACTTGCATGGGAGTTCATTTTCCCTCCTGATACACTGCCCACTATACTTCTAGAGAGAACACTTGGATTAAGTTCTGCAGCTTCTACACCTTTTTGTTTTCTTAATACAAGAAGAACTGAGGAAAATTTTTTCTAAGGTGCTAAAGAAAAAACCCAATCCCAAATCACAAACATTTTTACCCCCAATCTCTAACTTGCAATAGAAACTGAAAGTCTTGTCCCAACCTCCCGGAATTTATTGTACTGTACTACCTGAAATTAATCTTAGTCATAACATCATCTCTGAATAGTCATGGAAAATGCATTGAAGTAAAAAGAAAGCACACAATTCAACAGTTACTTGTAAATGCAACTTCACTCTTGCCAGAACTCAATTTGCTTTCTTTCAGAATTTGTTGTTATGAGTTTATACAGACACATGTGGAACGAGAATTGATGCTCCCAAGTAATTTGCTGCATTTTTCCTGCTGTCTTTTCTAAACAGACACCTACCTTGCAAATACATGATTTTTTCCAGATAATCCCCACCCCCTTATCCAGGAAGGAGGGACTGTTATACAATAGACTTAACAGATAATTTTACTGCTTAAAAACTAGATTTTAGAACAATTCATCATGAAGAGCGGACATAATCACTTTAAATTAAGCAATCTAAAAATTAATTAAAGATCCTAATCAACCAGGTTATTTACCAAGCACTTCCTGGTAAATATAGTTACAGGAACATTGCCAAATTAGTAGATGTCTGTGGTATATATCAAGACATGGGCACACAGATGTTTCCCAGGAAGCAAGCAAGGTAGTTTTGAGTTTACATGAGAGCACTTCACCACATAAAGTAACTGGAGTTATATGGCTAGTAGAGCTTTAGAATACTACACTCTCTCCCATGGAAGATGAAGGCATCTTTTCTTTTGCAACAAATCCCATTTGTAGTTAAGTAATTCCAGTGCTTCTGAAGAAAATCTCAATACCAGCTCCAGACAGCTCCACATAGACTAGCAAGAGTATAAAGTTCGTTGAAAGCAAGCTCCTAAAGCACATAAGAGCTCATTAATGAGAGAAAAGACCCCCAATCAACAGTAGTTTATTATGTTTAATAGGTGCTTAACTTACTGAAGGACTGAGGCACTTGCTAGGACACTGTTAACCAGGCTCTGCAGAACCAGAGTGACTGCCAGCTCTGCTAATGATGCAGGAACCACTGACTTGGGCTGACTCCACAAGGACTTTGCAGGAGGAAATTGCAGCTGCTATTCCTAATCTCTAGACTTCCAGAGGCATGGTTTTTATGGTCCTCCCAATGGGAACAGAAGAACTGTGTATAAAAACTGCTGTGGAATACATATTATGTGTCTGCATATTTAGGAATAGCAGTCAGAGATCTTAGTTTACAGCTCTCCTATTTTAGGACTAATCAAACTGAAAGAAATAATTTTGGAAGAATATATTCAGACCTACCAGAAGATGTCACTACAGAATAAAGAGATGAACCAGTTTAGTGTTCAAATGTTTTGTAATATCAACTAACATATTCTGAGCAGTGTTTTCAATAAAATACATTTGTAAACCTTATCAGGTAGATCAGTATGATCCATGTAGTAGATGGATGTTCAATTTTAAAGTATTCCTCACTTTTTAATGTAGGGCTTTTCCAAGTATTTGAAAATAGTTAAATAGTGAAACACTAGAGTAAACATAAGTAAAATTATTAAAATAACAATTTCAATACATGAACAACTCTTGAGCAGAAAGAGTTTATAAACCAGTTTATGCCTGGTTTATAATCATCTGTGCAAAGAGGGTGAAAGTCATTTGACCAAATACAGGTGGCAGGCCTATCTAGGGGTAGGCCTGGTGATGAGCATGTTCCACTGGTGCAGATAATGGCTCCAGTGGAACATGCTCATCAATATTGATTTCCTGAGGTATGTTTATACAATCCCTCTGAATATAAATTCTCAAGATATTATTAATAAAAGTTACAATTTATTATACTAAGCATTGCAAAACAAGGTCCAAAACCATCTGAACACAGTCTTAGAAAAGGCTGAAATTTAGCATCTCTTTTTCATTTAAAGGTATACTGAATTTATGGATTATGAGTTCCTGCTCTACTGCCACATGGGAAGCCCAGTGGAGCAATGGTTTCTTACGTATATTTTAATTACATGTATTTGCAAAGTATTCAAACTCATATAATCTTGGAGTGCCGAAAACAAGTGTCCATTTTAAAATGAAGTAATATCACATTGTTGGTTCTAAGTTGGCTCAGTCAGCCTGCTTGCTTTCTGCTATCAGGCACTAAATAAAAATGTAATTTTAGGATTACCCATGCCTTGCATCTCCTCTCCAGTCTTTGACTGATTATAGAGTATCTGCAAAGTACAGTGACAGGTAACAAAAGGAGTGAGTATAACAGCAAGTCATAATGATGCAGGGCATGCAGATGTGTAATCAAATTATACTATTTTTTTTTTCATAGGGAGGAAGGGAACTCCTATTTGAATTTTTGTCAAACTGGAAAGCATCAGAGAAATACTTTTAATATGTGCAATGTCTCAATTCCCATAGTACAGTGAAATATTTGGATTTATACTCCCTAAAACAATTGCAGGAAAACTCCATAATTAAGGCATTTATGACCTAAGGAGGATAACTTACAGCACAGATTTTAAAAGAACCACATTTAAGAAGATAAATACATAATAGTCTTTTCTGGAGCAGTAAAAATTCATATATTACTTCTTCCTTTGGTTTTACTAAATATAAATTTTTACAAACACTAACATACCAGCAGCTGAATGCAAATGCGGGCTAAACGAAACAGTATTCTTGTTCCATACCTTCCACCAGTTAATTTGAGGGATTCCAGTATTTATACAAAACCCACCGAAAGGTAAGATTCATAGAGAGACAATAAAATGACACCTTTCTTATGGCTAGCACATCAAACTAATAACCCTTTGCATTCTTTGTGAAAGATTCCATTTATTCTCCATAACAGGCTATTTCCACAACCACCATTTCCTCACTAAACAATATGATTTATCAAGGAAGAGCAATGCTTTAGTCCATATGTGGTTATATTTCACTATGGGAAGAGCACTGCTGTGGTTCTGCTTGCAGAGAGCCCAGAGCAATTGCACACACCCCCAGACAGACCAACAGCACTACACATGGGTTAGTACACACACTCACACACACACACAAACACATGCCTGATCATTTTACATACCCTTCTTTTACATATTCCCATGTAAAAGACTTCTCAAAACTTATTAACATCATAAATCCTTAATTCAGAAAGAAATACACTTTGTTTATGATGTAAGCAGGCAGCCTAAATGCAGAGAAGTAATATGTAGGGTGGGCACAAGACATGGCTTCTACAGAAAAGTCTGCACAAATATATGTTATTCCACATCCTGCAGTCTGTCTTCTGAACTGCATTTCTTATTCAAAAAAACAATGAATTACCTGGTTCATAAACATAAATAGTATGTTTTATGCATTATATTCCAGCAACATTATACATTATATACAAGGTAACAAATGAAATGGAACAGCTCCCTTTACAATTCTAACCAGCTTTCCAGAATATAAATAGAAAAATGGTAATCTGGAGGCTCATTGTGATAAACATTGCCATAACAATGTGTCCCAGTAAACATATGAAGGTCTCTGGGTCAATACTTACTCTTAATGTGTGATGCTCTTGTGCTAGCAAAGCTGTGACCTCCTCTTGTAAGGTAATGACCTCCAGAAACTGCCCCCAGAGAGCCATCAGAAGTGAGCAAAGCTGGGCAAGATTCATATTTATAAGTTCTGCCAGTTCATCAGGATTTTCCATTTTCTGAAGTCAGGAAAAAATATTTATGTGATTCACTGATGAAACCATAATGTACACATAGGAATAATAATAAAAATATATACTTTATCTTAGGGGGAATTTTAATTTAAAAAGCAACTTTCAAATGAGAACCATTTAAACTAAGTATCAAAACTGGATGTCCTGGAGTTTCCTCAAAACAAGACAATGGATAAATCTATGTTAAAACAGTACTAGATTATTTTATGTTGTATTAAGTATTTATCCCATTGCTTTTTAGAATTAGGACTCCTGTCCAAAAATTAAAGCAATAATTCCACTTATGGCAAAGATAACTGAGTTCAACTGTTGTATTTTCTAACATGTAAAAGTCCTGTGTGCCTGAAAGGAAGAAGAATCAGGAAACCAAAAATTGACACTTGCTATGTTAGTCCAACTTTGACAAAATCTTAAGAATTTAATAAAGATATCTCCATTTCAGAATAGTTATTACTCACACTAACCTTTATAAGATGCTATGTATCTACATACATTTTATGCATAGCCAGGAAGCAGTGTTATAGCACAGCCTTCCAAGAACTAGATCGCACCAGGACAAATTCGGTGTGAAACAAGTTTTGCTTTTTTTACAATTTAATGTAATCCTGTGATACAGTTCCACAGCAATTGTAGATAGTTAGGCTTATGTTCCCTGCCATTTTAGAAAATAACACAGTTTTTCAGAAACTCATTGTAGGCCCATAAGGCACTGAGGCAAAGTTATGAAAAGATAGTAAAGAACCAACTCTAGCAATATTACAGAGCTAGTAGAAAAAAGGATTGGGAATATAGAAATAACAACTTAACCAATAAGAAAAGAAATAAGAGAAACTTTTGATATGAATTGTACAAAACAGAATGAAGAAAACAGAAAATGTTTAGCAAGCTAAGGGAGAAACTAACGAATTTAGAGAAGCTATGTAAATACAAAAACTATTTTAATACATAAAGTAAGATTATTCGTTGCCCATAGAGAGCTAGCAGAGCTGAATTTGTCTCCAGTTATACAAATTACATCCTGTAAAAGGCCACATTACACTTTATGGCAGTTATACTACTACTGCAGTACTAAAGGTGAGCTTCCAAGCTGGGCCCACTTGCCAGCAAAGGGTGGATAAACTTTCAAGAAGTTCTAAAACCTGTCCTTCAGACTTCACCATGACCAAGAAATTGGTTATTCAGCTGGGGCTAGCTCTGACTATGGAGAGAGATGGGGAGACAAATCTAAGCCATTTAAAGCAGACAGTGTTTCCTTAAGAATGTAGGGAAACAGGAAAAGGAGACAGCATCAGAACAAGTGCTTTTAGATGAGGGGATGACTTGCTGAATCTCCTTTTGTAAAACTTATTACTATTTGATCTTGCATCATTGCTATTTGGTAACATCCAATTCCAAAAAATCTAATTTTAACTGCAGAAAATTGAAAGTGTGATTTCCATACAAGTAATCCACCTTTCTAAACTTTCAGTTTCATGACATAAATAGTTACACAGCTACCACTGACACACCAAGCCACCAGATCAACAGTTCAGTTTTGGCGACAATTGCGCAATTTCTCTTTGGAGGAAGAGTTTAAATAAGTGCTGGGAAAAACATAGATGCTGTCATCCCTGAAACAAAGAGTTTATTCCCAAGTAGCATATAAAATCAGCACATTCTACTTTTATAGTTATTTCACTTATTTAATACATGAAAAAAAGCCCTGTACCTTGACTTCTTCACACAATTCTGTAAGACGAATTTCTACATCTATGTTTTCTGGAAAGATGAGAGGACATACCCATGAGTAATGTACTTTCTCAGTTGCAGAGTGAAACAACAAATTATCTCACAAAACAATTTTAAGACATGAAAAAGAATTCATCAAATAAAACTTGAAGCCATATTAAGTGCCACAGTTATTAAGTAAACTATAAACTTCCATTAAAATTCTTCATAGCAATTTCTGAGATTGAGGACAGAACATAATTAAGAAAAAAATTTGCAATTATCATGATTGCTTATCATGACACCTTGTCAAGGACAACAATTTTCTACTCAAAATTAAATTTGAAAGTACTGTAGTTTAGATGATAGAGTTTTCAGATTATCCACTGCTATTCAGCAGCAATGTCATCATTTCAAATCAAGGTAATACAATTCCTCTCCTACCAGATTTTCTAGAGAAGCCTTATTCCCATATCATTTTTCTAAAGGTATATAATTTACAAGATACATGAATATAAATACGAATCTTTAGTTGTATGAGGAATTTCTTTAGTTAATTAAAGTGTTCTTTAAGTGATCTCTCAGTAGCTCAATGTTAAGAGCAAATCAATCTAACACAGTATGGCAGCTTAAACTGGATCTGAACTTTGAGTCACTCATTTATGAAGAGAACAGATACATTCCTTCACAAAGATATTTTTCCCTGTTAAACAGCCCTGTTTACTTTGGAGGATTTGATAAATCAAATAATAATTTGGTATTATGTTTAATTTCCTTCTGCATCTGAAGTATGAGTAATAAGGGAACAATTAATAAACCCTAAAATTGCCTATAACAAGAATTTATATTTCATTTTTGAAACACAGTATTAAGGACAAAAATGTTCAATATTTCTTGAAAACAGACAGCAACAAAATATGCCTTGAAAGCCCCAACAGTAACTTCAGGGTATGGATAATGAACAAAGGTGTACAGAACAGCAGCAGTGTGTCTACTCAACTTCTCTCTAATTATGCCACCTATACTTGGTAAGTATATATTGATTTTGAACTAACAGCATTCACCATGCTTAGGTTTGATCTTAATGCCACACAAATTAACTCACACAACACGAGTTCTGAGGAACAAAACAAATTGCAGAAATGTATGATGTTCTCAGAAACAAGCTGACAAAAGTTGTTTAAAGTATCTACATGTACCTTTTGCTAAACAGCACTTCATAATAATTTTTCTGAAAAATAATTTAAGCTATAATACTAGTTTTGGTATGGCCACACAAATCTTGTCATTAGTGAAAAAATTAAATGGTTTACTTATGAAACCATACTGATTATTTGCTTGTCACACTTCAATTGAGAACAGGCTTGTGGAACAAGATTTAAAACCCTGAAATCTAAAATCATTATGGAAAACCCCTAACTATATTCATACCCCAATGCTATATTAAAAAGAGAAGACAGAATAGAGCTAACACAACACAAAAGGAATTTAAGCACTTACATTCTATAGCAGTAATGTTAACCAGCAAACATTTGATGCAATTTTGCTGGCTCTGCTAAAAACCAGTTTGGTTTCCTTTTTATATTAAAACCAAAACACACTTACAGATGATTAAAGTAGTGACCTGCTATTCTATCCTTTTCCCAACAGAAACTTCCTTGTGCTTAAAGAGCTCTGCAATCTTCTGTCCAGCATTAAGCCCACACTGATGCTCCAGAGGGATGACTGGCCCATGTAGATATGGACAAATACACCCTAAACACTGACAATGTCTTGGTAGTGTTTGGAAGAATTAAGTCTTGAGATACCAGAAGGAATCTGAAAGATTTCTCAGAAAACAAAGGTATTAACTATCTTTAAATACCTAAAAATCATGAGTCTGTGTTGCATTAAATGAAGCTATAATTTGAAGCTATTTTTTAAATGTCAACGACTGACTGAACTTTCACTCATTTTTGTTTAGTAAAGTAGAACAACACTAAACCAAAAAACAGCAATGATGTCTCATTTTATCATCTATTTATCAGCCTAAAATTTAGTAGCTCAATTCTGCAGACTTCAGAGTTCAACACGTTTGCTATGGCAGAATATTGAAATTGTTTCTCTCTACAAAAGGAGTAACATTTTATATCATTAATAAGAATATATTTTATAATATCAATAAAAATCTGAGGGATGATATCACCTGCTTTGGAAACATACCTAGGTAGGCGGTTCTCTGGGTTCGTGGATATTTTCTTCTGAGAAGGCGTTCATAAAGGACCTGCATGCTGGCCTTGGCTAGTTACAGGGATTGTACACACATGACTAGTTACTACACTCCTTTTTTCACCTGTGATTTATTATTTGCCTTAAAGTTAGTAAAAGAGTTTACTGCTAGCCTAGCAATTAGTGCAGTTAGATCAGTACATGAAAACAAATCATTTTAGGGTAGTTTCTAGATTAGCACTTGTGATACACATTAAGATAGTGGTTTTTATTTCCTGAAACCAGTAATATTTAAATGCTCAATTACAGTTAGAGTCTAACAGCTGTCTTCACATGCTTCTGCAAAATCAGTGCCTTGTGTTAAAATTTTATGACAGAGAAATAGCAAAGCAAACAGAAGAAACAAAATTAAAGAGAGAATAATTTTATCTTAAACAAAAAAGTGATGATTCTGAAGTTTAAACAGGACTGCATATTATCTTCTGTAATGCATATTTAAACTTCACAGATAAAATATCCACTATAAAAAAGTTAATTTACTTTAAAAATTTTTTAAAAGTGCAAATTACAATTGTGTACTTTGTGAAGTCTACTGAGCCTCAATTTCTTTACAGAAACTTAGCAGAAACATAGCTTTTTTTTTGTTAACTGCTGATGGATTTTGGAAACATTAGTGTTAATGGCAGGCATTATTTTTCATAAGCAAAATGTGAGTAATAATTAAAGCTTACATTATTAGTACTTCTTGTTATATCAATTGTCCCAATCAATGTACAAACAAAATAACCAAAGTAAATGAAAAAGATATTTATAAATATGAAAAAAACAAGTAATTCTAGCAGAGACTTAAAAAATGAAAATAAAAAATTAAACCCACAGGAAACAAACTGTCAGTAGACTACGTACAATGAATGTTAAATCTAAGTTGTCATTTTCTCTTCAGATATTTATTGTGAGCATTTCTGTTCAAAACTACATTCCTAAAAATAAGCTAAATTACCCATATAGATGAGAAAAGGTCTGATTCAAGTTCCACTGAAGCTTGTGAGTGGTTTTGGTTACTTCAATGTGGTTGTAAGATACAACCCAATATTGCATTGCCAGTATGCAACTCAATGGCAGCTTTTTTCTATTACATATATATTTTGAAGAAATATTTTAGGGAAACTGAAGATCATATCTAAAACATTTAAGCATTAAGATTTAGTCTAAGCCTATCCTTAGAACAACAATATTGCCATCAAACTCAATATATTGAGTTGATAAAGCAAATCCAGAGAAGGGCAAATAGCTGGTGAAGGGTCTGGAGCACAAGTCCCGTGAGGAGCAGCAAAGGGAGCTGGGATTCTTCAACGTGGAGAAAAGGAGGAGGCTCAGGGGAGGTCTTACTGCTCCTCTATAACTGCCTGAAAGGAGGTGTAGCCAGGTGTCAACCTCTTCTCCCAGCTAACAAGTGGCACAAGAGGAAATGGTCTTGAGTTGTACTAGAGGGGGCTTATATTGGATATTAGGAACAACTTCTCTACTGAAAGGGTGGTCAGGCATTGGAACAGCCTGCCAAGGGAAGTGGTGGAGTCACTATCCCTGGAAGCATTCTAAAGGCTTGTGGATGTGACACTTGGGAGATGTGGATTAGTGGTGAACATGGTGTTGCTGGCTTAATTGTTGGACTTCATGATTTTTAGAAGTTATTTCCAACCTAAATGACCCTCTGATTCTATGGTTTGAGAAAAAGTATATTTTCACCTTACAAGGAAAACTAAGAGTTGAGTCACTCCTTTAATAAGGTGTTTCCCTCCATATCAAAACTAAGATAACTGGCAGAAAACTGTAGCAGTAACTGTAGCAGTATTTTTGCTTCAATAAAGAAAACACCTCAGTTTCTAGTATTTTTCTATGGACAGCTTTGTAATACGCTTCCTGAATTTTTTTCCACGACAAATGCCTTAGTATTAATGAAGATATATAAATAAAGAAATGAAACATTCTTTCTTTGAATCACTAACTGACCACATCACGTTTTTAAAATATCTTTCATATCTCAATCATCAACCTTACTGTTTCACTGTGCTTAGTTTTGACACTGATAAAATTAAACAATACAAAAATAAATAAGTATTGTCTACAATCCATATAAATGCCAAATGATCTTTTTTTTCTTTAGTAGACCATGAGTAAAAGAAGTATATGGTTGATGAGGAAAAAGTCTAAATTGTTGTTTACAATGCCAATATATTTTCCTTTCTTACTTCCACTGCTCTTCTAGTCCACAAATCAAGGTTAGGCTCTCTAATATATCTTCATTCTACAGAAAAGAAATGTACACGTACATTTCCATACATTACATGTAATACATTTGCAGTTACTTTTATCACATGTGGTTAGCTAGAAATCTTCATGGCAACTAAGTCTGCTTAAAAAGTCAAATTAAGCCAGCAGCAGTTTTTTCTTGTAGGTCTTTTTGCATGTAAGTTTTCAGTGAAATATTCTCCTCAAAGCTTACAGAATTTAGATTTTTGTACAAATATGCAATGTTTCCTTACAACAAACAAAGTGCAGTGTGCTACTTGGATTAGGAGCTTCTCTAACTTTCTCACCACTAAACACAGTAATTTGAAAAAAGAGCAAATCAAAACCAAGAAGAAAAATATATATTTCCATAGATTAAGGCTGTTATCTCCTCCTTTTATTAGAGATGAGATAGTACTTGTTCCTTTGTTTTTCTTCAGTTATTAAATTTCAGATCAGTTTAAGCAAAAAACAGATGTAAGAGATATGCCATCAATGACAGGTTAATCTAGAAGAGGTCTTATAAACATTCACAAGAAAGTGATAAGTTTTATGAAATTGAACATACCCAGTTCAATTCGGTGAGAAGAGGGGAGATCCTTGGTTATTGTAATGAAATATCTATGTAACCCTTTGAAAGCAAGCAGCAAAGTGGCACAAAGTGTATAGTGGAAATTATAAGCATGGCTGAGGAAAGACTCTGAAACAACAAAACTGCAACCCTAGAATAAAAAAGAAAAGGCACATATTAATTTTGCTTAATAAATGAAGTGTTAGCAGAATGACTAAAGATATAAGCAAATGCCTCTTTTCACAAACTTGATTTTTGTTTTCAATGGATTGCAAGACATTAAAAAAGGAGGTCAAACATTTAATACTGTAAGCTTCCCATATGTACATTCCTGAAGCAGGTAACATAGTCTCTTGGAACAATTTTTCTCATTTCCCTTTTCACATGCCACCCCAAAACCACTTTAACAAAGTTCATTCTTTATCAAATAATATTCCTGCAGAAAAGATAAAATTCACACCTCCCCACAGAATACAAATGAAATTTTAAACTGCTATTTAATCTTACGTCTGCTGATAATTGTTTTGTGTAGTTATTGCCAAAGACCACGCTTTCAAGAGAAGGAATCACAGAGTCCCTGTTTTGTGCTGGTGCATTCCTGTTCAACCACGTATTCTTCACTGGGCGAGGAAAACTGCAAAAAGCACAAAAGAACTGATAATCTGAACATACTGTGCCTCATTACTTCCAATGCAAACTTCAATTAATTTAAACAATATTTCTGAAGGTTTAAGCCAGAAAGATAAATTTTGAACTATACAGGTATAAAGGATTCAGTTTCTGTGGATTTTGCTGTGAAGACTTAACCTCTTAAAAGTGAAGCAGCAGCAGGAAGTTCAAAGCTGTTACACAAACTGACATTGCTGTTTTCCTAAAGGATGCCTGACCTCTGCCTGCTGAGGAGGAGTTCAGGAAGAGGATTCCTGAACTCCTGGAAGAACAGAGCATCCTGCAACAGGAGCCTTGTGATAAAAACTAGGAAAGATGAATGAAAAAATGAATGAATGCAGAAAGTGGAGACTATTAGATAACAGGCAGAAATAAGCAATTACAGATTAAAGAAAAGCGTATATTATACAGGAGTCCAGGGCTGTACCCAAGTAGAATTATCTTCTCTTTCAAGGGCAGTGTTAACACTGGTTAACAGTTCCCAACACAAGGTGAGTCTGAATGCTACTCAGAAGAAAACACTCAAAAAGTGACAACTCCTTGGAAAGGAAGAGGTGCCAATAATGTGAGCATGATCCAAACAGAAGACCAAACTGTCACCCATGAAAGCCCAAAGGACAAAAAGGAGTGGTATCTGCAATTCTCAGCTTTTTCAAAAAGAAGTGCTCCAGAAAAGTGAGCCAGATATGGATCCAGCAACCATCAAGCATTTGCTACATGGGACAGCTCAGCTGAAATAAAACACTGTAAATTTAAAAGTTTCTTCCTCTCCCCATCATAAAGGACAACTTGAATACTTAATTTTGTGGACACAGCAACACCCTACTCTCAAGATAACAAAAGCAGCACAGAAGATGCTGTTTTGTTTCAGTACCTCCTTACACAAACTGTATCAAGCTGAGGTTTAAAATTAAATAGCATTACTATATCATCACTTGAAAAGCCAGAAACTGAGGAAAAATGCATAGGAAACCCCTCAGATTTACTGCAACTTTTGAAAAAGGTCAGTAGGGAAAAATATGTTTGTGCATAAAAATTAGTATCAAAACCTGCTTTTCATTTTCTAACAACAAATGATCAATATAGGTTAAATGACTGAATCTCACTTGTGGGACAGTATGACCATGTACATTTTACATACATGATGCTACTTTAAGTAAATTTAAAAGTGCATTTATCAGATTATGTCTTCAACAACAATTCCCACCTTCTCAGTACTTGTTTCTTTCCCAAATAAGGCTGTGCCATCTCTTCAGATGTGTTAGTTCATTTACTATATAACCATGTCTAAAACACATCACCAAAACAATTCAAACCAACTCGCAGGGGGAAAAACAACACAAACCCATGAAAGTCAGCTGAATCCTCCAGACCAGCCCAGCCCTCCAGCACAGAACAGCTGTCTAACACACTCAGAGATGCTGCTTTCCATGATGTGAAGACAGGCACAAGGAGTGGGAATACCTGAAGCTAGAGGTCTGGGCATTTATGGCACAGATCGGCCTTGAATATGAGGAAACTTGAGGGCAGTAGCATGGAGTATTTGGAGACCATGAAAGAAGGAAAAGATAGATATGCTAAAAAAAAGGTGTGCAAAGAATACTTCATATGAGTTACTGACTGTACAGCCCTTTTTCACACAGAGAGAGATGCAAAGTAAACAGAGATTGCAAAGGTTGACACCAGTAGATGAAATTAAAAGGCTCCAGCAAAAAATAGCCAAAGTATTTTTTAAAGAAAGAAGTTAATTCTCCAGTTCCTTTTACTGAATAAAATGCTAAATGTATCATTTGCAGACATCACTGCCATTGCAGTAGTAACTGAAAACTGTGAAGATAGTTAACAGAAGGCACCCTATTTGTATTAACAGCAGCTATTTCAGTCAGTGTGTATAGTGTACAGCAGATCTTCCTGATTAAAGAAATTCATAAATATTTATACATATAAACATACACTTACAAATAGAGATGTTTATACAATCCTCCACTTCTCTGGCCTTGGGTATTCTCTCTCTTCTATACTACACACTCTTATTTCTAATTAAAAAGCCCTCAAAAATTGTTTCAGAAAATTTAAAAAACAAAAAGTTTCTCATCCCTCTGGATGAGAAATTCCAAATGAATGAGAATTCCAAAATCATCATAGAAAACAATATTGTCCATAGATTTAACTCCTTATTAAGTATTCCGGTTTTATAACATTTCCAATTGGACAATCAAGAATTGATTTGCATTTTATTAGTGAGAGATTACCTTATCAATGGCTGATGCAGAGCAACCAAAGAAGCATGGACTACAACCGATATGACAGAAAGGTGGAAGTAATCAAACATAACATTGACGTAATGATGAAGGCCCTGGTGGAGGTTAAAGTGCAACTTTAAAGTTCGGCTACTAATTGGTTGTAGTGTGCTCAGGTCATCTGGTCTAAAAAGAAATCAACAGAACAACATACAATTAAAACAATCATATTTAAAGTGCAAGTTATTAGTAACTGACTCAGACAGCAATTTATCATAAGTCCATACTTAGGAACACAATGGCATTTCCCCCAGAGAAAAAAAAGTTAGAATGAGACAAACCAGTTATGAAATCTTAAGCGACTTCAGCATTAGATTTCTTTTTTACCATCATTTATGTCTAATATGAACAAACTACATCTATAAATAACACAGATTTAAACAGATTAAGGGGTTAACATATAGTCTTGCTTTAACAAAATCTTCTATATTTAAACTTACGAGTAGTCTGTATCCGTGAAGTGTAAATCTAATGTTAGCAGAAAATTCATTTCATTAAGCGACTCCTCAATCTACAAAGAAATTGTAGAAGCATGAAATCTTTCAGGTCCCTTATTTGTACTAACTCAAATTGCATATAACAAAGCCTAAATTATCCGAATATAGTAAATTTGAACAGCAGATTACCTTCCTCTCATCTAACAGCATTTTTATTTTGAAAATCATCACATCATTCACAGAAACTTCCTCATTTTTGTAAAGAATCTGAAATGTTTTACTGCAAACTATATTGTCATGGACTGAAGCGGGAAAGGCAAGATCTGTTGCACCTGAAGAGAGAAAAAAGCATTAATTTTTATTTATTTAATAATTTAATATTTTAATTAACTTTTAAAAAAGAAAATTAATAATTTCCATCAGCTTCATGATTAATATTAGAATTGTAACAACATCAGTAATGTAAGTAGTTTTCAGTCAGTGACTGATGAAGTTTGAAGGGGTACATTTTGTTTCAAAGAAACACTATCAGTATTTTTAATATAATTTGCTTTTAATATAAGTTCTGAAGAATTTTTGCTTTGTTACAAACAAAAGACATTCTAGGCATCAAAAATTGCAATAAAAATCCTGAATTGTCTTTCATCTAGCATTCATGTTAATTTGCAGGTTTTAACCACACTGAAAACAAAATTACCTACAGATGAGGCAAAGAGGTTAAATGACATATAGCACTCCACTGAATCAATCAAGAACAGAGATTGTTTGTTCTTTCTTTCAAGATCTTTGCATCCTACTCAGGCCAAACTAATACCAAGCTTATCACCTGAACCTGGCACTGTGCATGGAATATGACACCTCAAAGGCTACTCATCACAAAGAGCTCAGAAAAGTGTGATAAATGGTTGGGGAATCTTTTGTTGGAAAAAAAAAAAAAAAAGACTTAAAAGATTTGGACAAAAAATG
The DNA here is from genome assembly GCF_027579445.1 of Ammospiza nelsoni. Lineage (NCBI taxonomy): Eukaryota > Metazoa > Chordata > Aves > Passeriformes > Passerellidae > Ammospiza > Ammospiza nelsoni. The sequence goes on from NC_080635.1 coordinate 97,169,950, forward strand.
AGAAAGGGAATGATTTAAAACAGTAATTGAGGAAACATCATAATAGCAAAGGATTATCACACAGGAAGTATCACGATGGTTACTATCCTCTGGAAAAAACCTAGAAGAAGTTGGAACTTTGAAGAACAGAAATAACAGAAATACTGACACTTATAACTCCTCTTAAAAAATGGCACAATAACATCAACATCTTCCAAGACAAAATGTTTTAGAAATCGTGTAAATGAGGGTGCAAAAGATTTTTAAAATTCTTTTGATTCTTCTTAATAAATTACTTCAAAGGAATCCACAAGAGGAAAAAAAAAAATCTGCAGTTTTCAGTCTACAGCTTTGGGGCCTCTGATAGAATATTACTGCCCTTGGCAAACATTCCCACTCTTAGTAACATCTTAATTCAACTTGTCATCAGAAATGTACAAATACTGGGTTTTGCTGAAGTGTTTTCATACATATCATCAGTTTAGATATCCTGGACAAAGTGCTTACAAAGGCTGAATCATTACTGTGTAATTCCCCTATGAATAATGCCACTTTCAGCTTACATCCATCTGTGTCATCTGTTACAGCTGAAGGGCAGAGCAGGTATGGTTTCACTTGGCACATAATCTGATATAACTGCACAGCATCAGCAAAAGGGATCTCCCACTCCTGTCTGAAACAAAAGAAGTAATGGAGACAAATGGCTGAGGTCCCACTCGCTCTGCAGTGTCCAACCCTGGGTTGCAGCCCTGAGCTCTGCTGACCTCAGCGGAACACAAACCGGCATCCCCAGAAGAGAGAGAGGAGCTGCAGAGCAAAAGCTGAGTCAGGAACAGGCTGAGCCACTTCCACATGGGGAGCAAGGTCTCACAAATGTGGGGTCATCAAGGCAAAACTGCTGTCTTTTAAATCAAAGATGCACTGACTGGCCAGGACTGTTCCTAAGCTTCTATCCACACAAAAGGCTGTTTCCACAACAGAGGAGAAAAAAAGTGGGAATTTTTTTACTCTTGCATATAAATGATGTATTTACTCTTACATATTCATTACTCTTGCATATACATTTATTATATTTATATATATATATATATATATATATATATATATATTTATTTATTTATTTATTTAGAAGATTATTTACTCTTGCATCATAAAACCAGACACCTCATTCCTTCCTAGTCTGCCTTCGCTGGTTTTTCCTCCCCCTTTTATTTTTCTCTGAAAACCAGCCATGAATTTTTGAGAGAAGGAGGAATTCAGAACATCCTCAAATCTGAAACAACCTCATAAAGGCTAAAAATAAATATGTTTTTCTTTTCATTTTCTACAGCACAACTACACCTTTCTTCAAAGTCCAAGAATAATAAAAGACCTTCACAAGACTGGAGCTAAAGCAAGTGAATTGCTTTATCATATCTGTAATGACACTCGTGCTGTTTCCCAAGCAGTTCTCGTGAGCTACTAAAAGATGTGAAAAATAGAAATGGAAAAAAATACTTATTTAAATTAATGGAGGACTGCATGAAGAGCTGGGCAAGGGGTGAAAGGAGATAAAAGTGAACTGGAAAAAGAGGAAAAACTTAAGACTGTGTATTTGACTTGGGAAAATAAAATGAGGAGAGACATCAAACAAATGATCTGTAGGAGAGGGGAAAACACAGCCAAAGTAAGGAAACTGCATATGACTTGTGCCTAGAAGAAGGCAAAATTACTTGGAGAGGAATGGGAAAATCATGACATGACAAAGCGAACAGAATTTAGAATAGGCAAATATGAGAAAGACTGAAAAGAGAGGAAAGTACAGAAAGAAGCACCTGATCAATACAGGACACCATTCCCAAGAGTGGGGATCCTGACCAGCCTCCTCTGTGGTCAGCAAGCAACATTTTCACACAGTGAATCAGCACTGTGCTACTCTATGCTGAGACCAATAGCAGCTATTTTCTGCACATAACAGCAGTCTCAGAATTGCTATCAGCTATTCCTCCTCCTAGAGCAGGAGGGCTGCATGTGAGCCTACAGCATCCAGCTCTGCTAAATCAAGCAGGTGGCTAAATGGAAATGGAAAGCAGAGGTTCTCAGCAAGACCTAGCACTACCATGTCCACAAGAAGGACAAACAAACCCCCTTTCACTGAGCAGCCTGTACCCTTCCTTCTGCTTTGTCGTGAGACAAACATTATCAGTAACTACCTGAAAACAGAACTGAGAAACTGATTGAAAAAGGGCCCCAAAAAGGGTTTGAAGGGGTTTGGGTTTCTTGAAAAACAGCTGCTTGTCAACTGAAAGAGTTCCCCAGCTGAGTTACAGACCAAATCAAACATTTGTGTCAACAGCACACAGAGCAATATGAAGGTAAGACAGAGTGGCCAGGGGAATCAAGCATTCTTTTTTTTTTTCTTTGTCAGAACTGCTGATCTAAACTCACACCAAACTGCAGTCTTAATGTTTGTACCCCTTTATGCCTAGTAACAGGAAACAAGAGCTAACACACATGTCACAATTTGCCAACAAGACTGCAGCTTTCTGACAAAAAAATAACCTAAGATCATTCAAAAATATACCATGAAATGGAAAAACTTTTTTTTTCCAGCAATATCAATCATATTATTCAGTGTCACTTCACAGAAAGTGTGTTTTACTAAAGGATGTTTACCAGACTCAAATTCTCTAAACTGCATTAAACTTTGCCTTTGAAGTGGAGTAATCTTGGCTCATCAGAACTATTCATTTATTTCACACAAATCCAATAAATATTTAGGAAGCTTGACCAAAATCCAGTATCTACATTGTTGCTGTACTCAGAGCTACTTTCAAAATAGCCTCAAAAATTCAGTTACATCCTATCAGACTATATTCGGTTACATTTTCTCAGACTATATTGGGTTTTTCTTCCTTTAAACTCCCATAATTCCATGTAACATTTGAAAACTTAATTAATTTTTTGCTTTCCACATTTTTACACCATGTTGAGGTATGGCCTACACAGAATTAGGCGAGCCCCAAGAGGTTTCTCTGGATTTAGTTTGCATGGACATAGAAATCAAAAGTGAATGACAGGTTTAAAAAAGAAAAAAGATAAGGCAAATCTGTTCAGGAGGCTAAATCAATTTTCAAGTGTTCCATTAGAGAACAACAGAGTAAGTTTGAAAACTGCATCCTTTCAAAGTGTTCTTTTCAGAAAAAGAATGGGCTTATCAATCTGTGTAAGAGTCTGTATCTGAAATTCTCCATTGCTTCCAGATATCTACTTAGATCTGCCCTTGGTCATCTTACCCTGAAACACGGAGAAGACTGAGCCAATCAGTGGAAAAAAACAGAAGAAACTCATACAAAGGAATCACCATATTTTGCTACCAGCAGAGACAATCAGCAGATGAAAAACAGTAACACAAATTCTGTAATTAACTTTTAAGTCCTGTTGTTAAGAACAAAATGTATTTGCATTGTGTTAGTAACAAAATTAAAAACACTTCTGTATTAGTAAGAAAAATATACAACAAAAAGTGTAATTCCTCAATTAGCAAGGCAAGATAATGACCTAATTTACTGAAAGGTTTTACACTTACCAGTTCCATGTAACAAACTAGCTTCCAATATGTGTGGAATTCTTGGAGGAATTTTCATAGATGCACGAATCTGGTAAAAGCTAAAGCAAAAGAGTGATTTGCTAAAGATGTGTTACAGTACATCTCATTTACCATATACAGATAAATTGACAAAGGCAGGAATGGATAATGGGAATAAGGAACAGATCAAGGAAGTCTACAAAGCTTAATACTGTCTCACTTGACCCTTACCTTGTTATATTTTATTTTTTTTAATTATTAACCAAAGTAATAGTCAAACATGAATAAAAAGAAATCCCAACACTAGCTTTTCCACACCCCACAGAGTTGGGGGAAATACCTGTAAAGACCTGCAGTAAACTACACTGGGAAACTGGTATGAATGAAAAATCAGGATTACCACATTCACTACAGTCATCTCAGAAGGATCTGCCATGTTGCACATCTACAGGACTGCTATAATCAGTTGTGACACTGAAGGAGGTGAAACTGCAGTTTGTACAACTCCCCCCCTCCAGGAACCTCTGAAAAAACACTGATTACCAGACACTCCCTGTGCGGTTTGTGGCCACCAGCTATGCAAAAGTGCAAATAAAAGGTCACACTAAGCAAAACGTGACAGTACCTTTATGCTATCAAAGCCAGGAACTGCAGGCTTCAAACTTAAAATTGAGAAAAACCCCAACACAAGTCTTTGGGGTCTCTACCCCATCTCTAAACCATTTTTCATCTCATTCAGTTCGATACCATTTCCAACTTTGATTTTCATCTAAGAAATCCTTAACTGTCACCAGACTGATTTTATGGAAGCCTCTACATAACACAAACACCCACAAATACCCTTAGATGACACCTTCTAACCATCCCATCCCATTTCAGATAATTTATTTTTGTTTGAAGAATTAGCTTCAGTTCCTCAGTGAGCTGATGTGACCTACCACACAGCTCCACGAAGACTAGGACGAGTAAAAGAGGCAGCACAAACACAGGTAAAGAGGGTAAGAAAACCCCACCTTTTTTGATAGGAGCATTGTCATAAATGCCCTTAGGAGTACATTTTTACCCCTCATATTTCACCCACAGTGTACACCCAATCACGGTCATGGTTTTCATCATCCCCAAAAATCCGAACCCAGACTAATGTATTTGTTGTTTTCTGATTTTGACTTCTAACATTTCAACTGAAGCTCCCCATCTGGGACTGAATGTGAATTAGCCTAACAAGCAGCCAATGAAAAAGCCTTTAATTTAATTCTTTCACAAAATTAAAAGTCAACTTTAAATTCATCAAAACTTATATATCAAAGAATGCTTTATAATGAAGCAGTAACATTGTTAGAGATAAGAGATTAAGTGATTCCTACTTTTAAAAAGTAGAGCAAAACTTAACCTATTGCAAGCTACTAGTTACATTTCATTTTTTGAAACCCACAGGTCAAACATGATTCCAAATACACTCTCTAAGTGATTAATAAATAGTAAATTAATTCATTTTGTATTGGGTTAAAGAAATATGAATTAACATTAAGCTTTCACTGTTATCTCCTCCAAGAGTATACAGAATTGAGAAGATGAAGAGTGCCCTCTCAACAGTAACCCAGGAGGATACAGCACAGTACAGTGATGTTCTCCTTTTTTCTGGGTCAGATGAGACTTCCATCATTCATTTAGTGACTCATTTCACCTATACTGAAGAAACATGATACATGATAATGTACAATAGCCTCAGCAAGGAGATACTTTCCACCAGCCCCAGCTTCACAGTGTCATTTTTGGATCCACAGTAAACATTCATCAAGAGACTGATGCCTTACCACTACTGGCTGCATCTTCCCATGATCCTGATGACCAGCTTGTCATGGTAAAGCATGCTGCTTGTTATTTCATTAAAAGAAATTATTTCATTGTATTAAAAGAATGTAAAATTATTTATATGGTTTACATGCAATATTTTGTTGCAGTTTTCTATTAAAACATCACATCTCAGTAAGTTCAGAGATATGCCACATATTTTAATTCACCTTGGCTTTAGCCTACCAAACTATTCATACCAAATTGTCATTCTATTAGAATTTTAAAAATCCAAAACCTGCATAATTCTCAGCTGATGTTCAGAAGCATGTGACAGCTCTGCAGAGCATAAATTTAACTCAGGATTAACAACTTTACCAAATGTGGATAGATTACCGAATAAGGACTGTAACAAGGTAAAATGAAAGGCAAAGCAAAATAAAAACTGAGCATTGAACAGAAAAAAGGTGCAATGGGATATTCCCATTACTTAATCCAATAAGGCTCATTCACCCTAGAGATACTATTAAGTGACTGTTTAGAGTTTGTGCCTCAAAGAAAACGATCAATAGAATTGTTCATGCTTAAAATGTAATTTGTGAAACCAAAAGGATGTTAGGACATCCTTTCTTTCTTATTATTGTTGCTTGCAATTAATCAAGAGCAGACCATTCTATCCTTTTTCTTCAGCAAACCCTTTACCTGCCTGATATTTTTATTTGGTTTCATAAGGAGATGAAGGTGTCTTGTTTGCTTGTTTGAGACAGATGGGTTAGCTTTTCAGCAGATTTATACTTTAAGCAGTTTAGAACACAAAACATTCACTTGTTATGCTGAATAATAAAATCTTGTAGGAGTTCAGCTAAGGGCAAATACGCAAACACTAATTCAAAATCTTATGTCTAGATAGATGACAAAATTATTTAACTGCACTAAGTTACTTAAATAGGAAAGACAGCCCCCTACACAGTATTTACCTGAATTATTCACTGTCATTCATCTTTAAATGCTGTATAGATTAAGGATCTATCTGCAAATGAAGAGCTATTACACTGAAACAGGATACCTGATTCACAAAGGTATTATATTTGCAATTTGTAAATAAGGAAATACTTTTTTAAAGTTATGATATACATTTCTCATTTGACAGCAAATTTTAAAAGTAATGAAATAAAATGGAACAAGTTTAATCACTCTTTTTCCCCAAGCCCTGCCCTCCTCATCTTGCCATCTTTTGTTCAACCCACGAATCAATTTGTGTTGCAATGCTTCCATTTCTATTAAAAACCAAAACAAAACCAAGTCACTTTCAATTATTTCCTGGCTGTACTATAAACATTGTTTAATTTTCGTCAGGACAGCTGACACAAACCTGATCCATGGTATTTGCTTGGGCCTACACAGAGCAATTCAGTATCAAGGACTTGTTACTCACCTCTCACATTCAATTCTCCCAAATATCCTTAAAACACTCCATAAATAGGATCTGAATACAATCAGCTCTCCACTGTCTCACGTATCAACTCCCCACTATCTAATGTAATGAGAGAATGAAGGTATCCTGCCTAGTGGAAAATTCCAGATGATAACAGTGCTACAGATCACACAACCCATGGTGCAGCAAACGTGCCCAAATTGATGAAGTAAACTCCAGGCTGCCAATGCTTTCAAACCCCACTCCAGCTTCTTCCAAATGGTGGAACATGGCAGACTTAAACAGACACTTGCAGGCTTACCACTAGAACTTTTCAGACACAACAGCTCGGGTCCATTGGTGTGTCTATAGTACACTGCTTTCCTGAAGCCCACTGGAAGGCAGAACTCAGCACAAACATCCCAGAGCATGGCCCGTGCTGAAGCAAAGCCAGTGAGACTCACATGCCCAACCTCAGTACAGCACATTTTCTTTAACATGCATCTCTAAGTCACAGGAACATGACAGGGGAATTATCAAACTGATCCTGCACCAGTCTGGTACTTTTTCAAGTCCTGATTCTGAGAGCAGCCTAGACAAATGCTCTACTAGTAACAGAGACAGGGCTTCAGGTTCATATAAAGCTATATGCAAAACTGTTTGCCAGAGCAGAAATACTAGAAAAAACAAAATAGCTCAAGCTTTGCAGACAGCATTAAGATTCCAGAAAAGTGCTAGGGTTCTTAAAGCATAGAACAGCTGTGTTTCTATGAGAAGATTTTAAAAGAATAATTTGAAAAAAAAAAAAGTTACAATCTCTCCGTTAATCTCTGTTTTGACTGCATTACATGAAAAAAACCCCCACCATTTTCAGATTATTAACTGAAACTGCCACATCATCATTGATTTTTTAAGATAACAAAGAAGTCAGAAGTATTTTGACAAAGACGTTTTAAAGTTACTCTGTTTTGAAGAAAAGAATTAGTGGCATTCAGAAAGGTGGTATACTGTAAGAATGACCTGTAAAAAACAGCCATATCCTTCACACTATCATTTGTGCCATCAGCTCAAGCAAGATTACCCTGTATTTCACTAAACAGAGAACAAACCAACAGAAATACCACCAAGAACTTTAATATACAGTATGACAGAAAATGCACTAAAAAATTAATCATGAGCAAGAGCCTGATATGCATTAACTGTTAAAGTACCCTGACAGATTATGCCATGATGTTAAGAATCAGCACCTGATAATTCAGCAAGATACTGTGATGTTAGATGATACAGCTAGCATTTGTCACTTTAAAAGGCTGGGTTACTATGGCAGCTAAGGAAGTTGAGCCTTAACAAGAGTCACTGCAGTACAAGCAGTGACAAGCAGGGAACACAGCTGGATGAAGGTCTGACTACACCAAGAACAGATTTTGAATGAGTCTTGAGAACCATTTTTTCAAGACAACAAGTCGCTTGCTACAGTTTGATGTTCATGGGTGGTGATGTGATTTAAAGGCTCCAGAGGGAGGCTGAGTAAATGGAACTTGAAACAGTCTTAAGGATACTTTAGCATTGGAGCAGATAAGCTATGGAATCTCCCCCTATGGAAGCTTTCAAGACATGAGGGGACAGTGCTCCAAGCAATATGGTTTGTATCAAGTTCTGACCCTCCTTTCAGCAGGAAGAGAGTCAGAACTGTACGATATGCTACTATCCCTTTCAGCCTCAATCAGTCTATGATCACAGAAGTTATAGGAAACCTGAAAAACAGGGTTCAGCACTTTCCAACTTGATGACTGAAAGGCAACACAGTAAAAAGCACATATGGTTGGGAATTGGTACACAGAACAAGTTGCAGACACACCTGTCAGCAGAGCGTATTTCAGCTCCTGGTCTTAAGGCTACACAGGCAAAATCCCTCTCAACAGCTTCTCTGAAAGGCAGCATTTTTTACTTCCTATAAAATTTTAAATGTCATTGACTTAGGAAAAAAAAAAAAAGATGACCTACAACACCACCTCTGAAAATTTGCCAACCTCTCCTTCTCTAAATGTTTACAGCATTTACTTTATTCATCTTGGCAACAGACATGAGGTCTAGGATGAAAAATACCAGATCTCTTGCTCTAGTTGTACTACTTAAAACCTTTATCCTGAAACAGTTTGATATCAACCCCCCCAAAAGGTACCTTTGCTTTTGCTTCAAATTTGGAGATAGTTCAAACATTTGAGATGTCTACTGAGACAGGACACAAGCAAAGCTGAAGTAGACAGCTTATAAATATCCAAGTGATTTCTATCAAACCCAGCCTCCGCAGTCATTCTTCAGTAAATATATGCACTCGTGTCTGTTTATGTCATTTGGTCCTCAATGTCACTGCATGCAAATATATAACCATGATATTAAAAGGTTCAAAGATATCTGGAGCTCAGTGTCCTTATGACAGACCTTGTAGAAAAAGGTGTTCTGAAATAAACAGCTAGAATTACTGCTCTCCTTTAGGCAGAGGACATCTCCACTGTCCATCTTGTGTATAAATGATTAAATTTTGTTCATCAAGTTGTAATAAAATCTTGAAGATTTAAAAATCTGGCATGCGCCAGAAAATGCTTTCCCACACAGGAAAATTTATATGCTTCCTTTTTTTTATCCCCACTATGGGGGAACTTCATTTAGATAGATGTGAGTAAGGGAGTTTTTACCACATTTGTGGAAAATGGTAACTTATAATCTGAGCAGGAAATAGGTTTATCAATAACTGGAATGTATCTTGCTACTGACAAAAATAGAAACGTATGAAGTAATAGTGATTTGACTTTTTAATGCTCCCATATGGAACTTCAGGGAGTAATGCATGCAAATGCAGTCATAAAGTACAACCATTATTAAAATAAATAAAAAATCTCAGCATTAAAAAAGCATATGAGTATTTATGGCAATAGCTGCACAAGACTTCACTTGAAAAACCACTTAGTTTGTCAGCTAAAGAACATTCCAAGGCAAGTGTACATTCTGAAAAAGCTTCCTAACACACTTCATCATTGAGGTAAAACTTTTTTGCTGTTCCTCTCCCACAAAATTTTTTTTGCTGCTTCTCTCATCAGAAGAGGAAAGACAGAAGCATGTGCATCGGAATCTGAGCTTTCCTCTTCCCTAGATCCCACTGCACACTTAAATGTGCTCAATCACATTAACAAGAGCAAGCACTGAATGTCGTGGACTGTAAAATTCACATGCACATTGGGTCACCTGCAGGGCAGATTCTAAATTTATAGTTAACCAAATGGAAGAACAGCTGTGACTCTGTATATGCAAAACCTCAGGAGAGCTCCTGGGATCTACCGAGTGCAGGGCCCTATTAAAAACACACCCTCCACTCAGACCACCACTAAGATTTCTCTGTTTCTCCAAGGTGAGCTGTGGCTCAGGCCAACAGGACTCGTTTGGTGCAGGAGGAAACAGAGCTGGAGATGAAGCGCTGTTTAGCAGCTACAGACTGTGGCAGTGAAATGAGGAACTGCAGGGAAAACAGAGAGAAGAGCAAGTCTCCAGAGGAGCAGGCAGCTCTGGGGGCAGCAGTTCTTGGAGGCAGCATCAGCCTGACCCTGGCACAGCTCTGTCCCACAGATCACACCTACAGATTCCCACGGCAGCAAACGGGCACTGACAGAAACGCCCACTGCACAGAGAGGCTGAGTCCGCAAATACTGAAAGGATCCAACAATGAGAAAAATATTAGTTTATTTCTGTTCAACACCCCTCTGTTCTACAAGAGAAGCCCCTTGCTACTGGAGAGACCCTACATCCCTAATTCTTCTATGCATTTATAAAACCAATCGAAAAAGCAGTTAAGACATTTAGCATTTCCCACAGTTACAAGCCAACACTGACAAATGCCGATGTAGTTTTCTAGGCAATCTGAGTACACCTGTAACATTTAAAGCATTCCATATGATTGTGGAACACAAATACTCTATCGTAAACATTACCACAAATTTGCCAGGTTTTTTTTGTTACCTCCTAAGCATTCTGTAAAAAGGCAACCCAGGCAAAGAGGAAAATCACAACAGAAATAAAATAAGGTGCAATGGAACAGAAGTAAGAGAACAGAGAAAGACGCAATAAAGCACAGGCAATAAAAAGTTGATTATTGAAGTACAAAATTAAAATGAGTATTGGTTAGACTTGTTCCTCAGGAGACTTGCAGTTGTCTATAAAAATTTAATCCCACCAAACCCAGTTGGGGCCCACAAAATAACAAATGGACATCAAACTAGGTAGAGGGTTTATCTCGACAGGGTATTATTTAATACAAGTATAGAATGCATAGAAAGATTCATATCTTGCAATCATTTTGTAATAAGTACTTCTAGTAGGAACCAATATGAGATTTACATTCTGTGATAATGGTGGGATTTATCTGAGAAACTCTAATTCAGATAATTGAGTAACAGGAAAACTTTTATGCCCTATGTTTAAAATCTTTTAGCAGTCCCTTCATTGAAAAATCCATGTAATTCCCAACTGACTTTTATTAAGACGAATAACACAATGAATGGGCAAACTTACAGGAAACAGGTAAGAGGTTCTTATACATTTGAAAGTAAGTTTCCTTGAAAGTTAATTACTTTTTTGAAGTACCTCACATGCCTAGAGCACACATTTCTGAAAATCAGTCTTACATATAAACAAAATAGTAACTAGACCAAAAGTTTGATGAGAGTTATTATAGACTAATACCTCAACTGAGTCACAGCAGCTTGTTATGAAACAGGATTAAATACGTAAAACAGGAGAGAGGAAAGTAAATGCAACTGGAGATTTTGCCTTATTACTACAAAAGCCTTTTCACCATGTTCTTTCCACAAAACATACTCAGGCAGAATTCCTGCAATGCTTATGAACATCTATTAAAAAACTTGAAAGGGGAACAGTCTCAAATCATTATTGCTTTTTTAAAGAGACACATAAACATGCAGTACCAGATGAGTTCTTATATAATCAAATATATGTTAACTTATATTAGTCTATGTTTATAATTTTAGTTCCTCTTTTACTTCCTGTTCTTACTGAAGAGAAAAAGAAAGAAATAATACTAAATTTTCTTACATCTTTAAAGTACAACAGTCCCATAAAGCTTTTCTTCAAGAATAATGATTTCTCATTCTCTTATAACAACTTTTAAACTATATTTATTTAGCTTGAAAGTATTTTTCGTTTGACTTTTTGATTCATACTAGCCTTGCAAATGATATATCACCATTGTTTACCCACTTTGTGGCTTGGAACTTTTCAGTTTTCTGGGGAGAAAAGTATGGGATGCTAGGTTTTCCTAGCATACAGGGTCACAATTTTATAACTTCAGCCCTTGCAAACAGACATCAGTTTTTACTAAGACATATCACAACATATTAATTTCAAAATCAAAGTTTAGCAAACACAGCAGATGGGAGACCAGAAGACAACTCATTTTCTGGCCTTCACTAGTCTTTCAAACGTTGTAAGTTTTGCAGCTGTGCAATTCTGTTCCTCTCATCTATCAGTACACAAGAACACAAGCCTTACAATTCACTTTGCACCTAATTTTAATGAAAGGCAATCTCTGCTTTAATTGCAAATAGCAAACATTTAACCAGAGGAAAAATCAGGTACCGCAAAGAAAACTGTTGCAAAAATCATGACAGAAGAGCCCATGTGAGCTACCATATCTTATGTAAGATAAATCAAAAAAAGGCAGGTCTCTTTCACTTTCATCCCTTTCATATTTGCCCCTGTAGTAAGCTGTGTAATTCATAAAAGTGACATTAGCTCCTGTCATTTAATTTTTTACATTGAAACACTGTAGTTTCAAATATAACATACTGCTCTGAGATGTTATTAGCACACTAAGAAAGAAAAGTAATCTCTCAGATTTAGAAGTGTCTTTTTTCCTTCAAGCAAGGCACACTTTCATGATTCATTTAAATCACCTTAAGCCAGTACTGCCCCAGGTAGAAGCATTTTGCAGACCAAAACCTCTTTTGCGTATTTTTGTCCTGCCTCAAATAAGTTTTGCTGGTCCATCACATCTATGGTAAAAGAAACCAACATGCTCATCCACCTGAAAAGGGAAAAGAAGAATCCAGTAGGGGCTATTAACAGAAGGCAGGATCATACAGCCAGGGGAAAAAGTGTGACATGACAGGGGCTTAAGAAAGGCTGAGCTAGTGGTGGGGCTCCATGCTCAGAAATAATATGAAACTGTACTGCCACTTCTGGTAAATTATTTTTTCCTCAACTTCAAGAGTTTCAACTCCAAAAGCACTGAGAGGCAGAACTGCTTTATTATTATAATAAATCTTAAGAAATAACCTCAGAGAATATTACCAGAACAATGTCACAAGCAAGTAATGAAAAGTTAGCAGCATAAATTAAGACCTGTTTCTCTAAATTACGATGATCCTAAAAGCTTATGAATGTCAAAGAGTAAAGTGAACATTCAAGATTTGAAAGCAAAAACTCCACTTCTTTCCCCTTCATAAAAAAGAAGAGTTACTGTTCTTGAACAGACTTTTTGACATGATAGAGCCACCTCCTACAGCAACAGTATCTTCCATCTCCTAAGACCTACCCTATCCAGTATACTCACAAGAACTAAATTTCTGAGGCCAGTTTATGTAAATGAAACAAATTACAGGAGAACAAACACACTAAGTACTCAAATCCCTTTTTCTCTTGCCAGGTTCCATAAGCTGGATACCCTGAAGACACACAGTACCTGCTGAACCTGTTCACAAGTTAAAAAAAATTATATAAGCAAGCAAAAAACCAATTTGTTTTTCTAAAGTCTACATTTTTCAAAGGCTTCTGTTTTGAGAAAACCATAAAAAGCACCACAGAAAACCTCAAATGATATCCAAAATATTTTGAAATCAATTTTATGTAGGAATGTATTCAGGAAAGGTAGGAAACAAATTGCTGAAAGGAAGGCATGCAAAAGTACTATGAGATGAAAACTGAGAAAATAACCAGGACAAGAGAAAAACTCCAAAGAAGAAGCACTAATCATAGTGATATGACTGAAGTGTAGAGATGGTCATCAAGGTGATCATATGATTTACTTTCTACATACACTGAGGGGCCTCTAACTTTCCACGCATCTGGGTGTCGAACTCATTTTGCTCCCCTTACGAGGCTGACCTCCCACCAGTGCTCCCTGTAAGCTGAGATCTGCAAAATCCACTGAAGAAGAGCCCGAGGTCTCCTTGCAGAGTTGGAAGCTGAGGGTTTCTGCTGCTCTGGATCCCCTTCTATCACCTCCTCCTTCCCCCTTTCAGAACTGACCTACAGAAAAGGGACTGTGCATTCTGGACGTGATTAGGGGCCCTTTCTCTGCTAAGTACCAGAGCTGGATCTCTCTGACTTCTGCAATAATCTGATTCCTTCTCTGTGCCAGTCAAGCAAGCTGGCATCTGGGAAACCTTATCCTTTCTTATAGCAAGGGAATGTCAAGAATAATGTCTTGAAATTTAGACTGTGCTTTTACCATAGAAGGACTTCTGCAAGAAATTAAGTTTAAGGAATTCTGTTTACCCCTTTTCCTCTGTCCGGTCCTCCCAGGCACTCAACTCTTTCCCCTGCAAGACATTTGCCACCTTTCTCAATTACACCAATGCACAACTTGCAGAGCAGTTCTGGACACTGGTGAGATCCAGCAGCTCAGCCAGCACAACCCACAGGGCAGGGCACTGCAGTGGCACGACGCTGCCAGCAGCAAGGGAGGTGGAAACTGCAAACTGGCATTGCCAGGCAAGCTCTGTATCTCCACATGAGGGCTTAGGGAAATTAGAATTGACATACCTGACGTCTGTCATAACTCTGTATCCTTGGGGCACGGATGCCAACTGAGATGAATGCAAAAGTTCAAACAGAGGTTTTGTTTCAAAACATACTGATCTCTGGGCTGCTGTCATTGAGCACATCATACTGACATAATGGCCTCTCCTGTGCCAGATATGTCTTCCTAACATAGAGGCTGGAACTTTTATGGACATTTCTCTCAGGATTAGTTGTAGTCCAGGATTACAGTTAAACCAACCCAAAAGCTAGCTGGTAACACAAGTAGGCATCCCATTCCTCCTGGGTACTCTATACTCTGCACCATCACTGACAGAATATCTGATGCTGATGTGGACCAGAGAGATTTAAAAAAATATAACCCAGAATGATTCTGGTTTTGCCAGTTTTTTCCTGCTGGTTTACCACTTTGAGCTGACCAACCATAAGGTGAAAGAGCATGGCTGCAGGCACACAGGAAGCACCAGAAGCAGGATCACCCTACTCAGGCAGATGCTATCCAACCCATCTCCATACCTGTAAGATCTCTACCATTATCCCTGTGCTCCTGCCTGCTTAACCCCCTCTCTGACTATACTGCTGCCAACAGCAAGCCCATCTGACTGACCTGACTGCAGGAGCAGACAAAGCAGGAGAAGACCATGCATATCCCACCTTTTGGCAGATACATTCTCAGGCCCAATATAAATCCATAGAATGCTATTTCACTCCAGATTTGGGTTCATGACACCAACAGTGGGCCATGCTGGGTATACTCTCTCACCCTCTCCTTCCACCAGAAAACCTTGGAGCTCAGGCACAACCATCCACATCAAAGAAACATGCACAAGTGAAAAATACACCTCTTTTTTCTTCCTAGCCTGATCACCTCCAATAACTAGGATGCTACTTTTTGCAGTAAAAATACACAAATACAAAAAATTATTAGCAGCAGGTCTTGATCACTTAATCTAAGGTATTCATCATATTTTTTGAGAAAATATGAGACAAAATTTTAAAGCAATTTTAAAACTTTGCAAATCAACAAAGGAAGTTATGTATACATAAGCATGAACATGATGGTCAGGTCTAGAGGGCCTCTAAGTATTTGGAGATATTTTAAGCTTCTTCCCCCATGGCCAATGTGAGTCAGAATCTGGGAAAGGCTGAACAAGTGGAGTGGGGTGAAATAAGAGTAAAAAATATTCAAAAATTTGATGAGTTATTTTGTGTGGAGTACAGTAATTGGCAGGAGGCATAAGAAGTAAAAAAGGAAGAGATTTTGAAGCAAACACCTGACTGGAGTCACTGACTGAGGCTGTGTTTGGTGGTGGGACTGAGCCTGGTTCCCTATTTCAAAAAGCTATATGCTCTCTGCAGTTTGTGATGATCCAGTAAAGTGCTGCTTGTGATTACAGACAGAGGTACACATCAAGATATTATTAGTTTGTGCAAGCAGCAAAGGAGGCACAAAAAACCACCATACCAGAAACTTCTGCTGTATTGTGAGGCAGTCAAGACTTTGAAACACAGGATGAACATCTTTCTCTCTCTCTCTTCCCTCAGATAGCTATAGATGGTAAACTAACTTAAGGAATAATATTTCTGCTGTAACTATTATGTGTATCAACCAAGTACACATAAATAAGGCAAAACACCCATGAATGACAGATTTTTCTGGGTTTTGCTACCATCTCACAGTGTCAGGTCTGAACTGTAAGACTATGCACAAGCTACAACCTTCTGCACATAAGGGTGCTAACACTTGAAAGAATCTCAAAAGTAGCAATTTTAGTAACTAAGTATGTATTCAATGCAAAGTTAAAACTGTTACTGCTGTCACATGCCACTCCATAATACTGAACTCAGTAAAACTCCATTTAGAAAAAGGTGCATATTCAAGAAATCATTATTGTGATGCCTTCAACTAACACCTATGCCCATT
Organism: Ammospiza nelsoni; assembly: GCF_027579445.1. Lineage (NCBI taxonomy): Eukaryota > Metazoa > Chordata > Aves > Passeriformes > Passerellidae > Ammospiza > Ammospiza nelsoni. Next base: position 97,186,456 of record NC_080635.1, read on the forward strand.
CTACCTTCATATTATACACAGCTGAGTGCTATATGTTCTACAGAATAAAGAATGGGTCTTCTCCAGACAAAATCCCCTTATACTAATTCCTGTCTTACACTGCCATTTACTCCCTCACTAAACTAAACTCGTTGATCATGTTTCTCCTGAGAGACTTCATGGCAAGGCATGCTGAAGTACAATTGTTACTTTGCAGTGTGAAACGGTACCTGGTGTTACATACACAAGACCCCTATTTCTTCAGTTGCATAAAGAAAGAAGGAATTACAAAGACCCTCCAAAAGCACTCTCAGAGGATGGCAAATTATGCCATATGACTTTCACATCAAAGAGCTGTCCCTACCACAGCCCTTTCAGGTCCAGAAAGGCGGCAAGATGGCATAACCAGGCATCTGTGCTCTTCATCTTTTTGTTCTTAGAAAATGGAATTTTGCCAAATTGAATGCCTTGAGGATGCCATTAGACAGCTTTAATTCTGAGTTGAGAAAATGTTTTCCATTGCAAAATCATATTTTCAATTGCAAAAGTTGTTATTTTTAAAATGTCCAAAAGTACTACTTTAATGCAAGAGCTAAAATCTGAATAAAATTCAGGTGATTTGAAATTTGTATCCCATATCTGATAAGTCTAGAAGATGCAATGAGTACCCATGAACATTATAAAACATTGAAGTAATATTTTTGGAATATGGGGGGATACAGGAAAATAAACATACCCTCAGGACAACTATAACTACCAACTCTTAGCTATACCTCTATGTATAATGACTGAAGAAACAAGCATCTGTACAATCATCTTTATGGGTCAGAACATGCAGCTAAAACCTGAAGCATCTGTATCTCATTTCGTTTCTTAACCTGGAGTATAGTCTTCTAGGAATTACCACAGAGAAGAGCAGGAAGGAGGATTCAAAACTAGGAGTCCAATTTACAGTGGCTGTAGGTGACTCCCAGACAAGCTTCCCTGTGTGGCTCGACGTCACAGGTAACTGAAGTCTTCAGATAACTGAAGAAGACAAGCAGAACAACCTATCCATGTCTTCAGTTCTACTCAGTGTGCTTCAAAAAACCTTAATTTCTCAGCTAACTCAAAGGAAACAGTGCTCAGTTTTCTACTTACTTTTCTAATCCCTATTTTCAACAAAAATAAGATGTCATATTTCAGGAGACAAGAATCTGTCTTAAATTGTAACTGCTCTTTGGGACCATGTCATTGGTGTCTCAGACACGCTGCATCACAGGGGCTAATAGATAATTGATGATACTAAGTTTCAAATTCTGCAGCAATGGCAATTTAAAATAAGACTTTCTCACTGCTCATTCCCAGTCTTACCCTTTCCTGCCTCAAAGCAAGCAGGACCTGTGTGTGGGCATCTACTGACAAACTCCAATCAGAAACTGATCCACTTAAAAAAACCAAAACAATGAAACAACAACAAAAAACTCAAGACCAAAAATATTTGCATAATTTTTCCTAGACAGATTATTCCATTGAGTTTACAGCCTAGCCTTCCAAATCTTAAACCTGTATAATTGCTATTTGTATTGCTGTAAAACCATAACTGAAAAACAGAGCTCATCTTACAACTGTTGGACAAATTTGACAGCTTTCTTCCCTCTTTGTGAAAATGCATTACATTAGGTAAAGATCACAGTACAATACTTCAAAAGATAAGCTATCCTGTCAGAAGGCAGTTCACAACACTTATTTCCAGAAAAATATGTCATACAGAAATGTAGTTTGAAAGTAAAAGTATGTCTGAGCTGTATGAATTAAAAAGAAAACCAAACAGGTGAACCTGAATGTTCCTTGTCCATCAAGAGTTTGTTATTTGATCATATGCTAGCAACACAAACCATTAGCAAGGGCTCCTTCTTCATTTAAGGACAAAAGTCCTTCATTTAAGGACTTTTCATTTCTGATATAAACAGGAGGAAGAAATATGGTCCTGCTGGAAGTGTACATTTTGAATTTTAATTTCTTGCTAAAAATTTTTAAATTAATGTAGGCAACTCACTGGATCCAGAAAACAATACAACCTTTTATATATTGCATTATTTCTCGTGACATTACTGAGTAATCATAATAAGATTTATTAAATTTCATACTCTGATTCAGTGTTATTTTCTTTTAAGCTACATTACACAACCACATGCATGAAAGCATAAAATGTCAATGCTGCTTAGATACATCAGTGAGAATCTACACATGGAAAAACATAAATCTATGGAACAGAAGAATATCATAAGGCTAAATTTTCAGTAGTCTCAGAAGCTTAAATTCCTTTGACTTTTAATAGGATTTAGGTTCACAAGCAACTTATGCTGCAATCCTACCAATAACCTTTCAGATATGATATATCTCCAAAAATACCTTTTAGGTTAGAATCTGCCAAAGTCTCTCCTGTGGAAGGTATTTAGTATTATTCTTTTCATCTGTTACCCAACAGTTAAAAGCAAAAAGACTTTTAAAAAGTGTGGTAGACTTATATTACTAATATAAGTTCTTTATGTGGTTTTATAAGAATCTTTTAACCCAAAACAAAGTCAAATAAAAGAAAACTAAGACACACTAAACAGTAAATATGCAATAAAGAGCTACTGTTACTACTCTATTTTACCTCCTCTCCTCATCATTTATATAACAAGAAATTTATACAGTCAAAAAAACCATTAGGAAGTTCTTTTTCTGAAACCCACAATGAAACTGCAAGTATTGTACCTTACAAATTAAAATGGTACCAAAAAAAAAAAAAAGGGCAAAACACATAGACATAACTATTACAAGTATTCTAAAGCCAGCTTTGGCCTGTTGTGTGTGCATGCATACTACTGACAAAGTAACAAAAGATTAGTGAGAAAGTAAGAACTTAACACTGGGATTATACGAATGCACAGAGATGGGGGAAATGTAGATGAAAGCTGTTTTCCAAGCAGATCTTGCAGCAATGTGTGCACTATGCTAAACTACAAACTACTAGCTAAGTCTCTTTAGCTCATTAGATTTGCCATTTACGGGTAAAAAAGCAATACACAGCTCTGGCGAAATGCAAACCTCACATTCTCAAAAGTGAGGGTTACCAGGAAACTCTTCCTGCCCACAGAAAAGGTGTGACTGTCCCAAGTTAGACATCAGGACCCATCATCCCATAGGGAACATGGGAACTTCAACTGAGCACTACAAAGTATTGAGGCACTTTCAGTAAGCAGTTCCTTGGAATGAGACATTCTGAACACATTTATATCTCAGTTCAGGATATATATGTATCCTGACACATACAAAACATATGTAAATGAGGGGCTAAGCAACCTGTTCTTACAGCAAAGTCTTTGAAACTGAACAGCTTTAAGCTGAAGGAGGCTAGGGTTAGATGAGATATTAGAAATTCTTTCAGTCAGAGGGTGGTGAGGCACTGCAACAGGCTGCCCAGAGAAGGTGTGATCACCCCATCCCTGGAAGTGTTCAAGGCCAGGTTGGATGGGGCTCTAACTGTTCTGACGGAAGGTGCCTCCCCCATGGCAGGAGGGTTGGTACTGGATGACCTTTAATGCCCCTTCCAACCCAAGTCATTCTATGATTCTATGCAAAGACTGCTGGGACTGCCGACCCAGTATCAGTCCATGGGAGGTGCCACTGGTCACCAGCTTTAGGTTGGACTTCGCACCACTGACCACAACTCTTTGAGCCAAATCATCCAACCGATTTTCCACTCAACTCATTCTCCCCTTCTGTAATCAAGTTATGTTATGCTACCTTTGTCTTTATAGAAGACCAGTACTATGGAGCCTCCACCTTACTGGTGTGAACTTTTACAAGCTAAGATGACAAAACAGCCTGAAACTTCACTGTCTCAGACTATCATTCTCACAGGTCCCAAACAGATACATTTCTTTAATTCATTTTGTTACACGATACTCGCATATCAATCACTGTTTGAACACAACTCCTATCATCACATCGCACTAGCTCAAAACAAAAATTGTGTGAAGCCTTATTTGAATGTAATAACAGATAAAAATAAACCAGAGGAGCCATCTGTAACAAGCTGGGTCTAAAGCAAATGGCACAGTTATAAGAAAACATAACAAAATAGCTGTATTGGATACATAAGACAAATATTTTATTACAATGCACTGTCTGTTAGCCCTTCTTGGAATAGTAGGTTATCTTCAAGTAAAGAAAATAGTCTGCTTTAGAGGGTCACTTAGGAGGATAAGATAGTTATAACCCTTCATATAAATATGATCTTGAGTAAAATACTATGAGAAATTTGGGCTCAGTCTGCACTGAGTTTCGATCAAAAGATTTGATCTTTTGAGGATTTGAGGCACCTTCCCCAATGACCCCAGTTTGCTGCATGCTGGTTCAGTTCACTGAGAGCTTTCCAGTCACAGAACCTGGATGTCTCCAAAGGAAGTCGAACTACTCTGATCTACCTGTCACAAAATGCACTTCAGCCCCTGGGGGCACAAAACAGTCTGAACCAACTACTGATACAACCAACTTCCCAGTACACTCATGATACAAAATGTCTGGTCCTCAGCAGAAGATGAGGTTAAAATCTGGTCTGAAGTAACCATGGAACCACACAGATGTATGGACATCAGCACTGCTTTTCATAATTCGTTCCTTAAATACCAAACTTAATTGTTAGTGTAAACACAGTCACAAGTGCTTCTGGCAACTGTAGTGCCACTACAGATACAAATGCAAGAAAATATGAGACACTTGGGATGCGAGAGTTGGCAGATTTCTTCAAATAGTTATAAAAGCAGGAAGACAGTAAAATGGGTTTGACTGGATATTAGGGTATGTGGACTCTACAGAAAAGGAGGGGAGGGTGGGGAATATGCCACAAATTCCAATGACCAAACTCATGTTAGCTCATGTTTAATAAAAGGGACAAAAGACTGACATCTAAAATACATAAGGGTGAACTTTTAGACTGATAGAGTGATTCACAAGACAAAGCCGTTAAGAAAAACAGCTAAAATGGATCAGAAGGAAATTTAGGCTGGGAATGATGACATCTCCAGTAATCAAATGAGTGAGAATCTGGACTCACTCTGCAAACAAATACTTTTGGAGTAAAATCTTCTAAGTTCTAATAAGGAACTTGATGTGACTACTTGCAATAGCTGACATTTTATTCTATACAGTTCAGAAGGTCATGATGTTTCTAACTCCATGAGACAAGCATGCCACACTGGGAAGGCTTAAATGCACACAATACAATCAATTCTGTACTTGATTTTGGCAAGACAAACCATGCTAAACACAGTCATAGCTAAAAAATAGGAGGCTAACAATGAAACTAAAGATTTTCCTTTTCTGCTCATTCAATCCATTATCCAAAAGCTCCTGCCGCAACAGAAGTATTACATATGGTCTCAAATAAACAGTTTCCTAGAAAAATACTGGGGCCTACCCAAATTAAATTAATTGCAATAGTCACATTACTTGGTCTGTCAAATTATTCTGGAAGGTCTCTCTTCTTCCTGACATTAATTTCTACAGGAATGTGCCCACAGTTTAAGGTTCAGCTCAAAACCAGAGAAGTTATCTCCTCAAGTCACTTTTCTCTTTGTGTCAGCATTTCACCTCTCTGAACTTGCCCTGTGAATTTACTGTTTTTTAGCTTACTGCAAGAGTAAGCTAAAAAGAAATACGCCAGGTAAGGCACTGGTAATTATACTGCTGTGCTTTGCTTCTCAACTACCTTTCTGAGGAACCATTTGAATTGTAAGCTTAAGACAACCAAAACACTTTCTTCTCTTCAGGTTCTCCATTAGAGTAAATGTGCTGCCATGTTCTACCCTCTCCTTGCTCACTGATTTCAAAGATTTAAAAAGGCTACAGTTCAAAAGACTGTGCTTTTTTGTTGAAGTAATTAGAATATTCTCAGTGTTTTCACAGACCTCTTAAGCCTTCCATAATCCTTCTCTTCCAATGAAGAGTGAAATTACAATTTTCCCTAAAAAGAGGTCAGTTTGTTGTATATACTTTGACTGCATATAGTGCCAAATATAATGGGTCATCATTTCTGTCAAAACACCTCCCCAACTGTACTGAAAACAATACTCACATGCACACACCCACACCCCAGTCTCGAACTAAGGCAACGCTAAAAACACAAATATATTTTCTTATCACTACTTCTGAGGAAAGTGACTCTACAATGTTTTGGAAAAAGCAGCTATCGTAAATCAACACTGATACACCCTGTTCCATCTCTGCAAACACTAACACAGCCTAAACTCTAACATGCATTTTTACTGTAGTCTACTTGAGGATTGACAGAAGGCTAATGTACCACAACACAAAAGGACCAATAATCTTTAATAGCTCCAAAGTAAGCTACAAAGGATTATTTCCTGCATAGCCATGGGAAACAAGGACCTTTGAAAGTAATCTAGGACAATCACGTAATATCCAATGGAAGGAATGTGGAAAAGACTTCTACAGAGATAAGGTGGAGTAAGAGGAGGTCAGGAGAGTCTAAAGAGGCAGCCTGGAGTTTTGTGCAACTGGAGGCACAGCACAGGGAGAAGAGAGAGGCTGGTGAAATTCTCCACTGCCAAACTGATAAACGAGTAGGTTAATTGGGGCAAGACCATTTTTTAAATATTGAAGAGAAACACCTATCATATTTCAAACAAAAGGGGTTACAGAAATTAACATATACAAGGGTAAAGGTCTGGGTAAGAATATAATGCACTCTCCATATCTAATGGTTTTCCCTCATCTCCAATTAGACAAAAATATTGTATTACAAATTAAATTTTAAGAAAAAATATTTTAATATTTAAAATTAAAACCCTAGAAAGAATAAGACTTTCCAAAACAGAATTTAAAAAATCAAATCCCTATAATAATAGTCAGTAACACATGAAGCAACACTGCATGACAGAGTACCCATTAAGGTCTTTCCAACAAGCCATCCAACGGAGTAAAGTTTGAAAGAACATGCTACCTACCCTCTTTGAAACAAATCCACATTGAAGAATTTGTGGAGCTCCACGGAGAATTCTACCATAGCCTGAACTTCACTCATGTTTATGAGGATGAAGAAGTCAAAACTTGTCAGCACCTTAGTTACTGAAAACAAAGAGAAAACAAACTATTTAGAACACAAGCTGGGGATAGTGCACATCTGGTCCTAAAAAGGACAATGCTTACACACAGTTTTGCACAGCTTTCCTAAATATGCAGGCCCTGAGGTAAACAAGAATAGAGGATGTACCAAATCCAGCTCACAGTAACTTCTACCTTTCTTGCAAAGGAATCAAGTGTTATCAGAGAAGCATCACAACACAGCGTCAGCATAATACAATCCTGGCACTTCCTGGTACCTGCATACTGCAGCTCTGCTCAGGTTCTTGGCTGGAGAGGGAAAAATACTCTCTGACAAGGAGAAAAAGAGCATGGGCTGCTTCCAGCCCTTGCTGGCGCAGAATGTCCATGCAGGCAGCAGAGCCACAACTCTGGCATGAAGACAGCAACAGCTCAATTACAGTGTAGCCAAACAGTAAAGAGAAAGTGTCTGACCAGGTCCTGTAAGGCTTTAGACTGAGAGATTTCAGGGGAAGGCAGGAGTTAAGCAAGCAACACGCCTATTTTTAGTAATTTTTTTTGTGGTGTAATAGTAAAGTGATAATTCTCACTGTCATCTTCACAGCCACAGAGTAGCAAGTTCCTGCTACTTTACAGCTGCCTGCTGATACCTACATTTAAATCCTACAGATTTTACTAAGTTCTGCTGGTTTGCCTTCAACACTAGACTAATGAAACACACTACACCTTCCACCAACACTTGACTTTAAACTTACTAGTTTCTGCAAGCACTGTCTGGTTTGAGGACTAAGCAAACAAAAAAAATTGAGCAGGCTGTCCTTCATACACATTAGTCAATTTTTCTGGCTCTGATGTAGAAGCAATAAACATTGTCTAGAGCTTGAATGGATTATGGGTTTTATTGTTTCTAAAATTTTGAACATGCATTTGGGTGTTTGTGAAGTAGCAGGCAGTACTGAGACTAAACAGAGCAGGTGGCAAAAAAAGTCATGACTGCAGCAGGGATTATTCAGCTGAAAGCAAAGTTACTTTTAGAGGCACCACCTCTAGCCTATCAACTAAATTGTCTTAGAATATGACTCAAGATAAGACCTCCCTTTCTGTACTCACTCTAGAGGAGCTGAAAGACTTCAAGCCCTGTAACACAAGTGTAGATTTTAAACTCTAAACAAGACATTAATTCTGATCTTGGTTTAACAGCCAATACAGGGACTCTGAATGGACTTTACAAAAACACAGGAACAGTATATTATTGGTGTAACAGGGGATGAGGGAAGAGGAATTTTGCTGCATTAGGACAACATGAAGAACTTGGATCAAGGGCTCTTACCACAAGATCAAAATTACAGCATCTAGATGATGCTATTAATCCAGCTTGTCTAAAATAATCTTGTCATCATTTGAATTTCAATCAAAGGCCTTCAACAGACTAATTGAATGATGCCATAAGTTATGCTACAGTTTTGTAGTGTTAGGACTGGCAGTGACAGCCTACAGGGCTTTGCAGCAATTCCCTCTTCCACTGCTTTGTCTGTAGTACTGTATAGGGATGTCCTCTGTGGTCTTTAAAGCTAGATACAAAATGTTCTGCACTGTAATTCTCTGGAGCTGCAATACTGCATTATCACAGGGGCATCACCTACCAAAATGCAAGTATATAATCTGCAAATGAAACCTGACCTGCCACAGAGCAGAGATCCAGAGACCCTAGATCCTCTGTGACCTTTGGCTGCTGGGCAACAAACCCTGTGTGCTATGCATGAAACTGTCCAGTACTCAGAAGGAAGCCACTTCAAAGCACTCAAGGAAAAGTAAAACAATCTTTATCTTTTTAAGGATGCCATGGGGCAGTCTCATCCAATCTGCATTTTGATGGAACTACATTCTAAAGAGAGGAAGACATGACAAGGCTCTGGTGTCCTGGCACAATGAGTGGTGCTAACTCCCTGAGCAGTTTGCCTTCATGAAGTGAAGACTGTTCCTGAGGTTGCTGTTGGGCCTTGATCTGGGTCCCTGAAGTCCCCAGCAGAAAAACTCAGAACAACCCAGAACCAGTCCAATTAGGTCCATTTCATGAATGAGTTAATTCAACAAAAAACCCCAAAACTTAAGAGAGTCATATCTTGCATGACTGCCAAAAGGACTGCCCAGTGAACTTGTGGTATTCCTACTGGGTATAATAGGGCTCTAGCTGGGCCCACTCCCTCCCTTCTTCCTCTATTGAGCTTACTTAGCACTCCCAGCCAGTTCACTGAAAACTGCCTGGCATGCAATTTTTCCCTGCAGACCAAGCACAGGGTCCAGCAACCACAGTCCTGCATGACACAAGACCATGCATTTTAATCCAGTAACACAGCTCTTGCTCAACTACAAACTGCATTTGGAAAAAACAGTGTCTATGCCTTGCTCCAGTACCAACTGCAAAACCAGTAAGAAATACTGTGGCACAGTTCACAGAACAGCACATCCAGCAAGCAGGTACCCAGCTGACCACTGAGAATAGCTTTTGCTTTGTTGAGCTTCAGTGTGTTCCACGTGCACCTTAAACTGGAAGAAGGGGAACATTCACTGCCCTGGGCTGACATAAACCACGTCACTACTTTTCTGCCAAAGTCTTTCGTACCAGTGCAAAGGAAAACAGTTAGTACAGAACAGTTACAGTTCTGTGAACTATGTAATAGAAAGTGTTATGCAGTGAATAAATATTTTAAAGGAGAAACTCAACTTGGACAATGTCTTAAGCTTCTACACTAATCATACAAAAGCCAACAAAAAAATTGAACTCATGTAGAGGTATTTGTTGTACAGATTCCTGTCAAACTTACAGCTGCACTCCACAAACTTCAAATTAATATTTCATGAGTTTACTGTTGTATTTTAAAGCACATTATTAGCATTTGGAAACCAAGATATTAAACTGCATTAAGAAACAAAAGAATCCTTCAGTAGGAGCTCTCTACATGAGAAATGGAGTTTAATGCAGCATATAAACCCATACCAGAAGGTCTGATAATAAATTACGGTACCTTAATACATAAATTAGAAAGGGGGGTTCTAAACTTTTGGTAGCTACTTAACTTTTACAATCCAAATAGCATTTCTATATTCAAAAGTATTCAGAGCACTGACATTTCACATTTCCAATAGTTAAAATGTCAGTTAAAGCTACTTGATCCTACAACTGAGGGCCAAACCTTTCCTTTTCTTCATACTTCTGAAGGTTTACTTATTTTTCTAAGTTGGAAAATCTCCTATATATCCTGGCTGGTCCACGCTGTCCCCACATCATCTCACCACTTTCTTTAGTTATACAAACTAACCTTTCCTGAGGACAAAATACAAACTGGATCACAGGATAACATATTTTTAATGTTTGTCTGAAGGAAAAAAAGGATGTTTCTTTTGTTTCTTGTTTCTGGTTTTCTTTTTCCTTAATTGATCATTTTAGTGCTACTTTACAGCAGTTGCATCAGAGCACCTGAGAGTGAACTGAAAATACAGAAACCTCCTAAACCAGCTTTGTTTTCAGAAAAATGATTCTGTAACACTGCCATTAATCTAGCTGTTTGCACTGGGAACTGCAAAACCACACTTTTGCAAATGAAAAAATGAGAAATGAAACTGCAAAAAAATGTTCAAAGAATGTCTTACCTGCACTGGTAAATACTCCATTTTAGTATGTCAATCAACCAGTCTTCCAGTTCTTTGCTGTCAAAAACATACTGCTTGAACTGAAAAACAAACAAACAAACAAACACGTTTTACTATGAGCAACATCTCTAGAATGTTTCAGTACTTATGCACTTTGTTCTCTTTTCCTGCATTCTAATAACAACCTTTATCATGTCCTCTCCAACAATCTCCCAGGAACTGCCTACCATCATTCTCCAGTCTGACCTTGGGTCCTGCACTGTAGTTTTCAGCTCTCCTAAAAATACTTATGTCCTGATACGTATTTTTACAAAGTAAAAAAAAAATATATATATTTATTATATATTTTTATATATTATATATAATATATATATATATATAAGTAAAAAATATAACTTCTCATGAAGCCAATACTATGGCAAAGCTGACATTGCTATGCCCAGCCAAACTATCCCTGTCTTCACCACAGAATCCTAAGCTCCCAGAGGACTCTGGTACACCCCCAGCCTCCCCAGTCTTCAGAGAGACTCTCAGCTCTCCAGGAGCAACACAGCCCCAAAGAGGTAGGAGGATATTCCGGCCTGAGTCATCAAATACAGCTGAAGCCCCCACACAGCCTTACACAGCCACCAGGGAGGAGACAACTTACAAGAACAGGTCTGATGAGATTCTCCTGGTAAATCTCATGTCCCTTCTCCACAGGAGCCAAAATTCAGGGGACAAGGAGAAGACCATGAACTCACTTTCTTAGAGCAAACACTACAGGTAGGTCAACACCACCTAAAATTCTGAAACTCTCCCTGGAGCTCCTGATAAACCACTACTTTATTTATTAAGAAGCAGTTCATCTCTCCTGCACTCTGAAATCATCAGGGTACTTTAAAAATACAATAAAAAATTGCAAAATCTCTTTTTTATCTGATGGCCTTTAGATTTCAAAGACACAGAAAAGAGAACACTTAGTTCTACCCTCTTAAAGGAACTTTGCATCTTTCTGTATGTATATTTCAGAGAACTACAAAGACAAAATCTATCACAGCTTGTGCAGACAAGCTGTGAAACTAAACTGGTTTTGCATTAGCTCAAGAGGGAAGAAAACAGAGAAAGTAGAACATAAAAAAAAATATTATCTGGATTTTTTCTAAACAGATTTCACTTGTGCATGTCATGTTGGTATTACATATTTGATACCACAAATTTTCAATAATAACCTAGTAAAATCCTGAAGCCATAATGCCACATAAATATGGCACCGACCAAATATATTACATTTATTTAACAATACATTACAACCTGTGTCATACCAGTTCTCTTTTAAAGAGGACTGAGTTCTTTTTTTTGAAAGAGAGAGAGAAAAAAATGCAAAATTCTGAGGAACTGAATTTTTTCTAGCCTTGGATTTTGTATTTTATATTCAGTGGAAATCAAAAGTAAAACTGAAGAACCTACTAATTAAAATAGAACAAAGCATTCATTTTGGTCCAGTCTGTTTCAAGGTGTTCATTTAACATTCAAGTAGTATTTTTCTTCAAAGTTGTTGTAGAAGCCTTGTACACCACCATTCCTGAGCTTTTTTACCAGTCCTCTTTTCCTGTATGCTCAGAGATCCAGCACCTGCCAACACAAACTCAGCCACCATCTATCTCTGTGCTGATGACTCACAGGCATGTTCCCCCCACCTGAGAACTGCCTTCAATTCCAATTTTAGCTGTTTCTTGGACACTGCCTTCAGCTGAAACTCAATGTGGTGAAAACCAAGTTCTTGACCTGACCAACCAGACTATTCCTAATGCCTACTTTCTGGGTGTGCACACTGGCACAATCTGACTGCAAACCTGGACACTGTTTTTCATTTCAATTTCTCTGGGGTCTCACAGACTTTGGCAAGACTATACAGAAGATGTGCCAAATTTTTCTGCATTCACTTAGAAATATGTCCCATCTACCCATACATCTAAAACTCTTCCAAGCTAATATCCTTTTATTTTAATTACTGTGAGGCTGAAAAAGCATAATTCACCGCATGGATTAGTTCAGCATGGTGCTGCAAAGAATCAGCCTGTTATTTTGATCATTTCACCTTTCTCTCTGCATTCCCTGCAGAGAGCCTGGACTACTGCAAGCACAACTCCTGTGTCCTTTGAAATCCTTTCAGAGCTGTGCAGCACTCAATATCACAGTGTTCTGGTTGAGACTAGAGCTTCCCAGCACTAGAAATAAACCCTGCTCCTCCATAATTCAAAAGGTGAGGGTGTAGAAAAGAAATGGTAGTTGAGTTTTGGATTGCATAATCATCATGTGGTAAAACAAGCAAATAAACAAACAAAACCCTTATGCAGAAATATTGAGAATACCTTATTCAACTCATTATCCCGATTTTAAAAAGACAACGTCACCACCACTAGACAAATACATAAGAACAGACTGTTTTACATCAGGATTTCCTAATTACCTTTTTTTTTTAAAGCTTCACAGCTATCATAATTATGTGAAGTAAATAACTACACATATAGTTAAACAATGACCTGATTTTCATGGGCTCAGGGCAAAACTCAACTATTACAATTTTCTTCATACCCAGTTCTCTAAGACTACACTATTTCCCAGCCAACCATAAGGTTTGATTCTAACAAAGATAATGCAAGGTACCGATGACATTTTAATGTGCTAGATGATAAACAGCCAACTTAATCAGGCATTAAAATTCAAGTTTTCATACTTTTTGCTTTAAATTTAGCACCAATATCTCATCCTTTATGCAGCACACTGATAAAAACAACACAGTCACTACTTTGAGCTGACAACTTGATTATTCCCACTGAGCACAGAAGTCATTAAGATGTTGCATTTATTTCTTTTCTTCTCCCCTATTAATAGATCATACATGTGATACAATAATTCATCTTGAACACTTATTAGGCATATTCCCTTCTATCCTAGCATTGGTCTTTGTCTGTTTGACAAATGACATGTTATTTCTAAGCTTCCTCATTAAAAACTTCAACAGGAAAAGTTCTGTGGGAGCACAGTTAAAAGTTCTTTCTTATTGATGTGTTCTCCCTCCACCACAAAAACCCCTGCTGCAAAACAGACCCCATGCTTACAGATGTCAGCATTTTTCCTCCCAGTATGGACACTAACTTCTTCTCACTTCAGCCAACCATTTATGCTAAACAAAAACTGCATCATCTCTGAGATGCCTTCTCCTCTTTCTCATTAAAATGAACTGAGCAATGGTTTCAACAGTAATTTGCACTGAAAAATGGAAACAGAACATGAACAAACCAAACTGAATGCTTTATTTGCCTTTTACTAAGACCTCCCATAAAAATAAAACCCACATTTTCAAAATTATGAAAGGGGTATGAAATAACTTGCACAAATGTGACTGCTTTTGAGTCGGAAACAACTAAAATGAAGCATTTTGATGATAACCAGTAGCAGTTCAGGATATGTGCTACTACATTATGCCAGCCACCTTGTCCCACTTTGATCCCACACATTGGCTGAGTGAGAAAAATGAACTTCCACACACTCATGCCAAGAACCATGGAGAGTGGACCATGAAAATCAGCAGTAAAGCTGAGCTACCTCAACAACAGCGGTGAAAATAAATACCTCTGACTATAGCAGCAGTAATGCAGTTATGTAGAAATACACCTGCAAATGCAGAAATACATCTGTAAATTTATTACTTGCTTTGCCTATCATCTTCCATTAATGAACTCACAATCTATCTTTTCCTAACCTATTCAGAGGAGCATTATAGAGGAAAAACCAAAATGAAGTGCTTATACTAAACAATCAACCAAAGTTTTTTGGAACTTTACATAAAAAGCATGTAAGAACTTTACAGTAAATGGGAAAAAACCCAATAAATTGCAGGCTGTAGTATTTTGGCTTTAAAATACCCAAATTGCATAGCCCAAACTACTGAGTTTATGAAGGATGCATCAGATAAGAATTAAAAAAGCAGGAGAGGGATGCTTACTAAAATAATTTGATTCCATCCAGTGGAATACGTTCTTCATAAAACCTTAAGGGTCTATCTAAGTGTACTTAAAACATACTTCATTTTCCTACTTACACAAAGGAAGAAAGCTCTCTCTCTTTGAATACCATGTCCCAAAAATGTCATTAAATAAAAAATAGCTTTCATATGGATGGATCAATTTGGCATTAAAATGTCTCCAATGACTGTTAACATCATTACTCTGCCATATTTTATGAATCAAAATTCTCCAAAAGAAAGCTGCAACTTCTCTCCCACCACAAGTAAACTTGTTTTCAAAAAAATAAACCCTTTTTTTCAAGAGAAATGAAAAATACTAACGCTATATGATCAATAAATTATTTTTAATAGGTAATAATTCTGTATTATTGTCCTCTGTAAATAAAACAACACAATTTACAGAGTTGAGTCATTGTTCCAATATCTGCTCTGAGGTCATTCTTTGACAAGACAGTAAATACAGTTTAGATCTGACAGGTTGATTTTGTATTGGAAGGCTTTATGCCAAATAGTTACTGTATTTCCTCCCACAGTAGGCATTAAGTTAGCACAAATGATATATTGCACACTCTTATTAACTTAAGAAATGTGATAGCTCGGCTGCCTGATCGAAGCTACATTAGGGGATAATCTGATAGTAAATCTGATCCAGGATCAGTGGTCACAAAACCACTTCCTTGGTAGTTGCTACAGTAATAGCATTGGTGGTGATAAGGCTGGATCAGCCAACAAAGAAAAACACTGACTCTGACAGGGCATTCTTACAAATATAATTGCTTTCAGAAAGACACAGGAGTACTGTATCAAAAACTATTTTATTTTTCAACATCTAAAGTTAATAACCCAATATAAAGGCAGCTGATTTGGGGATATCTAGTACATCTTTAAAAACATAATCCTTGACTTCATTTTTTTCACAGAATCATTAAAGTTGGAAAAGACTTCTAAAATCATCAAGTTCAACCTTTAACCAAACACTGCTATCTCTACCACAAGACCATGTCCTCAAGTGCCAACTCCACACTTTAAACACATTTAGGGATGGTGATCTCACCACTGCCTTAAGGCACCTCTTTTCAGTGTTTGACAACTGTTTCAGTGAAGAAATTTTCCTATCTAAACTTTCCCTGACACAATTTAAAGCCATTTTCTCTCATTCTATCACTTATTACTTGGGAAAAGAGACCAACCCCCATCTTGCTACACCCTCTTCCAGGTAGTTGTAGAGAGTGATAAGGTCTTCCCTGAGCCTCCTTTTCTCCAGGATAAACACCCCCAGCTCCCCACAGGACTTTTGCTCCAGTGCTGCTGCCCTCCTCTGGACTCACTCCAGCCCCTCAATGTTTGCCTTGTAGTGAGGGGCCCAGAACTGGACACAGGATTCCAGATGCAGCCTCACCAGTGCTGAGTACAGAGGGACAATCACTGCCCTGCTCCTGCTGGCCACACTAGTGCTGATTTCCCTGGGGTTTGGTTTCCAGTTTCCTACCATATTAACAAACAAATTGAGGTAAGCATTATAACACATAAATTTAGGTTAAAAGTTTAACTCTTTGATCTTCAGTGCAAAAAAACCAAACCTACAAACTGGAAATATAAAACACTGTTTTTAACATCTCATAATATCTGCCCATAGTTTTTATTCAATACTCACCTGAAAAAAGTCATATATTCTTGTTTTGTTCTTCCTTTGTTAATGATTTTCTGACAATGAAGAGTGTCAGACCCTCTCTTCAATTGATCCTTCTTCTAAGACCCTGTCTGTAACCTTTCTGCTACACAAAACATGCACTAATTTTACAGTCAAATCCATATTATTCTAGTACAAATTGCAATTTAGTTCTGGTTCAATGATACAAGTGCAAAGTGGAAGGACAATTTAGCAGACTGTCACTGCAAGCCATGACCTAATGAAGTCATAAAAAGTATTTCAGAACGTGCATCAAAGCTTTTCAAAAACATATTGTAGCAAACAAACACCTATATGTCAATTTGGCCCAAGGCTTTAAGCTCTCTTGATGCTCACTTATCTTCATACTGACCAGATAAGGAAGAAATACTTTTCTCTGCAACCTCAGGTGGCACTTCCAGCAGCTTGAATTGAGCACTTCCAAATCTAAGAGCACTAAGCTGAAACATATCTAAACTAATAAATTCACTTAGTTATTACCCAAACCAGCCAAGCACAAGATTTTAATGCTCTGTCCTTAATGTTCCACACTCTTTCTTTCTGCCACTGAAGCCTGGAGCAAAACAGATCTGACCTAACAGAAAACAAACAAACAAGCAAACCATCCAAGCAAACAAACAAAACCAACAAAAATCAAACAAAACCCCCACAAACAAATGAAACCAACCAACCCACGCTTCCCACTCCCAAGAAAAAAAAATGCAATAAAATTTAATCATTTTCTACTTTTTTTCACTGTTTAGAAGAGAAGGGACTAAACAATATGCAGAGTACTGTGTGTGCTTTTTTATTGAGAAATGCTGAGGCAAAAAAGTCTTTAAAGAAACAAGTGTCAAGTAAAGATAACACTGATCAGCACTGGTGGACAGCTGTGATGGTAGCTTGCGCAAACTGAGCAGATCTTAGCATGCACACTATAAGATTGGATGCCAGTAAGCACCCTGAGAAAACAGCACATTATATATCAGTAGCAAAGTCTTTAAATTAAATCCTTTTGCTACCCTTGCAGACTTGCTTGCACCCACGCCACAAACAGCCATCTTTGCAATTGTGTTAGCAGTTGTGGGAGGCAAAAAGCCCCACAGCATCAAACCAAACCTTTACAGATATTTTGTAGGTTATTCTGTAAGATATTGGTGGTTGGGGGGGCGGGGGGCAGTTGGTTAGCTTTTTTTATTTTTAATTTAAACTGCAACATTTCACTCATTTAAATACAGCATGATTCCACAAACAGCTGCACTGATCTACCTCAGAGTATGGCTATATTAACATCTAACCCCGAAGAAGTGAGTGAGGGCACAGCAAGAATTTAAGCCAACTTTGTCCAGAAAACTGCACTGAGTCTCCTACACTAGAAACAGCTTCAGAAGTTTCTGCCTCAGGTGCTCATTCACATCTTCACAGCATCAATACAATCGCCCCCTCAACACTGCCAACACAGTGCTTGTGGGACAGCATTTTAAAATTAATTAGTTACCATTTTAGAATAATCTATTTTTGCAGGGCTTGATCAGATCACTTCCTTATCCGGTTTCAAAGCACAGCTCCACAAATAGCAGTGCCATGGAGCATGGGGAAGGGAAGCACGCAGCAGCACAGCACAGCGCTTCCCTGGCCAGTTGTCCCTCAGCCTCCATAAGCCACAGCCTTGGCACAGCAAAGCAAAGAGATCTCAGTAGCAGGGTGAAAGAAACTGCCCCTTCTCACAGCCATTCCTGAGGTGGTATTTTTACCCTTCATTCCTTTCTTTGATTCACCCCCAAAGCTGGACAGTAACTCCCTACCCCTGCCCCACTTCTACCATGGATGGACACCACCCCAGAGCCCAAGCAGCAGCTCAGTCTAACCTCCCCCTGCCCCACAGGGCAGTTCTGCTCTCTACTCACAGGCCTGGTTTCCCAGGGAGCCAACGTCTCACCTAGGAACCCTCCTTGGCACCCCAGGCCATCTCCTTCCAGAAGGAGGCACAGAAAGATGGAAAGCTGAGCAGCTTCCAGCAGTTTTGTCCCAAATGGTCCAAAAATATGCTCTGCCTGCAGAGAGACCAACCAACACATCTGGTGTCAGGAGACAGGCACCATTTTTGCTGAAGAAGGGCTCTTCTGCTCCCTGTCACGGAGGAAGAGAGGGACAGGGCTGCCCGAGTCAGTGCAGCCCGCTCCATCCGAGCTCCACAGGCTGCAGCCCTCCCTCAGAGCGCCGGCACTGCTCCTGCCCCAATGCACTGCCACAGTATCTCACTGAAGAGTCCTATGAAACAGGCAAGTAGAGCTGCATTAACAAATTCAGTTTCAAGATCTGCTTTTGTTTATGTTGCAGCTTGAAGGTTTCATGCTCCTCTTACCTCGGCTCCCCACATGGCATTTCACTTACAGAACAATGCTGACGTGTTATAAGCTGCTAAAAACACTGACACAAACCTAAAATGGCAAGACTCTGTTTCCAAAATAGCACATTGGAAACAAAACAAATCTAATTATCACCTTTAGCAACTTCAATGGGTACACTTGCAGGGTTACATCAAAACAAATCAGAAAACTGTTTTCTGAATTAGCTTGAACCATCACCAATGCTACTTAAACAATTTTTGACAGTGTTTTGTATGGAACAGTTTTTGTTCACTCCTTTTCTCCTACAATTTACTTGTCATGTTTAGTTAGAAATTCTCGTACTAACGTTTTGTAATCATTAAATCCCTCACATGCTGCTTTCACATTTGCTACAACTAGAACAAGTACCACCCCTTAAATACAGCACAAATATTCAGGGAAAAAAAGGCCAAACAACTAGGAACAAAATCATCAGAGGCTTTCCCTACCCTGCTATCACGGCTAGTTGGTTTTCAAAAGGTTATTGTTCCTTCCTTTCCCACCTGAGAATAGCAAAGTGACTGGCGATGAAAATTCATCATTCTAGCTAAACTTCATCAGGTTTTACACATTTCCATCAAAAGGCGGGTAACATCTGCTAGAGCTTCGAGTCACAGACTCAAAATTCAGCTCAAACATTAGTAGCATTAGCTGGCACTCAAACCAATTTCACAGGTACACAATGCACCTTCCACAGGTTGTCTCTTAAGGACGTGCAAAATAAAATTAATAACAGGTAACCCTATGGCTCAGAGCTTCTGCCCCAGCAACAAGGGCCTTCACAAGAAAAAAAAGCCTAGCATGAAAGAATGATGACAAATGTGGAGATCTAGGTCCTGACTTCCATGTTCAGATCAAGTATTGACCTCACTCATTAAAAGGTTTTTTCCTCTAAGCTGTTTTACATGTAAAGCAGTAAAACATGTCTTCTACTATCTATGGTTTCTTGTTTCAGTACTTCAAATATCTTCAATACCTTGGCATGTTTCAATCTGGATTTTTTCAACACAGTGAGGGACTGAAGGTCAGAGGTACCAGGAAACATCAGCTCTAGAATCATCTGATAGCTATCATCTTGGAATTTACCCAGAAAATCTTTTAAAACATATATAAGCATTTATAGAAAGCTAGATGGGCCACATATAAATAGACAGAAAAGCAAGCATAATTAAGTTTAAAAGCTTATATGCAACTACTACTACCTCTACTACTAAAACTCAGGAGCATTAATTACATTGTTTGGACTGATTTTTTACATGGAAATACACAATCATTATGCAGAGAAATAATCAAGCGATAACAGAATTGACAGCCTGGGGAGAAAGTACAGCTTCTTCTACAGAAGCACAAATACTACAACATTTTCCTTGTAAATTTCAATGGAAAGAAGACAGAAAATGTACTGCAGGCCATTCTAATATGAAAATTGAAAGGGAAAGCTTTCTTATTAACTTTAGAAAAATAATCTAAAGCATAAAGGGAATTCAGTTTATTTTATAGCTAGAAAGCACTAGAAAGCATTATCTCTCAACTGTTGAGAGATCCTTTATGCAACAGGTAATGAGTGACCTATGGCATTGTCAGTAACATGGATTAATTCTTGAGGTCACAGCACGTGAACAGGTTGTGATTATAGTAAGCAGACTTGCATCTGGAGAACAAGTCAGTTTGTTATTTCAAAATGTCGGAGGTCAAGTGTAAATCCTCCTGCAAAATTAACTGTTGAATGCTATAGATTTCTTCTTGACTTGGGGGTATGATGTGTATGGGTTTGTGATTTATTTCACAAAGAAGATTCAGCAAACCATATGCACACATATGTACGAATATATGTGTATAATTCTATAGTTTTAGAGCTAACAAATTTATAACTTTTCACTAGAATATAACTTTTCACTAGAAAGCTAAATACATATGCTTTCCTTTCTTTCTGATACAGGACTTGTAATTCAGAAATGCAGACATGTTTTATTTAGTTTTGGTAAGAAATACTGGTAAGTGAAACTTTTAATCTTGTTTCCAACAAAATTGCTTGCACAATATAAAGTTCAAAATTCTTTGCATCAAAAATGTTCCCAATTTCAAAACCTCTACAGAAAATCCATTACAAAAAAAGCACTGAAACTATTTAACAAAAAACAGAATTGATGCAATTTCAATTTGCATTAGCATTTTCAACTTTTGTTCCACTTGTAAGTTGAGCTCTTGATTCTGTTTCTTACTTCTCTGTCTGTTCTTTCCAAGAACAATGCTGTCACAAATTTCCTGCTAGAAGTAAACACAATTTGCTCACCTGACTTCTTCCTGACCCAAAACTATGGCCAACTTATTTCCTCCCTTTCAGATTTTTTTCTTGTATACTCTTTGTTATATACTCTTGTTACCACAAAGGTTCCACACATTGTTCTTCGAGGAAGATGGTTTGTACAACAGACTTTTACAAATATCAGCAACACCACATCACTAAATACCAACTGCTTTTGCTATAAATGAAAGCATAAATATTTAATTATGTCCCTACTTCAACAGTTAACTTATTTTTCGACACACAATACTTAATGACACGTGTCCAACAAATTAATTTGTTCAAAAGGTGCTTAGCAAAATGCTAGAGAAGGCCAAAATCATCAGATGTGTAGCAAACATAAAATCACGTGTCTTGCCAAGGAGAAAACACATGGCACACTAATATTAACAGAATGTAAGGACATACTTTACTGCTTTGCCTAGCTGTGGCAGAAAAACATAGAACTAGTTTTTTTACAGAAGCACTGTATAATTGTAACAAGCTCAAAGGGACCAAAAATGTGACTTTTGAGTGGATTTCCCCAATCTCTCACTCCTGTTTTAAAGCAGCAGGATTGTGACTTCTAGAACCATTGAATACAATCATCCCAAGTTCGAAGAGATCTTTAAAGATCACCAAGTCCAAATGGCAACCCAGCACTACCACGGTAACCACTGAACTGTACCACCAGGATATAGGAAATTATAAAAGTTTTGAAGATTGCAAAATAAACAAACTTTTCATTAACAAAAAAGAAAAATCACACCTTCCATGCTTGTTCATTAGGAGGAATACTGAATGCAAAATTAAATAATTAATAATTCAAAAAACTCTGAGCTATGCTCTTAGTTAACCAAAATAAACTCATGTTCTGGTACTTGACACAGTAGTACATTTAGGCTACGGGTTCTCTGAGCAACAGCCTGTCAGAGGTAACTGACATACAATAACAGGCTGTCAAAACAAACATCCATCAGGGACAAAGGCTGGTCAACACACAGGTGCTACTCATCTTTCCTGCCATGAAAACAAAGCACTAGTGAGACTGTATTTTTCCATACAGAGAAAAAGGGGAAGGGGAAAACCCACACAATAAAACTGCAACTCTTCCACCTTGGCTAACAAGAGACTATATTCTGCCAAGGCTGTCCTATACTGTGTAGGGACTGGGAGATGAAAAAGAACAAAAGAGACTTCAAGACAGAAAATACAAAGTGCAAGATGAAACAGTTACCAAGCAAAGATGAGTAACATTAGTCTTCATCACAATAACAACTTCAAACACTGAAACAAGGTCAACAGTAACAAGAATTCACAACCCTTGATTGTTGATTCTCACACTGAGGTCCATCTTTGGTACTGAGTTAACTTTCAAATTTATTCAAGACAGCAACCAGTCCCAGAGAGAGACACAGGCACCAGCACTCTCAGCATTACATTAATAAACATTTGGTTACCTGCTTCCTAGGCTGGTGCAGGCAACCAGGTTCTCTTCAAGGAAAAAACAGCGCAAGAGTCAGAGCTCACGAAGGGCTCCCCTACCTTTACCTGCAGTAGTTCAAAACCTTGCCACTCAAAGTAATCTGCCTCATTCCTCTGCCAGGATTTGCTTTCCTGTGCACCTCCCCAGGCCAACAGATGGCTGTGGCATTCATATCCCATTCTAATCACTTCCAGCAAGAGAGCACCAAAACGCCAGATTGTAACCTGGTGAGAATGAGATACTGCTAGAAACATCCTGTCAAAGAGTGCTCATCATATCTCAAAACCACAACCAAGTCCACTAGAACTTGTCAGTGTCTTTGTCAGCAGATAACTGACTAGCAAAGTCAACAAGGAATGTTGGAGTGAGCAACGGATCTCAGTTTCTACATCTCCCCCTGCTTAGGAACTGATTTCACTAATTCTGTATTTGTGAGAAAAAAGCACCAGAGACAGTCCTGGAACTGAGCTTTGAACCCCATGGGCTGCCAAGGGAAATGCTAAAACCACAATACTGCAGTGTCAGGTAACAGCATCACATCATCACTGGGGCTTCAGAAGAGACGCAAGGGCTTAGCTCTTCTGAAATCTGAACAGAGCCCAATGTGCTATTTTTGAGGTTTTACTTCGCTCAAAACAAAAGTAAATTCTATCGCAATGGAATCAAATTGAATCAATAACTGTGTTGGTTTGTCTGGCACATTTTCAAAATCACAGTTTTGAAGACAGAATTTGGTTGCTGTGTGCACTTTACTATTACTGATTACTATTCATGCCAAACCTTATACAGGCCAGTCAAATTGACCGTAATTTGAATTGAAAGTAACAAATCAGTTTTACTAATAAAGGACTAATTAAAGTCCAAAACCAGTATTTTCACATATCAGTCAACTCTCAACAGTAGTGTAGGATTGTATTTCACACAGGGGATATTTAAACCACTCCAAAGAATGAGTTCAAATTTGTATTCTCTGACTTTTATCAGTTGCCAAAGGAAAGCTTAAGAATTTACTTATGCCACTTACAGGGGGGGAAAGAAAACAATTGGTCCATCCAAGGAAAATGCAGACTAAGATTTACAGCTGTGCTCTGACACACCAAATGCAGGTACTCAGACTGTCATTACTGATACAGTCATATGGAAGAAACAGAACAAGATCACAACTCTGTCCTTCACTCATTTAAAGTACTTGCAAAGATGCAGCCAGAGCCCAGATTATTGTCCACTTCCTACAAAACAATTCAGTTCTAATGGGCAATGAACTGTTGAACAGAACAATAAAAACTATGCTGGAGTACCTAATTTGTTCCTCCACAAATCCAGAATTCTTTCATTGTAAAAAAGCCGTAATGTTCCAGCAAACCAGAGATTTACTGAACTGGGTTTGGACTGTGCTATTTATCCCTCAGCAAAGGCCAAGCAATTTTTGTCTTCACAGTCAAACTGCAAAGTTGGAGTTATTTAATGGATGAAAATGTAATGCCTTCCCTTCCAGAGTAATACAGATTCTGCAGCATCTGCTACTTGCTATCAGGCAAGCAAACCAAAAGGTGGTGCGTGTGGAACTTACCTCAGGCTTTGCCTATTTATAAGACATTAAGCAAGTTGAAAGAACTACTTAAAAAAATAAATTAAAACCCAGTAAAACAAAATAGGCATTTATGTCCACTCTACTTGATAAAATGTAAGATCTCAAACAGTAGCTTATTTATGTTTCAGCCAGCAAAATTCTCTGCAACCAGGAGAAAGGGGAAGTGGGTTTAAACAGATCAGCACAAATATCTCTTTGGGTATAGTATCAACATGATTGTAAATCCCCAAATTACAATTTTGAAAAATCTGTTACACTGCGCAACTTCTCTTCCAAGCAGTATATTTGCAACGCATAATTATCAAATAAAGCTTTCAAATTGGTTCTGTTCGAATTTTTGCGTGAAATAAAATAAGAAACGAACATTACTTGCACCAGAGCGCTTAGTGATCGTGCAAATCCAGCCGAGCGCGCCCCGAGGTTAACTGAGCGCTGCCGCGATGCCAGGGTGGGCAGCGGGGTGAGGAGCATCCGCGGGAGGCAGGGCCCCGCCGCCCAGCCCAGCCCTGCCCTGCCCTGCCCTGCCTGCTCCGAGGGGCACGGGCTGTTCCCGCTCGCACCGGGAGGCGGGGGCCGCCAGTGCCGCCCTCCGCGCACCAGGAAATAGCTGGGAGTTATTCCTAACGCTCGGCCAGCAACTTTCCACACCGCACGCAGAAGCCGACATTTAAAATAAATAAATAAATAAATAAATAAGTAAAAAATTAACGCCCCTTCCTCGCCCCCTCGCCTCTGTTTCAAACCCTGTGAGGGTCCCGTATGTCTCAGGAAAGGAAGGAGGGGGAAAGCACCATTGCCTCCAGCAGTTCCTAGTACCACGGCCGGCCCTCGGACACTTCGCGGCGGGGACGAGCGGGACATTATTTCTGACCTATTTTCGGCGCCGTCTCGGAGCGATAAACAATCAACAGCGGCGGCCAAACGCTGCCTGGGCACAAACTTGTCCGGCCA
The DNA here is from genome assembly GCF_027579445.1 of Ammospiza nelsoni. NCBI lineage: Eukaryota > Metazoa > Chordata > Aves > Passeriformes > Passerellidae > Ammospiza > Ammospiza nelsoni. The sequence continues at coordinate 97,211,564 of NC_080635.1, forward strand.
CGAGCCGCTCCCGGGGGCCACGAACCACCCCCGACCGGGGGCTCGGAAAGAGTCTCCAGACCGCGGCGGCGGCGGCCGAGCCCCCGCCCCACCTCGCCGCCCACCCGGTGGGGCTGGGGAAAGGCTCCCCGAGTTTTCCTGCCGGGGAGCGGGGGGTCAGACCGACACAAACAAGTCCCCTGCCCGCCATGCCCGCGGCCCCGGAGACAGGCCGGCCACGGAGGGTTGCCCGCCTGCCCCAGCCCTCCGGGAGGGGACGGACACGGTCCCGCCGCTCTGCCCGACCACCCTGTACCCCCTCGCCGCTCCCCGGCACCGACCTGGGACACAAAGGAGCGGCCGCCGCTGCCCGCCGATCGCCCGTGCTCCCCGCGGAGTCCAGGCCGCGGCAGCACCGGGATGGCGTAGCGCAGGCATCCGACGCCAGCGCTTGCTGCTCCCGCGACGGCCCGTGCCGCCGGCGCCCGCTCTGCGCTGGGCGGGGAGCGAGGGGGGGCGCTGGGAGCCGGCCGAGCGCCGCTTCCTGCTGCCCGGCGCCGAGGGGCGGCGGGTGCCGGAGCCGCCGCTGGGAGGGCTGCGCCGGCGGCTAAGCAGAGGCCGGTGGTAGCGGCCGCATCCTCGGTCCCGCGCCGGGATTTCCGCGCCGCCTCGCTCCGGCTCCGAGGAGTCTCCCGTGCGGCTCCCGCGGCGGCCGCTGCTGGCAGCGGGAGCCCCGGCTGTCCCCGCGATGCGCCCGGCTGGCGCTCGTGCTCCCCCTGCCGCCGGGCCGCGGCTCGGGCCCCTCCCGCGGCTCCGCGGGGCCGGTGGGGGCGGCCCCCAAGGGCCAGGAGAGCCCCGGGGCGGGAGGAGCGCGACCCACGCAGGGCTCAGCCCTCGCTGCTTTCCCCCCGCGGCCCGCTCCCCGGAGAGCCCTTCGTGGCGCTCGCCGTGACGGGGGAGGCCTGCCCTCTGCCGCCGGCGCTGCCTTCCCCGTGCCCGCTGTCCCGGCCTGGGCACGGAGCAGAGAGCGGCCCGCGGGGAGAGCGCTCCTCGGGGGGTGGGGGCAGCGGCGGGCCCGGCCCGCTGTGGGGCACCTGCCAGCCGGTGCTGGACGGGCGCTAATGAGCATTTATTGAGAAAAAGTTCTCGTTCTGAAGTAAGACTTTTTATCAGTACGTGATACCCAAATAGTAAATCGGCTGTAAACGGCAGTAATAAAACTGGTAGTCTTTAACGTTGAGGAGGAGGGATGCTGGGTACTACTCTCTCATTAACGAGTGCGACGTGTAGCTTGAAAATTAGTTTGTTCAGAGACCTATTGCAAACAGAATGATTGTTTGTCTGAAGAAAAATCCTATTCTTCTTCCACTTCTATCTGAAAAAAAAAAATCTTGGATGTAAAGAAAATTTGTATAAAAAATAGTTTTTCAGACTTCCAGTGTGTGCTTCTTTCTCAACACCTCACTCTGTAGCTGTTTTGCAGAGAGGAATTGGAATGCGGGCAATTTGCTTTTAATTGAAGGGGTCTTTCAGTCCAGTCAGGTGGCAGCAATGTTAAATTTTACATTAGTGTTTGCATAGAATTCTTTTAATATTTTTGTCACCAATTGATTTAGCATGCAGACATGCAAACAGGAAATTGACTGTGAAGGCAGAGAGCCAGATTGATGCTGGGTTGGGACAAATGACAGAGGGATGAGAAGCTGATTGTCATGAAGTATCAAAATCAGCTTTGTGAGACATCCTTGTGAGTTCTCAGCACCTCTTATTTCTGTTAAATATGATTGAGATTGTACTGCTGGCAGAAATTTACTGCAGGCTGAACCCATGGCTACTTGGAAATTTAATTTTTGTGGAAGAGATTTCAGTTCATGGGAGATTAATGATTTAAATGAAACTTGCATCTGTTTTATCAGGAGCATGTGAATGTCTCAAGGCTTTTAAAAAGGACAGTCCTTTTAAAAAGGACAGAAATTATCAGTGGCTGCCATTTTTTGGTTTTGTCCTTGGTTGTTTTGGGATAGGCTTTAGTAACTGCTTTGTGGTCCCACGGAGTCAGTTCCAACAACCAAAAAAACACTGGAGTAGTTGTGCCTGGCTGACACGAGCTCTCACCAGGCCTAAACACACCTCAGACCTGCCTCAGAAATTCAGTAGCTTTGTACTAAAAGATGCTCAGCACTGGATAATGCCTGTGGATCTCAAAAGCCAGATGTTATTGAAGATGTTCTGATTGCTGAATAGGCCAGAAGCTGGCTTGGCAGTTTGGATAGGCTTTTATATACCTGCACAGATAAATTCTTATCTGGCTCGTAATTTTTTTGTTATTTTATCTCTCCTTAGCCTTGGCTGGACTTCTTCTTAGGAGAATATATCTTGCAGGCTTCTTTCCCGTTAGGTGGAGGAAGCATTTCTTGGTAACTGTATTGTCCACCGATATGAGCAGAAAACTGGCAGCTTGCTCCTATAAATGGCAGAACTGTCATTAGAGAAATCTAATTTCATCCTTCACAAAAATCCACTTGTATCCAAGATGTATCATCAATCAGCCCACCTGTCAACCTTGTCCCTCTTTGGCACGTGGCAGCTGAGTACTGGGGACAGGGACCACTGACATCCCACACATATCCCATGTGCTTTCTGCTGCCTCCCTGTTTGTCCCTGTAAAGAGGGATGGTCTGACAGCCCTGAATGAGGACAACCTTGGGCAACAGCAGCTCACTCAGTCCAAAGCTGTCTTTGTTTTCAGCACATTTTTAAAGTTTGGGTGCTGTATATAAGAACTGCCACAAAAAGGGTATCCTATCAAGCCTGGATGCACTGATGAGCATTGCTTATTAGAGATAACATTGCTTATTAGAGATATAATGAATTTATGGATTATTCTCACTAATAACTAACATAGGGAAGCCTGGAAATAATTGTTTGCTTAGGTATGATGTAGGAGACTAGAAAGCACTTCTTCATTTTGAGTTCTGATGAAGCTGCCTTTTTCATGTGAAATGAATTTAAATCCTTAGTTCATATGGCTGGGCTGAGCGTTTTTTCTAGTCCAGGATTTTGTTAAAAAATAAGTTATTTATTTATGGATTGTCTGTTAGGTTCAATACAGCACTAATACTGGTCTGTATCCTCTGGCTAGCATCAAATTCATGCAGACTCAGAAACCAAAGCTGTGGAGCCACCAGCAGCCGAACTGAGAAGCAGGATTGGGAACCCAGATGCAAAGCCACATGAAATCAACTGCAGAGCTTCCAGTTTCAGAGCCAGCCTCTCCATGATAACCTGGGGCTCTTCCTGCACTGCTCCTGTGTGTGGTATAGACAGGCACACTGTGGAAATAATGTGGTAAAAGGCTAGTGAAGCCAAGTGGAACCACCAGTCTGGGAATAATCTGTGAGGCTCCATCCTGATTCCTGGAAAAAAAAAAAAACCCACAATAGATACTCTGGCAAGAAAGCTTGGTAACTGTGCACAAGTGTGTATCAGGAGGCCATTCAAGAAGAGTGTGGAGTAAATAAACAGTTTTTCTGAGAAGTTTATATAGGTGGACAAAGAGAAAGCTTGAATCTCAGAAAAATTGTCAGAGGAGAAAATAGAGGGTGTAGAGTAGAACCATAAAGATTGCCAGATTTGGAGTGAACATTGTATCACAGGGATGGTTCGTGTATTACTGTGTCTAGGATTTAAAACTGGGTAAGTATGAGTGGAGGAATGATTCCTGTCAGAGAAGCAGCTGTTGATTGTGTTTGTTAGCTGTCAAAATATGGAAAAATGCTGAATGAACGTTCAACTGATTGCTCAATAAAAACACAATTCTAGACAACTGCCAAATTTGGCTGTGTGCCCTAAATAAATATCCAGATATAGGATACACAGCACTAAGCACGTTCATTTTTGGATAACAGATTTGTGTGAAACTTCTCTGCAATGGCTTTAATCATAAGAAAACATAGAAACTAATTACATTTCCAGACTATTTTGATAACTGTGTGTTGAAAACAGTGAATGAAAAGATGCTTCTGTGTACTGCAAGGGATTGCAAAGTTCTAATTAGAATATATAATTACAAAATCATAATTAAGCTGGTATGTTACTAAAATAGAAAGCATTTTACTTACAATTTTTTTTGCTTTAAATAATATGGTCAAAACAATCTAAAGTAGCTTTTAAACTTTATTACTTAATAAACAAATGCAATACTTACAGGATTCACAGAAGATTGGTTAAAAGCTACTTTTCCTCATATGACAAATCGTGATAATTTTTTGGTTGTTTGGGAATTTCAAAGCAAATAGGGGAAAAATAAATTGTGTATGGAGACTAAATAAGAGGTATAAAAATACAGCAATAGAAATTAAAAGGTCAGCTTCCTCTTGTCTGCAGAGGCTCTCTAAAGGCTGCTCAAGATTGGGAACTCAGTGCTATAGCCACCTTCAGCTTGCATGTTAAGAGGTTGATGCAAAAATAAGGAACTGGCTTTTTTGACAGCATGCTAAGAGTGATATAGAGAAACCTTCACCATTGTTGTTGTCAGTGGTTTCAGACACAGCCACAGGAGTTTCAGTTTAGATGCCCTGACTTTAAATAAGGGATCTCTAAAGTGGCTGGAGGCGGGATTAAATGAACAAACACAGGTTAGGTGCTGGAACTGTGCAAGTAAAGATGGGAACAGAATTAATGCAAGGAGATCAATTGATCAGTTGTGAAGTTGTAGTTGTACAGGTGATGATCCAAAGGTGGAAGCACATTCAAAATGAAAAAGGGAAGCAGAGAACTCACTAGAAGACTGCAATGCAGGCTTGCAGAAAAAAACAGGATTTAAAATACAGCATGTTAATTACCCTTCTAAAAAAAAAAAGAAGAAACAAAGATATGGAAGAAATATAGTCCATAGGATGTTAGAACAAAGCACCAATAGTCAGTTAGAAATGCTGAGAAAGACAGATTCTGCAGAGAAAACTGCATTTTCTTTACATAAGAAAGAACTGCAAGCATCAAGGGCACAGCATATGTGCTTTCATTTGATATTAGTGTTCATCAAATGAAAGGCAGAAGGGAAGGAGAATGAGGGAAGAAGATGTAAAAAAAAAACATTTCTGAGTCCTTTGGCTAGGATTTAAAAAAGTAATCTACTTGAAGATTTGTTTAAAAACTCTAACGCCAAGAGAAGTTACTGGAAATAAATTTGCATTTACTGTCATTGCTCTTTAGCAAGTTCCCATGTATCAAACCTAAATATCTCAATGCAGTAATACTTAATAATCATGTCAACATCTAACAATTTCAGTTCTCACCCTTTCTGGGAAGGCAGCAATAGAAAGTAATTACACCTTCCCCAGTGCAGCAGCAATATGTTTGAGCAATTCTCCTAGGCAGCGAAGAGATGGAGCGTGTCCTGTTTGCAGGGTACTGGGTGGACTCTTCTGTGGAGTCTCTGAAAACTGTTTTCTCCAAGTTGTTCCCTTGCCCTGTCGTGGGAGGGCTGGGACCTTGTGTCTCTGGTCACAGCTGCACCCACACTGAAATTGCACCCTCCTCTCAGTGCTGCCCAGGGCTGCTCCTGCTAACACCCAGCAGTGGTCTGGTCTCGCGTCAAGGGATTTCTGCCTTGGGGCCTTCTGCCCTGGCTGTTGGAAGGATATTCCATAGCCCAGCAGATCAGACCTTAATGCTAAGTGTTTTCTTATACTGAAATCACATTTTGCTTTATCCTAGGTTGCACTTAACATAAACAGTTCTCTTATGCTGTGCATTGAATAGCCTAGATCATAGAATAATAGAATTGTCAAGGTTAGAAAAAGCCTCTAAAATCATCAAGTTCATTTGTTAACCCAGGACTGCCATGTTCACTACTAAACCATGTCCCCAAGTGCCACATCTACACATCTTTTGAACACTTCCAGGGATGGTGGCTTCATGACTTCTCAGGGCAACCTGCTTCCCTGAATAGCACCATACACTGATGTTTCCACCAGAAATCTCTGTTTAGCATGTTGAACTTCACAAGTTTAGGGTTACCAGCTCTTCCCATAAGGTAACTTCACTTGGTAACTGGTTTCTGAATTAATTCTAATATTCTGCAGAATTAATATGGAGGAAAACACAGTACTTGAAGTATAATCTGGCTGGTGCCAGGTGGAGCAAGACCACTGCATGTAGTGATGGGTCAGTCTGAATATTCAAGTCAAATGCCCCACAAATTTTTAATTTGTGTTTTTGCAATATGAAATTATATTTCTGCAAACAATTTTATATGCAATATCAGCTCCAATTGATCTTTTGGAGTATTTTCTCTCTTGTGTTATTTGGCTGCATTTTTCTGAGGTCAGGGACAGTTTATTTTATCGAGTTTCTCTGGAGCTATGCTTTCTTTCTGCTGATTTTTTTTTTGCACAATTTGGATATAATGTCTAAGATTAATTAATGTATTGTTTGATTTTGCTACTGAAATACAAATGAAATTTTTTGAGACCAAACCTAAAAACAACAGTTAAAATATTCAACTAGATGCTTTCCCTCCACTTTCTATGTTGCTATTTATCATTGTCTTTTGTGTAGTGTCTTTCCCAACCTTGTGTTTGATTATGTGGTATAAGATTTACCATTCTTTTTAAAATGAGAGTGTATCCTTCTGAGAGCTGGGAAGCACAGCAATACAATAAATCCATATGGATTTATTCTACAGCATGTGACTGATGGTTCAAATGATCACTCAGCTCTCATAATAAGCTTGAAAAGAGGAGAGAGAGAGACAGAGAAGGGTGGTGTGACAAGATGGAAGGAAAGACAAGAAAAACCTTTTGGGATTCAACCCTGTTTTACTCACTCCTTTGCTCTTTTGTGTTTGTCAAGGACATAAACAGTCATGTATGCCCCGAGGCCAGAGCTTAAAGAGCGTGAGTCCTCTACTGGTTTGCTATAGGACTGCCACAAGAGATCCCCACCATTGTGATTACAAAAAAACCCAAACAACCAAATAAAAAAAAAAAAAAAAAAAAAAAAAAAAACCCAAAAAACAAAACCTGCAGAAATATCCCCCCAAAAAGCCAAACAAAACCTAAGAAGAATGGAGAAAAAAAAGACTTTGTTGAGATTTGAAGGTGAATTAAAGCATAAGTCTCGTTTATTTACTCAGTTTCCTGAAAATGCACATTTGTTAGCAGAAATGTTTTAAAAGCTTTGTGTACATCTTTGGTGTCAGTCAACAGTGAAGTTTCTAAAGCACGGGAGTACAAAAGTATGTAGTGTAGATAATCTCAAATCTATGATATTTTTGGTTTTGAATATATTAGTAGGAGGTTAGTAGTAATACAAACAACTGTGTGTTATTTTTTATTTGAACTGTTGTATTTAATATTTAGTTAGGATATGAAAATCACTAAGAGTGGTCTTTTATTGATGGTCTTTTAATTGATCTTTCCAAATCTTCTGTTAAGTTTACAACCTCAACTGTTAAAACAATGCATCCTTGCTAAATTTAAATGGTATTGCACGATTTCAGTACTGTCAGATCATTTGTTTAAATATACCACAGCTGTACATATATTTTGGATTAAAAAATACTATCTTGAAATAGAAAAAGTTGATTAGATAGGAACTTCTGAAATGCTGAGATTTTAAGATCCTAATGATCATTATAATTTGAAAGGTATGAAAATGGAAATATACCGGTGAAATGCCATTCTGAAACAGCAGAGTCCAAAGAGACATTTTGTTTTTCTAATATCAGGCAAGCACTTGTACAGAGTCAGTGGAAATAAAGTTTTTGCAATAAAATACTGTGGGTTTCCAAGTTAATATATGAGAAAGAATATTCTGAAGGTTTCTGGCCCTTGCATAGCATTAAATGCCATTCCAAGGTGAAAAGAAAGTTGCATCTGAGGGCAAATACTTTCATTATTACTGCGGTCAGTCTGCTTTCAAATTTCACTAACCATCAAAGCCATCTCCTCTCCACTGAATCTGAAAGTGTTTTAGATTTTGATTGCCCTGGAGAAAAGTGAGATGATGTGTCTAGGTCAGGCCATTTTGTATCTCCAACAGAAGAACATTTATTTGTTTTTCTCTTCAGCCACCTCACATATGAGCTGGTTCAGGTATCTGCCAAAGTGGAAAGATGTAATACTCTGTTTATGAAGAAGAATGAGTGAAAGCATCACACATTCTACTCAAAACCAAGAGTCATACAAATACTGCCACTTACAGAAAAAAAAAGTGTTTTTCACATTATTGTTCAGTTTTATGCTACTGTATTACTTCAGCCAGTTCTGGCACAAAATAAATTTTGCAGCTCACTAATAAAATGAAAGAAAAATCCTCATCATCTACCATGTCTGCTATAAAATATTTTTTTCTTATTTTTTTATCATAAGTCTCACATTGTCTGGGATTTGAAATGCTGCATTGCTGCTCTTAGACTTATAGGCTGGAAAACAGGAGAGCCAGGAACTGAGACAGTTACAAAGCCAGTGAAACTCATCCATTAATTCAGGTTTTTTTAACTGCCAGATCTTTTGGATTATTGAAGTGTTGCTATGAAAAAAACAGTACATTTATTTAGGTAAACAAAAGAGTTCCAGTCAAGATAGTGGTTTTTACTACTATCTGGTCAAGACAGTAAGAGTAATTGGTTTTCTGTTTGTGGTTGCCTGTACACTGGGGCTAATCTTTATAGTTTCACCATAACAGGTGGAGCTGAAATGGGCAATTGTGGATGCCAGCCTGCTCAGGGAGAGAGAAACAGCAATCATTTCTCACAGTGACTTGAGAATTTTAGGGAGTTGTAGGTGTGTGATAACTTGTTGGTATAAACAATCTGCAGGTGGTGTTTTTCCACTTTGTTTTCCTGTTCTTCTCAAGGACAGTGAGTGAGAAAGATGTTTTTCATTAACTAGCCAATCAAATAGAATGTATCGTAGCAGTCTATATAACCCCAGAAATCCTTTGCATTAAAGCTTCTTTTTCTCCTCTTGCAATTGGGCCTCTCATCTGTTCTTGTGTCATTCTTGGCTCAAGGGTGACAGACAATAACTTGGCTCTTCCCATCCCACTCCCTGTCCAGAGCAACAGAGGCAGAAGCAGGTGTCTGTCTTTACAGCTGGTACAAATCCAAAGCAAGCTGCCATTAACATCTCAGAGAATAGTCTGCTTTAACAGAGCTTTTCCTGAATGCCTGCAAAGATACTTTACCATTGTGTACACAAATCAAACACTGAAGGAGCTTATCCTGCCACTGCTAAATCAAATTAACTGTTGTTAAAGTCAGATCAAAATGATGTTTTACACAAGTTGTTTTATATCCATCCCATGTGCTGGTGTAGGGAGCCAGGACAATACCATGCAACTACTGAGCTGCAAAATGACCCTGAGATACAACTTTGGACAACAGCAAGAAAGAAAACATTTTAATTCTTCAAAGCACAACACTGAATTGTCCAGTATTCAGTCTACACACTGAGGAGCTTATCATAGTGTTGAGATAGCTAGATATGAGTGCAAGAATTGGGTTAAGAGGATGCAAAGTATGACACAATCAAAGGTACAGTGGTACTGCTTGCTGCTGTGTGGTGCAGAGAGCTGTGAGCTAGTATTGATGGGACTAATGCACTGTGCTCTGAGTCAACATGAATGTGTCACCTGCTGCCAATAGATCTGCCTTTGGAAACCCATAGAGCCTTGGCAATGGGGCTCAGGCCACAGGCTGTACTGCACTGTGAGCAAGAGCCTCACGTAACAATGAGCACGTGTTCAAAACTGGCCTGTGTGCAAAGGCACATCACGTGCCAGTCCCCTTCATGCAACCCCCCATACTGGCTTAGGGGGCCATTCTTAGTTCAAATTACCTTTTCCTCACTTTGGACAAGGAAGGATGAAACTGAGTTTGAGAGAGAAGAGGAAAGTGATCATTAGTATGGGGTATGATTGGTTTGCCTGTATTTCTTTTGCACAAAGAATGCAAAATTTCTGGGTGGGTTTTGTCATACAATTCCTTACTTCTGCAGCAGTGCTCAGAGGATATTTTTCCCATGCTACAGGCCAATTCTGGTCAGCCTTTATTCCTTGCTCATGCTGTTATTCTGCTTGTAGTGATGGGAAAACCTTTCAGCCTTTCAGCGTAGCAGCAGACAGTGGTTGAATGCAATATATTACAAGAGATGGGAACATTTTGCTTGCACATGTGGATGGCTTCCTTTCTTCAGGAAGATTTTTTCTCCATGCTTATGTCTGAACATCACAAAAATTCATCACATTTATGAATTTTTAGCCTATTGAAAAGGATTTAAAACACTGCGCTTCCTGCTGGGACCCTGTCCTTACATTTGTATATATTTTTGAAAGATAATGTACAGATAATTAATAATCAACTTTCCAATTTCTTTCCAGTAGAAAACAATTCAATTCCAGAATTTTACTATATGCAGAAGTTGACTGTCTCAGAGATTCAGCTAGCACAATGGATTCCTTTTTTAGATAAAAGTCATTACTTCTCAGTTATGGCTGTGTACTGCAAGCAGGGAATTACATTATACTTTATAAAACTCTATTTCCCCCCATCAGGTTCATGTACAACAGGATTTATTCCTTCAATGCTAGTGATATTCTTCTAAAAACAAGGTCAAAGTAATGTAAAATCAGAATGTGACAAAGTTATATACAACATTTTCATTTTTCACCACAGTCAGACAGCTATTTCACTCACATTGGATGCCTGCAAAAATGCTGTATTTAAATACAAGGCAAGTGCACCAGTGAACTTTAAGATCATTGAATGTGTTTCAACATGTTACTGGGGAATTAAAATACAGGTGTTCCTTATCATCTTTGCTGAGACAGACAATGCACCTTTGACAGATTTAAGTATTCGGTGGCTGCAAAGCTTTTTCTTTGTTCACAAAGATATTGTTAAGGGGAAATCATGCTCAGTATCCAAACAAGAAAGCAAACAGACCCAGTTTGTTGTCAGTTGTCCAGGATCACATTCCAGCACGGTACTCTGAGCACCATTATGCTGCCACTTGTCCTGCTGGCACATGTCAGGACAAGGCTTCTGCAATCAGGGCAGCAGATGGTTCTTTGGGTTGCCTAAAAGCAGGGTTGGCATGACACATCATTTATGATGCTGCAGAGAACAAAGTATTGGCATGAACCTAATAACAGATCTCTGGCTATTGAAGGCATCATGTATTCCATTAATTCCTTCACACAGAACAGTAGCCCCCAAGTTTCTGAAGGGTTTTCTATTATTGTGCTTGCTAGTTTAATATCTGGTGATACGTATGCGTTCAGTCCAGAACCCATCCATTTAAACCCAATTAAAGACAACTGTTTGGGGAATATTTCTAGTTTTTACTGTGCTGGTGAACAGCACAACATGAGCTGCCTTGAAAACATCTGTGACTGCTGGGCCAACGGTTGAATTGCCAACACTCAATTCTTGGCCAATTCATTTCATTCTGTTTTGCCAAGCTCCAGAGCAAAAGCAGCACAGTTCTGAGCAGTGATGACACAATGTTTAAACCCCCCCCAAAATCTCAGCATGGCAGAAATTTCATGACCCCACTGCTGCTTGTATCCCATTTTCACTGTGTTATTTCTGAAAGAAATTGGTGAAATAGGAAAGAGTACAGACCTTCTGTGTGCCTTCTCTGCCACGTCAGCTTGAGTTGTGCTAGGGAATGTTTCTAAGTGTTAGACTGTTTCATATTTTAATGTTCACTATACATTGGCTGAGAGCATTCCACAGAGCAGTGAGTGATGACACCAAGGGTTAGAGAACAGGCATTCTCTTAGCTGAACTGCTTGTTACAGCCAAATGCAGATACAGAGTGCAGCTATCAATCACTGCACTTACATTAATGATGTGATGCTTCTGCAGTGGATCAGACCTCTATGCCTTAAATAATGCGCAATTAGTATTAAAAAACTTTTAGCATGCATTATCATTGAAGTTCTGAGGGGGAGGCCTGTTATCAGAACCTCACTCAGACAGCATGAAAATGTCTTCTGAGGAAGAAAGGGAGAAAGGAGGGAAGGAGAGGGAGGGAATGGGAGAAGATTGTCAGTTACTTTCTCTTCAGAGCTGATGCCCTCTCTGTGTCCTACTGTGTAAGGTCATCTTCACTTTGGAGTGAGGTGACCAAGAACACAATGTTTAAAAACCAAAGGAGAACAGACACCCAAATACATATGGCCTGCAATCATTAGCAGAGATTTAATTCTTCTGTAAGGTGTTCCCTCTCTCCTGCCTCTGTCACCAGTTCAATTAATTTTCTGATATCTGCTCCGAAGTGCTATGGTTTCTTCCATGCCTATGAAAAATATATCTCATGTATGCTACACCTCAGCCTCTTTACTGACTGTTATATATGGAAATTGTGAGGAAGGAAAGAAGAAACCCTTTGTTTTCTTCCTTAAATACATGTTTTCCAAATTACCATTACTGAGCTTTAAAAAGTGCTGTCTTTACCAAAATAATCTATTGCTATATTAACCTTTTCCCCCAGGTTTGGAATCTTTAGAAGTCACTTCTTCCAGCTTACATCTGTAACACCAAAGCCACAAGCAGCCTACTCTACTGCGAGTAGAAGGTGAGATTGTCATGACTTCATGAGTGAAACCACCAGGTAAGACAGGAGAAAAGGATCAGAAAAGGTACCAGAAGAGATGAGAGTGAAAATGGCTTTAGTGCCAGCTAGAGCACCTTGGCATTTCACATAGTGAACCCAAGTCAGTGAAATACACACACAAGTACCAGTTATGTAATTCTTCACCTCTGATGCCTGGTTTTTACATCTAAATGTGCATGCACACCTAGCAGCATGTGGGTGTATATGCTCAGTGCCACTGTTGGCAGTCCCCCATGGATGTGGGACTGAGACAGCCTTGCCTCTTCTGGACTTCCCATTTGGCAACTCCTAATAATAAATACAAACTGTTGGGAATTACAGGTTTTTCCATTATAAACTACATTTTTCTTAGCATGCTTAAGAACCAGCAGTCATCTGTGGATGCTTCAACCCTGGAAGTCTTCAAGGCCAGGTAGGATGGAGTTTTGAGCAACCTGATCCAGTGGAAGATTTCCCTGTCCTCAGCAGGGAGTTGGAACTAGAAGAAAGTAAATGTCCCTTCCAGCCCAAACCACTTGATTACAATGATCATGAAAGGCAAGGGGTTGGACTAGACAATATTTAAGGTTCTTCCAACCTAATGTGATTCTGTGACTCTATGGCTCTATATTTTATAGGATGCCATTTCTAGTAATATCTTTTTCTTTAAAAACCGATAAAGATCTTCTGAAAGTTTTACATTATTACAAATACAGGATATGTTAAAGATATACAGGAGGACAGTACATTAAACTCATATATAAAACATACAGAAATTAACATATCCACTTAATTTCTCACTTTTCATGGGTTATTTTAGTTGTTCTATTTGTTTTCTCATGGATCATGATCACAGTGTATTTTTAATTATTCCTGCTATGGAGGTTAACATCCATTAACAGGAAAAATTTATTTTATGCACTCAAAAAGCACATACATTTTCAGCAACTAAAATATATTTTAAAATCCTCAAGCATCACAGTACTGGCAGCAAATTTTATTCATGTTGGATAAGTTTATTTCAAGTTCTTTAACAATAACTTTGGTGCATTGAGTGTAGATGAAAAGATGGAACAATATATTATGTCTTTCATCGGTCTAATATACATTGTCCTGTATTTATCTCAATAAAACCTTGTGCCTAATTTTCTGACACGTGCTCTTGGTAGAAGGTGGCAGGAGAAAGCAGTACAGAAATTACTAGGTGGTATACAGCACCTCTGAGACACCATTCAAGTAGCAAACTTGACATTTGAACTCAGACAGACACATTAATTCTGGGGTGCACCAGTTCCTGTTCTAGCTATCCCTTTGCATTTTAATTGCTTTGCTGTTTTTTACTTTGGGTTTTTTTTCTATTTTTTTCCTTTTGAATGAGAGATTCTTCTTTCTGATTTGCAAAGCAGCAACTGGAAACATGACTGCCCATTTTCTTATCTTATCTTGGTTCTGACAGCATTTAAATTATCTGAGTAGGCTGCAGTAATGCAGCACCAGTCTCTTGCAACGGGAGATGGATGAATGTTAATTCAGCTTGCTGGAGGAGGAGAATCAGCACATCTGTTGTCTGCTTTACATACTGTTCAGTATAACAATAGGAAATATTTAAATTGCAATCATTTGCTCTGATGTGTCTAAACATTACTGGAAAACAGTTCATTAGTTCTGCACCTCTCAGATCTTGAGGCATGGTGCTGTAATGAGGAGCTCTGCAGGGGCAGTTCCAAGCTCCCTGCTTGGACTTGGACGGCATGCACCACAGTGAAACTTGAATCCCTGATCCACTGAGATCTTGTGGGAAGTGAGGTATGACTTAAAGAGTTGGAAGAGTCTCAATTCACTTACTTGAGACAATTTATTAATTTTTATAATTTGCGACATAATATATTAGACATAATATTTTTAAGGACATGAGTGTAATGTTTCTCCTCTATCATGTCCATCCATACAGGAACAAGTAGCTGTGACAGGAAATATGATGTTACAATCACTTTCCCCCCCCAATTGCCTTGGAAATGGAAACTATTTGCTATTCTTAACCACTAAACAGTGAAATTAATAGAATGCAGTGTGTTTGTAACCTGATAAGAAATTGTTTTGGAAAATGGTCTATCCATGCCCAATAATAACTGCTGAAAGTCCACTCTGTAATACAAAATAAAACTACCTTATTATAGAAGCATAGAATTTTTGGGGTTGGAAAGGACCTTAAAGATCATCAACTGCTAAGCCCCCTACCATGGGCAAGGATACCTTCCACTGGACCAGGCTGCTCAAAGCCCCATTTGACCTGGCTTTGAACACTTCCAGGGAGGAGCATCAACAACTTCTCTGGGCAACATGTTCCAGTGCCTCACCACCCTTGCAGTAAAGAATTTCCCCCTAATATCTAATTTAAACCTACTGTCTTTCAATTTAAAGTAATTCCACCTTGTCTTATCATTACACGTCCTTGTGCAAAGTCCCTTTCTAGCTCTCTTTTATGCTCTCTTTAGATACTAGAAGGCTTCTATATGATCTCCTAAACCCTTGTCTTCTCCAGACTGGTTATTATGTTGAAGATATTACCCCAAACAAAGTATTTGTTGCAACCAAATCCATCTTTGAAATTTCCTTTGCACTGTCAGCAGGCCTGCAGGCCAGTTTTCCTGTTTGCTGAACAAGCCTAGACAGGTCAAAGTAGATACTAGCTTAGATCCAGCATGGTTAGCCATCAGTGCAGAGCTCAGAGCATATTAGGATTTGTGCTCTGCTCTTCTATTGAGAGCTAGCTCCCACCTAGATCTTGCACAACATTGTCAGGGTTTGTATGACCAAAGCATTTTATGTCTGGATGGGAACATCATCACTGAAAGGTGCAATTCAGCCAGATTATGACCTGCCCACACTAAATCCTGAAGACTACATAAAAGTTTAGCTGTGGGTATGCATCATTTCCAAAGCCTCTGTGTAAGGCCATGTATTGCCATGCTTTGCAGCAATAGCTCCCACGAGGACTTCTCATCTGCAGTGGCATGTCTTAGCTTCTGTAATATGTTATTAGCACTGCATCTTTTTATTGATCTGGACAGTGCAGTGACCTAAAAACTGTGTGGTATTTTCTGGGTCCCCCGTCATTGGGAGGAATGATAAATCTGACTCCATGTTCTTAGAAGGCTAATCTATTATTTTATGATCTATATGATATTAAATTATAATTTAATTAAATAATGATTCAATACAATTAATTAAATAATAATTAAATACTAAACTAAACCATACTAAAGAATAGAGAAAGGATACAGACAGAAGGCTAAAAGATACTAAAGAAAAACTCGTGACTCTCTCTCCAGTGTCTGACACAGCTTGGCCGTCATTGGTCAATACATAAAAACAATTCACATGTTGGATAAACAATCTCCAACCATATTCCAAAGCAGCAAAACACAGGAGAAGCAAATGAGATAATGTTGTTTTCCTTTTTCTCTGAGGCTTTCTCAGCTTCCCAGAAGAAGAATCCTGGGCAAGGGGATTTTTCCAGAAAATATGACAGTGACAAAACTGTTAGCCTGGCTATCCAAACCATCAGTGCTGAGCTGGAACTTCTAAATGTGAGGAGATCTCTTGGTAGATCAGCAGCTGTGGGAGCAAGTGCAGAGGGCAGGCAGAAGGCAGATGAATCCAAAAAGGGCATCATCCACATCCATAGCTAGTAGGAGTTTTAAAACCCCAGCTGATCTGATCTAACACTGTCAAATGTAAATGTACATTTACACAGTAAATAATTAATTCCATATGCTCCCTACTTCATGTTCTTTTCCTTGACTCAGCTGAATCATGTCTCACGTTAAAAAGCAAACAGAGTAAAGCTAAATGTCAGAAGAGTATTTCCAGATGAGTGATGCAATTATTAACAAGCAAGTAATCAAGCCATCAGATAATATACAATTCAGAGCATACCTTTGACATTTTGCCGAAGAGTATAAAAAGTGCAATTAAATCAATGCACTTCCCAAATGGAGTTCTTGCTTCAAAATTCTGCACGGCTAAGGCTAACTCCTAATGATTAATTAATTTTTTTTTAAATTACACTTGATCACTGCTCTTTGTTTCTGCAGAAAATAATTAATACTTTTTAGTGAAACTGGCTATCCATCACAAAGGTTATCCTATATTTTTAATAAAATTTTTAATGGAAATTTGAATGTATTATAAATTTCAGGGGCAAAATTATGTAAAGGTATAATACAAAAGACATAATATAATGAGCCATTTTAAAAAATGATAGATGCTAAATAGTCTAAAGTGTATTTTGTTCTCAAGATAAATACAGGAAGTTTTGTTTCAGGTCCATAAACAAAATTTATATCTCTTCTTTATATAGAGAAGTCACATAATATAAATCACTGACAACTAAATATATTTGGTAACATGCCTTGTAAAGATTAAATTAAATTGCAAAAATCTTGTAACATTCATGAAATTAAGATTTCACAATTATACATTGTCTTAAAATGTCAGAATGATAATACAGTCCAAGGCATTTAAATACCCATTTCAGTTTCTTCTCTCCATACCCCCATTTTTATTTTTCTATCATCTGGCAGTTGAATTGGAACACTACAAAAGTACATCAGAAAAATCTGCCATTCATGTACAAGTACTCTTATGCAATATTGGTATAAGTCATGGGTCCAGTTAGTCACTGAAATCATATATCAAACTCATCAATCCAGCATTTTAGCGTAAAATTGTTCAATGAGACACCTGGTTTTAAAATTATGACCTTCTCAACTGGAGTTGTATCAGCTTAGTGGAGATGGTTTAATCTTACTCTATTGAGTAGCTGGGTACATTCAATCTTCCTGGTGTTTCACAAGTGAAGTTTCCCAAGGAAATTTTATTCTGAGTGGACTGATGGGGAATGGAAAGCAATAATAGAAATAAAAAGGCTGTGAAACATGGTAAGTTGAGAAAGTGAAGATATTTCTCTGTTTTCCAAATACTTTAAAAACATCCTTTCAAAATAGGTATGCCTAGAAACTACAATTAAACAAAACCAAAACATGATTAAACCTGAAGCAGGGCGTAGTCTTCGTCTTTAATACTCTTTAGAACAGTTTGATGGTGTTACAATTACTGAAACTTGATTTTTCCCATAGGAAAAACATATTGTCAGTAGACAGGTAAGTACCATGGCTCTTTGTACCCAGCTGTCTTTTCCTTCTGGCAGCTCCCGTGTGTACTATCTTAATCCACTCCTCTACCTTTTCAGAGTTTTAACTGAAAAAAGAATCTCAAACTCAGACTTGGGAATCCTATGGATAGGGTTATTTGTTGAAAAATATTCAGTGCCTGCAGGAGGTCATGAAAATATAATTAATAATTGAGGCTGGTGACCAGGAAGATGTGAGCAAACATTTGAAATGGACTTGGCCTGAGGTTCATGTGAAGGATCAATGTGCTGTTCATCACACTAGGGTAAAGCTGTCATTGCTGATGCTGTGCTCAGATGCTACAGTAATTACTACACCACAGACAAACTGATGCAATAACCAAGGTGGTGCAGACACATTAGATCCCTTTTTGATGAGCATAATTGATGTTTGCTTGTTAAAAGAAAAGGGGAGCATCTTCACTGAAAAAGGAAACATGGCAAATTCTTTTGAAACTTCCTCTAATAAGAGTTGAGTGAAAGACATTGTTTTTTATCCCCATGCTTTCCCTTGTTCTCTATTAACATGTATTTCAGTAAGGACGTAGGTAATACAGTAAGAGTCTCTCATCAAAACAGGAAATTATTTTAGCAGAAGCATCACCTCGAT
Organism: Ammospiza nelsoni; assembly: GCF_027579445.1. NCBI lineage: Eukaryota > Metazoa > Chordata > Aves > Passeriformes > Passerellidae > Ammospiza > Ammospiza nelsoni. Next base: position 97,229,955 of record NC_080635.1, read on the forward strand.
GCTGATGCTGTGTTTGATCTATGTGTAGATTCAGCAATTTTGGGGAAGAATTCCATTACATTAAAGGGACACACAAACTCTGGCACCACTAATAGCAGCCTGAAGGAGGATTCAGAGGACCCAAAAGCCGTGTGTGATGTTGGCATTGAGTAGCATTGGTGTGGAGGCCAGTAGGCCAAGGTAAAGGATAAAAATCTATTTGTTCTGCAGTGCTATAGATGATACACCAGTCCAGAATACAACTTGTAATTTGATAATGTCCATGACTGTTTTGAATCGTTTTAGGAACCACTGCTATATCTTTGTAGTCCAACCATAGGTAGCCTAAAGCTATTTCAGCTCTCTAATTCATGCTCAATTTTTGTGTTCTTTATTATGCCTGTGGGTACACAATAAAGATTGTCTCCTGGTTTTCTGAGGGAAAAAAGGGATCTAAATTTAATGCAGACTGGTTATATTTCAATTATGGTCAGACTTCTTTTCAGCTGAAGCAAATCACTCTTCTTGACATGCCATCAGAGTCACAGATGACTGACCTTCAGGCTACAGTGAGAGATATCTGTTGTATTGACTAGTTATGGATTTTTTCCTAGGTTTTGTTTTGGCCAGCAGCATATCTATTTTGGCTTTTAATATTTTCATTCAATGCCCAGCAGTCCACTTGAAGAACTAACATATGAAACATATATATTTTATGTCTGTTGTTTGTAATTAATCATCAGTGCTTATGATGTGTAATTACCTATTTAATTCAGTATCAGTAATGGATGTATATTAAAGTTACTTCAGCCATCTGCATATTTTTCCTGCCAACTGCTATTCAGAGACCAGCTTTTGGAGATATTTCTGAGCAGAGAAAGATGGCCATCTGCTAATCTTGACCATGCACATATTTTAAGATATGTTGATTAAATTGTGTAATGGAATTGTAAATAGGGAACCTGATATATGCATTTGAAGACTGTGTTATCAGTTTGTTGGTCAATAACTATTTAAGTAATTTCTTACCATTTCCCCTTTCTAAATCTTGGAGATTTCCCATTTCTTATTTAGATATTTTTGAAGCTTCTGAAAGTGTTTGCTATTCAAGGCAGGATGTTTTAGAAAGAGTACACTGTACCCTCATAAACAGAGTAACTATTCCTCTGTTTATTATTTTAATCCCTTTAACAGTTTATTACTTTCAAATTTAAAAAATGCTGTATGTATTTATGACTTAGAGTATATTTTCAGGCTATTTTCATTGCCCATTTAAGTAGTAGCAACCACTCAGCAGGTAAGGAGTTCACTTTGAAGTCTATGTTAGATATTATTCATCTTTAGACCCCACCTTCCTCCTCCAAAGAGTCCCCATGAGTAAGGATTTGGCTTCATAGCTTCCAAAAAGGGTAGTGGGAACAATCTGTAATATCCTCTACCATTTCCCTCCACTGTCTGAATATTGTAGAAAAAAAAAACTTGTCTCTTCTGTCAAATTATGCAAATTCATTAAACTCTTTTTATTCAAAACAATACTGATCTGACCTTTTACAATTTCTTCTTCTCACTGTGACTCCTTTTCTGTCTTGTCCCTAAAGTTTCTAACTGTTCAGACAAGACCTACAACTTTTATTCATGGAAAACTCTTTACAAGGGGATTTGGTGCAGCCAGTAATGAATTCCCAGCCTGCTTTATTAGTTTTGTTTTGTTTTGACGTGAAACTAATTTATTTATGCTCACTTACTGAAATATGAGCTGATTCAATTTTGAAATTGAATTTTCACTACACTAAGTACAGTGGACCTTTCTTTTGGCTATAGATTTTGATTAAATGTGAACTTTACATAGAAATATTTGGCTATTTCCACCTCCTAGAAAAAGCCAGAATTAAATGCATAAATAAAGTTTACTTGTAACTTATTATTAAAAGTAGTAAGATAGTTTTTTAAAATAACTGATTTATCTTTGTGGAAAGAAAAATACAGAAAACATACTTAAAGAAAGAAGGGTTTTGAAAATTAAGAGTTAGCAAGATATTAAATAATTTTAAAATGCTTATGCAAAATGATTCTGTATTTCTGAATTAACTACTAGGGGTTTTTTCCATCAAAAAAACACTCATCTCTTTTGGCAAAAACTTTTCATTAAAACATTTGACCCACCATTTTTTCCTGCAGAAGTGAAAATTAATAATTTAAAAAATCTTATAGGTAACTATCACAGATAATTTAAGACTTGATTTCTGAAATATCATCCAATAATCAAAGAAGTTACTCTTCATTTTTTGATGTGTTAATCAAAATGTTAATAAAATCCATGTATTGCAAGATTCACAATGTAATGCTAGACTTTTTAATTCAGTGAAGATAGAAAATTAGATAAAGCTATGATCAGAAAACACTTTTTTGTTTGCTTTATTTTTTACATATAGAACGGGAATGGGAAATATTCTCCCTAATATTTGGAATTATTTTCTAACTGAATCAACCTTATCAAGCAGTTGGAATTCTGTCAGGTTAAGATTCTGCCCCAGTCTCTCCCAGTTCTTTGAGTTATAAACTATAGGTGCTGTGAGAGATTTGCTGTCTGTTTAAGGTAGCCATGTGTCACTGTGGTTTGTCTTGCTCTTTTACTAGAATCAGTGATTCAAACATAGGTTTGGATGATCACATGGATCATCACACATGCTAATTTTAACTATTTATCCTTTCTGTGGAAGCATTGTACAATATATTGTACTGTAATATATTTTATTTTCTTTTTTTCTTTTGGCCTATAATTAAATACTGTAACTTCATAATTGTTTTAAAGTGGGCAAAACACCAATAAAGCGATTTAAAAAAAAATGCTTGAGGGTAAATATTTGGACTGTTAATGGTACACAGTTATTTTTCTTTTTCCTTTCCAGTGTGTTGCAATTTCAATGTTTTCCTTTCGTTGGCTTTGACTAATCTTTTTAGAGAATAGCATGCATGGAGCTGCCGATGCAATCTAAACCAGCATGTGACAAGTAGCAAACAGCCCATCTAATTTTAACCTTCTCTGCCTGCATACATGGTTAGACAATAGGAATTTTTGTCCTCATTCAGTGTGTTGTTCCTCATACCAAGAGCATTTAAAGGAAGATTTGATTTCTGGTGATATTTCTATTCCCCGTTTTGATATTCATGTTTCTGTTGGTCTCTGCTCTTCAGCACAAATATTCTCTCTTTTTTTATGAGAATAGCTAAATCAGAGGTAAAATGCGATGTCAAGAAAAGCAAAGATTCTCTTGGCAGTACTGCCATGTTTTCAGGAAAATGTATTTAAAGGAAAATCAAGAAAAGGGGAAAATAATGAATCTGAAGGATGTAAAAGAGAAAGAAGCAATGAAGAAAGAACATCATTTTATGAGAAATATTTATACTTGAAACATTGCTTTCTGGTTGCCAGTTGTTCTCTGGAAGCCAAATTATGCAAGAAAATCAAGACTAAGGACATGACAAAAGCACATTTTTCTAATATTAAAAAACATAGTCTGGACAAGAAAACTACTGATGTCTGAGAAATCAGAGCTCAGAGCCACAGAAAAACTCTTTGTAGTGCAACTTTTAATAACATTTGGTGTAAGATAAATACATGATTCCAGTAAACATCTTCTGTACCTGCACACTGGACTGGGACTTGGATGGAAAGACTACTAGCAGCACTCTTACAACAACAACAATTAACTAAAACAAACAGTTTTAGGTAATGAGAAGCCCACTTTAGTCCACAAAAAATAACAATTCTAGGTGCCCCAAGAATTGTTCTGGTAAAAACAGACATGCCCAAAGACTTTAGGACAAATAAAAGCATTGGTGGAGATTAGCTACACCTTGATTTTAATTCTCCAAACAAAGCAAATTAAAATCCTAACAAAGGAAACCTTTCAATTGACTTTGAGCAGGTTTTGGGTCCATAACTTGCTTAAAAATCTGAATTATAGAAAATACTGTTAGTCTCACTCAGCATTGGGTTCAGACTGGCTGCTACCTCCTCTGTACCTCAACAGTGTTAGTGAATGGCCAGAGCCAAAACTACAGCAGACTTTTAAGTGCTCTATGCAGCACCCTAACAACAATAGCCAGAGATCTTTCTTGTTTTGTTTAATAATTGATTTTTGTAGTGAAGAGTGTGATTTTGTGGAATAGCTTATAAATTTTTTCCTGATAAATAATTGATGAGTATCAAGATTATGTCTCTGGGGGCATTCAGTCAGGGTGCAAGTCAGTCTGCAAGGTAAACTTGGCCCTTGGCTCTCCTGCCATAGGGCACAGCACCATCCCAGCCAAGATGCTCCACACCATCCTCAGTCTTTCAGCAGGATGAGCTAACTGAGCACATCATCACTCTGGCACTTCCTGGGATCAGCAGCTGTACTGTTCATGCATGTTCTTGGTCCTGCACAGGCACAGCAGGATCAGCCTTCCCTGGAAATATCTGGCTTTCTGAGCAATGTGAAGCACACTGAATCCAAGGTGAAAAACAGATGAGGGTTTTAGGAACCAAGGAGTAGCAGGAGAGAACCAAATACCCAACATGTGCTGGTGCAGGTTGAGGGTCCAGGCACCTGGGCTTTGTGTGACATCCTGGCATCTGCTTCTCATCTGCACCAGGTGACAGGCATGTGGTGCCAATGTCCCATTGTCAACCTCCAGTGAGCAACCAGCATAAGCTCTGCTGATCCAACCCTGGGAAGTTATGGATATGGGGCTCCCACTTCAACACCTGGAAGAAGAAGTGGAGTATGAATCCTGCAAAGAGGACAAGGAGACTAGAAATTCACCTTACTTCTACTTCATGCATTTTCAGGGAATCCACATTCCTGCTGGACCATATATACATGAACATTTGTCCTGAGTTTCATAACATGAGTCCACCCTGTGATCCCTAAAGCATATGTGGACTTTGGCATTATTTAGGATCATGATTTCTATAAAATAGTGCTAGCATTGAGCCTTCATGTCCTTGGCTCCTCCAGGAAAATCCACAGCTTGGGCTGGTGTCCCCCAGCTCTGTGTGTAGTGAGTGATGAGATCTGGGATGCATCAGTGTGAGAAAGTAGAAGAAGATGTGAGGAACATACCTTACAGTTTCAGTAGCCTCAATAATCATAAATACAATATGTAGCTAACACTCCAGAAATAATTGCTCCATACATTTTTCAAGAGTAGGTGGGAAAAATCTTGTCCTTGTTGGTCAGTCTCAGATACCCACTGCAGCTGACAAACATATACATTTTCTTCTTTCTTTTTTGAGATTTTAATTTCAAAGACTCAGCCATTAATGCATCTGATGATAATCCAGTTCTACCTCTGTGTTTTATACATCTTTATGATCTTTATGAAAGCACATCCAGGGGTGAAAGACTGGATTTACCAATTTACTAAACAGTTTACATTTATGCCTCAAGGCCTGCAATGGGAGTCCCAGTGAGGCATCTCCAGGCTGACTGGCAGTGACCCTGCCTTGACACAAGCCCAGGGGGCTGAGGAGACTGGATCCTGGACTGCTGCATCCGTGTGTCTTTTAGCTCAGGTACAGACTTGACTCGCAGCTACAGCTTACATTGTGAAACTATCTGCATTTTGTAACATTTTGCAACCCATTTATTCTATGTATCTTTTAAAGAAATTACATCTGACACATTCATAAATTGCTGTCAGTCGTGGGAGTGGGGTGGTCAGGCTGAAACGCTTCCTTTACATCTCTAGGGCTGTTGGGGTTGGGGTCAATGTGACACAGCAGAGCCAAAAGCAGAATGCAAGTCTGGCCATGGGCACTTGGATGGGAGAGACAGTTTCCCTGTCATGCTCCCATCTCAAAGGTGGAGTAGTTCCAAACAGAAGCACTGAGTCACCACACATCACTTATGAAAAATTAATCCTCCCAATTGCTTTCCTTACTTTAATGCTACCTGTGTAGCTTTCACAGGGACACATCCTCCTCCTGCTCGGTCTGTGAGATGTGAGGAGGTGATGGAAGGCAGAATGCATGGTTAGAGATTTACAGTTCATAGGGGGAAAAACCTTCATACTATAAATACAGACAATAAGAAAGCTGAAAGATAATTATGTGCTATCTCATGACTCATTTGATTTGGTTTCTATGGATTTTTCCAATCCTTGTAGGAAAATGCTTTGGAATTTTTTTGGGGGGTAAGTTTCTTCATGATTTTTTCATTTTACATGGCAGTCAAAGCAGTAAATGAGAGGATGTCATTTGTGTTTGACTTATGATGTTGTAATGAAGCACGAAAGTGTGCATGATTCTACCAATCAGTGACTCAATAGCTTTTATGAGCACAACTCTTGTATCTGTACTATGGTGCATTAGAACATATTAGGTATATAAAAACACATTAGGTGTATTAGAATACAAGATGTACTAGAATAAAAGACTTACAAAAATAAAATTAAATAGATGACTTATGAAGATAAAACAATTAAGCAATTTGAATTTCTAATAGTCAGTAAAATAGTTGAGATGACTATTGTGGAGGTGTGTTACTTGTTGGATGATTTACTGTGTTTTACTTACACAAGCTGATGGCATGTCACTTTATCTATACATCTATACACACAGGAAGTAGAAAAGACTCTTAGATACTTGGCAGTAAGAAATAAGTATGAGAAATCTAGGAAGAGGAAAATTTTTAGATAGGAATTTTCATTTTTTTTTAGAATTATTGTTATTGATGAATCTGGAAGACAAAGAAGATACATTCTTGGCTTGTGCACATCAAAGCTATTCCAAATAGCTGCTGCTAATATCTATATGTTTTATAAACAAAAGGCTTGTATAAAATAAGTTAATAGTTTGGATTTGTCCAAAACTCCTTAATATATTTAAGCAGGGAATTTAGCCAGCATGACTGGGAGCCAGCTTGGTTGAAAGCAGGGCACATCACTGAGGCTAAAGTGTACACAAGGTGGTAGTGGGGCCAGGTTACATGGGAGGAGTGCAGAGGCATTTCCCAGGCATGCAGGGAAAAACCAAAGCTCAGCTGGATTTAAAACTGGTGAGAAATGTAAAAAAACATTTTCTGTAGATATCTTGTCAGCAAGACTGACTGTTGAATGTGGTGGTTGAAAAAGAACATGAAAATCACAGATAAGAACCTTCTTCACCTCAGTCTTTGCTAAGGTATTTCTCCAGACATCTCTGGGTCTCTGCTGACTGACTGAGTATGAGGGAGAGGCACACTATCATACTGAAAGAGGATCTAAATATGGCCTGCTAAAGCACTTTGGATGTAAAGATATCCAGAGGTGCAGATCTCATGCTGAGGGAACTGGCCAGCTGTGTTGGAGAACCAAGCTCCATCAGCTTTGAAAACAGGGATAACTAGGGGAGTTTCCCAGTGACAAGGAAAAGGCACTTTCAGAAGTGCACAAAGGAAGCTCTGCCTACAGGACAGCTACAGGACACTCAGGAGTATCTTCTGTGATGAAATGGCTGGCCTTGTGAACAACTGGAGAGCAGGAGATTGTAATTGACCTTGACTTGAGCAAGATTTTTGCTACATTCTCTGATAACATCTTAACAGACAAACTGAGGAGGTTTCTTCCAGACAGGTGGACTGTAACACGGGTGCAGAAATGAGCTCATGGTGTTTGTAGTCAAGTTGGTGTCTAGTTATTAATGGTGTTTCCCAGGGACTGATACTGGGGTCAAAATTGTTCTACTTTGACATCTATTGATGACTGGGATGATAGGGTGGAACACACCCTCAACAAGTTGGCAGACAGCACCAAAGTGGGAGGAACAGTCTGTGTGCTGGAGTACAGGGTTGCCTTGAAAAGGAATGTTCCTCACAAAGAGAAACCTCATGGAGCTCACAAAAAATAAATGCAGTGTCTTGCACCCAGGATGTGAAAATATTGCACAGTCTTGCAACTGGGACACTGACTGGGTGGAAAAGAGGTGTGCAGAAGGGAACCTCTGACCATCTGACAAGAGGTTGAGCTGGAGTCAAATGTTAACCTATGGGATGAAGATGTGCTGTGCAACACTGGCCAGAGCATGGAGAGCAGATGTGGGAGGGCTTCCTTCCACTCCCAAGGCTGCTTCTGGGGCAGCAGGTGTTCTTCTGTTTTGCAGTTTTTACTTGCTTCAGCTTTTTCCTGTAGTTCTTTCTAATCTGTTAAAAGCACTAGGCAAGCCTTGAACATTGTGATTCATTTGACATACCTACTGGAAGTTTTCTGTTGGAAGTTAAAAATACATTAATAACCACAGATTGTGAAGGTGCCTGATATTGGGAATAGTCAGGAAATTGTCCACAAAATCTGACAGCAGTTGAGATGCTGCTCAAAAATCTGACAGCTGCTCTCTGATTGAGAAAAAGGATGGGAAATCTCTGCCTTTCCAGCACTGGCATGTATGTGCTCTTTACCTCAGAAAGGCAGGCTTTCTAATGTGTTTGTGTTTTAAACATAAATTAGTTGATTAAAAAAAAAACCAAAGGCACTGTAAAGAAATCTGGCTGAGGAATGTAGGTGTATGTTTTTGCAGGACTGAAAGCAGCCCTGTGGTGCTGCCATGCTATCCCAGCAGCTGGGGCAGCTCTCTGGGGATGGAGTGGCAGGCAGTGCCCAGGGGCCTGGCAGGGCAGGGTCTGGCAGCCAGGGCCACCCCAGCGCCCAGCCAGGAGCAGCGGGGAGTGAGGCAGCCCCAGCCCCGGGCACCTCCGTGGGGATGGGCTTGGCCAGGGCAGGGTGTGGGACCCTATGGAGAGAGTCCCTCTAAGATCTATGTATTAAATAAGTGGGTCCTTATGGAGAGAGTCGCTGTAAGATCTGTGTGGTCCGAGTTACTCCAAACGAGCTACAGCTGCAAAGTCCTTAGTTGGGCAGCAGCTGTGGCTCATGACGGTACCTGGAATAAATAGGGGTGGGTCGAGAGCCTGGTGGGGAGTTCTTGAGAAGTTGGGAGGGGCTGTGCTGCTGAGAAGAACAGCTTGGTACAGGAATGGGCTTGAGAAATATGAATACAACAAGAATACAACAGGACCCAGCTCAGCTGGGCCCATGGCAGGGCTGGGGGGCTGGAGAGCAGCCCTGCCACAACATCACTGCATGGGGAATGGGGGTGACAGGGGGTGCTGGGCAGGGACATCCAGGGAGGTGGGCAGCTCTCAGGACCATGATTCTTCCATTGCAAGAATTTTCCATTTTTTAAAAGGTTGTTGAAATTTCTTCTTACTGGAAACTTTCTTCCTATTGGTAACATTTTGATGGCTTTCATCTTGAAACAAGCATTGACCACTCCAAATTTTCTGCCAAGGTTGTTTGTATAATTTGTCATCTCTTTCTTGGATGAAAACCTTGTTTATTTCAATGTTTGAGATAGTATTTCTCTTTTCAGATTACATGTGAAATGCTGTATATCTTAACTCACTCTAGGTAGCAATTTTTAGTGCCCTTATTATCTGAGTGCATATTGTGTACTGTGTAGCAAGGTGTTTTTTTTAACTAAGGAAAGGAGCTATTTGTGTTATTTATATTAATTGGGAAGTAAATTTGGCCAGCTGTCATACACAAGTCTTTGGCTTATGCAACTCAAAAAGAAATGACTCACATGGCACCCACTTTTCCAAAAGAAAAAAGATTATGAAACCAAGAGAATGCATTCTTGAATAGCTACTTAAAAGTCAGAAACTCTTCATTAATTTAGTGAGATGAAAGATTTTCATGAGCAATGTTATTTGGGTTTATTTGAAACACATTTCAAGTACTGAAAATATAAAAAGTTACTGTTTTGAATACAGTTTAAATGGAGAGGGTTTATTGAAAAATTTATCCTCATAACTTCTCTTAGCTACCACTTTCATAGATAATATGCACAGACGAAAAGCAATATACAGGTAATATACTGCATCAATTGTCTGTAATATGGCAAAGATAATCTATCTTTCCACAGTCCTTCTACCATATTTTCAGGTATTTCTGATATGTTCAAATTAGACTTTTCTATTTATTAAGGGAAAAATAGATTAGAAGTCTAGAGTAGCCAATAAATGGATTTCTGTCCTACCCTCAGCTTTACAGCTTTTAACTCCTTGTCTCCATTTGAGATCAAGATTTTTTAGGCTCCTCCAAGAACAAACTCATTTGCAAAGCCACCAGCAGCAGCATAAACTTTCTACGGAGGGGTAAGGAAAGCTAATCACAAGGCCTTCTTAATGAATTATTTTATTTTGCATTTTTTTCATTTCCAGATTCTCAAAATCTTGAATCAGTACTCCCTAAGCAAGGATTGTGAGGCCAGAGTTACTTGCAAAATAACAATACCAGTATTATTTTGGCTAAGGACTGAAAATTTTAATTTTTCTTTCAGCACAATAATGGAAACCTATTACCCCAAAAATGTATTTAATAATTTGTAAGTTTTTGGTGCTGTTTAGGCTGTTTGGAAAGGCCCAGGGATGGCCTTGAAGAGCCCGGCGCTTCAAAGGACGAGGAGAGACTTCTGATCTTGTCTCGGTCTTGGTGTTTATTAATTGTTTATCTAAAAGATTTTCTTTCAGCCCGACAGAGGTCTGCACAGCAAGTCAGCCATGGGCACACTGCGAGCCCCCGGGGCGGTCACTTATCTTTATAGCCAAAGTTACGTGTACAATATTTATCATTTTTCCCCAATACCTTCTACCCTTATTAACCGGTGCACTTCTAGTAATAACCGATCCCAAAGTGCCACCATCACCACAGAAGATGGAGGCCAAGAAGAAGAAGAAGAAGGACAGGACACGCCCCAATTCCTCCATCTTACTTCTTTAGACCCCCCTGTACCAAAATCCTAAACCCTGTGTTTTACACTTTAACTAACTTATCCCTTCACCATTCACCCAGTGAATTCCTCCCAGTCCTCATACAGGTCTCATCTCCTGTGTAGGATCAAAGTCCTGCCACCAGACACTTCTGGCAACATTCCAGGACTCCCGAGCCCCGCAAGGGTGGTCTCGGCCACTCTGCACCTCCATCCTGAGGTGCTGAGATCCCACAATCATTAAGGTACTAACAAGAAAAAAATCTTACTAAACCTTTTCTATTCCCAATGTGTTATATATTTAGTGAGTATTAATTTTTTTTACTTAAATGATTGTGTTAAGGTATATGCATTTCTATGAATTCTGTGCATTTTAAAGAGGAAAATGAGGAGCCCTCACAATAAATATACGTGGGAGGAACCTGGCTGCCTGTCAGTCTTGGTTTGAATAGCCAACAGGAATGTCTCACTCCTGATAGAGGAAGGAACAGATGCTGAAAATCCACAAAAATCTGGTCTACAGTGGCAGACTCCATCCTGGCACACAGGAGCAGCAACAGGCTGAGGAGGAAGGGCAGCCCCTCCAGCCTGGGAATGAGGTTCCCCTGCCTTGTGGCTGCATCAGCTTTGAGCCTCTGCTGTGCAGGGCACGCCTGGAAACACTCAATTCATCAGTGCTGACAGAGCACTTTGACATCCTGCACTCCTGAGGGCTACCAGCTCCCCAAAGCAGCTTCACTTCATCCCTCTCTGTGTCAGGACAAGCCTCCCAAAGACACGTGGCTGCGTTCCCAGCTAACTTAGGCAGCTTAGTTACCTCTGTGCTTTATTTGTTTGCTGTGCAAAGCAGGGGGGCAATTTTTAACCAGGGCAGTGAATAATAACTGGTGTAGTGTGGAACATTCCATTGAATGAACTTGTGCATTTTGACTGTGACTCATAGCCAGCCCTCTTGTACGTCATGCATAAATCCTCTTCTCATACTTTTGCAAAGTTACCATGCAAAGCAGAGCAAGAAAATGTGAGCAGATAGGTTTCTGCATGAATATCATCATGCCCAGAACTGACAGGGCCTCTCCAGAGCCAGAGAAAGTTTCATGTAAAGTTTGGCCTATCTCACCTTCTCACTTCTGCTTCTGCTTATTCCTACAGTACATGTTCCTTCTTTAGCTGGAAGCAAGTATCAGAGAGAGATGTGGCAGGACAGCTTATTCCAAATTAAGCTAATCTATCAGGCTGCACAGCAAAAAGCAGGTAGCCTGTAATATTTTTGAGGTTTTCTTTAATCCAGACAGAATTTAAAATGTTTTCTTTTAAAATACACATAGGTAGCTTGATCTCATTCTGTGGCCTTTGGCCTTGCCCAGGATTTTGAAGCGGCACCTCCCTTCTCCCCACCCAGGTGATTGCTGCTGTATCACTTCTTGGCAATGCCTGTGCCAGCTCCAAGCTGGTCTCCTTGTCTGCATGACTCAACAGTAATTACTCTGAGTTCTGATATGGGGCTGTGTCACATGAATGAATCATGACTTAAGAGATGAGCTGCCTGTTCTTACCTATGGCTTTCATGAACCATTGTTTCTTGTTGTCCTAGATTTCTAAATGTGCCTGATTTCAGCCACACAAACCTGCTATTGCTATCAACACAACTGTCCTACTTCATCCTGGTTGCTTCCTGCTCACCCATGCAGCCACACCTATTTGTGTGCATGCATTTGTGCATGATGTGAGGTGGCCTGGTATTCCTTGGTAGCCTGATAGAGACAGAGGAAGTGTGGACATTGTGGAAGAACTAAAAATGCTGGTGGTGTAGGGATGAGGAGCTGCATTCACCTCCTTCACACACATACCTTTCCACACCTGCTTTTCTGTGCTGTATTTTCTTAAACACTGTCTTGCACAGAACATAGTATTTTAAAGAAATAAGAAAAATGCTGATATAAAAAGGTTTCTGTACTTTGTTTGCACCAATATGATGATTGAAGTGGAACATTCACATTGAGGCGTTTCTACAGTAGCAGTTCAGGCCAGAAAGGTCTTTTCTCTTGGGGTAACAAAGCTTATTTTTTGACTTTTATAGTACTTTAAAAGAGTGTTCTAGTGTTAGTGCCTCAGTTTTTCATACAGCATATATATCCTCAAAGGTCATTCATATATTCCAAGTGAAAGAAGACTTGTGCAAGTTCAGAAAATAACTGACTGCATGCAAGTATTATATTAACAGTAAAAAATAGAAAATAGTTATATCCATATTGTCTCTTAAGCAGAGCAAGAGACTTGAAAAATGTGGTGCAGAAACCCTTAGCTCAGGTGCATCCATCATCAGTCATCCCTTTCCATATCCACCATGAAATCCTATAAAAAGGTCAATGTGCTTACCCACATACCTACAGGCCCTGTGCCACTAACTCTGCAGCAACTGGAGACTAAAATGGGGGATTTTCCCTGGCAGAGGGAGCAGTGCCCATGCCAATGTGTCAGGAAGAAAGATCCTTGGGCTCCTTCCACACTGGGTAAGCTGAGACTCACTTCTCCCTTTCCTGCTCCTGTTTTCTCAATGGCATCACCTTCATGTGCAGTCAAAGGAGAAGGAGGGGAGAGCAGCTGTTACAAGGCTGTGGTCACTTCTCAGGCAGGTTAGATGTAAACTGCAGGCTCTGCCAAACACTTCTGAGGGGTCTCAGTGGTTCTCCCTAATTATAGCTGTGAACTTTTAAAGCATGGAAAGTGTTTATGAAGGGATAAAAAGGTGCTTCCAGATTATGTGGGGTAAAAGGTACAGACTGTGTATGCATTTTAAGTTAAAAAGACTCAGGCAAATTTTGGAGTGGCACAGCAGAGTTAGGCAACTGACTGAATATTTTTTCCAGTTTCTGGGGTCTAACAAAGATCTTCAAGAGTAGGGAGGGTGGGAGAATCCCCACAGCTTGCAGTTGGCAAATATCCTATCCTTAACAGTCTACTTCATGTCTCTTCTTATTCATGTCCATTAGAACTCAAACTTTTCAATTTTTATTCATATGGAAGTATTTTCTTGAGTCTAATTACTTTTGTAACTTTTCCACAACTTTTTGTCAGATTTCCTCTGAACTCTTTTAATTTCTTGATTAAAATGCAGCCAATAACTTTGCGCAGAAAGATAACCTTGTGTTACTGACAGTGTGCATTGTTGCCATCAGGTTCACTAAAAAAATAAAAAGGTAGGTCTGTAATTATTTAAATGAGAAGAAAAGTTTCTCTGTGTAGCAGTTTTATTTCAATACACTGCCAAATAAAATGGTAATTGTCCTCTGCATAAGGCATGCTCAAAATTTCAACTACAAATTCTGTAATAATTTGGTCGGCAATTTCAAGAAACCTATCTCCCAGACCCACTGTCTCAGAATTTATTACTGAGATTAATCAATGTCTCATTATTATGGGTAAACTTAGAAATTAGACACTTAACAAGCGAACTTGGGGGGAAAAAATCTCTTTTTTGGAACATAAGTGTGTTGTGAACTTTCTCATCTCAGTTTATGGAAAATTATTTCAGCTTCTTGGCTCAGGTAAAAATTGTAATGCCAGCTTCATTACAGCAGTAACAGGATCATCAGCACAATAATAATTTGTTTTCTAACATCTCTGTGCTGAGTATCCTTTTTGGCTCAAGCAGGTAATCCCACCCTTTCTTTGAGTGAGAAAAATGGATTAAACCTGTGGGAATCATCCATCCAAAGCATATTATGGAATATGAGCAAACATGACAACAGATCTTTCAAACCTCTTAACAGCCTGCTTTGAGTGCCAGCATCAAGATTATAAATACAAGCTTCACAGAGAACAAGTTTGGTAATAGCAGGAAATGACTCCAAGTCTCTTCCAATAAACCAGCTATTTTTCAGTCTTTCCCTGTTTGCTTTGTGATTTACATGAGCATCCGTCTCAGTATGAAAACAAATATGTTCCTTCACGCTTTGCACAGGCTCCAAAGTTCAAGTCTCCAGCCAACAGGGGCTCCTTCTTTGTAGTGACTTCTCAGGGCTTGCAATGAGCTGACAGATAAAAGGTTGTGTTTGACAGAAATTAGCATGCCTGGCAGTGCTTGGCATGAATTTTCCCTGACCAGTTGCATAATGTTCTAAACATTCCTGGAAAATATTATGTAGGATCTGGAGTGCCAACCAAATCTCAGTTCTAGAAACAGGGAGAAATGTTCTACCAAAGGAAAGAGGAGCACAGCCCTAATGGATGACCACTATGGTATAGCAACAGTATCATGTGATATCCCACCTTAAAGGAAAGGAGGAAAATATCAGTGCCATGAGTTGTGCATGTCAAATATTGGTATAATAAAGAAAGCTTTAGAGTGTGACTGAATTAGAAGGTAAAAAGAAGATCCAGCAAGAGTTGACTGGTTGGCAATCTTCAGGACAGATCCTGTATGTATGAATATCACACTGTGCAAAAACAGTAGTAAAAAGGAGATTTGAACCTAAAACTCCCTCAGGTATGTTTTTTAAAAAGAATTGTACTTAAAGGAAAAAAAAATTAATATCAGAACTGTGATTATGCTAATATAGAAAGAATACATTATAACAGCAATATACGTCACATTCTAAGGTTTGACGGGTGTTTTTCAGAAAAACATAATCAGAATTTCTGACATACTCTGAAGATCTTTTTACATTGTGAATTTAAAAGGTCAGCTCCTTTATGCCTCCAATAAATGAAGATATTAGGAGGCCCAGAGTGCGTCTGTGTGTGTGTGGTTACAACACAGGATAAAGCTGTGCTGTCTCATCACATTGATTTTAAGATTTTATAGATTGAGTGCAGTGCTACTAACAAATACAAGCAACTACTAACAAATAATCAAATAACTAAATACTAACAAATACAATTATATGCAATATAAACAAAGAGGAACTAGCATATGGGCTCTAGTCTATCTTCCTTGTACTTCCATGCTTTGAGTATTACAGATATGTACATTTTGTGTATTTCAGTGTTCACAAAATCCTCTTGAGCTTTTCACAACTAATGTGACTTTTCCTCAAAGTACTGCAGGCCACATGAATGTCTAAAACTTCAGTAGTTTTGAAAACTCAGCGTGGTAATGGTTTCATTTTCACCCAGAAAGCATTATATATGTGCAGAGATTTTAAGTATCCCTAGAAATGTCTGAAAGGCAGACTGGATTGAACAGGTATCAAGATCTATTTGAGACAGCAAAGGCATTAAATGCAGTCTCCCAATAACCTGCAGGGTTACATCATATTGTTTAATTTCTTACAAGGAATATGTGTATAAGACTTTTTGTAAATATTTTAGTAATACATACTCATATTTTATAACCTAAATTTTATCACATACTTGCAGCTATTATCATGTTAATATTTTCTGGCATTAAAGTGTGTGCATAGTGAAACCAGCACTGCAAAGACATATTGCCTTCAGAAGGATACAGTGTATGGATTTTATAATATTGATACACTATTTCCTTACTATGTAAATGAAGGGTTTGACTTTGAAAAAAATTATGTATTTTATAAGATTTAAAATAAATGGAAGGAAATCAGAAGTTAGAATCAGGACTATTAAAATACAACATATTTCTTAATTTTAAAGAATAATTTAATATTCAAGGTTTTAAAATAAATTCAATATTTATTTTAAAATGGGAAGAAATTACTTTCAGAGATCCATAATTTATTTTTCACAACAGACTTGGCTTCATACTTTAAAAAATAAAGCTAACCATCAGGGCTTTTTAGAATTTTTGAACTAAGTGTAATTCATCTGGTTAATTAAGGGGGCAGACTATGGAAAAAAGATGAGGAATAGCAAATATATTTCACTGTTGTCATCTGTGAAAATGGTAATGTATTCACCTTCGCATTCAGGTAAAATACAAAGAGCACTGGAAGAGGTAGGAAAAAAAGTGTGTGGGGGTGTGAATCTCAGATGGATTCTTAGGAATCTGGTAATAGACATTTATAATTAGTGAATATATACAATATATAGTGGTGAGATCCTTCTCCAAACACTTTTATGCATCTACTCACTCTGAAAGATTGCTAGCACAGCAAATGTATTGTTCATATTATATTTTGTATTTGCTTCTGTGGTTCTCTACCTCAGCTGGGACACAAATACTGACATTCAGAAAGAAGTAACTGTAAGTAACTCTGAAAAAAGAACTTTGATTGTACCATATATTTTTCAAAAATGACATACCAATTGATGAAAAAATGTCACATTTTTATTTTTTTTTTGAAAGTCGCAGTATTCAGTTTACATAAAAAGAACACTTGGCCTCAGTTCTTGGTTTGAGTAAAGGAAAACAAACTCATTGTATTTATGTTCAGTGACTTGATGGTCATAGAACAGCAATATCTTTCATTTCTTTCTTTTGTATGCACACATATATGTATTTAGGAGAAAAAACAATAAAGGTTAAAACTCTAGTCCTGCTGAGGCCTGGAGGAGTTAGTAGGTTTCAGTAAAACCAGGATTTTATCCAAAGGACTGTTACAGCACCGGAAACAGAATGGTCCCAGGCCTGGGATAAACTGAAACTCTAAGAGCAAGTCAGGGTTCTGTCTGTCCTGGGGAACTTGGGGATGTTTTCAGCCTCGTGAACTCCACCCACATCTGATCCTCATGGGTCACCTCCATGTCAGAATGAGATCTCTTTATTCACCACATCTTCCCTCTTCTCACCCATTCTTCCACTCATGGAAAACCTCGTTTTTCCTGAGATCTAGAAGAGAGCAATGGAATTCCCAAATAAAGTCCTTGTTGTGAACAAACTAAATCCCAGCACCTTGAGGTACACCTCCTACCTCCCTGATCCCCAAAATGACCTCGCTAAAAGCTGCAGGCACAAAAGAAGAGATGAGGGGAAAACATGCTGCTCCTGTACTGAAAGGAACATCAATATGTTAGAGTATCCCAGCTCAGAGTGCTGGGGCTGTGTGCTCTACCAGCCAGGCAATCAGTACAGGCCAGGATTTCTGGCTCCATAGCAGATCTGAGCATGAAATGATTCCATAAACCAAGTGAGCACTGTCTGAACCCCTTATTTGCCATGTTTTCTTGACATGGTACAAGTAGTGATCCATTTTTCCCATGAACTTACGACATCTGCAACAGCATGAAAACTTCAGCTAATGGTATTCCTTCACTTTATGTACTTACCTAAAACTAAACAGGAATTGGTCTGTATTTGTACACTCTGAATTCAGGATTGCCTAATGACACTGTTTTGCAACACTTCTTCTTTAGTTACTAAAACTTACTTTGTAACCACAAAACCAGAGTATGACAAAACAGACTTCATAATTTACCGAATACAAACTTGGCAAGCATGTCTTATCTTGTAAACAAATAATTAATTTTCCTCTAAAGATATTTATCAGCTGGGCTATGCATTCTGTGGTAATCTGAGAAGCTGGAGTAGGAAACAGCTGCAGAGTATTGTGTGACAGCTGCCACAAAGGCAACCTGGACTCTGGCTTGGGCTTTGCCATCTGCACCCTGCAGCAGCTGGCTTTTACTCCACGGTTTCCCTTAAAATGCCCACCTCCAGCTGTGCTGCACATTCTGCAGCCTGTGGTAGCTGTGCTTTTTTTTCTTGCTTTTCATCTTATAAATCTGCACCCAATAAGCAATTTGAAATCCACCAGCAGTGTGGCTGCTGTGTTATCTGTGAGGCAGTGTGCAGGAGATGGAAGACAAAAAGTGGCTGTTTTGCAACACTGAGCTCAGCCCTGGAGGAATTGGACAGATTCACAATTCTTATATCAGATGCCCTTCCACTAAAGCATTTGATGGTCATCTGTTCACATAAGGAAAGATCTTATCCACTCTTATTGTTTTATTTAATTTGCTGCTATTGATGGAGAATTCTTTCTTTCTAAGCTGCATGGAAACTGAAATAAAAAAGGAAAACATCAATGATGCTTGGAGCAGCACTACTAATGAAACCTGCTGGAAATTCTACCTTCACCAATTAACACAAAATGTTCAGGTGCTCAGTGTCAGTATCCATATTTTCTTTGCCCTTTTCAACATCTGCTTTCCTCCTCTAAATTACTTGATCACACTTTATGAAAGGCATCAACCATCAGCACACCTTAAACAATTACCTTATGCCATACCATGTATTTATGAGTAATACATCCCATGATCATCAGGTGCCTAAAAGTTTCTATCCCACTCTGGTAAGCAATGAGCTGGACTCTATTCACACCTTCATCACCTTTTAACTGGAGCGGTGCCTATGACACAGCTTTATTTATCTCTAATGTAATCTTTATATTCTAAGGATTGCACTGTTGAAAAACAACAACAGGAAGAGCATATTGCAGTGCATTATAGGCCACTCTGAATGGCCTTTATCACCAAATGCCATCATCATGCAAAACACCTTAGGAAAAACTCCTATTTTCTTAAGTTTTTACAAACAAAATAGTCAAGAGAGAGAGAAACCATTTGAGGAAAGAATAAATCATACAAGCAGAGGAACTCTCTGAAAATACCCTGCTATTCCAAAATTTTAAATTTCTTTTCCATGAAGTAAATGAAAGGATGTTTCGGTTCCTGAGGCTGACTTTTTAAGAACAAAATTAATGGACAGAAAGATAAATATAGGGGAAAAAAAAAGAGTAAATAGGCCAGAGGAGAGGAAGGTAACAAAGAAGTAATGCTGAGGATATTTGAACTGATGTGGTTTAAGGAAAATGTGAATAAAGTATCTGGAAACCTTTCTTATAGTTAACAGCCAGCATACATTAAAATGTAAACAGTAAAAATCAAAAATATTGAATGTCATTCCCAGTGTCTGTTGTGAAGGAGGCTGCTCTCTGTATTTACTCACACGTGGTTGAATTTCCCTGGTCTGGGGACACTGCCTTTTTTGCAGTAGAAGCCCATGGCCATGCAGCACATTCCTCCTCTCCCAGAGCTGTGTGCCTGCTGCGTGGGACTGCCTGCTCCTGCCTACACCCAGCTGTGCCCAGACTTTCAGGTCAGTCCAATGTTGAGGCTGCAGGAAGGCCAAAATCCATGACAGGAGGAAGGTGGCAATCATGAGGACAAGGCAGTGAGGCTGTGCAGTAAGACTGGGTAGAAGAGATAGAGAAAAAAATGTAAAGTTAAAATGTGAATTGAGAGACATCTATTTCTCTTTAAGCATCTATGATCAGGTGAGGCTGTGACACATCACAGCTGCTGAGAATGTAGTTTGCAGTACAAGACAATAGGACATGAACAAAAGCCTGTGTTTAAAGATAATCTAAACCCAGGTAGTTTCTGAGGACATAATTCACTGTTCTTCTGTATGCCATTTACTTGCTTTTGATGTAAGTGAAACATCAGTAAATGTTTGAAATCATTTCTGTAGAAGCAACAGACTACTCTTACCACCTCAGTGTTTCTCATTAACAGGTACACAGGCTACAGGAACTGTGAGCTGCTACAAAGGAGCTGCCCTGGTCTTTTGGCAAACCTTGTGCATACAATAACAATCAAAGTGTTTGCTTCATCCATCTAATCTGCTGTCTCATGTCTCAGTCCACAGCATCTATTCAGTGTGAGAAGCCACAGCTGAGCTTTATCAGCCTTACTCTACTTGACAGGAGTGGTTTTTCTTCTCAGAGACACACATTTTGTAGGCCGAGTTTTGCTTGAGGTAGGTTTTATTACAAGATAACCAAAATTTTTAACGAGAAAGATCAGTATGTGTTTTAACTGAACACCTCAGCACTGAAATCTGTCATATTTTTGTTTGTTCAATATTTCAAATTTTTCTTATCTTTGCATGTTGTAATGTGTCAGTGTATCATTCAGCAACTTGTTAAGTCTTAAGTTTTGCCACTCTTGCCTTGGTTTTTTTTTCAGTAATATGTTTGCAAATCCCCAACAAATTTACTCAATTACGATCTCTGAGCATCACTGTTACAAATGTCCTTTTAGCAGCAGTTTTAGAGCAGTGCTGATTCCTCCCAGTTAGGTTTTCGACACCCATGAGCAATTTCTGCTTCTGGGACCTGAAGTCTTAATTAGGCATGATGGAGAGAAGATGAGAAAACCATTTGCAAAAAATGTATGTTGGTATCTGGATGTGAATAAAGAAGATTTAATACGAAAATTAGAAAGTTTTATCCTTGCATGAAGAAGGATAAAAGGAAAGAACAATGGAAGAATGAGAGAGGGTGAGAATGTCATAATGATTAATGACTTAACAGAGAGGGCTGTGGAGAAAAACATCTACAATCTAGACTGGGTGCAGAGTCTCAAAACCCCTTGTAATTACTGGTGTGCAAAGCACATCCAAGAGCTCTTGGGGCTAAAGTGGCAAGAAGAAGTTTACTGGTGTAGAGTGAAGGGTTTTGTGGAAGTTGCTGCATTTGGAGTGTGTGAGAAGCTGCTTGTCCTCTGGCATGCTCTGATCGTGCAGCCTTACCCTCCTTCACACCCCGCCTGCCCTGGAGCCACCAGCCCAACTTTCCCCCCTTTGCTTGGAATGAGCATCCCAAGAGCTGCAGGCTGAAATGCTGAGGTTTAGATGCTCTGTGATGCTCTGTGATTCTGTGGTAGCAGTTATTAAATACTATTTGGCACATAACTGTTTCTGGGTCAGAGAATCACTCAGGTGTTTGAGGGCTCAATATTGTCTCCCTAGACAGTGAAAAAATACCTGAATCTAAGTGGCATTGAGAGCAAAAACATAGGCTAACATTCAAATTGACACTGGCAGCAGTATAATTGTTTGTCAGAAGATAAAGAAATAAAGATTGTCAGAAGATAAAGAAATAAAGATTAAGTCCTGCAAATGGATTCACTTTGGTCCCAGTTCAGCAAAACCTGTCCAATACAGCAGCTACATTTAATGCAGCATGATAACATGATTTCCATTGACATCTTCCGTCCTTCCATTCCCTCCTCTGCAAAGTGATTCTAACAAAACAAAACAAAACAAAACAAAACAAAACAAAACAACACACCACACAAACAAACAAAGTCCCCAAATCCCCCCCCCCAAAATTCCAAGACCCACAGAGAAAAAATGATTAAACCATTGAGAAAAAGACTAGGAAAGTTAACAAAATAGCCATCATAAAGGAAATACTGCATGTGCTTTCTTTTTACACTTAATCTCTTTGTATCAAACAAGAATTTATGGGACAACTTTTCCTCACCTGTTATTTTTCTTTTGCATCATGAATCCAGATGCAGGTTGAGGCACAGACACATGAGAAAAGACAAAACTGATGTTCACACCCCTTGAAAAGAGTTTTATGTCCATGAGCTACTAGGATATCATCTGACAAATCCTTTGGTGTTTTATCACTTTAAAAATCTTACAAACTATTCAGGAAGTCAGTCTCTTCAGCACAAAGGCCAAATGCCCTAACACTTTGTTTCAAAAATGTTGTAAATTGCATCTTCTTAGCATTGTTCAGCAAGTCAACTTCACATCTTACATGGGCATGATGCAAATACAAAATTTCATTTCTTGGAACTGCAGTCATCAGGACTGTGGGCTCCTGTATTAGTTTTGTTGCTGCTGTTGCACTGCCTGATCTTTGATACACTTGTTTCCCAAAGTTTTTTCACCTGTAAAACCAAAATGAAATACATCTCCATGTCATATAATTATACTGTTATGGTTTGTTATTACTTGGAACATCTCTTCATGGTTTTGGATGGAGTTTTTGGGACTGTGCTATACATTGCTGCTTTTGTCAAAGGACTTAGTGAGTCACCCTCCTTCACTGGAAAGTTAATAGCAAAGAAATCAAGTGTGACCCTTGTCAAGTCAGGATTCAGGCCTCTGCATGTTAGTCACATTTCTTTTCTAAAAAGAACTTCATAAGGCTTATACATTTATAATGCATAGTGCATTTTCAGCTAGACGATTGAATTTGTAGCATTATGGCTAAGAGAGCAACTGACCTGAATAAGGACTTTTAATCAAGTCTTACTTCTAAAAGGACACATGATATGTTTAGCATCTCATAATGCTCTTCTTACATCTCTGTTTGGGGTTGAGAATGGAATTAAAGTTTTAATTATAAGAAAGAGATGATGATATTGAGGTGTGTTCTGTTTTTACTGCATTTGATGTCACCGTCAGCCTATGGACTGAAAAACAGCTGTATAAATCCATCCCATATGCAGGATACCAAATACTTTCAGAACAGTGAGCTCATTTTCAAATCAGGTTGGATATATATTAAAAGTGCTAAAGGCTTTAGTTATCCATTTTTAATGACCTCTGTCCATTAACACAAAGGTGAACAGAGCAGTCCCATATTCTGCAGCAAATGTTCTCTCACAGATAATTTGTTTTGTTACATTTTGTTGTTGGAAGAGAAGGTGGAAGTGATGTTGTAATGCCATTAGTTAAAAGCTGGTAAGCATCTCTTATGCAAAGACCCTGGGGAGTTCAGTAAGCAGGAAATCAATAAAGAAGTATCTTATCAGGAAGAGATAATCTTCTGAAATTGATAGAGGATTATCTCTTGTGTTATTTCTTAATGGACTCCAGTGAGTTCTGCACCACAGATATTTATTTATTTTACATAAAAAAGATTTACAATAATTCTGATTCATATGATACAAAGTAATTACAAAGTAATGTAAGCTGGGATCAAAACCATAAAAAACAAAGAAAAACACTAATTCATTTTTTGATTTAGCCATAATTTTCATAACCATTCATTGCAATAATGCTTAGTAGACATTGTTTTATCTGCTTGCAATGCTTTACAATTACTTTATACCAAAAGTAGCCATTGGAAATAGGTTATGTGGTCTCCCATGCATAAATGTAGAAATAAAAGAGAGAAGGGTTAAATGAATTCTCTGAAACAGCCAGAAAATACCAGGGACAGAAGTCAGGCATGCATCAATTTTAATCTAGATTTAATGAACTGCAACATTGGCCAAGTCCAGAGGGGTGGTAAAAGGTAAAACAGTTTAAGCAATATTATCTATAACCAGTGCAGTGGGAACATAAGGGACAGTCTTTGTGACCTTTACATTGGTTAAGTAATTTTTTCTGCTTATAATATTCCAGAATATATGTTTTAATATATTCCAATATAAAGTGAAGGCAGGAAAAACACAGACCTAACCATTTGATACGATCAATACAGAAAGAATAAAAACACACTAAAATGGTCCCCCCCATGATAATCTACATCTGGAAGAGTGCTACCTACATTTGTTGCCTCACATTCCTCCTCTCTCCCCTTTTTCACGGGTATGTCTCTGCTGCTTATCTCTAGTCTGGCCTTGCTAAAAAAGCCACCAGAAACAACACATATTTATGGCCACTGAGTAATGCTTTTTTGTGGTTCTATTTGCATTTTTATTTCAGCAGATGATTTTTTTCAGATCAGTATGAAAATGTTTATTGAAGCGTTTATTATTAAGACATAATTTCAAAATTCCAGCTGCCTATTTGCCTCAGAAAAGTTACTTCTTACACAGCCAAGTGAAAGCAACATTATTCTGTTTAATGCTTATCCTTAGCATGATAATGGTGGACAAGACGACTTTTACAAGAAGTGGTCATTTTTTAAGAGAAATTTTACAAATCTTTTATTCTGTTATCCAGGCTGACAATAGCAGAAAGTGGTTTTCTTTTTAATTTGCAGGACATTCACACAGCACCATTTCACCCAATATGTGATGGGTGAAACCTCATCATTTTCTGAAATGCATAGATACTGGTGATTTAGAGATCTGTAATATTCTCAACCTCTAACTAGCATTTAACCCAAAACCCGGCACTATTTCCCCGTGTGGATTTCTTTGTGGAAGTTTTATATGTGCACACGGAGGTGCAGGGGTTTCCATGGCAACTAAGGGTTTGCAGAAACTGTGCAAGTTAAAATTAGCTTAGATGGTCATGCATAGATGATAAGGGCCCTGGGCCATGCAAGTCTGTACAAATTGTTTTTGTGAAATTTACTGGAGGATGTTACAATCTAAACCCAATGTATGGGATATGTCAATGGAGAGAGCCACGGTAGATCTGGAGTGAATACAGAGAGCTGGCAGGATCTGGGCATCTAAGATAAATAGATTGGATTTAAAAATACATTTAAAAGGAAAACCTAACTTTGAAATATGTTAGAGAATGATGAAAAATCCATTCTGATTAATTAGAGTTAATGGAAATTAAATGGCTCAGGAACCTTCTTGTTTTCATTAAGTGAATTGTTCTTAAAAGAATCCTAGTTTATTTCTGAATATATTTTCCTTTCCTGGACACTCTATAGGGTCACTTATTCCATAGGGAGACCTCCAAGAAAGCATAGATTTGTGTCCCCTGGGTCTTTCATTAGAGTAAACATTTGTTTAAATAAATTCCTCTTACAATACTGTGGAGTCTGTGGCAATTGCAGTAACACTAAAATTAACTTGTTGGATCTGTGTCTGATCTTGTCTTAAGTCCCAATAAAGAGGAGTATTTAAAGGTAGCACAGTGGGGACACTATATTTATCAAATAGAACAGTTTGTAATTATGTATCTCTGTCCTATCTTGCATGATGAGTTGTGCATCCTAATGTAGGACATGGTTTCATGTTTTGTGGACATTATATTATGGGGAAATCAGAGATACTCTTTGGGTGCTTCTCTGAACCAGGAGGTATAAAAAAGGTATATTCTTAATTCTACTACAGTCAGAAAGAGATCTAACAAAGGTGTGTCTTGTCTAGTCATTGCTTTAGGAGAATAGAACGTACAGTCGGTGATGTGTTATTGCCTGCTTTCTGTCTGAGATGGATTTTTAAAAAATGTTGTTTTAATTTATTACCATTTCAAAAAGAGCATAGGATAATGAATATGCTCTTTCACTAAATCATTTAGATGATTGAAGATACCTAGAAGGAGAATGCATACATGAAATGCTGGGAGGAGAGATGTGTCCCATTCTGATGTTCTAATTTTGATAATTTCAATAAAGCATAAATTCCAAAAAGTAGAGCTCTCTCAAAAATATTTTTTCTTCCACTCTGATAACTTCTGTATTGTTACAAAAATACATTTAGTGAATGCTAGAAAAAAATACATCTGACAATGAAGCCGCTAGAATTAAGTGGTAATTGTCAATATGGATGCTTTCTGCGGCTGCAGGTTGAAAAGTGCTCTCACTCCCAGACTTGCCTCCTGTTTCCTACAAACCCAGAAAAAGAGCTCTCATATCCTGTGTGAAAAGAGCAAATTGTAGCAATAGTTGTATGGTACTCACAAGCATCCAAGCACGGAGAAACAAAGCCATGTTAAGATGCAGGAGGAAAAATATTTCAATAAGAAGAAAAGGCAGCTATTAGCCAAATGAGTGTTGCAGTTTGACATGCATATTCTGTATGATGCAGATCAACCTAACTCAGAGAGTCTGTACCTTATGTAAGAATGAGAAAAATGACAAAAGTGAAGCAATATCTCTGCACTGAAGAGAGGCTGAAAATACTGGCACTGCATATTTTAGCAAGAAGACAAGGATACATGATAAAAAATATCTTAAAAGCACATGTAAAAGGGAGATGTGTCAGGACTACTCTTGCTGCAAGATAGTGAAAGAACAAGAAGATAATTTACTATTTAATTCCCCCCTTTCCAGCTCAGCACAGGAAAAGCAGCTTTGTGGGAGTTGCTGCCTTACTCCTTATTCCTTGCCTGTCAGTGTCTCATGCTCTGTTGTGGGTGATAAGGAATTGTAGCAGACGACTGACAATAGTGCATTGTCAATAAGCAGAGTTTTCTATCCACTTAAAGTTACAAAGGAGCCAGGGTAAATACCTCTGTAGAAACTGGAGGAAACAGGGCATCAGCCCTGACCAAATCTCAGTCTGATCCATTAGGATTGCACATTCACACTCTGACATGCTGTTTCTATATTTGAATATAAATGTATACAATTTTTTCCTGTCATATTACATATTTGGTATACAGAAACACAGGGTGCTGTTTATTAGGAAGAACTGGGAAGGCCTGCAGCAAAAAGCTGTGTATTACAGTGAGTTGTTACAGAAACAGCTGCTATTGGAAAAAATAGGTGACTCTCTTAGGTGTGCACTTGTGCATTATTTTTCAATTTTAAGTACTCATTCTAAAGAAAAAGATTGTTTTTATAGAAAGAAGTTATTTCCAACAAGCTGTAACTTGGCCAGATCTAAACCGATTTTCATCAACAGATTAATATAATTTTCCTCTCTGAGGGATATTTTGCTAAACTATTTTCTAGGCAAGCAATTGCAGAACTGCATCTATTCGAAAACATACATATGTACACATACACAAAAATAATTACAATATGTTTCTTTACTCATTTAAGATCCATAATTGCTTTATCATGGGCTACAGTCACTGGCATCAACAGGCAAAAATCTTCTGGAATTAATAAAGGGAAAAAAGAAGAACCTAATTGGAGCACTTCAGCATCTCTCTGAAAATGTTTACAGCTAGAATATTGCTAGTCAAAATGAAGAAAAGCACAACTGGCCTGTTTTTTCCCACAAATACCGGTTTTTACAACACTAAGCAGCAAAATGACTTGTGGATTTTACCCTATAATAGGCCCATCTGAGTATAATTAATGACCTTTCACAAGTTGTATAGAGGATCAGAACATTACAGACATTGGAATAGGAGTATCCTATGCAAACCACATCCGATGCTATTTTGGACCATTGTACTTGAAACAGGCTGCTTTGGCAAACAAAGCCCATGAGGATCTTTTCCTTGCCACATTGTATACAGGAAGTGAATGACAGCTGAATCCTAGCAATTATGACAATTATATCTTTATCTTAAAGGGTGACTATAGGAGTATGCAATCTGCAAGGCAGTCATAAAGCAACTGCCATCTACATTAATAATAATAATAATAATAATAATAATGATAACTGAAGATGAAATAGGATGTGACCTGCAGCAAGAAAAATGTGAGTGACATAGGGAAAGTTTCCATGGGAACAATATAAAAAATTCTAATATATCTCTATGTTCAGTGAGAAAAAAATTTGGTCAGACATAAGCTTGTCTCACACCAGAGTGCCTTTCACAGCTAATGGGCTCACTGAATAGGTGCTGCCCAAACCCTGTTAGCATCACTGCTTATGTTTAACCTACATGTCTGCTCTCTCTGTCTTCCCTCCAGCAGCTCTTACAGCATCTGTTGTGCAAGCAGCAGGCAGAACACACACAGACCAAGCAGGCACATGAAAGAATCCATTACTTATTCAGGGGGCTTTCATATCAATGTGTCAATCAGCTATTTTGAAATAAATGTTCCTGGGCAAGATCCTAGTCTTGTCTACATCTCTAAAAATTGAGATACTTCCATTGATTTCTATGGAAATCATGGGGACTAACTGGGGAAGAGAATAAAAGAGAGCAGTAGTGAAATGTCTAGTTGCATGCTTGGAAATGTATAAATCTGTTAAATGTCATAAACATGCTTGGTTTTGCCAAACACTGGTATTTCTTCACAGAACAACTGCAGCAGAAACAGTGCAAATCTGAACACCCATCTTCCTGGCTGCTTCAAGTGCTTTATGTTGTCTTCCTTTCATATTTGTTGACTTTTAAATTCTGGATGGATTTTGTTTCTTGATTTTCTGTCTTTGTACGTTTCCCAGGCTGTTCACCTGGGTCTCCTCTTCCATCCCCAGCTATTCTTTCAATCTTTCTTAGCATCCCTCTGAGCTTGATTTTTGTTCCCATTGCTTTGTAGGCAGCTCATGGACGTTAGTGCACAGTTACATTAGTGTAGATGCTCTTCTAAGACAGTGATCTTAGAAAGTATAGAGGGGTAGTTTCCATCACAGTCTGGGTAGCACACAAACTTCTTAGACTCAAGGTTTCACA
Source organism: Ammospiza nelsoni (assembly GCF_027579445.1). NCBI lineage: Eukaryota > Metazoa > Chordata > Aves > Passeriformes > Passerellidae > Ammospiza > Ammospiza nelsoni. Next base: position 97,258,601 of record NC_080635.1, read on the forward strand.
CAGAGTGAAAATACCCTTTTTCCAAGGCTCTGTTCACTAACATGGATCACATCCTAGGAATCATTAAACTTTCCCTCTCCTTTACTTCTCTCATATTTGTGCCCTGACAAAAGTCTGGGATTTTTCTTTAGAAAAGGGAAAAAAAGGTTGCTCTTAAATCTACCATCTCCTGATCTCTCTATTTTTGTGATTTTGCAGTTTCCATCTCCTAATCTTTTTAATACCAGGAATTACCCCACCCATCACCATCCATCTCAGATCCTGAAGCTTCGTGTTTTGTTTCCAGAACGCTAGCCCTTTTTGGAGTGACTTCCCATAACTATTATTGAACTACATGTTCAAACTTCTCATTTTCTGGGCTTTAAATAGCAAAAAGACTGCATACTCTCATGATGTAGCAATTATTAAATCACCAGGCATAACTGCAGCCAATGTCACTCTCAGACAAGCTATTCCCTGCGGACACAGTATCTTCCTTTGCATGTTAAAATTGTTTTGCGGGGTTTGGCATTAAGGTTTTTTCAGGGAGATCTGGTGACTCTGGATGTATCACCTAAAAATCAGAGGCCTCTAGTGGGGGCCATACTTCATCATCATCATCGTCATCATCATCATCATCATGGGACCTTAAAGGCCAGCTAGTTCCAACTGTCTGCCATGGGCAGGGACACCTTCCAGTAGCCCAGGTTGCTCACAGCCCCATCCATCCCCTTGCTGGAGGGTGGCTCTAAGGTGTCCCTGGACCCTTCTCTTCTTCAGGCCCAACAGCCCCAGCTATCTCAGTTTGTCCTCACACCTGAGTACTCCAGCTCTCTGATCATCCTCAGGGTCCTGCTCTGGGCTTTTCACATCCTGTACACAGGTGCACATTCCTCTTATGTTGGGGCCACAGAGCGGATGCAACCCTGCAGGTGAGGTCTCACCAGAGTGAAGGAGAGGGGAAGAATCACTTCCCTCATCCTGGGAGTTACTTCTCTTCTGATACTGTCCCAGCCTGGCTTCCCTCCCCCCTACCCTGGCTCAGGAGTCCATGTCAGACCCTTGGGGCCATCAGGCCCCTCCCCAGCAAAGGCCCAGCGGTGCCAGCCCTGTCCTGGGGAACCTCCAGGGGGTTGTCAGTCCTTGGTCAGTCCTTGCTCCAGGCAGACTCCTTCCAAGGCCCTGTTCCCTAAACTGTATTGAGTATCTACCCTCTCCAAAGCAGCTATATAAAGTTGCAACTCATTAAATACTCATCACCACCAATATTTTCTTCCATTTTAATCTTAGCCTTTTGGAATAGGAGTTGCATTTTTTATGGTTTCTACAAAGCAGTTTGAACAATAAGTATAAAATTTGTTCTAGCCCTGAGTGTTTAAAGGATAAGAGAAGATAATACATTTCTCATTGCTGCTGGTACAGAGATGGGCAGATGCCCTAAAGGAATCTGCTCTCTCTGGAGACTGTAGTCCCTTCACCTGCATTTGGTATTCTGGGCTGAGAGCTGCAAGCAAAGGTCACAGTCCAACATTTAGCACTTATCATTTTCATTTCACTTCATTTCCAGATGTCCAGAGAAATGGAAATCTCAGCTGAATCATGTAATGTGGTGTGTGTTCTTTGGGACACCTGTTTTAAGGTGGCTGGTAATGAGGTAAGGAACAACGTCCGCTGATCTTGCCCAACTGTTCAATGTCTTTGGATGGTTACATCCAAAAGGTAAAAGATGGAGATGTACCAGTGCTTGGGGGATTTACATTATGTGCCTACAATGTGCACTGTGAACATAAACTCTAGTCCAACCCTACGTGCCAGGTGTGCACTTTGTTCAGGCCTCAAATACATTTCAGAATGGTAGAAAAGTGACTTCCAGGAACTACTGGAGAAAACTTGCATTGTATGTAGATACACACTAGTCCTGAGTGTGTATTTATTCACAGTGTAATACTCCATATTTACCCAGCAAGAAAAATGGTATAGATCTGCATTTCAGAATACTGGGTGGCCCTCAGTTATCAATACACTATTTCACTGAGTAAGAAATGATGAATTCAACATCCCTGAAATTTATTTTTGAGAGATTTTATAAGTATCAATAAATGCAGTTACAATTCAGTGAAGAAAACCTAACTCTATCTCTTTTTTACCACTTTTAAGAACATGTCAGACCATAGAATTTGAATGTGCATACAACATGGTATGTACTCACTCATTTCCTTACACCTGCAGCATTTACAGCATTTTCTTGGCCTCTTTCCTGTGAGATGCACATTTCTATCCAAGTAATATCTTTCTATTTCTGAATGTCAAGGACACTCTGAGATTATTACTGCTCTGGAACACGTGATAATTTACAGACACTTCTACCTTTGGCTTCCATCCAGTGCAATATACCTAAGAGAAAAACCCCCAGCAAAGAAAAAATCTGCTAAAGCTGCAGTGTCTCAACCCTGGTTGCAAAACAGAAAGATGTGGTCAGTAATGGGTGATGCTAGTCAAATAATTCTTTTCTTTAGCTTTTTTACCAGTTTATGATAGCTGGTTGAATAAATTTTCAGGATTAACTCAGCAGAGGGCATTGGGAAAGTCTGGAGACTCTTGCACAACTAATGTGTTCCATCAAGCTCATTTCAGTGTGTTTCCTTTTTTTCATACGGGTTTGAAGCATTTGTACAAAAAGTAGCATTAGATAACGCTCCCAGGAAATTCCTAGGGTAAATGTTAAGATTATGTAACAACTGAAATGCCCAGCAAGTTTTTTTAAAAAGAATACAGAAAGCAAGAGATTTAATTGCATGCATACTCAGAATCCTAATTTTGTAGCTCTCCTCCTCAAAAAGGATCCAGGTTGTAGAATTAGTCAGTGAGCATCAAGAGAAATAGACATGGCTTAATGCCTGTGGGGAACCAACAGGAATATGCTTAAAATCCTCACCTACAGCTCAAGTATCTGCCTCAAGACCTGAGGAAATTTCCTCCCTACCTTCGACATCCAAGACATGGAGTCCACCCTGGTAACCAGGCCTCCACACCTCACCTTGGGAAGAATAATCAGTTCCAGCCTTTTCAAATCAACAATTGGTGTAGTTACAGGTGATGTTACCACCACACCTATTTTGTAAGCAATAGCCCTCAAGTCTGCCCAGATGTCCAGCATGTATGGGATCAAGCTTCAATTTCTACTTCCATCTATAGGGAGTCATTGAAGTCCAGCCATTCCATGTGTGCTCCTGGCTCACTGTATGCAGAGAGAGATTCAGGATTCATCAGGGCAGAAGACAAATAAAGGATCATGGCTTAACCATGAGAATTTGGAACTAAATCCCAAAGAAATGGATCTTGTTCCATTGGTAAGGCTGGGAATGGCCATCAGCCCACAGCTCTTTATCCAGCTATCCCAGGTCAGTCCATGATCACTCTCCTGGCTGTTGCACTTGCATTTGTTTTTCAGAGTTTTTCACTTGTGATAAGGCTATTACTGTGTTGCAAAGCAAATGGAAATTCTTCAAAATCCACAGTATTAAGCCAATAAGAGATGTCAGCTTATAGAAAATATGGGATCACTATGGCAAAATTAACTAAATATTTTTTTTGTAATTAAAGGGTGGGCAATCATTGACATGCTTTTATTATTCCTTCCAAATATGCAGTGAGTGCAGAAAAGAATGAAAGGTCATCTACATCGGATGTGTAATAGTTAACATAAGAATGTATAGCTTACTAGTGTTTGACAGAATTAATTGTTCTGATATTTTTGCAGCAAAACTGTCTTTGAGCAAGGTGTAGGTAATATTAGAGTACTTGAAAGCAAAAATTAAAAAAATCACATTTCTTGAATACCTCAGCAGTATAACTAAAGATAAAAACTGACTTAGTGTGTTTTAACAACCTAAATACTCATAATGATGAAAATGGCCAATCATTAATTCATGTCTGAATATATCCATCTGGAATTATCAATATCAAGCAGTAATAATTTGTGGCTAGAAATAATTTAATTTATAATGAATGAATAGCATGGTGTGAGAATCTGAGCATTGGTGATTGTAAAACTCCATCTGTTGGACAGATAGATCAGTTCACAAATTGGGTTGCCACAGGCAGGTTATTTGTGCCCTCTTCACACTGGAAAAAAATTTCTCAGTTTGGATAGCTTCCTTGCAATGAAGCTCTGCTTTTCTTGGACTCACTTATGCCAGTTCTGATGAAAGCCCATTTATCTGGTATAATGGTGTGTGTACATCTATATATACACGCTAAAACTTTTCCAGTATAAAAATGTCACAAGAAATCCCACACTCTGTCATTATTATGCCAGGAAAGGCTTTTCCAATATAGACCTGAACTCATCCTAAAAAAAGTTTTCCACAGGCGGCATTAAATGAGTTTATGGAGGAGGCTTAAAGACACAGATAACTTGAAAATAGGAAATTTCCTGAAAAAACCTATGGCAATTTCACAGAACCAGAGGACACTGTGTGTCAAATTTGAGCTGCATTACCTTGAAAATTGTGTTCAGTGCCCTAGAGCATTATTCTCAATTACATCAAAGCATCTGCAATACTCTGAGAAATGTCCTAGAGCTACAGGAGACAGCCTGACTGACAGTGAATGTGGAAAAGGCTCTCTCCCATATTTATATGCTGACTGTGTCGAGCAGTTTGCTGGTAGTTCTGTGCTCCAGGACTGCTAAGTAGTTCAGCTGCAAAGCTGGAACTAAGCATATTTATGAAGTATCCACATGAGACAGTAATTGAATGGTGGAACAAGTTGTACATCCTTGGAAATAACAAAACTTGACAGGTCTTCAGCACCTGAGATCAGCCCTCCTCTGGGCTGGGGAGGGACTGGAGGAACTGCAGAAACCCCTGTGAAGCTGAACTAGTGTATGAGTCTCTGTCACACCTTTGGCAAACTCACCACAAGCAGGATGTTTGTGCTCTTCTGTCCAGTACCTTCATTATTCTAAGATTTGGCTCAAGAGAACTCAGACCTAAAATGATCCTTTAAATTGCTAACACAAATTTAAATATTCTTAACAATTTAAACATAACCCTCTGTCTCAAATAGAGTATAGTACCCAATAGAGTGCTGCTCACATGTACCTGTGTTTTCCAGATGGATTCACAAGGCCTTGAGAGATACTGCTGGAAATCATCTGATTATCCTCAAAACTGTTAATTCCAGGCAAGCAGCTACTTGCTCACTCTTTCCCACTACCTGGTTTTATTCTTAGCCTGGAAAGACTTTGGTTAGAAGAGACAAGGTAGTTAATTTTCTGCGTCCAATTAGTTCTTGTTTTTCTTACAAAGCTTTCAGAAGGGAGAGTGATTTTGCAGTGGGGTTTTTGTCTGCCAAGGATTGGCCTGGGATCATTAATTCATTTCACATGGACTAGTAGATAGGAGATGCTAACAACTTTTATTTGGTTCTGAGTAAGGCTGAGTGCTGATCTAGAAGAGGCAGAAGTCCTCTCCCATAGCTAATCCCCCTTGAACATGCATCTTCCCTTTCAACTATTTAAAGTGTGCTGTAAATCTTTGCAGCAAGTGGCTGCTTTCTAGAGTGGCTGCAGCATGCAACACAGTCTGCATAATCCAAGCAAGATCTCAAGTTTTGTGAAGAAATATGTTTGATGGTTCAGAGCATTGTAGTGAGGTTATTTTTATTCCCTTTTTTTTTGTGTGTGCATAGTTCCTTTGGATGGAGATGAGAATCCTGTACACAGGAGACATTCCTACTTGGTTTTTGTGGCAAGGCTCCTGATTCTTGATTTGTAAACCATAATAGCAGCTAGATTTCAATGTTCATCTTCCTAATACCTTTGCTGGAGGGCTTGTTTTAGATTGATACTTAGTTTAGGAAGGCATAAGAACACCGTACCATCTCAACTGTAAGCAAAGGTAAGGAATCTTGAGGTGCTTCACATGAAGTTTTACTGTTAAAAATATTTACTTCAACCTTACATACAGAAATTTAACCAAAAGACACCCAGAAAGCATAGCATCTTTGGATAATCAGACTTATTAAGCTTTGTTGTACATGGAGCCCACTGGTGGCAAAAAAATATGAATTAAAAAAGGTAGTAACAACAGTTGTTTTGTGCAATCCAGCTATAGAACATAACAAAATAAATAGGAAAGAAACAAAACAAGTTCTGTGACATTTGCAGGAGTGAGTGACTAATTTACACATGACAACAGGAAATATCTAATCATGTATGAGATGCAGTTCAGAGAATTGCATCAGTAACATGGGAGACAGAGAAATTTATACCACTACATAATCAACATCATGTATTTATTTATAGGAGGCCACCTTCCTCCTTCAGTGAGTTACAGTAAAAGATATGAATCAAGATGAAGAGATAGTAAACACTTTTCTGCTCAGACTCTTTTTTTTTTTTTTTTTTTTTTTTTTTTAAGAAAAGATTCTCATGTATTTTCCAGAAGAAATATCTTCCAGATATCACTGTAAAATGTTGGGGTTTTTTTCTGAATTCATGTGGTCTTGCATGTCTCTTAAACATTTCTCTTAAAGTGAGCACAAGATTCCTCACACTCTTGCAGCAGAAAACACCTACTTACAACCACACAAACTAGATGGAAAAAAACTATCAAATCACTTGTTTGTGGTAGTGAAACTCCTTCTCACATTTATTCTCAAGGGCAAGAGAAGGAGGAATGAGGCAGATGGAGGTTCCAAGGTGCTCTTCAGATGTAGAAGTGGAAATCTGCTTGAACAAAGAGTGCAGTCATCCTGAGAAGTTCTGGAGTCTCTGGCCTTGGAGATACTCTGGTCCCAGCCTGCTAAGGCTCTGAGCAACCTGCTCTGGCTCTGAGTGTGACTCTGCATTGGCAGGAGGCTGGACCAGGTGGTATCCCTGGGTCATTCCTTCTACGCTTCTACATTTTGGGGTTCTTCTCTAACATCCAGTCTGTGAGGTGATCTTTGAGAATCCTCTCTGGATACAAGAACAAAACTTCCATCCCAGTATCTTGCACTCTGAAAATATTAGGAAACATAAGTAAAATATTCCTTTCCTTCTCAGACCTTGCTTGGCTTTTTTTTTTTTTAAGTGTACTACTATGTCTAAGTCCTCTGAAATGTGTTCTGGCATTAAAAGGGCAGTCTTTCCCTTTTGAATTTTCAGTATTCCAAATTGTTTAAGTATTGAAGGAGAAGAGCAGCTGTATCATGTCAGATCAAAGGTCCATCTGGTCCAGTATAATTTCTCTGGTCAAGGTAACAGTGGATGCCTAGAGAAGCAGGTAAATGTAGCACAAGTACACAGGAACATTTCTCCCATGTGTTTTCCCAGCCAGTATCTCTTTTTGGTCCCATAAAAATTTTAGCATTTTCAATGGTGAATACTAAAAGTAGTGGAAAAAAATCTCACCCCTCACCTATGAGTGGTATGGGGAAGTGCTGTTTGTTGCTTGTTTTAAAAATTCTGGCTTCCATCTCTCTTTGTAAACTTAGTCATTGTTCTGCAACAGAGTGACAACTATCCTTTACTCACTTTACCATAGTGCTTAGACTTCATTAGATCTTAGATTTTAGGCTTGAAGAATCCTCATCCATTTAATTTTCTCCCTACTAAAACCAGTTTGAACCTTTGATCATCCCTGCTGACCATGCTTTACACCACAGCAGTTTGATGGTTTCTGCTTTGTTCACTATTGTTTCCCTAATTTCTCCTAACATACAGTGTGTTTTTTGCCCCTTGCTGAGCACTAAGGTATGCTTTCATAGCTCTGCCTCTCACAGCTGACACATAACTTTCTACAACAGTAGAAACCGCCATAAATTTAGGATTACTTGTTCACTATTATTTCTTAATTATTTATATGGGATTTGACCTGCTATTTTGTGAAAAGTTTACAAGGTATTTTGAGAACTTCCAACAATTTATACCATCAGCTTACACTGAATCACAGAACTACTGAATCACAGAACTGCTAGGGTTGGAAGGGATCTCTGGAGATCATCGGGTCCAACACTCCTGCCAAGGCAGGGTCACCTAGAGCAGGTGACACAGGAGCGCCTCCAGGTGGGTTTTGAATGTCTCCAGAGAGGGACACTCCACAGCCTCCCTGGACAGCTTGCTCAGTGCTATGCCACCCTCAAGGTAAAGAAGTTCTTCCTCATGTTGAGGTGGATCTTCTTGTGTTTTGGTTTATGGCCATTGTTTCTCCTCCTGTAACTGGGCACCATTGAAAAGAGTCTGGAACCAACACCTTGGCACTTGCATTTGAGCTGTGTCCATGTATCAATAAAATCCTCTCTCACTCTTGCCTCTAGACTAAGCAGGTCCAGCTCCAGCAGTCTCTTCTCATAAGAGAGATGCTCCAGACCCCCCATTGTATTTAGGGCTCTCCAGTGGATCTTTTCCAGTAGCTCCTTGTTTTTCTTGAACAGTGGAGACCAGAATTGAGCACAATACTCCAGCTGTGGCCTCACTAGGGCAGAGCAGAGGGGGACAATCACCTCCCTGGACCTGTTGGCCACACTCTCCTGATGCACCCCAGGGTACTTGGCCAGCCTGGACATAAGGGCACACTGCCAGCTCAATTTTTATTGCTTGGGTAAATTTCAAATGTTCATTTTTATTGCTCAGGTAACTTCCTTTATCTGCAGATGTAACCTCTCCATTATATACCTGCCTTCCAGATCACATTTATGAATATTTTGAATGGCACAAGCTTTTGTACAAGTCTCTGTGGGACTTCACTAATAAGCTTCCCTCTGCTTTGAAAATTATCATGAAATTTGCCCTTTGATTTCTTCTTTGTGGTTTTCATTTTGGCAGCACACTGTTCCCATTGTGGCATAATGTTGGGTTCACTGGGAGAAAACAAAAGGAATAATGTTAAAAAAAATTTGTGGTTCTTAGTTTTTTCTCAATGAATTCCTGTCCAGAAGATTTTTTGCAACTCAGTAGCTCTGTTGAAGTCAATAACCAGGTGTAACTGGAAGTACAAAATCAGTGCAATGAAATTGCAAACTTAATTATATAGATTTAAATACTTACAAGCTTTGAATATTATACTTCAATTATTTAATTATTGTGTTATTGTTATATATTTATGTCCTTTATGTTTCTTGTAAGAGAGAAAATAACCATTTTTAAAATTTGGAACAGTTCTTTTGATACAGAACATGTCTTGAAGATGAAAATATATATTCTAAATGTCATCAATTCTATATAGAGGTCTGTGTGTGCCAGTTTTCTGTGGTCTTAACACCACACTTTGTTGAATCACATCTTTCATTTCAAAATGAACAGAGCACCCTACTGTCCCCATCCCAGAGCTGTTCAGGTAGTCCTGAAATAAGCATGAAACTATACAGTGATGTCCTGATCTGTGAAAATCCTGAAATTACTTTGGGAAAATCCGAGGACTTTGCCATTTTAGAAAAAATTCTTACAGAATCCTCATGGTCATCGACAGTGTAAAATAGCTTTTCCTCCCCCCTTAGGCCATAAAAATCAGAACTTGTGCCATAGAATTGGCTATTTTGTGTAAACAAGTAGCCATATATGCATATTTCTTTTCTTTCCCACCCTGTCAGGGTCTTTCATTCTGAGAGATCATGATGGATAGTGGGGGGGAACCTGTCCTATCTTTGGGTCCAGGCAGCTGGAGCTCAACTGGGCTGAGGACAGGAGGCAGGATGCTGAGTCTGGCCAGGGGAGGCAGGCAGAGAGGTAGGGAGAAAGCCTGGTTTCTGCCTCAAGTAATCAAACACTAATTTTATTTTTATGAGTATTTTTACCTATGAGCTGATGTCGTGATGTTCATGTGCTGGTGTAAGAGAGGAAAAACCTGATCCCATTTCAAATATTTTCTTACTGGTATCATGATCTCTTTCAAAGGGTATTTGATGACAATGAAAGAAATTATGCTTGCTGCAGTATTTAGAGATAAATGTCAACAGAAGTAAGTACCATCATGTCAACAATTACAAAAAGTTCAATTAATGTAATTTTGGCTAGAAAAGAATCTTAATATATTTAGGGGTATTAGAAGAGAGAACAATATAGAAGAATATTATCAAGACTCATTAAACTCTGACTGAAAATACTTCCAAATTTGGGGTGGCTTTTTGTTTTGTTTTTAGTTACATGAAATTTGGATCTAACTCTTGGTAGTAGTATTTCCTATTATAAATGAGAAAATTTCACTACATTTTATACTCAACAAATTAATAAATAACAGCAGAGCCCATTTCTGATTTCATTGTAGTTTTTGAGAATGCATGTGATCAGTAGATGTGTAAGTGAGGTTAGAGTAATAATCTCAGCTGAAACACAACAGTGTTCATGGCAATATTAGCATAGTTACACTTGAAATCCGTTTAACTTTTCTCTTTCTTTGCTGTTCCGCTAGAAAATAAATTCTCCTGTATTTAGGATAATCTGAAACACTGACTGTAACATTTGGGAAAAATTGCTGTCTGACACCCCTGGAGACAACATACAAATCTTCTGACCTAGAAAGAAATAAAAATAGGAACGATGCCACAATATAGACTTTGATCCAAAGGTAATGGGAACTGCAAGCCTCATCCACAGAAAGAATTATTACGGCAAGGGGACATAGAGCTAAGGTGGAAGTTTGTCTGGCTTCATACAGAGACCATCTCTATTTGTGCTCCAAGAACACTCCTGAGGGATTTGTTGAATTTTGTACTCTACATTGGACAGCCTAGGTGTTCACAAATTGGCTGCAGGGCCAGTACAGTGAGGTTCACCTGTAAAGAGGATTGTGCCGAGGAGCCGGACCTCGGAGCCGGGCCTCGGAGCTGTGCTGCGGAGCTGAGCCGCAGAGCCGAGCCGCGGAGCCAGGCCTCGGAGCTAGGCCGCGGAGTTGTGCTGCGGAGCTGAGCCGCGGAGCCGAGCCGCGGAGCCGGGCCTCGGAGCTGGGCCGCGGAGTTGTGCTGCGGAGCTGTGCCGCGGAGCCGGGCCTCAGAGCTGGGCCGCGGAGCTGTGCCGCAGAACTAGGCCGCGGAGCTAGGCCGTGTAGCTGTGCCGTGGGGGTGTGCCGCGGAGTTGTGCTGCGCAGGTGAGCTTCGGAGCTGTACCGCGGAGTCGTGTCGTGGAGCTGTTCTGTGGAGCTGTGCCTTGCTCCCTTCCCTGCATTCTGCATCCCTTGAAGAGTCTGTGTTACTACCTTAGCAGCTCTGTGGTGCCAACTTGCTGCTGGAGAATTCCTGGAACTCTGAAACCCTGGATTTTTAAATCCTTAATTTCCAAATCTCTGTATTTTTAAACCCCTAGACTCCTGTAATCTCGGATTTTAGAATCCTTGGATTCCTAAACTCTCGGATTTCCTGAATCCCCGGATTCCTGAACCTCCGGATTTTGAATCCCCTGCCGTCTGGTTGTTTCTGGGTGTTTGTTAACAATGGTTTCTACAAGATCAAAAGCTGTGGCTGGTATAAGTGATCAAGTTGGGCCCTCCAAAAAGGACGTGAGTGTACAGACGCACCCCTGCCCAGAATGTTTGAGTTTATTGGTGGCATCAGGGAGTGCTGTGGAGGAGAACTGTTTACGCTGCGAACAAGTGAATGACCTCCTTTTAATGGTGGCTGAGCTTAGGGAGGAAGTAGAAAGATTAAGGAGTATTAGGGAAAGTGAAAGGGAAATAGATTGGTGGAGTTCAGCCCTATCATCTTTAAAGGAGGTTACTAATCAAGAGACTGAGGATTTATATGCCTCCCACTCTCAGACGCTAGAAGGGCACTTGGTGGACGAAGAGGAATGGGAATGGGTCCCTGTAAGGGGTAAAAATGGAAAAATCTGACCCCCTCCATCATCCAGCCAAGTACCACTACAGAACAGGTACGAGATATTGGATCCAGAGATACAACTAGATGGTTTAGGAGAGAATTGTCTACCTAGTGAACCTCCTAATTATGTTTCACCTGCAACACGAGTTATTACCTCTAGTACCAAAAAGAAAAGAAGGGTAATCGTCGTAGGTGATTCCCTCCTGAAAGGAACTGAAGGTCCTATATGTCGACCAGACCCATCCCACAGGGAAGTCTGTTGCCTCCCTGGGGCCCGGGTACAAAATATTACTGAGAGACTTCCTGAACTGATTCAGCCCTCTGATTATTATCCACTGCTGATAATTCAGGCTGGCAGTGATGAGATCGAGAAGAGGAGCATTAAGGTAATCAGGAAGGACTTCAGGGTACTGGGTCAGGTAATTGACAAGGCAGGAGCACAGGTAGTGATGTGCTCAGTCCCTTTGGTGGCGGAAGATAAAGATGGAAGAAATAGGAAAATTCGTATCATTAACAAGTGGCTTAAGGGTTGGTGTCATCGACATAATTTTGGATTTTATGACCATGGCGAAACTTTTACAGCATCTTCTCTGCTGGAATCAGATGGGGTACACCTCTCCGTTAAGGGCAAAAGGATTTTAGCTCATGAACTGGCAGACCTCATTGAGCGAGCTTTAAACTAAGCTTGAAGGGGGAATGGGAACCAGCTGAGCTAACTGGAAGCAGCCCCAAGAATTGTAAACGTAAGATAGGGGTGAACTCAGTTGCCCAGATGAAGTGCATGTATACAAATGCACGCAGTTTGGGCAATAAACAAGAAGAGCTGGAGGCCATGGTACAACTGCAAAGTTATGGTGTAGTTGCCATCACGGAAACGTGGTGGGATGACTCGTATAACTGGAGTACTACATTGGCTGGATACAGACTCTTCAGGAGAGATAGAAAAGGAAGAAGAGGAGGTGGCGTAGTTCTTTATGTTAAGCAAACCTTCGATGCCATTGAAATTGAAACAAAGGAAGAAGGGGTCGAATGTTTATGGATAAGAATCAAGGGGAAGGCCAACTACACCGACATCATACTGGGAGTCTGTTATCGTCCACCTGATCAAGAAGAAGAAGTAGATGATTTACTCTATAAGCAGTTGTGCAACGTTTCAAGAGCATCAACCCTTGTTCTTGTTGGTGACTTTAATCTACCAGATATCTGCTGGGAATTTAACACAGCAGTAAAGAGGCAATCAAGAAAATTCTTAGAAACTATAGAAGATAACTTTTTGTTACAGCTGGTAGATCAACCCACCAGGGAAGGGACTACATTAGATTTGTTATTTACAAACAGGGATGGGCTGGTGGGGGATGTGATGGTTGGAGGTCGTTTAGGGCAGAGTGATCATGAAATAATAGAGTTTTCAATACTTGGCGATATTAGGAGGAGCACGAGTAAAACTCGTACATTGGACTTCCGGAGGGCGGACTTTGGCCTGTTTAAGAGATTAATTCAGAGTGTCCCTTGGGAAGCCGCCCTTAAAAATAAAGGAGTTCAGGAAGGGTGGGCTTACTTCAAGGCAGAGATCTTGAAGGCACAGGAACAAACCATTCCTGTATCCCGAAAGATCAGTCAACGGGCCAAACGTCCAGCCTGGCTGGGTAAGGAGACCTTGGAAGAGCTTAGGAATAAAAAGAGGACGTATCAGAGTTGGAAAAAGGGTCAGGTCTCCAAGGATGTATTCAAGAGGGCTGCTAGAGTATGCAGGAAAAAAATTAGGGAGGCCAAAGCCCAGTTTGAACTCAGGATAGCGACTGCTGTTAAGGATAACAAAAAATGTTTTTATAAATATATTAATAGTAGGAAAAAAGGTAAGACCAGCCTTTGTTCCTTAATGGACACAGGTGGTAATTTAGTATTTACAGACGAGGAGAAGGCAGAAGTGTTCAATGCCTATTTTACCTCGGTTTTTAATGAGAGGATAACTTGCCCTCAAGACTCCCGTCCGTCTGGACTGGTAGATGGTTTTAGGGAACAGAATGGTCCCCACATTATCCAGGAAGAGGCAGTTATAGAACTATTGAAATGCCTGGACATTCACAAATCTATGGGACCAGACGGGATCCACCCCAGGGTGATGAGAGAGTTGGCGAGTGAGATTGCAAAGCCACTCTCTATCATTTACCAACAGTCGTGGATTACTGGTGAGATTCCAGATGACTGGAAGCTGGCCAATGTGATACCTATTCACAAAAAGGGCGCAAAGGATGATCCTGGCAATTATAGACCAGTCAGTCTGACATCTATACCTGGCAAAATAATGGAACAGTTCATATTACGTGCCATCATGCAAGACTTGCAGGATGGCCAGGGTATCAGACCTAGCCAGCACGGATTTAGGAGGGGTAGATCATGTCTAACTAACCTGATCACTTTTTATGATCAGGTAACCCGGCTAGTGGATGCAGGGAAGGCTGTAGATGTTGTTTTTCTGGATTTCAGAAAGGCCTTCGACACTGTTTCCCATAGCATACTCCTACACAAGCTAGCTGGCCGTGGTCTGGATGGGAATACCCTTTGCTGGGTTCAAAACTGGCTGGATGGCCGGGCCCAAAGAGTGCTGGTGAATGGTGTCACATCTAGCTGGCGACCAGTCACCAGTGGTGTCCCTCAGGGTTCTGTGTTGGGACCAGTTTTGTTCAATATTTTTATTGATGATATGGATGAGGGCTTAGAGTCTTTTATTAGTAGTTTCGCTGATGATACCAAACTGGGTATGAGTGTAGATCAACTAGAGGGGTGTAGGGCTCTGCAGAGAGACTTGGAACGGCTGGACATATGGACAGAATCAAATGGGATGAACTTCAATAAGTCCAAGTGCCGAGTCCTGCACTTCGGCCACAATAACCCCCTGTACCGATACAAGCTGGGGATGGAGTGGCTGGATAGTGCCCAGGTGGAAAGGGACCTGGGGGTGCTGGTTGACAGTCGATTGAATATGAGCCAGCAGTGTGCCCAGGTAGCCAAGAGGGCCAATGCCATCCTGGCCAGTATCAGAAATGGTATGGCCAGCAGGAGCAGAGAGGTCATTCTTCCCCTGTACTCGGCACTGGTGAGGCCTCACTTGGAGTACTGTATCCAGTTCTGGGCCCCTCACTTTAAGAGGGACGTTGAGTTACTTGAGCGTGTCCAGAGGAGAGCAACGAAACTAATAAGGGGCTTGGAACACAAGCCATATGAAGAGCGACTGAGGGAGCTGGGGTTGTTCAGCCTGGAGAAAAGGAGACTAAGGGGTGACCTCATCACTCTCTACAACTTCCTGAAGGGTGGCTGTAGTGAGCTGGGGGTCGGCCTCTTTCTCCGGGCGACAACGGATAGAACAAGAGGACACAGTCTCAAGTTGCGTCAAGCTAGATGTAAGTTAGAAGTAAGAAGGAAATACTTCACAGAAAGAGTGGTCAGAAACTGGAATCATTTACCCAGTGAGGTGGTAGAGGCATCATCCCTTGAAGAATTTAAAAAAAGACTGGATGTGGCACTTGCTGCCATGATCTAGTTGAACAGTTAGAACATCGGCTGGACTAGATGATCTTATAGGTCTCTTCCAGTCTTGAAAATTCTGTGATTCTGTGATTCTGTGAGATGAGAATCTGGCCCCAAGAATTCCCAGGTTTCTTTGAGTGACCTCTACTAGAAAGAAGCTGTTTGGTCTTTATGCAAAACAGCATCTGACAGCTTGGAAAGAAAAGCTGTTTTTCTTCCCATGCAAAAATTCACAAAATTCTGGACAGAAAAGTACATTTTTATGATGAAGGTAAGAATTTATTGGATAATAGATTATTTGTTAGATTCCAATGATGTGTTGGAACCTGACAAGGATTATAGTTTTGCTGTCAATTCAATTACTCTACACTTGAGGAAGCTGGTTTAATTATTTTTTGTTGGTTTAATTAAAAGGCGCTTAAGTCAGTCCAAGTTTTGCCCCTGATGTCAATGAGATCAGTCCCAGGTCCAAGTTACCTTAAGTCTTAGCATGATTAATTAAGAGTAGGTGTTTCAGAAATGCCATCATTTACAGCCACCCACCCAGTTAATCTCAAACTGAGAGAGCCAAACACAACATGACAACAAACCTACTCATGTTGGGAGTGTGCTATGTGCTTATCCTGGGGTCTGGTAAACTTCAGAGAGAGCAGTGACCCCTACGAAGGTTGGAATGTATAAAGTGGATTTTTTAAATTGTAAACTGAACAGAGAATGCGGCCATAAGAGGCTGAAGTCACATGAAAAGACCGAAGGCACAATTTAGAGAAGACCACATGGGAGAGGAGTGTCTGTCTCCAGGAGATAGGCAACAAATAAGAAGTAATTCCTCTCCTCTCCTCTCGAGGAGCCATGAAGGGCTGGAAGCATGAACCACTTGGTCCTTTATGGGATCACTCACACAGGCAGAGGCTCCTTTTAAACAGGGGCACAAACTAGACTTCCTCCAGTTCCAAAGCTTGTTCTTGAGACCCCAGTACCTGCATATGTGTCACAGATACCTCAGGGGAAGAACAAACTGGCCTAGGTCCTTCTAAAAGTCCTGCTCAAAAGTGTAAGCCGGTGACATTGAGCTGCTTCAAGCCCAGACAGAAAATACACATCAGGAAAGGATTTACCCCTTAATTTAGTCATCCTAAATTGCTGTAAATCCAACCTTCAACTGAGAAACCTTCTTATTTGCCACGTGGTCTTCTCTAAATCATGCCTTTTTTGTTTTTAGCTGGATTGCAGCTTCTGAAAGTCCAACCGCAGCCACCTTGCTGCAAACCTTTTCATCACAGAGAGCAAGCTTTGTATCTGCAAGAGAAACTGGGTCTACACATTTGCTATTTCTCTCCAGCCACATTCTCAGAGACAGCTGTGTGAATACCTGTTCTCCAATTCAAGCCACATAGAAGAACAGGAGTATGGAATGAATATGGAATCAGATATTTGAGGAATGGAATGTGAAGTCAGGTGTGTAAGAAATTCTCCACATGCTAGTGAGGTGATGACCTTCCTACATAGCTTATGTTCAGGAGTCAGTATTTGAGCAAAGTCACCACTGTTTAATTCATCCATGTTCAAGAGATGAGCAGTTAGTGTTTAGATGATGAATCCCTGAGCAAGTGGCTAAACAGCAATAACTGCACACTGAGGTTTTCTGAAAATAACTGTACTGGCCCAATTCATAATAAGAGAAAACTATCAAGTGACATCGAAATAGATCAGCTAAACATGAGTGTTAGTTGCTTGGGGACTGTCTCTGTGACAGTAAGATATGTGAGATACATACTCCATCTATCCCACTTTACATTTTTTTGAAATGGGAATAATATTGGCTAGGTCATGGGGCTATTAAATTTGCTGCCACTAGTCTGTCAATTAGTATTTTTCTGGCTCTTTCAAGGTGATGTGATAATTATTAGTAGAGCATCTAATCAGGAATTTCATCTCAGACTTTGAGCTTTCCTTCAAGAGCAAGACATCAAAATGTACAGAGGGCAAAGAGAGGCTATCAGTCTTCTAAAGAATTTTTCTTTTGCCCACAAACAGAATAGTAAATGTATTTTCCCAGCTTTAGTTACGTACTATCTCCCATGTTTTATTTCAGTAAAAACGTTTTCTGAAGATCCTGTATTGGAAAAATGCTCCAGACATAAAAGAAGTTCCACCCTTGAGAATTGTTGCAATGAAATGCAAGCAAAATTAGATTATAGATTGCCCAGAAACAGAGTATATGTTCTCTGAATTTCTCTGAATGAGACTCCCCCTCTAGGAGAGGAATGATGGGTGTGTGAATTACCCCAGACACAATGGATGGCAGACATCTTCACACCACTTACCAAAAAACATTGCTAACTTCCTGTAACATGCTACTAATTAGTTCCATATCTAACTACTGAAATGGCTTTTTCTTCCTAATACCACCTGAAATAAATTGGCAATTCTAAGCAGTCTCAAAGGCAAAGGAAATGCCACAGCTTATAGACAGCAAAAGAGATGGTTTGGCACCTGACTCTTTTCCATTCCTTCACAGAGTTTCTGGTGTTCTTTTTAAGTCCTGGGTGCTCTCTGTCATTCCTTCACATGCCAGGTTCCCCTTTGTTACAGCTTCAAGTGACATCCATGAACTGTCCTTCCTCCAGCTCCCTATGGACTCCTTTCAGGCCCTATGGGTACCATTGGATGCCACAATGGAAATATCTGCAAGGGAAATCAGGCACTCGGGTGTGTGGTGATTTGGGGAAACTTCTTGTGAGATCAAATTGATATTTCACATTTTTTGTTTTTGAATTGACAGAGGTTTCATGTGACAACCCTGGTGCTGATATGCAATGTTCACAATTGTGCTGGACCACAAGGGTCCCTGGGTGTATCTTTCCCTTGAAGGGTGAAAAAATGGTATCACTAAAGCTTCACTGCCTTACGCATCAAAATCAGACATTCATGGCAAACTGTTCATGTGTGTGATCCAGCCTCACCCTTTCTAAAAATAGATTTAAAATTGTAAACCACATTAACATTGAAATTACCAATACTGGGAATGTGATTTACAGCAAATTGGGATGGAGGGGATAGTTCACTACCCAGTTATTTATCCAGACACTTATCAGACAGCAGAGGTTATTGCATTTCCTATATTCCACACTTTGAAAGATCTGGAAATTTAGGCTGTTATTAACCACAATATCAGTAGTCTAGAGAAGATGAAACCTTACAAATGTGATGTATAAGAACAACCTATCATACTTTTCCATACATACATGACTGTGGTTCCTGTGAGGACCTTCTGGCTTTTTATTATAATTTCCTTGATCTTTGCATGCATACAGATTTCAGTTTCTCTCTCTCTTTTTGTATCTGGGAGAACAAATATGAGTAAATGTCTTTGTGTGTCCAAGCATATGCAATAGTCTCATTGGAAAGGGAGTGCTTTATCAATGGCAACAGAACAGGAGGCTGCTTAATAATAGTACCTATGTGTATGCCTTGGAGGTTAGAATCTGAGCAATGAAAACCCTTTTACATAACCTGTTTTATTCAGAAAAACCAACTGGGACCTCACCAGACAGGTTTCTCCTGATAAGTAAAACAGTGAGAAATGGAAATACCTTCTTTATAGGGCGGGGATTTTCTTCTTCTCAGACTTTTAGTCTTAACACCCTATCAGGGTCACCAGCTTCCTCACACCTCCTGTTACATATAGTTCTTTCCCCTGCCTGGCTGGACAGCAGATCTCATCATCCAGAGACTCACATTTTCCAAACTGTGAGTGAAATGTGAGTGAACTCACATTTTCTGTATCTCCCTGCCCTTGTGCTGCTGAAAGAAGCAGACTTTAATTTGCTCTCTTGGCTTCTTTATATTCAGCTGGCTCCAGAGGTCCGCCCTCAGAGCCCACCAGGACCCACATGTCTGTCCAGCCTCCACCTCCTTCCCTTAGAGAGATTAAAACCAGCCCAGCAGCCTGCACCTCCCTCTCTGCAGGGTCCTGGTGGGGCAGGAGCTGCTGTCTGCACCCTCTGCTGCACTCCCCGTTGGACTAATGAGAGGGAAGCAGGCAGTGTGACGATTTACCCTGCAAATTCACATGAGAGAAGTGAAGAAAGTGAAGAAATCCAGCAGTGAAGATGAAAAGCCACTGGTAAGAGAACAAGTGGGATTTGGAGACATCTGTAAATAAGAGATTATTATAGAACAGTGAAAGCTGTCCTTGCCAGCATTATACGAGTGGACTACAACAGAAAGAGCTTTCTTGACATATTTTATTATAAGGCAAAAATAAAATGTTGTCATGTAAAGAAATTATCTTGCCAAAGAAATTGTCTTGTCAAATCTGTTAGCAGATCCTTAGGTGGTATTTTATCCTTAGGTGGTATTTTATATGTTTAATATGCATGGCTTGGGGGAGAAATTTAATAACAGAACCTGTCAGAAACCATAGATTCATGCTGGAGTTTTCTTTCTGTTTACAGGAAAATTACAGCTTTCTTTTACCTGTGTAGTTTTCTGTGGTCTTTCATCTCAGCCACCATCCAGCACCAATCAAGTAAGGGGACAGATTTTATCTACATTTTATCTTTGTGTAATTTTGAATGTCAAAAGAATTATTCTGTGTTTATTCAAAACTAAAATCCTCTGTAACTAGCCATCACACAAAGTGAGACCTGTCTATGTGCATTTATATATGCATGAATGGGTAGAAGGATATATATGAAAACCAGGAAAAAAGCAAGAGCTGTGTGTGTTGCTTTAAATTTGCTACTAGATGTATTTTTAAGGTAAGGATTAAAATCTGGATGTAGATGGCAAATACAGGACACAAACCTTGCCTGTCTTTCAGCGCTTCTAGTTAGATATTCTGCTACATGTGGCAATAAACTGGGCATAAAATGTAAATGGCTGGATGTCAGCCATATGTCTCATCAAAGAATATAGAATGAAGTCTTTTCTAAGGTGCAATGTGTCAACCTGAATGTTCTCTTTAAGCCTATGTTGTCAGAAGGAAACCCACATTTAGGGTTGAGCCTTTGCAGCACACAAGAGGCTCTCTGTAGGTTAGAAATGCTTCTCCTTCCAGCTTCCACTCTTCATTTTTCCCTACCCACACTCTGCTAACATTTTCCAGATTGACTTGGTACTAGACTTGTACATGGCTCTTAAACTCTTCAAATAAATACTTGTTTTTCCTTCTTTGATTCTGGGTATCTTGTAGGTCTTATGGCCATGACAAGGTTTTTTGATATATAATATTCTGAAAAATAGGATTTTTAGATTTAGTTTCCTCAAACAAATTTGGTAAACAAAAAGGTCTATAAGGTCTTCTTGCCACCACATTACATTTCATGAATGTTCATTTCATGAATGTTCATTTTCTGATCAAATCTGCCACAGAGGAAAGTGGGAAAGCTTGGAATACCAGAGAGGATGGAAAAGATGCCAACTGATTCACAACAACTTCTTTAGTTGACATGAGGTTTGTTTAAGTTTCCTTGGGAGTAGAGAGACTGTTGATTTAGGTAACTGGCCTTTTTTTTTTTTAAGTTTGCTTGAACCACTAAAAGTTACAACCCAAAACCTCCTTACACAGCAGTCCTTCTTACACTATTACTATTTCTCAACAGCTCTGCTAGAGAAGAATTATTATAACACTCTCATTTAAAGGCTTGAAAAAAGATCAAATACCATATCAAGTTCCTGTTTTTAATTTGGAGCTCTCTAGAAAAAGATTATTATTTTCTTATACCTCTTACTTTACTGAGTACAGTTTAAATTATTATATACCTCTAATTATTAGCTCTATTTATAGCTCTGTTTAATTAATAATAATCTTACAGTTGCTCCCATTGATTTTATAAGGTGATCTGTGGCAAAGTGCAGGTGCATGGTTAGTAACTTCACCATTTTTTGCAGGACTACCAGCTATTCTGGGTGCCAGTCACAGAATTGATATCTGCCCGACAATCAGGATTGGCCAAGATGACCTACCAGGCAAGTAGCAGCATGACTTTTTCAGGAAAAAGCTGCTGTTAAAAAAAAAATCAGGTTATAGTCTTCTCTGTGACAGCACAATTCTGAAATAAAATGAAAGTTACATTATGGATATGTATATTTTTTTCTTACAGGCTTTGACCTGATTTCTCAGTTTCAAATAGAAAAAGCTGCTTCTCAAGGGATTATCGAGAGAGTAGTGGGATCCACTTCTCTACAAGTAGCTTATAAATTGGGACCCAATGTAGACTTCAGGATACCAACCAGGTAATGCCTTCCTTGTTTGGCTTTAAAATATAGATATTTTGCAATCTTATCTTTTAAGTGGTAGATCTCCCACCAGCTAGATCACCTAATTTAAAAAGTTTTCAGAAGAGGAAAGAGGAATTGAATTTTTTTTTCATTGCTACCACCAGATCAGACTAATTCTGTAGCAGCAATTTCAGGGATTTCCCTCTAACCACTGATATTGCTCAAAGTGCCTCAAGATTTGCTTATGCTAAGGGATTCACCTCTAGAAAGCAATGTCAGAAGTTGCTGATGATTTGAAATAGGGAGGCAAAAAAATGTAACAGGAGGAGAGAGAAAAAGTTTTCTTAAAATATTGACACAAAGGGATTTCTCAGCATGTGAGGATTGCAGAGATGAGGTAGGATAAGAACTCACTGATTCTGAGGTGAGGGGGTTTTTCATTGTGTGCTTCTTTTAGGTAACAGGTTAGGGTTAGGGTTAGGGTTAGGTGGTCACTTAATCTATAAAAGTTGAAAATTATTATTTAGCATGTTACAGTGAATTTGTGATAGAAGTCAGGATTTAAGGATCAAATTGTGTTAGTGCTTTACAGGCCAGACTTGCTGCTGGTGAAGGAATAGAGACAGTACAGCAGGATAGAGATGTCTTTGCCAAATTTAGGCAAGTCTGGATTCTTTTCCAGCACCTTATGTAATTAAGAATGCCTCAATTCAGCAATTAAGTGGCAAGACCATTAACTGGACTACTGTTGCAGCTTGGAATAATTGGATTGTGAAGTGTTTCTGTCTTACTCCACCTATCACTAACAACTTTTCTAGCTGCAATCCTCCCTGGCTCCTACCTTCATTGCCACCAGATTAAGCTACTTTAGAGCTTAAGTGTTTGGTTACCTTGGGCTCGTGGCTACTTTCACTCTGAAACACAAATCAGGACTGCTGGTGCATGAATGTGAATCCAAACACAGACAGCAAATGGGATCATCACTAAAAATGGGAGATTCTCAGATGAAAGCAGCAATATTTTCACTTTCCATGGGCTAGAATCAAAGGCACAGGAGTTTTTGACTCCGTGCCATGGTTTCTGAGCCCCATGCCAGAGTCTCAAGTCCTCCAGGGCAGCCAGAGGAATATCCTGGATTCCGACATTTAAGCTTTTTGCTATGGTTCTAGTGAAATATGTGCTTGATATACACAAGTTACCCCTGAACAAACCTATGTCGACTGTGTTACTCCAGCATCTGAGCTGACTCCTGCCATTGGGGTCATTGGCCCAGGAAATTAATTGAAGGTTTGAGCCCCGACCGTGCTCCAGTTCCTCAGTGAGATGCTCCTCTGTCCCGGGGCAGAGCTCACTGCTCTGCTCCAGAGTTATTTTACAGCGTGGCCCCCTCAGTGGGCGGGAAGAGGAGGGAAAGGGAGAGAACGAAGGGCAGGGCAGAGAAGGAAGGGCAGGGCAGGGCAGAGCTGGACAGGGCAGGGCAGAGCTGGGCAGGGCAGGGCTGGGCTGGGCAGGGCATGGCAGGGCAGAGCAGGGCAGAGCTGGGCAGGGCAGAGAAGGACAGGACAGGGCAGGGCGGGGCAGGGCAGAGAATGACAGGACAGGGCAGGGCGGAGCGGGGCAGGGCAGGGCAGAGCGGGGCAGGGCAGGGCTGGGCTGGGCTGGGCAGGGCATGGCAGGGCGGAGCGGGGCAGGGCGGGGCAGAGCTGGGCAGGGCAGGGCAGAGAAGAACAGGGCAGGGCAGGGCAGAGCTGGGCGGGGCAGGGCAGGGCAGGGCAGGGCATGGCTGAGCTGAGCGGAGCTGCCCGGCCCGCCCCGGCTCCCGGAGCTGTCCCTGCCCGCGGTGCTGAAGCGGCGCCGCCGCGGGCCGGGCTCACACGCCGGGCTCACCCTCCGGCCTGAGCGCCCCTGCTGCATCCAGAGTCGGGGCAGGGAAAAATAGAATGAGTTTGGGAAAAATGGCCAGTCTGGCTTTCCCGAGCTGGCTGGCTGATATAGCCCAAGTGCCATGGGAGCAATGGGGTGGGACCCTCATCAAACACGTTGGCAACAGGGAAATAATTTTTTGGCTAACACATGATGATTAATACTAGGGCAGAAGAGCCCATTTTAGTGGCTATACGGTATGGCAGTGAGAGCTCAATTGGATGGGCATGGCTCAGCATTCAGTCTCTGATGTAGCAATAGCTTATGCCTTGAAAAACTCACAGAACTTCCTTAAAATGCTACCGAGTTGTAGCTTGGTCTTTTTGCTGCTTTGTGTGCTTGCCCAGAAGTATATCCCAAAATGAACCAAAAGGATTGCACACAAGTCATAACTTAGCTTCTCCATTCATCAAAATAAATTTCCATTGGCCAGTGCTTCTTCTAGAGTAAAATCTGCTGAAGGTTCAATCCAGTGTTCTCCATGTAATGGCATGGTGTAATAACTTGGTGTGGATCTGCCATGACATATAGCTGTTTTCACTGGATGTGGTGAACCCATCATTTTTGAATTTAATCTGTGTATGTGTTTAGGCGCCCACCAGTTAGGAAGTACAAAATTAATCCTGTTGATTTGGATAATAATTGGTTATTTTTAATGGAAATCTTTAAAAAAGATATATATTGACACAAAGAAATATGTTCATGACACTTTTTTTATATGTGGGAAAAGGGCTAATTATCATTGTGCATTGGATGAAATCCTAAACCTTTGACTTCATGAATGCAACTGTCATAGCACACACACACAAAACCCCAAACAAAATAGGGAGGAAGTTTATAAAGCTTTATCAGTTACTGGAAATATCCAGAGAATTTCAAAGGCCTATTTTCTGGTGCTTTTCCCCCCCTTTGGGAATATTGCTTTTCTGTGAATCAGCACTCCTCAAGTGAATGTGCTCAAAGATCTGGGTTTTTTTACATTCAGCCACCAAAGCTCTTCAGGTGTATCCCATCCAGATATTGATGAGGATGCTGAAATAGAAAAGACAAAATGTGGCTAGGAAGCTAATTAGGTCATAAGAGAATTAATTAGCTCGGAAGTGGCTGTTTCTGAATAATAAAGATCAGCTGAGGGTAACGAGTCCTAACAAATGGCTTCTGGTTAATGACTTAGGACAGATGCTTTTAAAAGTGCTGAGCTAAGTTTTATTGTTATTGCTTGTTCAGTTGCTGCCAGGCAGGGTGTGCCAGGTCAGCTGTGAGTCCAGGCAGCTCCAGGAGAGGCAGCATGAGTGTCTCCAGATTGACCAAAAGAACCTCAACCCTGGGCACGTGATACTGCATTATCATGAGAACGGCCACAGCAATTTCCACAGCCACCTCCAGTGGGTTGTGCTAACATTTCTAAAATCTTTATTTAGCAAAGACTAAGTTAAGTCAGTGAGCAATGGAGTTCACCTAAGAAATTAACTCAAAAACCCCCAAATCTAATAAAATAAACAGTTACTCTGTAGAACTTAAATAGGTATATAGTTGAGCTTCTAACATAAGTCTTCTGCTCTTGGTTAATCCTGGGCTCACTGGGATGGGTCAGGTCTTTCCTCACCATTGTCAGATGACTTACTTTGGTTGTATTGAAGCCTGGGTAGGACTTAGCTTTGAAATCTCAAAGAAATCTTCTTGTTAAGTATTCATAATACAGGATTAGTGAAAATGTTAGGTATTTATTTAAAAATATTTAAAAGAAATAGTAGTGCTTCAGAAGTTCCCCTAGATGAACTACAAATGTTTCAAACTTCCCACCCTCCAATACTTTAAAATATTAGGCAAATAGTCGAATATCCGATAAAAAAAATTGACCTAATCTTGTATTCATAAAACAACTGAAGCAGTTAATAATAGTAGGAGTATACAAGAAAAGCAGGACTGGAATGCTTTCTTACAAACTGAAGAAAAAAATTAAATTAAAGAAAAAGATCTGATGGCTCATATCCTGAACAATTTTAAATGGATAGGAAATAGATTAGGAATAAATCTGGATTTTAGCCTTTAAATATGTTTC
Organism: Ammospiza nelsoni; assembly: GCF_027579445.1. NCBI lineage: Eukaryota > Metazoa > Chordata > Aves > Passeriformes > Passerellidae > Ammospiza > Ammospiza nelsoni. The sequence continues at coordinate 97,284,117 of NC_080635.1, forward strand.
CATATAAATTCTTTCTTTGCTCATTTACCTGAATCTGTTTAAAATGCATTGGTTCTCTTCCATTAATCAGTGGAATTGAAACATCTGTGTTAAAAACAATTTCCAGAAAGAATTTGAGTGCTTATACAGCTTTCAGCTGTTCAATAAAGTTACAGCATCCACCACTCTTCACTTGGCAGTAAGATGGAGGAATAGCTTCTCTACAATTGCTTATTTAAATATCATGCTAAATTTGCCATGGTTTCCAAATATTTAGCATTTTAAGTTGCTGATTTTGGAAGGGTTTTGCCTATATAAGGATTACAGGCTTTGGAAAGAAATGTGTTCTGAAATACAATTAAACCACTATAGGATCATTACTGTTGGAGTAGCTGAGATGAGCATATGTCTCTGATTTGCTTGTAGAATTATAGGTATAAATCTTACACAGTAACAGTCCCCTGCAGAGTACCTTTCTGGTGATGGGTCATGCTTCACTGTGTTGAATCATGTTACCCATACTGAGTCTTTAGTCTAAAGGCAGCAGTTCTTCTGATTGGTTTTTAGTCTTTTTTAAAATGGGAATACTTTTCCATGTTTGTGCTCTGAATATTTATCTTTAGGGTTTGATATATGTTTCTTATAATCTGATTTTCTCTTACCAACGTCAGAAGCTCTTACATTATTTCTCTTCTTTGCATATCTTCTGAAAAACTGAACATATTTCTTTCCTATTTTAATGTCTTATAAAAGGAGAACCCATGAAATGTCTTGAAAAATACTAAGTCTATAGCTAAATACAGTGCAAAGAATTCATTTGTCAATCTGGCATAAACAACCTTCTAATAAAAAAATTTGTACATGTACTAGGGGTTTTTGTTTCTTTTCTTGTTTTGTTTTTTTGGCAGTAGAGTTGTGTCAGCTGAGGTCGAATGAGAATGTGTGTGATAGTTTAACGAGTATTGCCATGACAACAAAACTTAGCAGTGCAGAGAGATGCTGAAAACCTCTTCACAGAGGATCTGGGATTAGTACTGCTTCTTTTAGGCTCAGTGTATCAGACACCCTGGTGTCACTGAACTTAACAGGGAAAGTTGAATGTCACAATGAGGCTATTTAAAAATTACCTAACAATACCACTTTCAGTGTGGTAGTAGAAAAACCAGCTCTTCTGCAAGAACAAATGAGATTCAGCATCTGAAGAGATAAATGACCCAGCTGAGCTAAAGTTTTAGCAGTAGAGGAGATTTTTAAAAGAGACTTTATAGAGGAAGGACACATGTTGAACTGGATCAGAAGCTTAGTAAGAGTGAAGGTATGTCTGAATAGGGAGAAGAACTATCTTCCTGGAGAAGAAAAGAACATATATGCTTATTGCGTAGGCCAGAAACGTAAGACAAAGAGGAATAGGGCACAGTAAACACTGCAAAGGGCTCAGAACTGAAGGCAAGCTACAATATCCACAAGGTGACATTTACATCTGAGAGGGCAGTATAAAAACTGAAAATAAATGATGACAGAAAACAATGAGTTAGATAAAATCCTATCTAACAAAACCAGGTGGGGCAGGACTTCATCCTCAGTCAAGAGACACAATTCAGAGCAAAGCATAGACAGATTAAGGTACTGGCAAGGAGCCCCCTCTTCCAGCTTTGTATGTCTCCACACCTTTTATAATGAGCTAAACATTTCCCTGCCTTATACCCCAGCTCTCAGGTGTGTGCAAAGGCTCCTGGGGAAAAGGAGAGACACCAGCACTGCGGGTACTTTATTTTAAGCCGAAGCTGCTGCTGCTGCCAGGCTTGCTGCATCCTCCCTGAAATCTGCTGAGGCTGTGCCGCTGCCTGCTGGAGCACAGCTGCACTGCAGCTTGGGACACTACAAACTAGGGAGATTGCTTCTGGAAGTACTCTCTTTCTAAATCAATAGTCATCAAGCATACAGAATAAGAGCTCATAGTTTTTTTGCTTTTTTTCCCCCATAGCCTAGATTCTGAGATTCACTAATGCTATATAAATAGTTGCTGAGATAGGATTGATCTGCCACTCAAAAATCATCTTTTTTCAAGATGTCTACTTGTTTGAGAAGTTATCCTAATGAAAGCTGGGACAAAATAGCTCGGCATGTCTTCATGCTCAAGAAATTTATTTAAACTTATCCTTAAATGTGGGTAGATGGCAAGTAATGTATTGATGTTGACTGGATATGACACTAGAGTTTTATGATCCATAGAATAAATATGGAAAGTCCAATTTCTTAAATATTGTACTGTGATACATTTGAAATAAAAAAGGACTTGACCGTTTTGCACAGTGACACAGCCAGTGCTACCTGTGTTTCCAAAGCTCACCTTATAGGAGTTGCTAAAATATGGGATATTTTATATGTGACAAATCTGTTCCCTGCTACTTGTAGTCTTGTGGTTTAATGTCACAGGACATAGTACACTCTGAGTGAGGGTTCTCACCACATATTTGTCAATGATTTCTGTTGAAGTGATAGCTTATACCTTAACAAAAGGATTATTGGCAGGGAGAACAAGAAAATGCATTTCCAAAAGACATTCTTATGCCTTCAAAATCAAATCAGATCTGCACTTTCTCCCTGGTCATTGCAAAGTCCTAAACTGTTGACCGACTTTGTAAGTCTAACAGTGGGAAACAGGATAATTGTAGGATATACTTTCTATCTCTAAAGTAGGAGTTAGTTGTTGCTCCATCCATTATTCTTAGAAAGGTTTATCATAAAAATTGTGAAACATTGGAAGAACCCACACTTCCGAACCAGTTCTTTTGCCATTAGTAACACCTTCTTTTGGGGCTCAGCATGCAGGAGTGCACTGATACAAGAATGGTTGAGATATGGTTCCACTGAGTAATGGTTTCTCATTAGTCTATGGTGATATGTGGAGCTTTTCAGAACAAATACAGAACAAATGTACTGTATTTTAATTCTACACAGTGCCATATATTCCAACGGATTGCCTGATGAATATTCCTTTCTAACTACTTTTCGGATGACTGGGGCCACACTTCAGAAATACTGGACTATTTGGCAAATTCAGGATTCTTCAGGAAAAGAACAAGTTGGAGTGAATCTCAATGGTCAAATGAAAAGTGTTGAGTTTTCTTATAAAGGAGCAGATGGAAGACACCAAACAGCATCATTTTTACATTTGCCTTTCTTGTTTGACTCCCAATGGCACAAGCTTATGATAATTGTGGAAGCAAACAGTGTCACACTTTTTATTGACTGTATTAAAATAGAGTCCTTAAACATAAAACCAAAAGGGAAAATCAACACTGATGGCTTTGCTGTGCTTGGAAAACTTAAAAATAATCCTCAAATTTCAGTTCCGGTAAGTTTCAAAATTTTTTATTTCTTCAAAAAGTGTTTTACATTAAATATGGGGTTTTGTTTTGTGGAATGCATGTTTAAGTTATTTCTGAAAGCAGAAATGGCAGAAAATAACTCATTGGCAGGTAAGTATTAACTTTTTTTTTTTAATTTTGCACTTATACCTTGTAAGTTAAGAGATGACCCAGGTTATGCCTAGATTTCAGAAATGAAAATTCCTAGACATCCCTGTACTTGTTACAACTTTGAAGTAAAAGAGTGAAGTGAGACATAATTTTAAACTGTATCTCACACTGTTTGCAAAAAATCCCGTGGACATGGGTTAACCACTGTTGTGTAAAACTGAAAGGGAAAACATTGCAACAAAAGAAGCATCTCATATTTCATCACCTCTGTATGTTTAGTTGCAGTATTGCCCTGGATTGAAATCAGTTTTACATGAGAATGCCAGCAGAAAGCTGCCCCATGTGTCTGAAGAGATCAATCTAACATGCTGTTGTAGATGTGGAAGAGGAAATTTCAATAGCTGAAAAGTCACTAATTCTGTTGAAAACAAGAGTTAGTCTTTGAAAATGTCATTAAAATAATCAGCTGGAGCTGATAATGTGGCAATTAGCATATTACAAATTAGCATATGTATCTTAGCTTTGCTAACTGCTCTGAGCAATACTGATGGATGCCTGGATAGGTGGGATGATGAAAATATTACACATTACATATATTCTACGCATGTTAGTAGGATGAAATGCCAATATTGTTTTCCTCTTTGGAAAAGTAGATTAAATGCAGAGAAATCTATTGGTATTAGTGCAATAATTTTACAGCACCTGGTACACAGTGCTAGAGCAAACTGTGCCCTCCAATTACACACAGAGTCATCCCTTTAGAAACAAGGAAGGTTCCTTTGCCTCTTGAAGTAGTGATTCCAAATGGCAGCTGACAAGTGAGGAGAGAGATGTGATATCAAGGCCATCTTGGCCTTCTGTTGGGGCTCTGACTGACCTTTGGCCAGGACTGAAGAAGTGAGGAAAAGCAGAAGAGAAATCTTCTTGGAATCTTATCCACTTTCCTCTCCAGCCTGTGTTTTGCAGAGACTTTCTCTTTTCAGCCAGGTATACAACTGAGCAGCTTTGATCACCCAGGGCTCTCCAGGCATTTGCTAGGGAAAACTGTCTGGCATTAAGTTCTGCCTGGCCAGTGTTTAAGACTGTACATCTTCAGGCACCAGTGTGGGGCTACATTAATTATAGGACAACCTCCTTCAAGGATGAAAGGACAAAATGGAATTAAGGAATTTCTATAATTCACCATTTATAATGCAAAATATCTGTTTATAACTTTAGCATGTTTCTGGGAAGATTTGGTCATATGAAGTATATTTTATGAAAAAAAGTAAAATCTTTGCATGAGTTAGGCTTTAAAACAGGAGTATGATGCACACTTCTGGACAAAAAGAATAATGAAACACTGTAAGAAATTATCAGGGAAGACAGAAAGTAAGCAGGACACCATATTCTTAAACTGAGTTTGGATGCCTAAAATTACACTTTATTTTAGACAGAGCTGACTTAGGACTCACTTGACTGAATTGCATGGCCTGTGCTGGGAAGCCCAAAAAGGCAATGGTAGTGGTTCAACCTGATATTACAATAATGTAGATTTAGGAACCCCATAACCTCTGAGATGATGATAAAGGAATTACACAGTCAGATGGACTAGTAATTTTAAAATGTCTATTTATATTACAGAAATTTCCGTTTTAGCCTGTGTACTTTATTTTTCTTTAAATTGAGTAAATAAATCTATGTTTGGGCCTATTCTAGTCTTTAACTTGCTTGACTGTAAGTTTAAATATCTCAAAAGACTTGGCTATTTTATATGCCCTAGGCACAGCTTTTAATTTACTCCCAGGCATTGTTAAAGTATATTACTTCCAGTGGTAGAATTTTAAAAGGACATAAATTATGTGTTTCCCATTCGTTTTTGCAGCATTCTGGTGAGGGCCCTATTTATCTTGCAGAATAGGTCAACTTCTCAGAGGTGCACTGTAACACATACAATTTTAAAAGAGGTTCTTTATTGCTTGTTATTACAATGAGTGCCTAGGAGAATAATAGATACAGCTCCATTAGAAACTCCATCTTGCCTTCAGCCCTTACAAAGATTTATTCCAGGATTTCTGGAATGCTTTATGGAGGACAAATTTTTACACAGATTCACAGCTGCATTTTATCTTTTATTTTTTAGAGAAAAGTATCAAAAAGTTTTGTCTTTGTATTGAAAAGTAATTAATATAATACATTATAAACTCTAAACAATATGAGATTTAGCATAATTTCAAAAGTGAAAAGGAATTTACTTTCTAAATTACATGTCTATAATAGGAAGGTAAGGGAATTAATTTCTTACTGCTCAAATTATAACTTCTGTGAGATTACATAATTGCCTTAATTACTGTGATTTCAGAGGCATTACCATGTTTTTTTCATAATAGATACCAAACACTTTGCTAGAAGTGACTCTTGGTCATTATTTAATTGACATTTCATGCTGCTAACTAGCTCAGGGAAGCTACATGACTTGTAGCATCTAAGAGGAAGCTGCTTGTCAATATTTGTTTCACAGGGATTAATTTACACCACAGAACAGATTGTGTCTGTATGCTGTAAAAAGTCACATCTTGTTTTTTTTTCACCCTGTGAAATTTCACATCCAGAAGGCTGAACTCTAGCTATGGAAAGCCAAATAACACTGGAATTGGCTGTAATGTTCAAAGGTTTTAAAAAGAGGTGCAAGGAGAAAGAAGCTCTAAAAGCCTGTTTCAGAGATGTTGAAAAATGGATAAAACATGTTTAAAATAGCTCTGGAATGAGTTGCAATTAAATGTATGTAGTTTATTCTTGGTCACTTAACAAATGTACAAACAGTTGACAGCAGTCTTCTCTTAGGAGAAACGTAGATGTCCTTGACAAGGTATTGTAGATAATCTCCAGATGGAAAATTGCTTAGCTCAGTTGTGCTTCCCCAGGAGGGGTGACTTCCTATGGATCACCACCAAGCCAGCAATAGCCACAGTGGTGCTGCTAAATGCATTCCTGTGGTTGATTTTATACTGAAAATACTACCCTACATATGTAGGTCTCATTTGCATTTTACCTAAACTTCACCTCTCTCAACTGATCAGCTGATCAATACTGATAAGACAACTGAAATACGAGGTTGATATTGAGATGTGCCAAGGTGGTGGGCATTTGCAGGAATTTCTGTAGAACTTAAGATGACAAAACAGTGAACAGTCAGACACAGTTAATCATATCTGTGCTGACTAAGAAATAAACATGAAACAGAAATTCTGTAGGAATCCTGCCAAATGTGTGTCAGGAATACTGATCTATGGGCTTTAAACATTCCTTGTAGTTACATCTAGATAGCAACTAAGCCCCACAGGGCCACTTGCTCACTCTATCCCACGGTGGGATGGGAATTGTAAAAGTAAAAGTAAGGAAACTTGTGGATTGAGATAAAGACATTTTAATAGGTAAAGCTCAAGCCATGCACATAGGCAAAGCAAAACAAGGAATTAATTCACCACTTCCCAATGGTAGGCGGATGTTCAGCCATCTCCAGGAAAGCAGGACTCCATCACATGTAGCAGTGACTTGGGAAGACCAAGAGCATCACTTCAAACTCCCCCTGCCCTTTCCTTCTTCTCCCAACTTTATATTCTGAGAATGTTGTTGGGGTCTGGGATATCCCTTTAGTCAGTGGGATCAGCTATCCTGGCTGTGTCCTCTCCCAAGTCCTTGTGCACCCCCAGCTTCCTCACTGATGGGGTGGGGTCAGGGGCAGAAAAGGCCTTGACTCCATCCAAGCACTGCTCAGCAATAACAAAATCACCCCTGTGCTATCAACTCTGCTCCCAACACAAATCCAAAACACAGCTCCATACCAGTTACTGTGGGGAAAATAAGCTCTACCTCAGGCAAAACTAGCACACCATCTTTGGGTTTAAAAGGTTACATTTTAATATCTTTGCTTTATGATTACCCCTAAATTATCTGAGATTCATTTCTGAAAACTTTATGACTGCACTTACTCCTTAATAACACTGTATATTGATAACAGCATAATACCTACATGAGACATCTTCAAAATAATGGCATCCTTTAAATCATCTTAACTTAATCAACAAGATCATTGTGAAATACTGGCAAGGGAAAAGATGTCTTGACAGCAATGCTGGAACATATTTGCCCTTCTCTCACCTCTCCTTAATCAATGGGAAGCCAGTCACATATTTTACTATGTTGCCACCATAAGAGTTTTATTTTAAAATTTTTTTAAAGTTAGAGATGTTTCCTATCAACATTTGTTTTACACAGCCTCAAGGCAGACAGAGTTAGCTCTCTTCTTTTCATAGGTGGTACAGAGCTGTATTTTGGATTTAGTGTGAGGATACTGTTTACAACTTACTCCTGTTTGGGTTGTTGCTATTGTATGGCTGCCTTGTAGTATTAAATTAGTATTAGTTCTTTTATATGTGTATTATGGCACTCAATTGGCTATTATTATGATGGTTTAAAAATGAGAAGTGGATAAAGGAGGGAAAGAATTGGCTCACAAATGATGGTGTCAGTTAACAGGTAAAAGAAACAAGGGTATTCCTTCTGTTGTGTTCCAGTCTCAGCACTCTGGAAACCGTGATGGCTGCAAACAAACAGAACAGTAGAGATGTGATAAAGAGGATTTCAGGAGTGGCAGCATCTCGGCCGGTTTATGCCCCTTCTTTAACATACCTCCACAGTTAGGGATGGGGGAATGCAGGGCAAAGCCCTGCTCCACCTGTAGCTATTGACATGAAATACCTAGCGTTTAATCCTCTGCCTGGTGTGCCAGTATTCCACCTCTTAGACGCTCGGTCAGCGTGACCCCTGACCCGAATAAACATGATCTTTTCTCCTTTGCCAGTTCGAGATCCAGTGGATGGTGATCCACTGCGACCCCCTGCGCCCCCAGCGCGAAGGCTGCGGCGAGCTGCCCGCTCGGGTGAGACACCTGTGCCGTGCCGTGCCGTGCTGTCCTCTCCTGCGCTGTGCTGTGCCGTGCTGGGCTGTGCTGTCCTGCCCTGTGCTGTGCCGTGCTGTGCTGTCCTGCCCGGTCCTGTGCTGTCCTGTCCCGCCCTGCCCGCCGCTGCAGCCCACGGGAGTCTCATTATCTCTCCCCCCTCCTGGCCACCGATGCTCTTTTTTACCATACCTGCCCGGTGTTCGGTGCTTTTAGCAATCCAACGCCCCAGAGCAGCAGCAGCAGCCACTGCCTCATTTTAACCCTTCAGTGACTCTGTTTCTGCCTCTCCTCTGGCGAGTTGCTCGCCTGCTCCCTGCGGGCGCTGTGCCTGCCCTGCCCTCAGGGGCTGTCGCGGCCGCCCCCGGCTCCGCCGCCGCACCGGGGCCTGGCGGCGGAAGGCCCAGGGGCACCGCGGGGTCCGTGTCCGACCCGGCAGCCGCAGGGCAAAGGGTTAAGGAGCTGCTGGCGCTCCGTGCTCGCCTGCCCGGCCGCCAGCCCTCCTCCAATCCCCGCCACCCTGCCCCGGGCCGGGCCGCAGCCGGGAGGGGCTCCGGCCGCGCTCACCTTGCCCGCCCGCCCCGGCAGCCGCAGGCTGCTCCCTCCATCCATGGCCCGGCGCCTGCTGCCCCTGGGGCTCTTCCTGCAGGCGCTTTGCCTCGGCCTGGCTCAAGTAAGTTTGTTCTGACTTTGACTCTGCTTTGTTGTTTTTTATTTTTCCTCCCTCGCAGGTAACCCAGACGGGAATCGAGGTAAGTGCGAGGGAGCGGACGGAGCTCGGGGTGCCGGTGCAGAGGGAGGGACCGAAGGCATCCTTGCCGACCCCCGGAGGGTGTTCGTGCAGGGTCCCCCCAGCAGCTGCGGATGACACGGCCGAGGCAGGGCAGTGACACCGCCTGTGCCCTACCTGGCGAGCACAGGGCAGGTGGCACCGGCGGGGCTGAGCTCCACATGCCACTGCCGCTGGACGGAATATTTCTGGGAACTCTGGTATGTGGAGGAAAAGTGTCCAGAGCAGCAGCGCTGTGGGGACCAAGGGTCCAGGCTCAGGGCCCGGAGCAGCTTCCTGCTCACAGAGCCCCGTCGTGGGGCCGCGGGCAGAGCTGACTGCAGGGAGAACAGAGCCCCCCATTATAGGCACGCAGATGTGGAACTGCCTTTCCCTGAGTTTCCAGAGGCTGGCGGCGCCTGCTGCCTCCCCCAGGGAGCCCGGCGCTTTGAGAAAGCGCCTCTGTAGATGTTAATGTAATCCCGAGGAACCAGGGGAAACCGCTGAGGCTGTCAGTGAAGCACGGGTGATTTAAACTTCCCTTGCTAGTATGAGCTCTCAGGAAAACTGTCTCCTTTGTGTTGAAAGAAAGTAATTAGTGTAGTGCATTTTGGTGTTCGATCCGCAAAGATCACTTTTATTTCTGCCATGCTGTCATTGCCAGGGGACATTCAGATCCTGCTTTGTGGGGAGTGGACCCCACCTGGCCCTGGCAGCGTTGTGGGCACAGGAGAGTGGCTGGGCCCAGGGAGGGGGGTTTAACACCTTCCCCATTCCTTTGGTGAGGGCAGTGTTGCCAGTCCTGATAGTGATAGTCAAAGTAGGATACAGGGCCAGTGATATACATGGGGTGAGGATGCAGGTCCTTGTCACAGCTGTGACCTCCTGACTAACCCATAGCCTCTAGCTGTGTTCCCCCAGAACGGCTCCATGGCTTGCCAGGCTCTAATTGCTCCTTTCTTTTACTCCTTGTCAGAGAGGCCCCCCAGGTCCACCAGGCCCCCCAGGTCCACCAGGGCCACCAGGAGTTCCCGGTATTGATGGCATTGATGTAAGTGTTTCCCATGCCCTGCCTAGGAAACAGGAAATGCTCTGAGCTGGCTCTGCGTTTTCTGTCAGCCTTTGATCTTCAGGAGTTTGAATCTGGCTGCAGATACAAGAAAAATTGATGGGTCTCATGCTCTGTAGTGGGCTGGAGTGAGTGGAGGAAGCAGATTTTCAGATTATCTTTGGTATAGAAAACTCAGGATTATTTATTTTGTGTAATCAGCATCATATGCTGGGATTATCTGCCATTAATGGGGTGAAAGTGTTTTATAAATCTAATCTCAAAAGAGATTACGTATTGATGCCCACTTATATGAAATTCTGATAAGGATTTGTGGCATTATTCCTGATAGGAGCTACTACATATGTTTCCTTGATTCCTGTCAGAAGTTTCTCTGATGATTTCTGTTAGTCTGTAATAGAAATGATATAGATTTAATATTTATTTTCTACAATAAGAGTCAGTTCAGGATTTTTTCTGGTAATCTGTAAATCAGTGATTTTCATGAAAGACTGTAAAAGGTTATTGCAGTTCTGACTAATACCTTCCTTTTCATATCTTGGTAGGGAGAGAGAGGCCCAAAGGGCCCCCCTGGTCCACCGGTAAGAGATTGCAGCTGCTTTTCCTTTGCTTCTGCTAGAGAAGAAATTCTGAGTTTTGTTTCTACTTCTCTCTATGAAACATGTTAAACTGTCCATTTAAATCCTGAAGGGTCCAGATGGGGATGCAGGCAAACCAGGATCCCCTGGGTTGCCAGGAGAGCCGGGAGCTGATGTGAGTACATTTGATTTTCTAGAATTTCCGTGTTTGTTTGTTTGTTTGTTTTCTTCAAGAAAAAAAGTAAATAAAGCACGGGGGCTGTCGGTGCTGCCACCTGCCCTGGAAAGGGCACTGGGCAGTGATCTCAGGGATCAGTTGATAGTGCTGTGGCCTCTGGAAGCCACCTCTGATCAAAGGGCAGAGCAGCAAGGGCATGAGGAAAGTCTGCTGCTGCATCTTCCCATCCTGTGGAAAATAATAGAGAAAAGTTTCAACGTCATCTAGTGTTGATGGCCTATTAGGTCTTGAATAAATTTGTGGCTATAAAAATGCCTTGAATAAATTTGTGGCTATAAAAATGCCTTCAAACATTTTTTGGAAGCTTCATATTTCTCTCTCTTGAGAGAACTGTTAAAAAGCACTTCTTGTTATGAAGCAAGATTTTTGCATTAGAACTTAGATGTTATGCCAGGAGGGAGGCAAGTTTATGTTTAATTTACAAAAACTTTTAAAACTTTAAAAATTTAAAATACCATAAATAAAGATTATATACCATAAACCAGCGTGTGAGAGGGTATTGCAAATTATATAAATGAAAAAGCCTAGTATCTATTTAAGGTTGCAGTGCTGTTAAATGTTAATATTTCATTTGCTTTGGGAAGAGAATTAGTGGACATAGAGCTGGAAGAGTGTTTAACTAAACTGTTCAAATTTCATATCTGTAAGAGGAAATGGGCTTTGTGAGTGAAATCTCATGCCACTTCACATCTTCTTGAAAAAATACAGGCCCACAACCCATTTGTACATGTCAAAACCCTATAAGCACATCTTTTAAAAGGCATTGCCTCTTACAATTTTCACTTAAGGCATAGTTTTATTTTCCTTGCCAAAATTAATGCAAACACAATCACATGAAACAGAATGCACTAAACTCAGCTCAGCTTTTGCTATCTGTTCACGCTTGTATATTCCCTCATATTAGTGGATGAGTGAAAATTTAATACCAGAGTACAGTCTTTTGAAATATTGAACCTTTTTTTCACTTGAAGAAAAAAGAGACCTGACTGTACTTCCACTGTCTATTCAAACTTTAATTGGTGTTTATGATTTATAATGCCTTCTGTGTTTAATTGGTGAGGCAGTTTTGACTTTTAAAATCTCATTTATTTAAAAAATTATTTCAGTGTCAGGTTTAATAGATTGTAAAAAGGTACTGTACATTAGTTGCTTGTAATGATCATGTAAGCTTTCAAAATCAAATTGTTGGAAGAATTGTGTGAACACTGAATTGCTGGAAGTGTACCAAAAAAGTGGAAGTGTACCAAAAAAATAAAAGTAATAGATAAATATACAAGAAAAGCTCTCCTGGATGTCAGGAAATTTCTAAGCCATATAAACTGACTACAAAATTGGAAACAAAAGGAAAAATAAGAACTCTAAATGAATTCCTGGTTATGGTATCATAGTTAGTTTTTAATTTTAGCCAGATAGACAAATTCAAAGGGTAAATTTAAATTCAGCCTGGTGGCTTTCTGGGGTTTTGTTTTGTGTTGTTGTTGTCAATGAAACTTTTATTTGAAACACACAACATTGAAAGTTTTTGCTTTTAACCTTAGCTGTGAAATAAATTCATCAATCTCCCATTAGGAGGAAACAAGATCATGTGAGATCACATGCTTTATTTAACTGTGATTTAACTGAGTGATTCTTGAAGATACATATCACAGGCACTGATGTTTGTCACTAGAAGCTAGCACTTTAAACTTGTGCAGTTCTATCCGTACATGTAAATAAATATTTGGATTGCAAGGCTCCTGCAGTTACTAATTTCATTTAATAGCCTCATTTTTCTATGTTGTATAATGTTTTTTGTTGTGATTAAGAAAAACATATAACCCTTGAATTAACATTAGATAACTTACTTCCAAAGGGATTCACAGGACCCGATGGCTCACGTGGAGCCCCAGGACCAAAAGGACAGAAGGTAGGAACAAAATTATGCATATAATTGTCCTCGGCTGTTCCAATGGCCTGGAAAGGCTCGGGATGGCCTTGGGGCAGCCCACGCTCCAAAGGACGAAAGGAGTCTTCAGGTTTTTCGGTCTTCAGTGTTGTTTATTAATTCTTATCTACAATATTTTCTCTCGGCCCGACAGAGGTCAGCACAGCAAGTCAGCCACGAGTGCACTGACTGCCCTCGGGGCGGTCACTTATCTTTATACTAAAAACTATGTATAAGATATTTACCTTTTCCCCCCAATACCTTTCACCCTTATTGACAAGTGCACATTCAGTAAGAACCAATCCCAAAGTGCCACCACCACCACTGAAGATGGATGACAAGAAGAAGAAGAAGAAGGACAGGACACGCCCTAATTCCTCCATCTTGTCCCCTAAAAACCCCCCTGTACCGAAATTCCAAAACCTGTGTTTCACACTATAATTAATCTATCTCTTCACCATTTATCCCCGTGTGATCCTCCCATCCTCATACAGCTGTTATGTCCTGTGCAGGATCAAAATCCAACCACCAAACACTTCTGGCAACATTCCAGGACCTCCGAGCCCCCCCAAGGGTTGTCTCGGTGACTCTGCACATCAGGACTGGTGTGCTGAGTTCCCACATATAATGATGGATTTTTATTTAAAGCAGCATATTTGTTTGTTTCTATGTGACTGATAAGGTGCTGCAACCTTTCTTACAATCCTAACATAGCTATAGAATACATATGTACTGGGCCCTTTCCACACAGCACAAAGGAGGTTCCATTGCCACAGCCAGCAGTAAGGAATGCTGGCTGGCATTACGTTGTTGACATTAAGGTTGAGCATCTTCAGTAAAGTTGAGGCCCTTTCCATCTTGTATTACAATTGTGCCATTGTAATGTGCAGTGGGAACCAGCAAAGTGAAACCTGACTTCATCATCAGTTAAACAAATGAAATATAAATCAGAAGTCAGAGTAGGAAGAATGCTTGAGTTTTGGGGGGTGGGGGAATAAAAGGCCAGAGGCTGTTTCTTTTTAATACTGAGAGAGTCTTTCCTTTCTAGCAAGTCTTACTGAAACCAGCATAGCATTAATGAAATTAATAATACTTGCAGACTATGTCCACTAAATGATACCCTTCAAAAGGCGAGAGAACATTTTCCTGTATATTGCTTAAAAAACTTGATGCTAATGCCTCTTAAAAACTCTTTTTTGTTCTTTTAAAGGGGGAGCCAGGACTGCCAGGTGCTCGTGGACTTCCAGTAAGTAATGCATTTAGTGTTCAAAGAGGATATTTGCATCTTAAGTATTATTATGAAGGCTTCTTACCATTAAATGTAGTGAAGAAAAGCCCAAAACTATTTCTGAGGTTTCAAAAATCTCAGAAGTTACAAAAGCAGTACTTTAAGAAACAGTTTTGTCTTTATATCTAAGTGTGCAAATATTACTGAAAGGTTATATTTGGTTTGAATGCTGTAGAAAAGAAAGGAGCATGTGCGATGTATTCCCAAGTTTTACCATTCTTTTCCATCTCTTTGTGAAAATGCTATGGAGACCAGAGAGCCCAAATTTCATTTGCATAAGGGAGTCTGCAGCTATTCCTGTTTTCAACTTCTTGCCATGTGTTTAAATGGCATCACTGAAGTGTAAATTCTGTGAGACTCCTTGTACTGTTTTGCAGTTCTGTATGAAAACAGGCCAAAATATGAGAAAGGACATGAAAAGAGTACTGTTCCAGTTAGCATGCAGATGGATCTGATATCCATTTTTAGGGGCTGAAAATAATTGTAAGTTTTAGGAATTTTGCTGGTAGAAAAAGTGAATGATGGTTGGCATGTAGGAATTTAGCTTAGGAAAAACCTCAAGGAAGATGAGTAAATAATAACATGGCTAGAGTAAATTATAATAAGACAGCATATAATTAAAAGTTAATTAAAAATTAGATTTAATTTGGAGAAATTATTTCAATTAAATAGAAGACGTATGGTATTCTAGTATAACACTCCTTGTGTATTTGTATTTTTGACCTTTTCCTATTAACTTTCATTAGATTTATATTTAACAATTATTTTGATAGTTGGCCAGAGAGAAAATTATAAAGTTTTTCTTGAAGATGTGACATTATAGACCTGTTCAAACTCAAGATGAATCACTTTGTGGACACTTTATTTTTCATGAATGCTCATTCTTACCTGAAAATTTGGTAAATAGTTAATATAATGGCTGGCTGGTCTGCAGGCTCAATATATGAGCTGAATTTAGTCACAGAAAACGGCAGAACTGAGGTAGGTTCTAGGTAGACTGAAACCCCTAGATTTTTCTGTTAGAGAGGGTTTTTTGTTTTGTTTTGTTCGTTTTTTTTATGCCAACTAGATGGGGAAGTAATTTCTGGGTTGTAGGCAATGTATATTACTAGATACAATCTAGCTGAAAAGAAGAGGTAGTTAAACTCTGTCAGGTGTGTTTGCTCAGATCACATGGGAAAAAATGATCAGAGGGATGGACCACCTGTCCTATGAGGAAAGGCTGAGAAAATTGTGATTGTTCAGCCTGGAAAAGACATGGTTTGAGGCTGACCTAATTGCAGCCTTCCAGTACCTGAAGGGACCCTACCAGAGAGCTGGAGAGGAACATTTTACAAGGGCATGTGGTGGCAAGACAAGGGGGAATGGCTTCAAGCTGAAAGAGAGTAGATTTAGATTAGATATTAGGAAGAAATTCTTTGCTGTGGGGGTCGTGAGGTGCTGGAACAGGTTGCCCAGAGAAGATTTGGTTGCCCATCCTTGGAAGTGTTAAGGCCAAGCTGTATGGGGCTCTGAGCACCCTGGTCTAATGGAAGGTGTCCCTGCTCATGGCAATATCAGCTAGGTGATCTTTAATCTCCCTTCCAAACCAAGCCATTCTGTGCTTCTATGATAGGAAAAAATGGGAAAATAAAACTGATTTACTGAAATACTTGGTTAAAGTACTGTGGCATTTTAGCCTGTCAACCAAAAGAAAAACTAAGCTGGGGGAAACATACATGGTTTTAGCTCACCATTTGCAGAATAATGCAAGAATAAGTAATTTAAAACCCTCCAGAATAAGTGAATGCATAAAACATGTACAAAGAGGGTTAATCTCAATTCGGAGGTAGAGATGTTAATTTGGGAAGGCAGGAAACCGGTCCAACTTGTCAAGGTAGAATGCTGATTCTTTTCAGAGCAGCAGGACTTTTGTCACCATGTTTTGAAACTGTAAAAGCAATAAATCTGATAAGATTTTGGAACATTGTTCAAAGCTGAGTGATTTTGTTTGCCCTGAGACTTTCAATCCTAAAGTGATAACGCTTCAGTGAACCTCAGTAGGGAATGCCTTTGGAGTTGTTCTGCTTCTGCTTAATAAGCAACTGAAGCTTGTATTTTCAGGTGAATCCACAGGAATATTTATAATGAGGAAAGGAGAATTCCAATTTATTTTAAAAAGAGAAAAGATGGATATGCTTAGTCAACTCATGTAATTTCCCTCGTACTTATTAAGATTTATCCTTAGACCTCACATGTTAGGAAGAAGCCTAGTGATTGATTTTGTAGCTTCATTGATGTTAACCCATACATGCTGAGTCCATATAGAGAGATTAATACTCAAAATAAATCTCCTAGGGAAGCCTGTATAAATGCAGTTTTCCTTCTGGTGAATGGCTGTATGCTACTGGAAGATTCTCAAAATGACCAGTACTGGTCATCTGACCTTTAGTGAGATTGTACCTACTAACAAAATCCACGAAAACAAAAAAAAACAAACCAGCAACAACAACAATCCCCACAACCCTGTTACCTAAACAAACAAAAGACCCCACTGTAGAATCCCAACAGAACCCACCTACTGTAAAAACAAAACAGAAAAAAAACCCCAACAAACCCAAGTAGAAATGGTAGTGCCAGAGTGCAATGGTTCTAATTTTCAGATTCAGAGACTTTTGGAGAAGCTCTTTCTGCCAATGTGAAGTAATGGGGCTGTTTAACCTTTGCACTTCTTTGGTTTGATCCATGAAACCTCATTTACCAGAAACATAGTGAGCACAATTATGAATCTGCATACCGCCTACATGATTAATGGAGTGCTTTGGTGTAATTATGCACTGCTTTGAATACTGTCAGTGGCTTTTTGCAAGTGGAGTAGTCCCTAGATAGTTATGCAAAGACTTCATTTTTCACAAAAACTAAGTTGTTAAAATGCTCAGTACAAACAGAAAATCAGAATCCTTGGGTACAAGGCTAATTAGTTTTAAATTATTATCACTGTTTTTCATGCTCCTCTAGTGATATTTATCAGCCAAGTTAGGACTTCTGGGTATCTTCAAGAATGAATATTAAGGACATAAAGTTTTATATACAGCATTTGCTTCTCTGCTTCTGTCACCTCTTCTTCCCCAGAATGTACCCTGTCAATCTTCAGTTATCATCCCCATTTTTTACATTTTTTCCTGCTTCATAATTTTGTTTTAATTTATTCTCTTTGTCTCATCTCTTTGGTGGATAATCTTTTAAATGACAAGGTTAAAAAGTTCTTAGAATTCTTGTGATTAATTCAAGTAACTTTTTTATTCAAGTAATTTAAATATGCTGGTGTCTCTGACCTGTCCTGGTAGATGGAGCTGGGGCTGCTACATTAAGTGCATCTATTGCACTCTTCAGTCCATTCTCTCTTTTAGTTCCCTCCTACTTTTCTATGAGCTGATATTTGATGTGGCATATGGGGAGGACTGTGTGTATTTAGTGACAGAGAATTTGAAAATATTTTAAGGTCTATTAAAACACAGTGTCCAGCACAGGATACACTTGCAAACACTGGGCTCTTTGTGGTGGATAGCAGAGGTTCTTACCAGATTACAGGCTAGGTGCCTCTGAGACCGGGGATCGCAGACTCTGGGTTGCTGGCCAGAGTCCCTGCATTTTGCTAGGAAGGTGAGGAGATGCAGTGGAGTGGTCAGAGGAGGGGAGAGCCTTCTCCTGGGCCCCTGTGCGGGCTGGTCACAGTAGCTGTAGCTGCTTCTTCTGGTGTCATTGACCTTCCCTGCCTTTGATAGGGGGTGTGTTAGCAAGGGCTACTCCAATGAGACCTGCAAGCAGGTGGTTTCCTTCTTTCAGAGACAGGGGATATTATAATACTGAATATTTGATGCAGTGAAAGTTTGATTTGTACAGTCAAATATAGATATATATGTGATGAATTGTAGCAA
This sequence comes from Ammospiza nelsoni, assembly GCF_027579445.1. Lineage (NCBI taxonomy): Eukaryota > Metazoa > Chordata > Aves > Passeriformes > Passerellidae > Ammospiza > Ammospiza nelsoni. The sequence continues at coordinate 97,302,300 of NC_080635.1, forward strand.
GGCATTATGTAGGTTATGCAAGCTTATTTTCTGCTGTGTATTAAATGGTTAAAATAGAATGATTCTGATGAATGTTTGAAATTTTCTCCGTGTTATACTGACTTTTCTAAACAGGATTACAAATACAACTCTGGATTGACATTCAGCCCAGTTGCCTTACTACATCAAATCTCCTGAATATTTAAGTATATTTGGGATTTTGCATTTTAGTGTTTCATATATATCACCAACACTGTTCTCCATAAAATTTTCCATTTGCTTTAGTAATGCAAGACCAAGGGATCTGTTTTCTTAGAGGGAGTATATCATCCAAATAGGCAAAAACACAATTATATCTTGGGCATTTCTCGTTAAAATGATTCAGAACAACACTGATGGAAAATATAAACAGGAGAAGTTTGGTGTTCTTTCTCATAACCAAAACCCATAAATTCAATGGATTTAGGCCTCAGGGAAGCATGTGGGGAAAAAAGTTCACTTTTATTATAAATTCAGATGTACCTTTAGAAGGAAATTATTATAGCATAGATATATTTATCGTGGTACCTTATAATTAGCTAAACACAAAGCCTTTAATGTCTTCATTCCCTTGTGGATGTATATATGTTTATAAATATGTGTAATGGTACTGCAAGGCAAGTTAATCAGTAATTTAATATTCTCTGCTGATACCGACTACCTAATAATAAAATTGATTATTAACAGTAGTTAAACAAGTTTTCAAAACAATTTTGCAGAAACAAACAGGGGCTTTTTTACACCTTTTTTAATCTGAAAGACTCTGTTCTTGGAAAAGAGCTTTACTAAGTTTGGAATCCTCCCCATATTTCTGATCTCTTTTTTCCATATTTCACAGGGCAAGGGGCTTCTTGGGCCACCTGTAAGTATCAGTTTTACAATTCATAAATATACTGTTCAATGAATCTGTTTGAATATTTAATAAAGCTATTAGACTGCAATTAAAAGTAATTCAGTGAAAAAAGAGATGGGTTTAATCCTGATGTTCTATGGCTATTATGTATGTTTTCTTCCGCTACCCCTGAAGTGTTGTGTAGGTCTGTGGTATATGGGGCAAGAATATTGATGTCTGAAGGGATGGTTTGTTGTTTGTGAGAATTCCATGTTCCCAGTCCTTGGATGTTTGTTACATTGGTGTTATATGGTATAGAAATAATATTTACCTTGGTTGTTGCAGGGTCCAGCTGGTGCAGCAGGACTTCCCGGGGAAGTAGGTCTTGCTGGTCCACCTGTAAGTACTGCTGTGTTTGCTGAAAATGCAGGTTTATTCCATTAATAGAAGGTACTTAAAGAAAAAATGGGCCATCTAAATAATATTTGGGCTATTACAGCATTTCCAATTTGTTTTTCTCTGCAGTGATCAATGGTAGAAGAAGGATTATGTTTGAAGCTCATCAGAAATAAGAACAACATGTAGCACAAAGTCAGGGCCACCTGTCAGATTAGAATTAAATATTTCAGAGTGTCCCATACTCTAATTCTCTTATTCAAGGAAAGCTGAAATAAAAAAGCAAACCTGACAGAAGTACAGGAAATGTAAACCTTAACTACTCAGACTACTGATTTTCATTTGCGCACCAGTGCACATGGCAGTTCAGTGTTTCTTCTCTGTCTCTCTCTAAGTGTGGCTCCATCTATTGACCTTACTGCTGAACTGTGCACTCAGTTTCACCAGACTCCTGTTTTGACACCACACTTAACTGAAATGGAAGCTGGAACCAATTGGTACTTTTCTACTTGAAATCTGAAATAGTATTACAATTTTATTTAATAAAACCTACTTTTAAATGCAATTATATAAATGAATTTAAAAAAGAATATTAAAAACTGCAAATTTGCTTCAGAAGATGATTCATCTAGCTCACTGTCTTGTCTGTAGGAAGGGCAAGAATGGATACCAAGGGAAGTGGACAGGCTATTTATAAAATGGCATTTTTCTGTCATACTGTCACACATTCTGTCAGTCAGTGGTAGTTCAGAGACTGCCTGAATCAGAAATTGCACCTGTGATGCCTTTTCAAAAGCTGCATGTGAGCCTATTCTCCATTAATGCAGTCAGCATCTGAATCCTTTTATATCCCAAGCCTCCATAATACATTGTAATGATGAATCCCATGATATAATTATGCATTGCATGGAAAGGAATGGCTCCATAGTTCTCATGTTTTGAGATTTAATACCTTTTCTATATTAATCTTGTTTATTGCATTTATGACTTAGTGAAATGTAAAATTAATATTGAAATGACAATATTAAGTTAAAATATGTTCTCTGCCCAATTATTAGATCTATTTTAATTAAAAACCTTCAAAAAATAATTTGCAGAGGTTCCACATTCGCTTTACTTATAAGAGCACTCAGCATCAAAATTTCACAAACGGGAAAAAATTCTAACTTGGTTAATTCCTCTTGTGCTCTGAAAAAGTGGATTTTCTCCTCTCTCTCCTTTTGCCAGTTACTACAATTCTTTTTATTTATAACTTAATAGCAGTTATAGAGGAGGAGTGCATAGATAGTCCTGTGGTCAGATGTTTCAGTTTTCTAAAGCAGGTGAAAATGTTTTACTTTTCTTGTGACTCCTGTTTCCCAACATGGCTGCCGTTCTACTGGAAAAAATAGTTTTTCCATTCTGTTCTGGGATTTGTGTTGAGCTGATGTTTTAACTGCCTACCCAGTCTGTCCTTCTGTAGCTACCTAATTTCTCACTGTTGTTGTGCGCTCTGATTTTGTGACTGCTGTTTGTTATTATTACTGTCAATCAACTAAAATATTTTACCCTTTTTAAGGGAGATCCAGGAAAAAGAGGGCCACCAGGACTACCAGGACCTCCAGGTCCTCCTGTAAGTGAATATGATTAATATGTGCTTACATCTGAATTTTGTGTTGTTGCTGCTTGAACAAATCTTCTCCCCAAGTTCTACAGCTTAATACTGATTTTAGGATATCAGAAAGATTTTGATCTTCTACTTAGAAAGCAAGTTTCCACTTTTTATTGTAAAAAAAAGGCAGTTTGAAATGCAAATTTTGTAGCTTCTGTCAGGATGCCTTCCTATTTCTGTAAACTGCAAATTCACGGGTTTTAAATTCCCCTGTGAATCATAATACTGTAAATGTAGTCTTTGTTGGGCCTCACTGGTATTACCTCAGCAGAGGCAGGCTTTTCTCTGTTAGGAGAAGAAAAAAATATTTGGCTCATGAGACAGAAATACACGCTTGCAGGTGGGTTGAGTTCTAATGTCTTTCTTGCAATCAGATCTGCTTGCAGGGAATAAAAGAAAGCTTTATAGCGGTGCTTTGCCTCTCCAGAGGAACAGCTATCTGTTTTTAACCTCTGGGGAGGAGGGATGTGTGTTATGCCTCTATCTTGTGGCAATTTACCTGCCCAGGGAAATAAAATTGAGAGTTTGGCAGACACATCTCAGTCTGGGGGCTGGGAAATGCAAACCACTGGGAAAGGTGTTGTGCTGATGTCTTCCTCTGCTGGGAACCTTCTCTCCCCACTTTTGGGACAGATCCTAAATACATATGCTTTATTTATGCTATGTTTCTTGTTTTAATGCCAGTTGCCAGAGAATTGAAGGCAGCATTTCAAAAAACGTGAATGGTAAATTGGAGAAGAGTAGTCAGTGGTGTATAGTGCTTCTAGTCCTTTAAGTTTTGTCTGGTTTAGGTTTCTGGAGTGCCACAGTCCCACTCCAGTTGATAACATTGCCACCCAAATACTCTTGGCTTTTCAAAAATCCTTGTGCATACAAGACCATTCTTTAGGAGCTTATTCCTTAAACTCTCCTGTGCTTTTCTCTGAAACAGTGTGCTCGCTCCCACAGTGCTTCAGAGAATCCAGCAGCTGCTGTGAAATAATCTTTCTCCCTGTTGTGCCTCATAAACCTCCTGTTAGCTTCCATCAAGTATTTGATTTAATATGAGAAAAGGCCTTCCCCCCACTGAGTCAACCTCATTGTACACTGACATCTAGTTTATTGCAACTGTCATCTACCAATACTTTTGGGAAAATTGTTTTCCCTGTAAAAATAATTTTCTCTGTAAAGACCTGAATCTTTTGGTGAATGGCACAAAGTTATTCTTATTGTAGAAATTGCCTTGGTTTCTCTAGGAAACTAATGGGGTTTGGATATATTTGTTCTATATTTAACTGAAGGTATATTTGATGTGGTTTAAAAAGCAAGAGAGATATTTTGGGTTTTTTTGAAAAGCTGTTCTAAGATAAAGGATGGGACCTGCAGTCCTATAATAAGGTTAAGGTGCTTTCCATGTGAGAGATGCTTTGGTTGATTGTATTTCTGATTCCATTTTGGATAGTAGTTTTGTCTAATCACTGTGTTGCCTAATGACTCATGTCTTATTATTTCTGTATTGCTGACTTTGATAAATTTAATTTAATTTAGGGAACGATTGGCCTGCAAGATGGTGACCTGTTGGTAAGATAATTGTCCATGTTTTTATTTCTTTTTAAGTAATCTCAGACAGTCTTATTTCAGCTATATGGTAATAACTATGTGAATGCTTTTCCAGTGTCCCAGTGCTTGTCCTCCTGGCCGTCCAGGACATGCTGGCTTAATGGGTATGAAGGTAAGAGAGCTTGTTTGTTCCAGCATTCCTTCCAGAGGTGCTGTCTCAAGGTACTAGGGAGGGTAATTACTGACTTGAAAAAGGACATTTCCCTGTTAATTTCAAAAAAGATTGCATCACTGTGGTTGCTTATGGTTATTCAGCTCTTGACTGCCAAAACAACATCATCTTGTTGAAATCTCTTGCTACTCCTCTAACCTTCACTGTAAAATTTATGCGTGGTCCTGAGAGGATTAAAGTGTGAGAAGGATTGCTTCATTCACTTCCTGGATAATTTGTGGTCTGACTCCAGAAACTCTAAATACTTCCCCAAATCCTTGATCTTTTTGACTTCTTTTTCTCTTCCTGGGAGACCTGTAACATACTGAATTGAAATTAGCATGTTTTGAGTCTCATTTTAGCTAAGATTTTTTTAAAAGATATTCTTTGCTAGTTTCCAGAAATACTGTTGGACTCAGGAAATTTTTGTGGGATAACATAAGAAGTAATACTAACCTGCCAAGAAATGCAGCCTTGTTAGATCCAGAAGCAGAGATTTTGAGCATGGTACTTGATAAGTAGTGTTTCCTAGACAGGTGAGGAAGGAGGAGTGAATGGGGCTTGAGAGGGAACAGCAAGACAGCTCTCAGCAGTCTATGTCTGCTTGGGAAATCTGTATTTTAATTTTGAATAGTCTCTATTTATTAATTTATTTTCATTTTTTGTGTTTATTTTAGGGGCAAAAAGGTTCAAAAGGAGAGTCTGGTGAACCAGGAAAACAAGGTTATAAGGTAAAATAAAAAAAGAGGAAAAAAATGCGGTTGTTTTTAGCAAATTTATAGTAATTTAGCCTCATTTTCAAAAACAGTATTATATTCTGTTAGAAGTATTAATTGTTCTAACAGAATGCATGAAGTGATACTACAGAGTAACCAAAGGCACTTCTCTATTCTTTATTCACCTGTACAATCTATTTATTATGATGCACAAGTCATACTTCTCTTGCTTTTGATTTTGATTGTTCAGTTTAATTATTGTAGAACTCATAAAGAAAATTAAAGCTAAGTTTATTAATTGAAAAACTTTCAAACATATAAATGCAGGATAATTCCCTTTATTTACCAAGTTAGCTGCAGCACAGATATTAAGAGTACTTAAATGAATAAGATGGAAAAATACATTTGAGAGGGAAAGGACATAGTGTAAGTTCATAAAGAGAGGCCAAATCTGCTTCATCTTGAAAACTGAAATGTTAACTCTCTCCAGGTGTTTCATTTGAATTAAACTTTTTATTAAACCTCTTTAATATTGAAATATTTACAAGAAATTTTCAGATTTGCCCTGCCTCTGTCCATGCTTCAATGTTGCAGGGAAAACCATTAGAGAAAACTTTTTGCACTTTTAGTCTGGAAAAACAAGAATTCGTAGAATCCTAGAATATTAAGAGGTTGGAATAGACCTTAAAGATCATCTTGTTCCAACCCCTCTGCCATGTGCAGGGACACCTCTCACTAGTGCAAGTTTCTCAAGGCCTTACCCAGCCTGGCCTTGAGCACTGCCAGGGCTGGGCCATCCACAACCCCCTGGGCAACTGTCCCAGTGTCTCACTACCCTCACAGTAAAGAATTAAATTTCCCCTCTTGCAGTTTGTACCCTTTACTTCTTGTCCCGTTACTGCAGTTCCTGACAAAATCCTAAAGGCATTAATGCCAAGAAAAATGGAATGACAGATTAAGGGTAAAATATCATTATTCTTTGTACTGAGGTTTCTTTAAAATCACCCTTTGACTCATAATTAAATGGAATGTGAACCTGAATGAGTGTCTTTCTGAGGAAGTGGTATGACTTCATTTGGATTACTTTCAAGTGGGACATGGTGACAGGAAACATTAAGTAGGACATACACCTCGTACCATGACAGAGCAATATGCATGGTATGGATTGGCTACAGATTCATTCCTTTTGTTTTCCCAGGGTGAAGAAGGGGACCAAGGACCCAGTGGTGAAGTGGGAGCTCAAGGCCCTCCAGTAAAGTATTTCCTTTTAAAATCTTACTAATTTTCTTCCTAATGACATATATTTTTTTCTTATTATTGTCAGAAAAAAAATATTACAAAACTTCCATACACTTTTCTCTTTATTCTGCATTATTGTGTATGGATCAAAGTAGAATTATTTATGTCACTCCAAATCTACATTATTGCTTGGCACAAAGCTCCATATAGTTCTATGGAAAGGCTATCTTTAAAAACTATTTCATGTCCTCAATTTTGTGTTCTGCTTAGATTGTGAAAATAGTTGCATTTTTTCACCTTCTTTTTCACAATTTGGACGACTCTGACTTCATTGTGTTTGAAACACAATCAGCTCTGAAATTCAGACTTAGCTAAGATTTGAGGATGAAGTTGTGACCACTGAAGAACAGGGTTTTTTTCTCCCTGATGTTTTTTGCCTTTTGCACAGGAAGTATCCTTCAATCATATCTAGTTATTTTATTGTCCTGACTAACTGTGCTTCATTATGACACATAGGCTCTTCAGCTTGTTCCCTATGAGGAGCTCTTAGGGTTACTGTGACTGGAAAGGACAAGGGAACAGAATAAAGGGATCATTCTAAAGAGGAGAAACAGGCATAACACCTTTAATTTCTATGGTTTATTTTCTGATGGGATCTCATGCTTTTTTCTTAGGTGTTAAAGTATTTATTTAATGCCATTGCTGTCCTGATTTGATGCTATACAGGAACTTACCTTAATGCACATGACATCTAAATGCTAAATTACAAAATTCTCTATGAACATAAACATATGACAACGTAAACCTCTGGATTATCACTAGAAAAAGGTAAAGAACAGGCTAAATAAAGCAAAGGGTCCATTCCTTCTGATGATTGATCCTGAAAAGGTATCCCTGGGGCCCTGATGCAGACAAAGTGCTTGGGTAAGAGGCAGCTTCTGCTGTCTGAAAGGACTGTGGGGACCAATTCATTTTTCTAATTTTTATTAAAATTTATGATTCATAATATGCAGAAAGTAATATCAGATAGATAATCCATGTGAAAAAGGACAGAGAATGCTTTAGAGGCACAGATGGAGAGTCTGTAGACTCTGCTGTATCTCCTTATATGCTCCTTACATAAATGAATGAAAGGGGTTGAGTATCCAGTCTCCACCTGCAATCCAACCAGTGTATTCTACTGACATGGTCTGCATAAGGCAGCCACCCCTGGGAGAGTTGTTGTTTTTGATAGAAAGTATTGGATACCACAGTGTGCTTACTTCCATCTGTGATCTGAGGAGCAGGAGTAAGCTGTGTTCATCTCCCTTGCGGGGCTGCTGTAGTTGCATTACCATGATTTTTCCCACCTTTTGGGCTGACAAGGCTTCAAGTGATCTGTGCAAGATTCCAGCCAGTTTTGTGAGGAGCAAGTAGAGGCTGCCAATGTAGAACCTGCTCAAGGACTGGGTTTGCCCAAGCTGTGGGGAATGGCCTGTAGCTGTTTCAGTAATGCAGCTGCAGGACAAGCATGTTATGCCTAGGGGTTTGGTCTCTGCAGGAAGGAGACATCTCAGGCAGTGTCAGTCTCTTGGGAAGAGGAAGATAGTGAAGCCAAAACAAGACTCTTTTTGAAGGAAAGGGATAGAGAGAAAGTGATGACAGCTGTGATGATAGTTATGATACATCCTGCTGCATTAGGATGTCTACTCAATTTAGCCTCTTAGTGAACATATAAACTTAGCACTTGTACTCTGAAAAGCCTTGCTCTTTTTTTATCTGCCCCCGGGGCTCTGTAAAATCTCCTTCATCTGTCCAATCCCCCACTTAGGACAACTTAGCACTTTTGCAAATTTGGCCATGTTCCTTTCACACAAGCTGCAGGTGAGAATGCTTCAACTCTGAGGTAACCAAGAAGAAAAATTAGTGGGTTTTTTCCGTCCTTGTGGTGTATTTGTAGTTTTATAATACAGCCTGATAGTTCTGTTACTCTTTTTAAAATTCAAAATTAGTAAAATATCAAATTACTATATAAGTTAAGAATTCTAATACAGCAGTAGTTACAGTTCTCCTTTAATACTAAGAAAATAGTTAAAATCATTGTAAAGAAAGAGTGTAGAACTCTTGAGTCTTCTGTCTGAAAACTAGGACAGTTCTGATGAGAAGAATTAAGCATAATTTGAATATACTTTTCTATTTCAGGGCATTCTAGGTATCAGAGGTATAACTGGTATAATGGGACCTAAAGGTACCAAAGTGAGTATTAACTTTTCTTTCTATAAAATTGCCTATATTTAAAAAAAATGTACACCTCTGAGTGTTTTAAAAGCTTATTTAAGCTTCTTTATTTCGCCTGTATTTTCTTTCTCCTGCCAGCTATATTTCCATAGCTACTGCACTTCTTGTTAAAAAGAAAGGTAGCTCAGTCTTTCTGATTGATGAAAGACATGTAGTCTTTACTCCTTGCCCCCACTGCTTGCATTTATGGTAGTTTTGCACATATGCAAGTCTGTAGTTAGCAAGATAGCAAGTTATAACAATTATAAACCATCACACATTTTAATTAAAGCTAAAATTTATTAAGTAGTCCCCCTGTGATTTGTATCTTCCTAAAGCCCTTTACTTCCATCATCATCTGAGTTTTTGTCAGGACTTTTTATTGAGAGTTTGTTATTTTTCCCATTCTTTCTTTGACATCCCTGTGTCTTAAATTGCTGCCAGTGGGATTAATATTTATTGGGTTCTTACTTTGCTGGACAATTTTCCTTTTGTTTGTCTAAGTGTTTCTGTCTGTTACTTCAAACCTGGGTGCTACATTTCTATTCTCATGATCTTGTTAAAGCTATATAATAAAAATTTCTGGAAGGAGTAGAACACCGCAATCCTGCCATTGTCTCCTTCTCCAGAAGTCAAATCATGTAAATCTTGTGATCATCTGTCCTTAGAGGCAACATCAAATTTCTCCTGATTATGAATCTTCTCATGATTGATCCTTCCTAACATCTTTGATGTGTTGGCTAAGCTATTACTATCTTGTACTTCACTCTTCTGGCCTTTGTGTGTTCTAATTCTTTGCAGTTATTTGCCTATATTTTCTGTAATGTTTTGTCTACTTTAAACATTTACTACGTCTGTATGACTAATGAGTTCCATGTTCTCTCTAAATCTTTTTTAAAACATTTTTTCTCTCCATTTACCTTTATTTACAGGGTATTGATTGCATTGTTTCCTTGAAACATATGCAATAAAAATAGCAGCAGTGCACTTGATGATTTCCCTGCATATTTTGGTGTTATTCTATTATGTGGTGAAGGATCTGGTATATTTAAAGAAGACACAGAGATTTTTTTGAAGTAGCATGTAAAGGTCTACCTCCTTCCTAGATTTTTAGAGAATTATCTGAATGTTGTTTTTTGACTGATATTTTTTAATATTTAAATATATTTGATTTCATATCTCCATTGAAAAAAAAGAAAAAAATGGATTTTTTTTTAAATTGGAGACACAAAGCCCTCTCATCTGTAGAGGCTTTGTAGCTCCTAGCAAAGCAGGAGGACATATAAGTTGTTAGCGCTCCAGCAGCTCACTTTAATATCTGTCTTGTGTTATCTATTTGTTTGGTAGGGAGCTCGTGGTCTTGATGGTGATCCTGGTCCCCAAGGTCTTCCTGGTGCACCTGTAAGTAGAGTGTGGTGTTCTCCCAGCACTTCCCAGTTAGTGCAGCTTTGCAGCTGTGAATCAAAGAAGCCTCTGATTAATCCAATTCTGTTGATTCCCCACAGGTGAATAAATGATATTACAGTGATATCAAGTCAGTAATGTCTTAATGTTCCCAAAGAATTTGAGGTAGATGAACCCATTTTAACTTCTTAGTATGTTATGGTTTCCTCTTCCTGCTGTGCATTAGGGTGGCTTGGAATTTTTCAGGTATCAAACCAGAACAAAACTCATACAGGGTGATTTGGGCAATTTTTTGTTGGAGGTTTTTAGTGTGTTTGTGTTTTATTTGTTTGGGGTACTTGGTTGGTTAGTTGATTTTTTTTCTTAAATTCTTCCTTGCTCTCTGCTTCCATAGCTAGAATCTGTGCTTGTAACTCTGTGTTAAAAAGTGCAACATAGTTTGCTTTGACACTCCTGAATGCTCAGGTGATGATGGCTTGAGCTGTGTTTTTTAAAATATATCTGTCAACTGCAGTTTTAAAAAACAGCATTTTTAAATATAGTGTGACTTTGAGTTGTCTACTTTCACCAAATGTGAATTATATTTATTGGTTTTCTGAGAGTTTTAGTTAAAAAATACAAGGAAGTTTATTCTGATTTTATTTCTATTTTTTTTTTTTTCTGTAGGGAGATCAAGGACAGAGAGGTCCACTAGGAGAGGCAGGTCCGAAGGGAGAAAGGGTGAGCACAGACAAATTTTGACTCTTGCTGACTTGCAAACATTAATTACTTAATAGCATATAAACATTGCATAACTGATACTCTCCAAATAATGTGTATCTGAATGAGTAGATATTGACATTCTTTTCAGCTGCCCTTTCATTGTCTTCAGCTTAATTTTTAAATATTGTTATTATTCTTAGGGTCCTCAAGGTACAAGAGGAATAAATGGCCTCCCTGGGCCTAAAGGAGAGCCTGTATGTATATTTAATTAATTTATTTGCTTCATTCAATGCTACTTTGCATGTTAGGACTTAGGCAAAATCTTTTCAATATTACAATAATTTTTTTTTCTTTTTTCCAGGGTTTACCAGGAGTTGATGGCCGTGAAGGGATCCCTGGCATGCCTGGAGCTAAAGTAAGACACAATTGACATGTTTATGAGCTTTGGTAGTGCCCTAGATTTGTTCATTAATTTGTGGCTGCTGCTCATGGATTTATGCACATTATTAGGGTAATTGAATTAACATTTCTGTACTACAGATCCAAAAGTATGTCAATTCTGTGTTCCAGAAATAAAATTTTCGTCATGTTTCATTTGCATAAATTACAACTTAAAATGTTTTACAGGGTGAACCAGGAAAACCTGGAGCTCCAGGTGATGCAGGGCTCCAGGGATTGCCAGTAAGTATTGAGTATTTTACCTTTGAAAGGTAGGCTCAGTTCAAATCATAGAAAGGCTGTGCATTGGTTGATTTGATTCTGATGTTGGAGTAATTCTAGTGAAAATCTAAGCAGAAGGCTCAGGGGACAGTGTGTGTAATGCAAGGGGAAATTCTGCTGTGTGTATGCAAAACCTTTGCACAACGGTCTAAATCTCCTTAGGATGCCATTGTGGGGAGCTTGGCCTCGCAATACACTTGTGGTCAGGATGTGACTCTTCTTGTGTTTCTCCTACCTGAGACTCCCTGGATCCTATGGTGTGACCCCATAATTAGGGCTGGTCTCTTAATATTGGCTGGGGCCCAGCTATTCCCAAACTGGGCAGGAAAAGCTGAGCTGCAAGTCTGACATACCTTCCATGAACAATCATCCTTTGATATTCTGCTGGCTCAGAACATCTGGAATGCATCACACTCGTGCTTCTTTCTGTGGGTGGCTTGGAGGTCTCCAGTGAATTCCCTGTGGGGAACTTACAGGGAATCACTGGTGCTTTATGGCTCTTGCAGAAGGTAATCCTCATGCAGTAACTAAGTCTGAAAACTGTACCAGTTGTCAAAAGCTAAATAGAAACCTCTTTAAAACACTTTGCTATAGGAGTAATTCCTGTGAGGAATAGTGATGGAGATATTTTAAGACAGAACTGGACATAAATTTGTAATAATAAGTGAAATCCTAAGCCTGGAAGACAATTTAGTAAAAGCATACTTGCTATGAGCTGTTGCAGAGCAGTGAGGAGTGAATGAAAAATGTCCAAAGGTATCTGTAAAACTCTGCATCTCCAGTCTCAGCACACTGGGACAAGCATGTATTTCTAGTCTAAGACAGAAAAAGTCACACCTCCTTGCCTATCCATGCTACTTTTGCAATTTATGAAGAAAGAATAATACTTTTTATCTGTTACTTTGTAAACAGAAAGAATACAAGCTTGGTCCCTTATTGAATAAGTGTTTTAATATCAAATAAAAGGATTAGAAATACTCAAGCATGAGAATTTTTTTAAAAAAATACCATTTCCAATCACATTAACAACAAATAAATGTAAATCTTTTTTCTTTCAGGGTTTCCCAGGCTCTCCAGGTATGAAAGGCATTCCTGGCCCAAAGGTAAAACATCTTGGGTATTGTCTTTCTTATCTAAAGCACAAATAAAGTGCTAAAGTATCTAAAGTTCTAAAATATTCAATGAAATTGTACTAACCTTCTCGTGTTAAGAGACAAACCTTAGGCTGAAGGAATTAAATACAGTTTTTATTCAATTTTTGCCTGTACATTTTCATGATTCTTGTGCTACATTATGTGGTTTTCATTATTCTAGGCATTAAGTAATACCCTAAGAAGGCCATTTCCTTTTAAATTTGTGGAGATTGTTGCTAGAGAAAGATTTTCATGTGCCTACCTCACTTCATCTTGAAATGAACCAGCTTGTAATAAGATGGCTCATTCATAGCCACCCTAAGCTGATTCAGTCACGGGGGTTGTTATCTCTATTTAGGTAGCACCAACTTGCAGCATCAATTCCAATGTAGTTTAAAAAATTGTTGTAGGATTGAGACGGAGGAATGTTTCAGACAATGATGCTTGAGTTTAGCTGTAAGTGATTGAAAAAGAAAACTAGACTGAGACATGATTTTTGTCTGAAATTACATGGAGTGATATTGCCTTCTGTGATTTGAAAGCAGCAATCAAATCTATTTGGGATTTGTCAGCACATAAACAGCAAAGGAACTGAAATTTATCTTTTGAAAAATTAGGAAGTTTTGGTCAAAGTTAAAAGAACACTAAAAATAAGGCAGAAGTTATAACATTAACACAGGCTGATTGTGTTTAGACCTTACGGCTTTGCTTATTTTAATTTTTGATTTCAAAATAGAAATGCAAACCATTGGCTCTGCTAATATTTTTCATCTTCTGCCCAACAGGGTAATAAAGGTCCTCCTGGGGTGCCAGGGTTAATGGGAAATCCAGGTAAACAGGTAAAGCCATTAATCTTATACAAAAGATCTAGAAAAATGTGTAAAAAAAATCACTTTTCCAGTTTGTTGCATTTCAAATTTGTTCCCCAAAACAGGGTCAGCAGGGCCCAGAGGGAGAAGCAGGTCCAACAGGACCCCGGGGACCACCGGTAAGTATGGAAAAAATTTCTAATTGAGCATGTATAAAATTGCAATGTCTCAAGATAGGCTTGCTGAAGCTATAGCCACAAGGTAAAATTATTATTTATCTGATGTTCTAATTTTGAGGTAAATACCAGTTCTTTACCTTCCTTACCAAGGGAATGTGCATTGCCACACAGAGAAATACAGTCCTATATATATCCAGTAATGTCCTGTGGTTGTTTTTGGTTTTGGTAACAAGTTAAAATTTTAACCTTAGTTTATATTCTTCTTGTCTTTATATTTAAATGTTCTGAGTAAAAGCCAAAAGAGAGGGAATAAGTGTGTTTTGTGACACACTTATTAAAAGCTGGAAAAAAACTCCTGTTCTTCCACTGCAACAGTCTGGTTGGCATTATTAACATTGATATAGTGGTGTGAAGAATAACATTTATCTTTCATTGGAAACACTGCTGTTGTAATTTCTTTCCCTGGAGATTTTCCTTGACACTAGAAAGATTTGGAAGACTGGAGAAATTGCTGCTGGGCAGGTAGCTTGCTGCAGGAAATAAATCTGCTAAGAAAAATGAACTGATGGTATTTGTTAAGGCTCGGTTTTGAGGACAAAGAACAACTGGATACTGGAGAGTGTTGGGTACTGCTTTCTGATTCTCTCTAGAGGGGACCTGACATAGTTTGAAGCTGCATAAGGCTGATCTAATTTCCCTTTGCTGTTAATCCTTCTGGGTGGAGAGGGATGAGAGGATCAGTGATTTGAAGGAAATTTTCATGCACAAATATTCACTCTGATGACATTAACCAGGCTTCAGGCTCTGTAAGCAATTGCCTTTCCAGGCTTCCCTCTTGCCCCTGATACCCAGGGGATGATTTCCTGGAATTTCCTGAGCTTCTGCTATAATACAATGGCACAAGTTTTGCTCATGCAGTTGTAGAATTATTCTCATTCAAGGTTTAGTGAGGTACTGTCTGTGATATATTTGTAAGGGTCAGGAATATCTTTTCTGAACTAGCTCCTAAACATGCACCTGCAGTCACCCAAGTAACAGATTCCATTCTCTTCTGCTTCTTTTTTTTTTTTTTTTTCCCTGTGGTTTATGCTCTCAGGTGCTATATGTATTAATGAGATCACATTTATTTTGGACAGTTTTTGCATTGCTGATGTGTCCACAGCTGCCTAAGGATGATACAGAAAGGGGATTATAAGGGCATTTACTAGGATGGAATACACCTTCAGCCTACCAAACACTCAACTTGCAAAATGTTTTTGTTTTTGTCTTAATTTTTATTCTTTATATTTAAAAGTGTTGGGTACACTTGAAAAGGTTTTCAACTCTGTTCTTAGGCTGATACTGTACACTTGTGACAGGAACAAGAATTATAATTGAATCAGACTAAAGTAATTGCCCACTCTGATAATGCACTGTAATCTGCTGAACTATTCTTTTAATCCTTTCAATGTGAACATGAATTTACAAAACCAGCAGTCCATAGAACAGGGGTTGACACACAAGGTTAATTATTAGTAACCCTGTAGATGAACAAAAATTCTTAAAGCACATTAAATACAGTGATTTTTCTTTTTATCACTCTAGAGACCAACAAGATATCTGGATTCCTTGCCTTTATTTTCCCTGTGTTTACAAAGTGCACTCATTTTGGAAAACATGTAAAAATTAGAACTAAAGCATAGAAAGAAAACTTTTGGTCAATACAACTTGGAGAAAGGAAGTAAATTATTGATGATGAAGTAAGCTTGTATGTGTTCCATCAAATAGTAAGCTGCTTCTCATCTGTAGTTCTTAAAGCTATGAAGTCTTGGATAATAACTAATGTTGACTCTCATCAGAGGCAGCTTTAGACTACAGGCAGCATATGACTGGAGTAACTCTCTAATTTAATTTTAGTTTTTTTAGGAACACTTTACCTACACACAAAGGGTTTTTTTGTTTAGGAAGGACATAGTGTTGAACTACTGAACTTCAGAGAGCTTTGGTCTAATCTGAGTCAATATTTATTTCCAGGGCAGAATAAAGAAGGTTTTCTCTTTCTTCTGCAGCATGTACATGTAGCAGATACATTTGAACTTCAGCTTTTAAGATTCTGCCCTTCTATTTTTAGGGAAAAAAAAAATAAATCTGCTGGTTAAATAATTCTACGTGGCATGATTTTCAAACTTCTAAAACTAGACAATTTGGCAATAAGTTGAGAAAAAGCAATTATATTTCAATTGTAATTGTTCTAAAGAGAATTTTTCATATATAATTTTTTTTTCATTGCTTTCCTAATTTGAATTTTTTTCACAGTTTTAACACTTGCTTGTTTTAGACCAAAGTTGCACAACCAAATGCTTTCAAAGCCTGAGGAATTTATGGTTACCCTTCAGGTATTTTTCTTGGCCTAGTTCTTCTTATTTTGAATTATCCACTTTATAATTATCTGCAGTTCTTTCCTTTTTCCTCTCTCTCCTTTGCTTCATTTTATTTTTGCTATAGAAGACTCAGGTAGAAGTCGGGGAAGGGTTGGGCTTGTTCCTTGGAGAAAGAAAAGACCTTGATATTTTGCAGGATATGGGGAATTGTAGTCCCCTAGTATGTTGGTTGCACAGCAACAGCCACATGAAATCCTTTTCCCTCCCCTATTTCACTTACCCCTGTTCTTTGCATTGCAACTGTGTGAGACATCATGGCTGGCAGCTCCAGAAGGGCCAGAACTCCAGAGAAAAAGACGCCGGGGCAAGATCTGTGGGAGCATAACAAAGCTGACTCTGCTAAAATGGCCAGCAGACTGGTATTTGCATTAGGGGAAACCTACATGCCCACCTTTGTGTTATATTTAAAAATCATGGGGCTTTTCAGCTTTTTCTACTCACAAAAGACATTTTTTGAGAGAAATTTTTTACTTCAACTAGTTTTTTGAAAGGTTACACAGGAGAGCTCTATCATAAGTGTTTTTTGAAAGGTTACACAAGGGAGCATTGTCATCAGTGGCTCTGTGGGACAAATAATACTTTTGTACTGTTTGCCAAATAACTTGCCAAATAACCTGTCATAAACCATGTTATTTCAGTGTATTGTATTTTTAAACAGCTGTTGGAATGTAGATGGAAGATATTGTTACTAAACAGAAGATTCAAAATTTGGCCTTCTATGACTCTGTAAACTTTCACAGTTTCACAGGGCAGATACTAAATATTTGAAATACTAAATACTTGAATAGAAGATTACTAGCTCTAGTTAAAAACTCATGGCAAACTCATGCATTAGGAGGCTTTTCCCTCACCTCTGACATAGATCTCTAGGAGAAACTTGCTTTAAAAAGTATCATT
The DNA here is from genome assembly GCF_027579445.1 of Ammospiza nelsoni. Lineage (NCBI taxonomy): Eukaryota > Metazoa > Chordata > Aves > Passeriformes > Passerellidae > Ammospiza > Ammospiza nelsoni. The sequence goes on from NC_080635.1 coordinate 97,319,422, forward strand.
TTAGTCTATTATTGCTTTTCCTTCAAAAAACTTCAACTTGCATTTGAGTGGGTAGGGGAAAAAAACTCCCTTTTGCTATTCATGTGTTCAGTTAACTAGAAAAACAACTGGAGCAACGTGGAAATTTTGCATTTTATTTCTAAATGAAATATATTCTCCTCTCCACTCTTGGTTAACCTTATGTTTGCTTCACATTGTTTTAACCAATCCAAGTAATTACCAAACTCATTTGTGATTTAAACCTTTCTAAGTCAGTCATCATGGCAGGTGGGCCAAGGGAAGGAATTATCAAATGTGGGAGTGTCATTTCTAATCAGTGGAATTTAGTCATGCTCCCTAAGCTGCTTAACCATTTTCTTTCATATTTGTGGAGATTTAGTAATCTAATTTAGTTTCTCCAGAAAATACTGACCCCTGCCTCTGCTTTTTCATCCCTTGCTTTTCTTCAATTATTTAACCTATAAATTGCTAACATTTTGAGAGCCTGTATTGCACCCTGTGGTTTTGCAGAGAGCTTGTAATATTGAAGTAATCACTTAAAGTTCAATACGTGTCTAGCAATCTGAGCAAACTTCATGTATATGCAGGCCAGCATTCATACATGTTGCTTTGTAATTAGGAAATCATACATGTTTTCCCAGCATTACCAACATAGGCTGAGTATCCAGTATCCCAAGATTTGATACCATAGCCCCTCTGAGAGACTTCCAGGTCAGTTGGACTGGCTTTCTCTCTGGAGGTTGTGTCACTATAAAGAGAAAACCTGGAGAGTACCTTGGATTTACTACTGAAATGTCACACAACCCAAAGTTATAGGAGAATGCTCTTAAGTTGCTTTCAGCTAAAGAACTTTCTGGTCTTTAAAGGTATTTCTATCCTGCCTATGCTGAAATGTAACTTTGGTTACCCTATGTAGTTTAGTTATAGTAACTAAAATGTCGATTTTCTGTCATATTCCTTTTACATGACTGCAAGGGAAATAACGTGTCACTTTCTGTAACTCTTCATGGTAGGATGAAATGTTCTTGTCTCAGTTTATATGCCCTGTTTATGTATTAGTGGACATGTTTTTTATACATAATTTCAGACATGTTCCAAAAGTGGTATCATAGTTTACATTCAAGGTAGAGCTAAAGGAGTTAGTTAACATTAGAGTGTTTATAGCAGAGTCAGAAGGGCAGAGCACGTTTCCATCTTGGCAGTTACTTGTTATCCAGTAAACCAAAGTCTCTAGATGAATGTGACAAAACTTTTTGCCCCTGCCCAATTCTGCAGCATGGTCTGTACAGGGTAGCATTTTTTCTGTCATGCTTGCAGACTACATATCCCAGTAAAACTTCGTAAGCTCCCTGTACAGCTCTCCTGGTATCCACCCCTGTCTTCCTAAACGGCATGGCCAGGTTCTTGTCTGATACCTCTTTGTTTACCCCTCCACCTCCAACAACAACTTTCTTTGAGTTTTGGGCATGGTAGACCTCTGGATGTCAGCGGATATCACAGTGTTGGCTTCTCCTCAGCAGTGTAGACAGTAACCTGGGTAAAAAAATGGATTTGTTGTGGAGCTAGTGTACTAAAGCTGTCCTGGACTTCAGCTAACACTGCAGACACAGTCAGAATGAAAGGTCTTTGCCCTCTACAATTGGCCACAGTATCACTTATGAAGGAAAAGATGGCTAGTGAGTTGCTGCTTCTGCCCTAAGCATGGCTTTGTTAAGAGGAGAGAACATTTCATGCTACATCTAGCTCTTACCATTATCCTGAGCAGTACAATTTAATTATGGCAAAGTTACATTTAAGTAAAGTCTCAGAGAAAGTTGCTTGTATGTTTACTCTTCTATCAAACATTAGTTTTCATACTTGGATGCTTTTCAATACTGTATTGAGGGTCAGAGTCCTGTTGATGCTTCTGTGGATAAATCCTTGAACTTAAATGAGTATTTCCTCTGAGATCTTTTGGTGAGCTTAAGTCTCATAAGTATATAGTTGATAAGTGGGTTACATTTTGCAAAAAACTTTGAATATGAAGTTTAAAAAATCCAAAATGTACTTTATTATTCTTTATTCTGCACAGATTTAATTTGCTTGGCCAACATATTATTCAATATATGTCCAATGATATATATTTAATAATATGTAATAAATTACTTATAATTAATGACACATTTTTAAAGGAAAAACTCTTAAGTAAAGAGTTATTACAGTATGTGCTGTGGATTACCTCTCATTTGATTCTACTTAGTGTTTCAGTTATCTGGCTAACCAAGTGAGATGCAAATTACCTGGAATGTATTCTCATTCTTATTATTGTTCCACTTAATTGATGAACAGGAAATCAATAAGACACTGAAACTCTCTTAGCATGCAAATCCATTCTGTAACTGTTTGTGAGAATTCTACAAAAGGATCAAGTCTTCAAAATTTGAGTGAGGATGAAAACCATCCCAGACAACTTAAAGGAAGATCAGCTGTAAATACTGTAAGGTCTTCTTATGTATGTTACATTAAAAGGCTGAATATAACAGATCTGTGAGAAAGGCATCAAATCTTTAAACATATTGAGTGGTTCAGCTGTCGTGCCTTGAAACAAGGGGGTAAATTTTGTGCTAACCACAAAATCTAGCACAGGAGCGGTGGAAGGGCTGCATCTTGGTGGTGTTCAGATTGCAGTGCTGTGCCACCATTTCACACTTACCATTTTGCATGTGCCTTTTCCTAGAGGCATGGAATGTTCACCAGCATGGATGCAAGTCTGTCTGTCTCAGCTCACTCTGAACTAGAGTGGCTTCTTTCCCTCCTTAAGCATTTCACCTCTAGGAAAAGCACAGATTCTGAAGTGTGTCAAAAGTGCATGAAACCATACAGATTCTGGCAGTCTTTTTGTTAAATCGAGTGCAGCATGCCTGTTGGTTTGTGGGTGGCCTGAAGCTATGTACTGTTACACAGAGGGCTGCTGTATAGGAAAGGTGGGCTGAGGACATGGCCAGACTGCCTTCTGCTCTAATTCCTGTCCATAGTGACTTACAGCACAGAGGAACATTTCATCTGGCCAAAAACAGATGTCAACACCTGAACCATCTGTTTCAGAAACCCTCCTATAGGCTGTGGGGAAAGTTAGGTGCTTCTAAGACGTGACTTAAGTTGCATTTTAAATGTTTACATGAAGACATTTCAAGATGCCTTTTTTTCCTTCAGAATTATGAGCAAGGAGCTTACTTGTATAACCTATCCTAGGGCCATTTCAGTCTGATATAACTTGGAGGAAGCATTAGAGTCTTTCTAGTTATGCCAGGGATAGGATTCCTCATTTTTTGGGTTCCAGTTACTCTCTTACTTGCTAAAACACTGCTGCAGATCTTGCAGTGGTGGCCCATAGTTTGAAATAATCAGTCCTTACAGACATTATGTTGGTGTTTACAAGGAAATACTACCTATGCATTTGTATTCTGGTCTTCTGTAAACTAACCTCCTTCTTTGCCTCCTTAGAAAAGCATTTTGTTTGACAAAATGCCTGTGGCAGACATTTGACAAAAGATTTTTTCCTCATTTGAAATAAAATGAAAGTTTTTTTCTTGAATTTTGTGTGAACAGCAGGACTTTTGATATGCTTAAGAGGTTTATTATAAGATTTTAACTGTCTAAGGATTATGCTGCTTTTGTTTCATCTCTGCATAGCAATGACTGTTATGGGTAATGAATGAATGTTATGGGTTTCATGAGAATGATATGAGAAACAAGTTTCTAATGTTGATCATAATTTTAGTCGTCACCTTTCTGCATCAGAAATATAGCAGCATTTCAGGTCAGAGATGTAGTTCAGAATTTTGTGATTAAATAAAATTGTAATGCATTTTCTGGGTTGTAAGATGAAGGTGAGTTAGGAGACATTTTTCCTTTCTTTCTTTTTTTTAACATAAAAAAGCTTCTAGAAATTATGCAAAGTGCTTTAAAGTAATAGGTATTTTAACACCATAGGATATTTTGAAGGAAATTAATTGAAAAGTTTGGTTCTGTGATCTCTCCAGGGTACCTAATTATTTCTTGAATTGTAGAATTAGCTTTCCTAAGCTTGTGTGAGAAGTTGTCATTGCATTTATGACCTAATGTAAAAGGCCATGTCTGCCATCTCGTTTTATTTAGTATGCCACAACATTTCACAGTATTGTCCTTGTTAGGAAAAAATCCCCTGTATTTAAAACTATCCATTGCATGCAGCCCTAGAAGGCTAAGTTTTGATTTAATCTAAAATTGTCTATGTCATTGTATAATATTTTATTAAGTTGAATAACTAATAACATAAATTCTTGACATTTTGTGATCTTAAATGTATCTTTCTTTTATTGCAAATAGCACTTACATAGTCACACTGTGAATTTAAGAAGAGTTTCATAAGTGAGACCTAAGCTTGTGTTGGGAGATTGTTTGAATTTATCTGTCCAGGGATATGTCTGTACATGTGAGAGTAAAGCTATAAAACTTATTGAGTTGTTCTGAAAAGTTTAATCATAAGAGACAAAATCTTTTGAGAAAGGTACTTTAGTTTGAAAATTATTTAAAATCTTTGCAAGTTTGGCTCAATGTCAGATTTACCCAGAGTGTGTATTCCAGTGGCTGCCTTAAGAAATAGAGTTGTAGCACTAATGTGAATATGATGATCTGAATGGATAAACATGTCTGAAGTGAAGATATAAAGATGCAGTAAAGCACATATTTATGCTTATCACTATTATAAATAGTGAATTTTAAAAATTACCTCTCCCTCTAACACTCTAGACTTTTTTTAAACCTGAATGAGTTTGTTAAGCATTACTTCTGTATTCACTTTTCACATTTGTGTATTAGGGATCAGGTGCTTTAAATATGTAGTCGTGTAGGAGCTCAGGCGATGAAACTAAGCAAAAGCCTAAAGTTATACATGCCTGCCAGAGTTGTCAGAGTGAAGTGATTGTGTTTGTGATAGGTAACTCTCAGGTGTGATTCCATGAAGTGAACTTCATTTTGCTTAATCACTCAGCAAAATTATTTACTTGAATCATTTAATGCCAAATAAAGGTTATATGCCATAGTTAAATAAAAATGTTTACTCAGAAAGTTTCACTGGTTTTAATGCCTATGGTATTTTTGCACTAAGAAAAAGAAATCTCAATTAAACCCAACAGCTAAGTAGTGTAAATCACTTAATATTAAGGAAAAAAAAATAATTATACTTTATTCCCAGATCACAAGAAGAATTCCAGGAAATAATATTGTCCCTCTGTTTTTGCTTCCAGGGTAGCAGAGGGGAGACAGGTCCTGCAGGTCCTCCAGGTTTACCAGGGAAGTTGGTAAGCAGTTTATTTCTATATTCAGTATTCATGTTTACTTTTAAGGAGCTATAGTATCATCTGAACTACACTTACCCATTTATCCATGCAGGGAACTGAAAATAACATTGAAATGAGTGGTGGTTCAGTTTCTTTTTCAGTCCTCTGTGACTGTGCTAATATTAGAAAATGCTGTTTTAAATTGCATGGAGATGTGTGTGACTTTTTTCTTCTACTTGATAAGCCCATAAATCCTATGACATGCAAAGCTGAGCGGCACACTGCTGTGTGGGCTCCTGGGAGCAGTGAGAGACTGCCTTTCTGCTAGCAGCTAAGTGAAACTAATGAATGGAGCACATTATGAATGCCACCTTTTACCAGAGCTCCAGCAGTATTTACACAGAATCAGTCAGAAGCATAGCTGGGGAGGTCTTGGCTGAAAGAGCCTACTGTTACAGAGGAATGTGCAAATCGCAGAGTGCAAGATCTTGGGAAGGATTTTTAAGAGAACCAGTCTGTCTTTGAGGGACTGGAGGGTAGAAAACTCTGTAAGTCATTTCTGTTGGGATTGTCAGCAATAAATTCATAGTAAGATTCTGTTTAAAGTGCCGTACTTTGGATCAACCCAATTTGCATCAGATAATCCTCTTTCATCAAGTTAAGTCTGTTCTGGGAATAAGGTTCTGCCCTATCTGCTTCAGGGTATGACCCTTAGTTGTTAATTCTAAACAAGATTGGCTAAGTTTACATCCTTGGCTTTTTTTCACAGGGTCCCCAGGGTAGTATTGGACTTCCTGGACTGCCTGGTCCTCCAGGCCTTCCTGGTGGTAAAGGTGACCGGGTAAGAAATGCACTTGTACATGCAGCTTGGTGTCAGGAGTAAACACAACAAGTTGAGCACTGTTTTCAGTTTTTCCATGAATTAATATCTGTTTTCTTGTTTTGTATGTAGATATTTAACTGCTTGAAAGTGGTGCTCTCTGTGCCCATTAACTGCTTGTAGCTCATAAATGTGTGAAGGAAAAGTCTTGACAGTGCCACTTAGGGGACTGAAATAAGATTAGTGATATATAAATTATTTTGGTTTTTTAAATTTGAATAATTCAAAGACTTAAATTGTACTGCAAATCATTGACACAGCCAGATATGAAGTGGTCAGTCAGGATCTGTGGTCACTATAGAGCTTTGCAGCTTCAGCTCTCACCTACAGTAGTAGTGATGCCTGTTACATGTCTTGGGGCCTCCTATGGAAATGCACATGCTAATGCAAATATTGAGACACCTATGCCTCCATGCAGAATTACACGATATAAATACTTCTTCAAGTATTTTGTTGAGAAGGAAGGATTGAGCCCCAGGGCCCAATAACTGCAGAATATATCTTGCTTTGCTCAATATATGTTAGTGAAGACAGTGCATAAAGCCAGAGATGCTTCTTATCTTCTCTTGGCTATAGGAGACTGCAAAGGATGGAATTCATTTGCCTATCTTCTGACATCTTTGATATAAAATTATTCTCTACTGTGCCTTACTCGAGGCATGTCTACATGAGTATCAAATGAATTACACTTGTGCAGTGCCTCTTACATCCTCCTGACAACCAGGGCACTATTGGACTGCTAGTCAGATGTGGGTATAACTGCTGTAAAATGTCTGAACAGAGAAATCCTGCCCTTGGTATGCTCCCAGTGTACATCATAGGGTTTCTGGATAGGGTTTGCTCTTGTTTTTGGCAGCTTTTTAAAAAAAAGCTATTCAAGTACTTAAAAGTAATCTTCTAAGTCTTTGATGTTGGTGAGGTATTTTTTTCATGTTTGTTTGGTTTTCTTTTAATGCTGAGATGAGGAGATGTTCTAGTCAAATGTAAGTATTGACATAAAGCAGTCTCTTTTTATTAGATTGGTAATGATTCATATTTGAGACTTCTCCAGAGGGAGATTGAAGGTACTGAGGAGGCAAAGGTAGAAGGAAAATCCCTAACATTTGTTGCAGTGCTGACAACCTCCCTCCAAAGGTGTTTGATTTTCCTCATTTGCCATATAAAACATCTGGATCTCTAGGATAAAAATTAGAATGTTGATACTGTAAACAGACCTAGAGAGATCCAGGCTACAGCCAGGAGGTTTCTGAGTATCTAACTGGCAGATGACAGTAACTTATGCCTGGAACTTTTTAAAAAACCTGAGGTCAATTTAATGCTCTGTGCAAATACCTTAAAGTCCAAAGTGCTAGGAATTATTTCATCCTATAATTGCTTTTTAGCTCTCTGCTTGTATCCTTGATTCATATTCTATTTTCCAGTTGCATGGAGGTTGTAGTGAATTTTCTGGAACATATTTAGCATGGCTGCAGCCTTGCCAGCAGCACTGACTTGCAGTATCTCTTCTGTCACAAGCCTGGAGAGCATTGTGCCACTCTATCCTTCCTCTTCCCTTCAGCTTTTGCAACTGCATCAGTCTTACACGAACAACCTTGTCAGGTTGGAAATAGGCATCTCTGTAGCCTGTTAACCCCAGCCTTTGGGTCAGCCCCTCCTAGGAGTAAGTTCTAGGCTGAAGTAACCTTTTTTCACTTTCTGATTTCAAAACTTCATGGTTTTGTACACAGGAATCCTATAAAGTTCTGTTACATAGCTATATATGCATGGTAAGAGTTGATGTAAATAGCAGCCAGAAGCCTGTAGAATTCATGAATTTGATGTATCAGTAGTTATTCTTGATCCCAAAGCTGTTAAATATTGTGTACTATCTGTTGACATCTTGTCTACGTGCAGGATTTATTCCACCTGAGGAATAAATCACCACCAAAGATAGCACCAGAATTTTTTTTACTGAAGTAATATGTAAAAGTGAGAGCTGACAAAATTCAATGGATATAATAATGATTGAATATTACAAGGGTAATATCACATGCTAACAGCAGGGTTGGTGTTCCAAGCCCACATGGACCAATCCTCACCATGTCACCCTGTGCCTGGGTGGGTTATCAGGTTGGAAAATGAGGTCACAGCCTAGGCCTTTGCCTCTTTTGGAGCCTGAACCAGACCCAGCATTCACCGCTTAGGCTGCTTCTGATTCATGTATTTTGGATTGGTTTCATACACTTGGGTTCTGTCTATTTTAGTCAGATAAACAGCACTGAGCTAAGTGCCAGACCTTGGCACTGCAACATGATCCTTTGTGCTGCTAAGTAGTTAAAGGAGCCCCTGGTACAGTTTTGGATCATGCTGTCAGGCAGTTTTCCAAAGAGTTTTTGTGTATTATTTGAGAGGGATTTTTGCAAAATTGATAGGCATTATGTCAATAAAAGTGAGTATTTTCATAGTTTAACATCTTGCCTTATTACCTCCATTGCAATTTTTGGAGTCAGCGTAGAATTGATTCCAGTAGTTTCAGTTGTGATTTTTATATTTGCATATACAAACACTGCAGGACAGGCTCACAAAAGCAATAGATTCTTCTATGTCAGCTTTATCTATTGGCAGTTTTATTGCTATAAGGAAGAGTAAGGGGAGAAAAAGAACCCCCAAGATAATGTTAGGTTGGAAACCAATGTCTTTTTCATGTAATTGGGAAACCTTAACAAGACACAATGTTGAGAACACTTCAGACAAAATAGTTTCAGTGTTGTTTGACAAAGTTGGAATGTTAAATAGTTCTGTCATTTATACTGCTTAGCTTTGTGGATAATTTAGTATTAGCTCTTCATCCTCAAGAACATGAGAATGTGTCAGAATTCATTAAATTCTGTAAAAGCTGTGAAAGCTATACCAGTCTGTATGCCTATATCTTATGTGAATTAAATGGATCTCTGAAATGGGAGAGAAACTGCTGCATCTCTGTCTGTTTTACAAAAAACAGGATTATCGGACACAGTTATAGTTCATTTGTAATGCATATCCTTAAACATGCACAGACTGGAAAGAATATTAAAAGGATGGTGTGACTGGTTTTCTAACAGAATACAAATAGAAAAAGATTTTCCTAAATGATATACTGTTCAAAAAATGTAGTAGTTTTGCTCTAGATAAAAGTTGCTTATGTTTGAAATTAATTGGGTCATTAATTTATTTCTCTTTGTTTCCTGCCTGTCCACATGGGTATGTTTTGTTAGAGGATTCTAAGATGAAATATAATCAAATTTCTTTTTAAAAAGGAATATTACCTTTAAGATACAAACCCTTCAGCTTTGACTACAATGATCAAAATTTTAGACACAGGTTTGCTAAAAGACATTGAGAATTAAACAGCATGCAGGACGAGATTGTGGCTGTACTTGTGGATGTCTCTCTGCTTTTCTCACATTAGCAGGGCTAGTATAGCCTACAGCAATATGGAATATATAATGGTGCTAGAAAAAGTGATGCACTTACTGGATTTATTTACTTGTAGCTTCTAAGCAATTCTCAGAGCAAATCTGTAGCAGCTGCAAGAGCATTTGTCCTGTAAAGGGGAGATGTACCATTGGACAGTCAGAATCTGTACTGTACAGTGTGGTAGTGGATTATATGTTCCATACTAGTACTTGCCTTCACTCTGTCACATAAATTACATCGTAAGATTTAAGTGCTTTCATTGTAATTCTTAAAAATTTGCAACTTTAAAAGTCTCTTGCATGAATATGAAATTTAGGCTCAAATAACATTTAGTGTGCTTTTAGAATCTGAACTTTAAAATTCTGAAGACTTCTTCTCTTTTTATTTTTAATCTTTAATGTTTTAGGGTTCGGTGGGTGAACCAGGACCTAAGGGTGAACAGGTAAGTCATGTTAAAGATCATGGGACTTCAAAATCACAGTACCAAATGTTACATAATGTTAACTTAATCTGAAGTCTTGACAGTCTGTCTTTCTTTGATATAGGGTGTACCTGGAGCAGAAGGAGATGGAGGAGAAAAGGGTGACTTAGTAAGGCACTTTTTTTTCCTTTACTTGATATAATACTATGTTTTTATTTCAAATTAAAAATACAAAGTATTGTTGGAGTGCTTCAAGCATTATGTTTGCATCACTGAAAGGCACATTTCAGTTTTATACCAACTGGCCCTTGCAGAGCACAGCAGTTCTATTTGCCTAATTACTCTTTTCCTGCTATTTGGAAAACACTGAAATATACAGGTTCTGTTAGGTGTACAGTGTAGTACAGACTGCCTTGAAGAAAAAAGGATGTGTCTGTGTTTGTTTGTATATACATACACACACACACACACACACACACACACACATATATATATATATATATATGAGATATATATGTATAAAAGTGTTTATATATAAAAATATATATATACATGCATACACAGGCACATAAATTCTTGATGTTTGAGGCAGTGAGGATGAGCAAGTAGTTTAATTCAGATGAAACAGGAGGAGAGTTAATGAATATCCTTAATTAATCACACTTAAAGGTAGTATTTTGTATTGTCTTTATCTTTGGAAATATGATTTGCAACAAGCTGTTAGAGGAAAAATGGACTGGGAAGAGGCTGTGGCACTGTGATATTGCATCTATCTATCTATCTATCTATCTATCTGTCTATCTATCTATCTAATCTGCTGCAGGAGTATGGCATGTTGTGAATTGACATGAGTAATGTCTGGGTCAAGTCCTCTTGGGTAAAGTGGGTTTGTTTCTCTGCCAAAAGAGAAAACTTCTGGTCCAGTGGCTCCCATGGGGCCTCAACCAGCAAAGCCAGACCTAATCTTTCCAAGGGACATAAACTGCTCCCTATTCAAAGAATGGCAGCCAGGTTGTAGGCTGGAAATGAATGTATTTTTCCCACAGGCTGCAATTTTGAAAGCCTTAGTCAGCATTACAATCACTGTACAGATTCCCTGGAAGAAATAGTATAGATTGTTTAAGTGTGCTGCCAGCTAGTCTGGTTCTAAATTGATAAAAATTATTTCTATTTAAATTATTTCACATTTATTAACAAACAGGCCCTTGACTGGAAACCAGTTATTTCACCAATGGCATTTAGGAACTGGGAAAGTACAGTGTACAGAAATTACTCAAAGTTTCTGCAGTGTTATGCTAATCTATTTCCCAGGTAATTAAAATATTTTGAAAGTTTTTTTTTTTCAAGTTGAGAGGAAAACCTAAAAATTACTGAAATAGTGGGATTGCTATTCTCAGTCAGATGATCAAGGGATTTTTGTATCATTGAGGCCAGGAGAAAGATTGCTGGAAATAGGAACTTGTAGGGGTTTGGCTTCTTCACAGAACTTTAGGTAGTTTCTGTTGCAATTTTTTCAGCACTACACAGTCCCAATATCCATAGTTCTGTCGCTTTGTAGAAACTAGAAAATCCTGGTTAAAAAAATGCTACTTCTAATGGTTTCCAATAAATCTATCTAAGATTGTCTTCTGTGTTTGAGAGGTTAGAGCCACATGTCTAATTCCAAGAGAAGCAATACAAAACCAATTATAACGAACATGCTTTCTCATTTGAACCTTACAGAAAAGTTTTTGAGAAAGGAATTGTATGAAACCCACTCAAAATAAAGGTTTTATTCTCAAAGGAATTGTAATTATTTGTGGGGCAATTTTGCATAAATCAATTCAATATATGAAACTTCTTTTTTATTGAAAAAACATTGTGTCACATTTACTGCTTTTGTAAAGTCTGTGGTAAGGAGACTCTCTTCTAATATAGTTTGTCTTCTTTTTAGGGTGACATGGGATTACCAGGAGCAAAGGGAGCTGTAAGTACAATGAATAGCATTGCTACAGAAATGTAGAGATCTAGTAGATCATATAGATGGTTTTCTCATTTAAGGAAAGAAAAATGCAAGTAACAAGCTGACCTCTTTATTTTATTATTATTCCAGTTAAATGGAATGTGTTTTAGCAGATTTTCTTCTGTTTAAATTTTGAATACAGTTAATATTAAAATGAATTAGCTTTGAAAAGGAATTAGTTTCCTGGATTCTAACTCCATAAAAGAGAAGCATCATTCAGCAGCAGTTTTCTGGCCAACAAATCCTTTTTTCAAGAAGATGAAGGCACCCTTTGTACAGTAGGTGTTGGATAGAAAGGAGGCTCAGTGCAGTGGCTGTGTGCCACTGTTAAAAAGCTGGCAGCAGGATTGTGATGTCTGTGACCCTAGAAGTATTTATGGCCCAGCTTCCTTTATTTTATTTTTATTGTGTTTTTATCTTATTTTTATTTGTTTTGTTTTATTTTACTGCAAAATGATGACTTTGATGTGGAAGGTGAGTGGGATTTGTATGTCACATAAAAAATAACCAGAGGGCTGAATTAATTCTTTTATTTCAGGATCACTGAAGAGTTGGATTGTTACAGCATCTGACAGTATGAGCTGTGATTTTAAAATACCAACAGTTCTCCCTATGGGGAACTGAGTCTGAGCATAACAAAAAATCCTGTGCTTGTGTTATTAGTGTTCTGGGTAACTTTTGGGCTAAGCAAATGCAAGCTAAAGAGTATTTACTGCTGATGAAGATCCTACAAGAAGGACATGAGGAAGAGATAGATTAGAAGAGAAATCCACAATTTTATCCACTTATATTTTTCAAATCCTCTTGTCTTGATGAGAGCCTAGAGTGCTTGTATCTCAGTGAGCACCCTCACAAGAATGAGTAATCTGTCTGGGAACCTGATAACTCACCAGGCTGGGAAGAAAGGAATGATGGCTTCCCAGTTGTGTAGTCCATAAAAGCAATTATTCTGTCTCCTTAATGTATCTATCAAAGCATGCTCTTTGGGTTTTTTTCTGATAGGGGCAGCCATCGGCTGTCTGGGATGCAGCACAGCTGGAACCAAAATGGTCCCGCCTTGTGGATTTAACTGATATACCACAGCTGAGTAATTTGTTGTTTAGCAACTCTTTCAGAGGATGTTACTCTCTCTTTTTTTTCCCCCAGTAGATTTGGGAAGTTGTAAGTATGTAGGTTTTTTTTTTTTTTTTCCTGCCTGTTTTGGGCTTTTTAGGTGGAATTTTTTTCTTCTTTTCTGCCATATTTTTCGTTGTTATTATTACTATTGGTTATTAGGAGTAAATTAACTTGTACTGAAAGCAACTGTGGTGGTTTGACCTTGACTGGACATCAGGTGTGCAACAAAACCATACTGCCACTCCCTTCCTTAAAACTGGCCAAGGAAGAGAAAATACAAAAAGAGCTCATGGGCCCAGATAAGGGGCCAGGGAGAGATCCCTGTTACAGTCATGGCCAAAACAGACCTGGGGAAATTAACCGATTTATTACCAATCAGAGTCAGAGCAGGAAATGGGAAGTAAAACAAAAGGGGAGCACCTCTGTCCCCTCCTTCTGCACTGACCTTGGTGTCTTCAGAGCTGTTAATTTCACATATTCTCACCCTGCTCTGCCCTAGCTGTTATTATTTCTGGGCAATAATTTTTTCTTCCTTAAATATGTTGTCCCAGAGGCTTTATTAACATCACTGCTTGGCTTGGCATTGGCCAGTAGGTCTGTTTCAGAGCTGGCTCGTGTTGGCTCTGCTGAACATGGGGGAAGCTTTTGGCAGCTTCTTAGAAAAGCCACACCTGTAGGCCCCCTGCTATAAGAACATTGCTGCTCAAACCCAATACAGTAATTCAGAGGTGCCTGCTGGAATAGGTCACCCTCTGCATGGTATTTAATAACTCTTTGTAAAATTACTGGAGCAGAAGCAATAGCTTTGTTTTCTCAGTGTACTGAAGTGGATATGTTGACATAGTCACATCAATCCTTCCATTCCCCAGGGGCAGGAATAGCTTTTTACCCCTTCCCTGAGTGAAATAAGGCAGCACTGCATCTGTTCAGGCAGTTTGTCAATGTCAGTTGGTGGGAGGATGTTCCTTCCCCTCTGCCAGCAAACTCCAGTGCAGGCACTAGAACTAGCTCTGGCAGAGTAAACAAAGCAAAAATGTGTGTTCCCAAACAGCCTTGGGCTACACAGTAGAGGCTCACACCGTGGTACTCTCTAGAGAAGGATGTGAAAGGCATTTGGAGCAAGAAGGGACCTGGAATTTTCATACCTTAAGCAGCACTTAATGTCTAGAAATGTTCCACGTTGACATACACAAGGGCAGAGAGCCATCTTGAGCATGCCACTATTTGATTTACCTATGTTACTATCTGATTTACCTGTTTTGACAGGATAGATTATTTTTCCACTTCTCCCCTGTAAGAGTACAGAACCTCTTAAAAAACATGCAACTGCTGACACTAGTTGCTTACTTTAAAAAGAAGTTCTGTTGAACAGCTGCATTTCAGCAGTCGTTTCTTTGCATTTGTGAATAGCTCCTGTCACCATTTTGATATGTGAGAATGAGTCTATCATAGTACAGCATTCTATTGAAATTCCTCTCTTTCCTTGTCAGGTTGGTAATCCTGGAGACCCCGGTTCCCGCGGGCCTGAGGGGAGTCGGGGGCTGCCTGGCATGGAAGGGCCACGTGGCTCACCTGGACCACGAGGCTTGCAGGGTGAGCAGGGTGCCCCAGGCCTGCCTGGCAGTGAAGGTCCAGCTGTAAGTACTGTTTTCATGAAATTGGTATCTTCTGAACCTTAATCTCTCACTCACACCGCTCCTTGTTTCGCATGTGCGTGTGCCAAACTGAAGTGCCACAGCAGGCTGAAGTACAGCGTGCCCCTCATCAGACACAGGTGTACACCAGAGCAGTCCTGGGTTGAACAGCTACATCCTTGGGGCCCCAGCTTTCAGTTCAGCTCTGTTTCTCATGCCCACCTCACCCCTGTAGTGTGCATGAAACCAAACTGTGTTTGATTCAAAGGAGCATCACTCAGACTTTACCTTACTAGTTAAGTTGACATCAGCTGAAATAGTTGCACTTGCAGGAACTGGAACACCTTTTAGTGACTCATGGATTGTTTTTACTTGGCATACAGTTAAATTTCTTCATAGTGGCTTGCATGGAGTTATATTTTGGATTTGTGCTGAAAATAATTTTTGTAGCATGCTGATGGGAGCAAGAAAAAGGGTAATGGTTTCAAAGTGAAAGAGCATGGTTTTAGATTAGATACTAGGAAGAAATTCTTCACTGCAAGAATGGAGAGGTACTAATAGGACACCCAGAGAAGTTGTGGATGCTCTGTCCCTGAAGAGTTCAAGGCCAGGTTAAAAGGGGGACCTGAGAAGGAGTGTTGGAACTAGATGGTTTCAAAGGTCCCTTTCAACCCAAGCCATTCTGTGATGTTTCAGTTACTCATGAACACTGCATAGAATCAAAGCCTCTCCTGCTCCTTACACTGCACCATCAGTGAGTGGGTTGAAGGTGCACAAAAAACTGGGAGGGGCACAGCTGGGAGAGCTGACTATAATTGGCCAAAGGGATATCCCATACCATGTAGCATCACACTTGGCCACATAACCAGGGAAAACTTGTGGGAGTGGTGAGCAACTGCTTTCATTTGTACCACTTGAACTATCATTGTCTCTTTTGTATTTTATTTTCTTATTCTTCTTCATCTTCCCCTTTTTCCTACCCTTTCCTCTTCTTCTTTCTTTCCTTTTATTAACCTTCTTTTTCTTCCCCTGTTCCACGGGTGTTGACTGTGGGTGTGAGCAGCTGTGTGGTGTTTGGCAGCTGGGGTTAAAGTGTGACAACTGTTTATTGACAGCATTTTTTTGAATCAGGCACACTCATAAAATGTAAGTTTGACAACAACTGTTTTATTAAAATCCTCTTTTTTTTAATCCTAGGGAAAAGAACCAAGTGATCAGCATATAAAGCAGGTTTGCATGAGAGTCATGCAAGGTAAATAGGCTAAAAACTATTTGATGTTTCTTGTGAATTTAAATTGGGATCACCTGTTTCTGTGGAGGCAACCAAGATTTTCTCCATGCTTACCCAGAGCAAATTGCATGGCCTCAGCAGGGGACATGGTGGAAAACTTTTCCACACGTGAATGTGGATGCAGTAGGAGGAAGTTCCTTCTTTATATATATTTTGTAGCCTCATTAAAATGCCTGTTGATTGCACACTACTGCTGTTTTAAGCAGGCCATAGTCCAGTGTAGCTGTGTGAAATAAATACATTTTGTATTCAAATCACTTGCTGTGTTTACATACATAAAAGTACAAGCTTCACTAAAAGATCTTTAGCCTTTTGTATTTGCTATTAGATTTCAGCAAACAAACTGTGCAAAATAGGTGAAGAGGAGTGCAAAGAGAGGTTTCTGGAGATAACACACTTTAAAATTAAAGCAATGCAAAGATACTCTAAATTAATCCTAATTTGCTGAGTTCTTGACACACACAGAAGTTTAAAGCTTTTCTAATATGTTTGGGTGCATGGATATTACTGAGATAAGAAATTTATGCTGCACTATAAACACAGAAGAAATTTTTCACTACTTGCTATTGAAGATATCTTTTGTGTTATTATGCCTCTGTAATGTTAAGAGTTTACTGAATGAAATTGCTGCTCATGTTTTAAAAAATTTCAGTAGTTGTCACTGTTCTTGATAATGCTCAGCAGGGTATTTAAAAAAGACCCTCTATAAAAAGGATGAATATCTTATTCTATAATAAGAGAATACCTTATATGTAATGAACTTTGTAAATAGCAAAGTAAAAAAAGGAAGGTGCTATAGTGTAATCTGTCAATTCCTGTAGCAGTGAACATACATTTTCTTCAGTGATCATGGGAATCTCTTCATTCTTGTTCACTTCCTCCATAACTCTGTCCTCCTGCTCATTGCAGAACAATTGGCTCAGCTGGCAGCCAGCCTTAGGAGGCCAGAATTTGGTGCTCCAGGTCTTCCTGGCCGACCAGGGCCTCCAGGTGCTCCAGGCCCTGCTGGTGAAAATGGTTTCCCAGGCCAGCTTGGCCCCCGTGGCCTGCCTGGCCTGAAAGGTCCCCCTGGTGACATTGGTCGTAAAGGTCCTAAAGGTAAGAAATTCTCCAGCTGGCTTTCACTTGGCGACTGCATTAGTTTTGGTTTTTGGTGGTTATTTGGGTTTTTTTTTTGTTTGTTTTGGTCTTGCTGCCGTTGTTGCCCCCTTCCTTGGTTTACAGGTTGTGGATGTATGCTGTACACATTGGAGCTCCAAAGAGGATCCTGAGTTAGGAATATAAGCTATTGGTTATTGGTGTGTCAGTTACCACAGTGATTAAAGGGCTCATTGCCTTCAGCAAGACTTGTTTAGAAATCTGCTTTTCAGCACCTAAAAACCCACAAAACCTCAGAAGTCCATGAGAGTGAGAATCAATATTAGGACTCAGCTGCTTCCTTCTAGTTCAGGGCAGACGCCTGTCCCTTCTCACATTGTACAAGTCATTGATGACAAACACCACATGTGATTCCAGCACTGGTTCTCTTTGCCCCATTCAGCCTGGCTGTTGACCTAACATCTCTAAGATTCATGGTCCCAAGAGCTGATGTAAGCAGTCAGATTACTTCACTAAAATCCAGTCTACTTTTCTAAGCACACCCAGTTTATCACATTGCAAAGGACTGATACTAATCTACTTTTTATTTGCATATAATACTTGAGCCATTTAACATTATTTCACCAGGTGCCAGAGTGTATTGATTCTTTGGAAAGGACAAATCCATAATAAAATTGACTTACATTTTATACAAAATCTTTGATCTAGGTAAATCTGTTTTGTTCATGACTGAGAGGTTCTATTCTCCTCCAGAGAATTACAGGGTAGAATTTTCTGCAAAGTCTTATGGCAACCATGTATGTATTAGTTTCTATTCAGCAGTGGTTTTGATTTGTTTTCCAAAAAGGACTTATTTAAAATTGTCTTTCTGCAAAAAGCTGGGCTGTTGCTGGAGTAGGGTGTTTACTTTTGATTCAAGGTTTATTTGAAAGTGAAATTTGGAAAACCTTTAAGAGAAGGAACAGAATACAAACAAAGCAAAACTTAACAGCATCATTTCTGGAGCTTTGTTGCTGTCTTAATTCAATGTAATGTCATCTGCAGAAGAAACAAAAATAAGAAATACAAAGGTGATGTATGGGATATGCAAAATTTGATTCAACACACAGCAGGGTACACTGTAATAATATTAAAAGAAAAATAAATAAACAGAGCATTTAACTCTCCCCAAACAAGCAAAATACTTATCATAACTAACAAAAAGCTCTCATAGCTGTCATCAAATTCTGAGTTACCTTAGAGTAAACCTTGCAATACCATTACAGATACAAGGGAAGTGGTGAATGCTGTCATGTGCAAGAGCTATAATGATGGTACATGGCAGCCAACCTGAAAACTCTCTGTGCCTCACTTTGAGTTCCTGGTTCTGATAGATTCATAGATAACGGTGAACAGAATTTGAACTTTACAACCTAAGCAAAAAAACCGCTTCCTATTACTAAGATGATTCAGGTTTGGAGCAAGATATGGGCTTGAAGAAACTCAGGGTGTCTACTGAAGGAAAGTCTCCATGACATTATTATATGAGAAAAGAAATTATTTTGTGAAGGTAAAGCTATGCCTTATGTGAATATCAACAGAATACTGTCGTCTCTGTAGCCACCTTTTGTCTCCTCTGCACTGGCTGTCTCGAGGATCAACACTTGAGAATTTTTACTTCTTAACTGAGCTTGTACAGTTTTGCAGAAGCCAGTAGTGTCAGTCTGTATCCCAAATATCCTGAAATCCTGGGACTTTGGTTTATTTCTGTCATATGGGCTGTGACATATTTCATGTGGTACTTACTGTCCCAGCTCTAGGTGGTTTCTTTCGCGCCCAACCTGTCTCCTTCTTAGTGTGACTCAAATGGGTGAAAAAACCTAATCAAATCCTAAACATTTTACACAGATACGTGCCAGGACATCATTGAAAGATGCTAAGAAAACATACAGCCAGCTGAATTCTCTGCTGTTCACTTCTGAAAGGGGATTTACAAAAATGATACTCCAGGCAGACTGTAACTAATGTGACATGAATTTGCTTTAGGTGAACCAGGAGAAAGAGGAGAAAGAGGATTTCCAGGCAGAGGACTGAAAGGTTATCCTGGACCAAGAGGTCTTCCAGGTAAATATAAGAGAGTGAAGATAGAGAAGATAAATAGTAAAAATTTGCTCAGAACTGATACTACAAGCTGTCTTGAAAAGATAAAAGGAGTCCATTAAGCAATAAACTCTGAAATTACAGTTCTTTGTAATTTTTACTTCATAGGTGGTGATTCAGTCAGAAATCAGGCTTAAAAACTACAAAACAAAAAGCCACCTCCTCATTTATTTCAGTGATTAGAATAATCACTGAAAAATGTAAAGAAAGATTAGAAAAAATGAAATGAAAGATTAGAAAAATTGTAAAGAAAGCATTTAAAAAACCTACACATGAAAAAATTGCCTCTTTTAATGTATCTTTTATATATTATGTACACATACTATTATATATGAAAATAAACAAAAAAGGCCATAACCACCAGATTATCTCACTGGCAGGCACAACAGTCTTTAAAATTTTCAGTCATAATTTAGGAGATTATTTTATTTCTGAGGTAATTAATTGCAGTGTTATATAACATGGCTCCAGGAGAGATTCCTGCTGATGGCTGAAGCACAGCTGGCCTCTAGTGGCCAGCGAATGAACATAAATATGTTATTTGCACCAGTATTTCTACAGTAAATTTCTGTGTTTATCTAGCAAGACAAACTAGTCATATTTGTTCTCTTGTGAAAAAGGAAAAAAAAAAAAGTTGAGTATTTACTGATCCCACGGATGTCTGTGTAACTCAGAGGTGTTTTCTGTAGAAATTTATCATTGGAAGAGGCTTCTTGAAATCACTGTTTTTCCTTTCTTCTTTGAAGATTTAGAAGGCAAAACTACTTCAGTGCTCAGCAGTTCAAATCTTTACATATATTTCCCCAACCATCTGAGTGAAAAAAAAAAAATTGGTATTTCTTTTTCCAGAGAGCTAATGAAATTCTGTGTTAGCAAGTAGCATCTACCCTGCCCTAGGTCTTGGCAGCAGGGTTGGCTGAGTAGAGCACCCTGCAGAGCTTTGTACAGCAGCAGACCTGCACTAGTACCCCTGGAGAGCACTGGGACTGAAATTTCATTGCTGTAGCTGTGTAATCACAGATTGGGTGTCAGGTAGAGGAAAATTGTCCCTGTAAGCTGGCACCCCTCTTGGGAATCCCCTGAGAGCAGTGAAAAACCATCCTCATCCAGCTTTTAAGGACAGGGTGCTAATTATGCTATGCAAGTCCTACGCTGCCGAGTTTAGCCCCGCATCCACTTTTGCAGGTGAACCAGGCAAAGCCAGCTACGGGCAGGAGGGCCGTGACGGTGACCGAGGTCCCCCTGGGGTGGCCGGGCAGCCGGGGGTCCCCGGGCCCCCGGGCCCTCCTGGCCCTCCTGGGTACTGCGAGCCAGCCTCCTGCAGGATGCAGGCGGGACAGAGAGCAGGGAAGAACGTGAAAGGGCCCTGAGAGTGCCACCGTGTGTCGCCATCGGCTCACATCCCGCACGGACAGCTGAGGACGAAGTCACGAACGAAGGAGAAATGCAGACATGTACAAACCTTTCAACCAAGGTTTCAGTAAGGTGTTTTTAACACAGTGGTTGTACATTCTTCCAAAAGGAGTGCTTAGCAATACAAGCTGGAACAATGGTGCTTTCAGAAATACACAGGTGCTGCCTTCTCCTTTTGGGGGGAAATAAAAGGTACTTGTCTATTTTTATTTTTGATTTTGTTTAAGAAAGATTTTCTGTGATTTTTCCTCCTCCCCTACTTAATCCCTATGTCCCTGTATGATGTACAGTGAAATAATGTCTTCAGTCATCAAATAAAAAAAAGGATAGTTTTATTTACTGCAGCTGGATCTATTCTTTCATACTTCTAAATTCTAGCACATACTCTTCATGCACAGTCACTTCACACGTGTCTTGCATGAAATATGCTAAACCTCCTTCAGCTCTTCAATTCAATCACAGAAACCCAGGTGGGAGGTTCCTATGAAAACCTGCCACCCCTGGCACTGTTTATGCTGCCAGTATCTCTAAAGGTAAAATCACAGGCTCACCATGAATAACTCATGAGGAATAACCACTTCATTTTTTGACTTCAATTTGTGTTGCATTTGTAATTCCATATGAAGCCCATTGCAGCTTGCCTTGTTATATGTCACATTAAAATAAAAGGCTAGTAGCCACTGTCAGCAGAATTTTAAGTCCTATAAATATGCAGTTTTCCTATAAAAGATTACAAGTCCCCAAATTAATAATTTTTTAAAATATATGGCTGATGGCCAGAACAGCAGAAGGCAGCCATTAGGTGGCCCAAGTTGTCTTTTTTAAGATACTTAGTTTTTAGAGGAAAATGTGCAATGTGGGTATTCTGTTCCTCTCTTTATAAATTAAATTAATTTTGGTTTGACTTTACCTCTCTGAACTTTATTCTCTCTTCAAGACAATGATGAAACCACCCTATGATATTTCTTTTTTTCTCATTATTGGCTGTCCAAATTTTCCTATACAAGCTTTGGCACATTTGTTTTAAGCACTGATTTTTCTCCTAGCCCTTAACTGTGTGCTCATGCTTCAAACACTTGATGCCATGTGACCACAGAGAGAAATAACAAGATCCATGGAGAATTTCGTTTTGCATGTAACATGTAAGATAACACTAAAGGAAAAAGTAAAAGTATAATGTTTGCTTCAAAAGGAGTTCTTGAAAAAAATAGTAGTTAAACCTACCTCAAACCAAAGTCACCAAAATTGGCAAGTGCAAAGAATTGCATTTGTGAACAAATCCAGAAGATGCCACACAAGGTGAGCGGCTTGGGAACACATAAAGGGATTTTCAAAAGTTTTTGAATTAGGTCGGTTTCTACTGACTTGGAGCAGAGTCCTCAAAAGTACTCCTTAGGTAGTGGAACAAATAAAACACTAGTAAAAAAACTGTAGTTTCACCAGCAAACTTTTATTTTGACTATAAAGTGTGTAAAACTGCTGAAAAGGAAAAAATCTCACCTGATAACAGAATGAAAATATTGTTTTCTGTACGTAATGCATAAACATATGAATCAAAAGAAGCAAACCCCCCCCCACATTTAAATATAACTGTGAAGTGCTTTAGAAAATATAGTCTGAAAAATGCATAAAATTCTACAATAGAAGGAAATTCATGTAGGAGCAAAAATATGCATATGCAAAATTCAAATAAGAATTATTACAATCAAACAAATTCCAACATTGAGAGTCAATTCAATGCAGAATCTCTATAAGTGGACATTTTAAGATTGTGACAGATTTTCTGCTTTCGAGCTGACTCACAAGTTTTAACTTAAAGAACAGAAGAAAAACTTCTCAGGCCCATTGTAATTCCTTATGGGATGCATAGGTTAATTTAATTCTCAATTCCAAATCTTACACAAGAATGGAAAAGAGGTACTTGACAAATGGTAGACTGTACACTGGAACATACCAGAGATTGGATTTTTAGTAACAGCACATTCAAGTAAAATAAAGATTTGGAAAATAAAGACAGGATTATGAATTTAAAATAAAGATGTATTGACTATGGTGATACAGAAAAAAGATTTTGAATAAAGCTAGAAGATACAGTGCAAAGAGACTGAGAGGTTTCACAAGCCACTGTCAGTGTGCCAACAATTTTAACCAGATGCTCCTGAAATCTTGGTGAAATCCCAAGTAAATCTTGTTCTCATCTCCTTCAGGTTCAGCATCATAAAATTCTGTGAGATTTATTGAGCAGAAGACTAGTGAAAATCTTTTACCCACCATGATCTCTGTCATCACTTCTAGTTCTGGAGGTTTAATTGCAGGGTGATAAATATATATTTTAACTCCTCAGTTACTTCAGTATAGGCAGGAACCCAGAGAAAATCATAATGAGAACCAGTTTATAGACTTTTTTTGGTTGGACAAGAACTTCAAGATCATTGAGTCTGACTCTTAACCTGGCACTGCCAACAAATTTGGTGGCCTTCTGGCAGGGTTGTAGTGGTGATGGAGGAAGGAAGAGGAAATGACATCATCTATCTGGACAAAGAATTTGACACTGTCCTACACATCCTTGCCTGTAAACTGGAGAGATGTGGATTTGACAGACAGACAGACAGACCACACTAAAAGAGTTGAGGTCACTGACTCAATATCCAAGTGGAGGCCAGTTCCTCAAGGGTCCATATTGGGACTGTTTAGTCTTTGCTGGTGCCATGGACCATGGGATCAGGTGCATCCTCAGCAAGTTTGCCAACGACACCAAGCTGTGTGGTGGGATCAACGTGCTGGGGGAAGGGATGGGACAGAGGCTCGAGAAGCGAGTTCATGGGAACCTCATGAGCTTCAGCAAGGCCAAGGTCCTGCGCCTGGGACTGGTGATGGGTTGGGATAATCCTCAGCATCCATCCATCCATCCATCCATCCATCCATCCATCCATCCATCCATCCATCCATCCATCCATCCATCCAGACTCCCCAGTTTACAGAGCCTTCCTATCCTCCAGCAGATGAACACTCTCACCCAGCTTGGTGTTGTCTGCAATTGACTGAGGGTGCCCTCAATCCCCTCATTCAGGTCACTGATAAAGACACTGAACAGGATCAACCCCAATTCTGAGCCTTGGGGAACCCCACTAGTGACCAGAGGCCAGCTGGATTTACACCATTCACCATCACTCTATTAGCAAGAATTCATAACACTGCTGCCAAATATTGAGCTAGGAGATAGATGTATTACACAGCTATAGATTATGTACACATATAATTAATATAAGAGTTTATATATGTTTTTTGCCTCAGCCATCACTGGGTTCAAGCAAGTTAGTATGAACTGCTGCCAAAAAATCTTGAATGTTTCACAAAGGCCGAAGTCTCTATAGCCAAAGAAGCTCTAGAGCACTATTTGGAGCTCCCAAATTATGTATGAAACCAAGGCTAAGGAGGATTACACTACATTTTGTGTCCTTGAATACTTCGTCATGATCTGAGCTCATCCAGAGCCAAGCAAAGATATACAACAAAATTTGTTTTCCTTCAAATATGAAAAGTGTCAGCAGATGGTATTTTGAAGGTTACTTGAAGGACAGAAGGAAAAAGAAACCAAGTTTCCCAAGAAACATTTGTTTCAGAGACAGCAGTGTTAATTCATCCTGGCAAAACACAGAAGTTGAGCTTTACATACAAAGGCTGCATTTTTGCAAATGTTGTTAAATTGCTTAGATAATTGTGTGAAATGTGTTTGCTTGACCTGCTCATCACTGTATTATTTTTTGGCCATGTAACCTCTGCTTCCTTTATACTTAAAAAATGCAGTTGCTGCATCTCCTCTGCTCACGGGCCACAGGTAGAGAAAAAATATCTATATTTTGTAGGGCAGGTTCCTCCTGTGGGATTTCCTACAGCTTCAGTTTTATTCCCTCCCTTCAATTTTTTGTTACTCCTGTTCTCTTTTGCCTGCTCTCTGTGCATTCAAAAGCATGAGTAAACCTGACAGCTTCAGACAATGAACAAAACAAAATTTCTGGAGTCACTATGAAACTGGAAGAAAGAAAATCAAGTAAGTGGTGAAATTATTACCTAGAGTCCTTTAGAATGCCATCAGCCTTTTTCCTCCTGGGAGAGTTAGAGAGGAAGAGAAAAATGAAAATTCCTACAGTTCCTAAAGTTCAGGGAAACATTTCTTGAATAAAAGTGATTAACTCCTACTTGGGCGGTAAGTTTATCTGCATTCAGAGAATGCATTAATTTCCATAAATTATATACATATTAAGACCAAGGTTTTGCATTTAGTTGGCTTTGTTTGTTTGTTTTTTAATCCAGATTGTAGAGCTCCAGGTTTAGGAAGCACAAGCCTGACTTCAGCTGGGGTTAAAATCCAACCCCCCAAATTCAGCCAACCCACCCTGACTTCTCCCCAGAGCCCACTGCAGTGGCTTTGCTTTGTGCCTCTCCTGTCTCCTGTCTGCAGCTGCATCCTCCCTCTCGTGATTTGACACAGAATGAAAGGCTGACATTTTTGACAGAGCCACAAACAGAAAGTATGCAAAATATTTCCATTTCCATCCATCCTGTTTCAGATGTACATGGCCACACAATAATGTAAAAAGTTATTTTTCATCCACTTAATACATTTCCATTGAACTGAACCTTAAATGCTGCAAACCAAAAATATAAGGAAGGAAGAAAGCAACCAGTCATCATGTTCTGTGATTCATTCAGTGACAGCTGCATACAATTCAGAAATGAAAGAATACAAAACACCAAGGTATGTCATTGAGAATCCTTCAAACATTCAGACTGGAGACAGAATATATTTACATTAAAACTGCAGTAAGCAATTAAATGCATTCGTGTTTATAGAATAGCAGACTAAAAGAAAACTGCTAAAAGACATGTAGACTCCAATCTTTTTGGCTACAACCTTATTTTGGTTTAGAATCTGTAATATTTGTTAGCAATTAATATTTGAAAACCACATTTCCTTACAGTATCCTGAAGCTTGAATTTTCCACTTAAATACCAACCATCACAAAGTCAGGTTTAAACTTGTTCTCCATGGCTTACACCCACCTATGTGCACAGAGGTGATTTAAACATCCATCCAGTACAATCAAATTGTAGTGGACATATCAGGTTTCAGGAAAAATTTGCATGACTTGGTACATCCGGAATCTATGAAAAACTCAATATGAACACACCCCAAATCAGCAATGTTTTGATTTCTCAGTTACTTTTCTTGTTCTAACATTTCACATTGAAGCAGTATTACTACTGCATTGGTAAAACGCAAGATTAAGAACTGATTTTATGTAGTCTGTGTGGAGAAACAAGTTTATAAAATGCTAATTTAGCCAGTGGGGTTTTTACAAGATTTTACAAAATGTTTACAAGATTTTACAAAATATTTACAAGATAAACATTTCAGAAAAAAAAGAAAAAAATTGAATGTACATAGAAATGAAAAATAACATTTCACCCTTGCAAAAAAGAAGATCCAAAATACTTTGTGTGATTATCCATTAATTAAAACCCCCACTTATTTAACAAAGTTATGCATACCTAACATCTGTCATAGCCCACAATCATAAAATGTAAGGGAAGGATAGATAATCAATCCTGTTTCTGTATCACAGTGCTCTTTTAACATTGAAACCAGATCCAGCTTAAGGTAAGAAAATTGGTTCTCAAAACATTGCCAGGCTGCACTGCTGCCCAATTGTACCTGGGATGCTGCTGAAGCTTTTACTAACCACAGGTGAGTCCCTCCTCCCCTGGGGACAAACATCATTGCAGGGGACATGAATGGTGCCTGAAAATGAGATGTTACCACAACACATTCTTTTATAACATACATAAAACACAATATAATAATAAACACAAAATCTTAGCAATATTATCTTACAATAATTATCCAAGAAAGGCAGTATTTCTGCAAATACCACCATGCAAACGAAAGAGATTTGAAGAAAGAAAATAGAAAAAAGTAACTCTCAAGAACAAAATCAGAAACACAGACTGTTGTGCTGTGAGAATACACATGGCTGGGTCAGCTCTTGTTCTGCTGGGCCAGTTATGCCTGGGCTGTAATCCTTGTACTGAAAGGATGTTTTGCACTCCACCATGTGGACAGCAGGAGATCTGCTGCAGCCTCGGGAAAGCTTCCCTCTGAGGAAGTTTCTGTACTCTCTTTAGGCAAACTGAGTAGTTCTCTACGTTGCTATTTAAAGAAAATCCCAACATGTGCTTAATAGGTGATAAAGCAACTTGACATAAAATATAAAAGTCTGACCCGGAACTAGGATAAAGCTTAAAGAGCTTTTAAAAAAGGTTTAAAAAAAATTGTCAAAGTTATTTCACTTCTGAGTCTTGTTGCATGTAAACAAACCCAAAGCAGAATAAAAGGCCTTATGCTACTGGAAAAAAAAATAATCCCTCGTGTTTATTTCCTTGCAGTGCTTACTGCAGCATGAACTGCTCAAAACAGATATAAAACTGATAAGCAAATTGCAAAAGAGATTAGCATCCCCTCTTCCCTCCCTGGCCTCCTGCCCAAAAACTAAGACAACATCAGTCTGAAACTGCAAAGAAATTTCAGGGGCCAAACCTGAAAAGCATGCAGACACATGTTTCCAGCTACTTTCCACTTTCAATTCTAAAAATGTGAATTAGGAGCAAACCAGTGTGAAGTAAAGTTAAGCAGGGATTAGCTCTGCTCTACCCTAGTGAAGAAAGTGGCATCTTAAAATAGGTACTCAGATAGCCCATATAAAAAATTACCCGTTTTCTCACATGAGAAAATTAAAGTGGGCTTTTTAGCAAAATAAAAATAAAAATAATGCAACAAGATAATTACCAAAGTTACCTGAAAATCAACTGAAAGCATTCAAATACATTTTAGAAAGACCTTTCTCTTTAAGCCTATAAAAAGAAAAAGGCATCTGTAGGAAACATAGATGAAAAAATAAAACTTCCTCAAATATAAAAAGTGTTCTGCTTCCCAATAATTTCAAGTAAATTAAAATACAGCAATTGCATCTGGCAGATAACAGATGCTGGGTTTCAGCAAGCTAAAAGCCCCAAAATATACAGATACCACCAAAGTGGTGCAATGGTCTATGTACAGCCTTCCAGGATGGGGCTGCTTGGGAACCTCTAAGTCACTCAAGTACTAATTCAAGACAGCACCCTTTTCAATATTATCACAGAAAATGAAGTTCAAAATTACCTTCTGAAGTAAAAAATGTTTAGATTATACATATATTGGAATTACTAGAGAAGTAACAAAAAAAAAAAAAAAACCAAAAACCCAAAAAAACCAAAACCAAAAAGAAACAGAAAATGTTTATGCAAGATACCTGACCAGCAGTTCCTTTCAGAGAATGGACACCAGTATGTGGGGCTGCTCCTCTGGTGTCCATGTTTAGACACTGGGATGTGCTGGTGCCAGGCTGTGCTCTCTGGTTGGGCCATGGCAGCAGTCGGTGCCTCAGTGCCCTGTCTCAAGCTGCCTCACCATTCCCAGCCCTCCCACAGCCCCAGAGCTCTGAGGACCAGGACTGGAAGGGTGATCGGTTCCACAGGGCAAACCAGAACATGCTCCATGGGCACAGCAGCTCTGCAGTGGGAGCAGCTTGTGTTGAGCTGAGCTCAGGCAGGACCATGTGTCCCAAATGCACCTTCACCCCAGAAGGACAGTGCTGCCCACAGAGCAGGGGCTGTGCTGGCCTGGAAAAGGGACAGCCATTGGACAGACATCCTGAGGAGTGAGGGCTAAGAAGAACAGGAGGTGTAAGGACTGGGTTTGCCTGTGGGCTTTAGACCCCATTCTCACAAGGAAAGATAAAGCACCCTGACTCCCCAAGGCGTCCCCAGCTGCAGGGTGTAGTGCAGCTCCTTCAGGAAATAGTTTCATGGTGTGCCACAGGTTTTCTGCCATCTTCATTCCTGCTGCCCTCTCCTGTCCCAGGTGCTTACTCTCAGCCTTCCATCCCTGTGTTTC
Organism: Ammospiza nelsoni; assembly: GCF_027579445.1. NCBI lineage: Eukaryota > Metazoa > Chordata > Aves > Passeriformes > Passerellidae > Ammospiza > Ammospiza nelsoni. The sequence goes on from NC_080635.1 coordinate 97,348,144, forward strand.
CTTTAACGTCCTTTTGTAGCAAGCACCTTCTCTCCTCCAAACACCTAACTGATGAACATGTCAGGGATCTGTGCTTTCCCTTTCAGAAAGTGTCCTGAGTGCCCCAGCTGCTGCCTGAGTTAATTCGGTCACTTCTTGCTCTCATCTTGTTCCTCTGCTCTGGACGCAAGTGCTAGGAACTATTTAGAACAAATGCCAATGTGCATCTCTTGCTAGAGAATCCCACCAGTCATTCCTTAACTGCTTTTGAGCAAAACCCAGAATTCAGCCAGATTCATGTATCACAACAGCTTCTCTGGAAGCCAGGACTTTCAATTTGACAATACTTCCCTGGTAGCTCAGTACTGCTCAAGCACAGTTATCAAAACTACTTCCCTGCCTAATGTGGGAGAGTGACTGCCTTCCAAACAATGGGATAAAAGCCCTCAGTATGGCTTTGTACTACAGGAGCATTTTGCAGTTGTGGGCTATAGATGTTTGTGTTCTCTAAGCAGCACCTTCGCTTTCTATTGCCCTGTACAAAATTCCACAGGACTAACTTAGGGTCATCTGTTTCCTAATAACCAGAAGTGAAATTTTGGCCACTCCTACTCACTCCTTTTCAGGATCATCTGTGTGATCAATTTTCTTCAGATTTTCTTTTGCTCAACCATTTGAACTCTACATGATTTATACATTGTTCTGTTTCGTTCATCATTGACATTTTCTGTTACTGCAGCCTTTACTAAATGACTGAAAACTGGATGCTGTTGCTCTCAGCAGTACACCTTTCTAGGAGAGTTTTGTATTTTTTTCCGAATTTCTCTTGAACTCAAAAAATTTTGTGTCACCAGTAAATAGGATCTGTGAATTGTGTACTGTACAGATTCCATGTTCTTCTCAAGCTGATTTCAGCATGTGACTATTGCAGGAGGAAGAAGAAAACAGTGCCATCACCAAGATTAGAGGCTTGTGAAGTTCCATTGTTGGAATATGCACTCACCAGCCTCTGCTCTAAAGCAAGGGGTCACCTTTGCTGTAGCAGACTTAATAGCAGAGTAGCTTGATTCCAGACCTTAGTAGCCTTATTCAGTCCACCTAATGGTTAGAAGGTGTGCCAGCTCTCAGTCCAGAGCACTGTCAGCAGCCTCTTGCATTTAATATCTGGGGTGTGTGTAACCACGACTGAAGGAACACACAAGCCCCCAGCTGGGACTAATTCCAGTCAGGAGAGACACTTCTGGAGCTACAGCCGGTGATCTTCCAGTCAGTCTGAAGCTCCCTGTAGGACGGGATAAGGAGACCACAAACACATCTTTGTTTCCTTTTTTGCCATCTTGGATGTGCCTGTAATGGTGGGCAGCATTCCTGGAGCAAGGCAGACCCTTTTCAGAAGGTGTGTTGGAGCCTCCTTGGGGAACATGAATGTTGAGTCTGAACAGAGTTCCCAGTGCTCCAGCTCAGGTCCTGCATTCGCCGTGAACGAGTACTCTTTGTGACTTCAGAAATCTATTTTTTCCATTGAAAATTCACCACCAGCAAGAAAAATAAAGCCAGCTTACATATGAAGGCATACATAATGTCTTAAGTTATAATAAAATTTTTTTTTTTTTGAAGAAAGAAGTTTATGAAAATTATTTGGGCCTATTTTCTGTTCTAAGCAAAATAAATAAGAGAAACAACACATGGAATGCACTCTGGAAAATACATGACATCATGTCATCATTATGACACTGCAAATAACATAGAAAAAGGCTCAATTTTGTGCCTTACAAATTATCTATATACCATGCAGTGTCGAGAGAAAAAAAATAATGCACCAAATATTTCAAAAAATTAAATAAACTTATTGGAAAGAGTGAAAAGTGACCGTGAACCCAAGTGTCAGGGGGAGGGATTTTATTTTCTGCTGGTGCGTGAGCGAGTCTGTGACACATGGTAGTAGCAATCCGCCGGGTTGCACCTCCCGCTGGCTCCAGGCGGCCCCTGCGGTCCCGGGGAGCCCGATGCTCCTGGTGGGCCTGGCAGGCCTGCAGCTGGCAAAACAAAGCTACAATTAGCAGGGTCCTCACCAGAGCACGAGCAGTGCCCTGCTTTCCATCACCCACATCAGGTGCGCTCCAGCACATCCGCAAGGAGGCAGGTGGGGCTGACCTCACGCTGCGATCCGGCTCGGGAGGAAAAGCAGGAGTGCAAAACCAGGAGAAAGGCCTGTTAGTTCATAAATAACAATAGCAGAAATAGATCTGGAGACTTGTACCTGCAGGGCCAGGCGGTCCAGGGTTACCAGGCAGTCCAATTCCAGGCTCGCCTCTTTCCCCTTTCTGTCCTCTATAACCTACACAGAATAAAGATATGAAGATAAGAGCACCCTCTTATTTTAGGTAGGAATTTTCTGTATATCTTGTTGACATGAAATTACCAAGACAAATATAATTGAGAAAGCACATGCTCAGTTCTCTTCTTCAGAATTCTTTTTTTTTTTTCGAAACCACTCTTAAGTTTATAAGTTCCTTCTGGAAAATATGAGCATTTCTAGCTCTAACTGTTACATCATCTGTCAAAGGGCTCTTGCTTTGTTCACTAGCTTGACCCTTCCCCAAGATTTTAAGTTACCTGAAATTCCTCTAATAAAGAGCCAAATGCAGATTTTACTCTCTCTGTTCTGCATAAATCCTTACACTTGCACTTTTAGGACTTTTTGTAAAGTGGTAGTTTTATGATTAGACATTCTCCTGTATGTGAGAGAAGTCCCACTCCCTGGCCACTTCTTTTTCCTTGAACTGTTTTTAAAAGTTTTATTAGTTGGAATCTTTAGAGCAGAGGACTTATTGCCACAGTAAAATATTTTCCCGATTATTTTAAGTTAAGAGTGTACCTTTATTATGCAGGAGAAAGGATGAAGGCATTTTTAGAGGAGACACCTGCCACAAACCCTTACTTCAAAAGGGCTTACAAGGAAACACTTCTGTACCCAGCACTTCAGATGCTGGCATGTAAGGTGACAAAAGTTTAGGGTTAATTTGCTGATTTCTGGTCACATTTGGAATGAAAATCTTCCTGCTTCAAGGACCAGTATATTTTTAGCATCACCTATGCCATACAATAAACTATTGAGTTCCTCCTCTTGTGAAGAACTGTTACTTAGTTTGAATTAAAAGAGAAGAGCACAGCCATGCCAATCCACCTGATGTCCCATGAAGATTAACTGGCACTGACAGGTGGATGGCAAAGGCTCTCTTTCCAGTGTGGTATGGTCTATGCAACACTGCTACCTTACAGGATATTCCAGAAGGAAATTACTTTGAGGGCTGTGGGTACCAATTCAGGGTTGCCACAACAGACACAATGCAGCAGGAATGGTACACGGAGCATTCAAGCTTTCTGTTACACACAAGCTCATTATACACTTCAGTAGAAAGTCTGCTATCTGTTGCAATCATTCCAGCATGCAAAACAGAGCATCAATCATCTTACTCCTCTCAGCACCACAACAAGGAAATTACAGTGAGGCAAGAATGTTATAAAATGCATGCAGGGTGCTATACATAACACAACTAAAGGAAATCAACAGTTTAAAATCTCACAGAAACCCAAATTCAAATTAACCATGCATTCTGGTCACTGAGTTATGTTAAGCAGAATTGTACAAGGCATACACACACACAAGCTATAAAGACTAAGAAAAAGGAATATGGAGGTATTTGTATTGGATTTTGAATCTTGGATTTACTCTCCAATGACCACAGTAATATTTATAACTACACCAAGTTGGTTTGTTCTGAAAAATCTTGTGCAACTTCTAGTATTGCTGCTTTTTGCAAAGCTCAATAATACAACTACAGAATCCATTACATGCCCTATTTATTTTATATTTCTCAATGTTTTTTAATTTACAGTCAACAGTTACAATGCATTTCCCACTACAAATCCAGTTAACTCTAATTTTACAGTGGACTTCTGCCACTAATGATTTGTTTTGCATTTCTTTAGTTATGGAGAAGAGAGAGAAATCAAAGGTACTATACATCACATTTACAATCTCCATGATAAACATTACTGCAGGTCTTTGACACACCATAATTGAAAACAACTGAGATAGACTGAATGATTCTGTAAACATCACTGGAACACAAGAAAATAAGGAAAAAAGCCGCTACAATAGGACAAAGAGCAGCATGGTTTAGTGATAAACCCTTATTCACTGTATCCAAATACACATGCAAGGGTGTAGTTTTTACATGGTGGCAGGTAAGTTCTGCTAGCACTGAAGTTTAATACAAAAATTCCCAAATACCTTGTCTAACAATAAGGCTTTATTTGATAGAACGCAAGAATTTTAATAAACAGACTTATATGTAAACAATGTGAACAATGTAAGGTGTAATTCTGGCAGAAAAATATTTGATTTTTAATGAGGTATATTTTGCTCAGAAGCAAGGCCATGATTACACCTCTAGAGGATAATATCACCTTCTTTCTGAGCTTAGACTGACAAACTCACACACAGTCAAAGGAAAATATTACCATACACACCAAACAGATTTATCATTTTTAATGTAAAGGCACATATAAGATGCTATCTACTTTTCCTGGTAGAATTAAAATTTCAGTAAGAGGCACCTGCTTAATTAAAAAAGTAACTGTTTTAGCAGAACCTTTCACTCAGGTCCTAGAAGTTTTGTTGTGATTTCTGTAACCCCAAATGTTACAAACACATACCCAACGTGGGCAGTACAGTAAACACTTGGTAGCAGTATATAGCAAGTTTGTGTTCATACAGATAAGCTTTTGCTCATAGATGAGGAGTCACAGCTGGAATTCCGCTCTCAGTTTGGTGCTTGCCACAAACAGCACAATCAGAAGTGTCACTACTGCTACAGCCTCAGCTCTACATGGAAATGACAGAAGTTCATGTCCATGAACTCAGAGGTGAAAGGTATTTAAACTGCTCCAGAAGCTAATGCACCCACATCATGGAGACCCTCTTCCATCAGCATGGACAATGCAGCACCTGAAACTAACATGTCAAGTATCTGAGAAATCTGAGGTTCTTTAATACAAATACAAGGCAAAGAGATGGCCCCCACAGGGAACAATGAGACCAAAGTACCCACTGTGCTTTACTGTGCAAATACTCTGTGTCCTTAAAAAAACTGCAAAGCAACAGAGAGGGTGCCAAGACGAAGCCCCCTCATCCAGCCCCCAGTACATGTTCTGACTTCCTCCTGTATGTTACAGCTGTCTAGCTGAGGGAGCAGCTGGGTTTCAAATCAAAGTAAAACAGGTTAACTTTAACCTCCACAGCAGAGAACAATTTGCAGGAGGTATCTTGAAGCCAGTGCAGCCATTTCAGAGGAATGACTGTCTATAGACAACATTCACTACAATGGGCTCCTGATGTCAGCCAAGGTTTCTACAGGCTTCCACCATACAAATAAGTAATTTTCATAAGAGACATAAACTTTACAACAGAGATTACCAATAAAGATAAGGAGCTTTCACTATTCATTGCATGGCATTTTTATTTTCTGAGCTGAGCTATTTTTTTTTTTGATTCCTTGAGGCTACCATAAGTTATGAGGACCTATAAAAATATTTTCCTCAATTTGACAGAAAGAATGAATTTTAACTAGGATAGAATCTTTTCTCTATTGAAAAAAGAAATCAAGTAATATTAACATAAGGAATCTCTGGATTGTTAAGTTATCACAAGGTGCAGTTCATCTAATGGACCAAAATTCCCTTACTATTACAATTTTAAAAATCCAATTAAGTCAGTGGAGTTAATTGAGCTAGATCCTCTTACACATGACAAGCTGTCTGTTTACAGATGGATGACACTGATATATCTTGTTTGTAAAGACTTGAAATAAACTTTCTAATTCTGTAGGAGGTTTTAAGGTATAAACATACCTTAAAACTCATGCAGAGTAAAGTCCCTCTGTTCTCCCTTAAGGACATGCTGTACTTTTTACCATTAGCCCTGCCTCAGAGCATCAGCTTGCAGGTGCATAGTTTTTGAAATGAATATATACATATATGTCTATAAAAAATCTTCCATTGGCTATCTGAATACCAATTATGTGTTTCACAATTTCAGTTGCAATTCTATTTTGCTTGCATGCTATATTTCTAATGAGACCATCCTATAAATTATATCTACCTGAACCACTGGGAAGGTTGTGAGGAACACCATGAACAACCTTGCTGAAGGCCAGCAGGTAAAAATTCTGGACTTCGTTAGAAGGGAATGAATCTCTGTATAAGAGTCTAGCAATTCCTCAAATACACTTTTTGAAAACCATGCCTGTAAGTCCAAAAGTCAATATCTTTCTTTTTTGCTTCTAAGACTAACCCACTACCTATTAGTTTGCTGTGCAGAAGGAGATTCTGTTGGAATCCACCCAAATAATTCCTGACCAGTTTCCAGGGGAACCAACACCACACTCAAGGTGTATGGAGGGACCCCTGTGAATCCTCAGATGAAGTTAAACACCGCTCCAGACACCCAGCAGCATCTGGCTGGCTCTAGCAGGCTCTGCATGCAGCATCACAAACAGGACATATCACAGAGGTCCTGTTAATTGCTTGCCACAAGCATCCACTTCTCACTGCCTGTGGGGGACAAGTGATTCCCTCTGCCACGTATTACTGCACACAGCAAATCCCTGGAGTTGGCAGTCTGGGCTACTCCCAAGTGAGAAATAGAATAAGAAGTGTCTATCAGCCTGTATCAGGACTTGTGCACACAGCATGCTACCTTAAAGGACCCAGCCACACATGCACGTAATGTGCTTCACCAAGAAGTCTTGTTTGCTATGTATTTTATGGCTGAAGACAAGCTGGAATATAAAAAGATACTTTTCAATCTGCTCAGAGATTTGAATTTCTTTTTACTCTTGGCACAAAGCTATTAACATGCACAAGCACAACTGAGGAAGGTTTGAAGGGTGTGTGTAAGTGTGTACCTCTTACAGGACAGTCTCTTATTCACAGTATAAAAAAGAGGCAAGGTAAACTTCTGGTTTTCTTTCCTTGGAAGTGTAAATTTTTGTATCTTTTTATGTATCAGAGAATTAAAGGCTTTACACTTAGCTTACCTTTTACTAATTAAAAACAAGTATTGAGCATATTGGTAAAATAAATGGAAATCCTGTGTACATGGGGCACTATTTTACTTAACTATAAGATATGGAAAAGCAGCTTTTTTTTGTTTGTTTTTTTTCAAGCATAGCTATCATCTTTTAGTCTTGATGCTCACTAGCTGGAAATGAAACCTAGTGCAGCGTTTCTCTTCCCAGAAGTGTTTGAGATTATCCAGTACATCCATCATTATTGAACAATCTGGCACTGACATTGAAGGTGACTATTTGCAGTGGTCTGAATATTTAGGTAACGATGAAGTCAGTGTTGTAAGATTCTAAGCCTTTTATTGTTTTCCTTGATGCTTTATTCTTGTTCTTCTCATTCTGAGCTCATCACATTTTTCAAGCTTCTGTCAGTGGTTTGCGCTTATCAGTGTTAGTAAGTCCTTATTCTTCTGATAGCTTTAGGATCCACACATCTTCAGCTTTGCTGGCATGTTCTTCATTCCAGTCTGACTTGCTCTGACTCCAGAGCAGACCAAACTAACAAAAGATAATAAAGAACTACCTACAGATAAACTGCAAATGACATGTTACCCACCCACAAAATATTATTCATCTATAAATTCTTTTTTCTTTCTAGTCTCTTCTCGTCTTTCTTTTAATCTCTGAAAGGCTGGCTCTACAGTAGAGCACAACTACAATGATCCTGGATCCCTCAGAGCTAATTTTGCACTAAATGACACTTTTGTGGTAAAAGTAGCTCACAGAAATGAGAGTCCGATACTGTCCAAGTGCATTGCAATGCACAAATTACTGTTTGGGGTACAGTTGATGCCTTAAGTTAGTGAAAAACTGATTACTCTGATTTCTTCTTTTATGAAAATAGGTTCCTACACCATAAGAAAAACTAATTTAGTAATATTTCAGTTTTCACTGCTTCTTCAGTTTTTTATGCCCTGTATTTTCTCAGGATATGAGCTGAGAGCAGTTGGACCAGGAGACAGAACGATTTTTTTTCTTAAAATGATGGCCTCTAAATATGAAGCTGACTCTAAATAGCAAGAGTGTTGGCATTGTTTTTCTTACTTATTCAAGTATTTTGTAGGAAAAAATACCTGCTACAGTATTTCTGTCAGATTTAGATATCTGTCAATAATTAAATTTATAACTGATTAGAATAAAATGCACTGATTAGGAGTTTTTAATCAGTAAAATCCACACATTTACTATGGGTTAATATTTAGATGTGGTCTGGAAAAACATAAGTACATAAGTTTAACAGTTAATCATTAGAAAGCTAGATAGCTAGTCCTGGCTTATTTAATAAACATTAGCAAGTGTATAAGGATTTCAAGATACAGCTAAAAGGAACATTTTTTGGAATGCCTACCTTGAATTCCACGTTCTCCTGGTGGCCCTGGCAAACCATCCTTTCCTGGTGGCCCTGGTGATCCATCTTTTCCTGGGGGCCCTGGTTTTCCATGAGCTTGGGAGGCAAGCATTGCAGCAGGCAGCTTCAGCTGGGATACAAATTGACCCATCCTTTCTTCATTAATCAAAGACACAGGAAAAGTTGGTAAGAAGTCTGCTAGCAAAAAAGGGGAAAAAATCCCAAAGCCCCAGCTAAACTTTCTGTAAGTAGGGTTTTTAATTCTTCTTAAAGTCAAGGTATTAAATGCTCCAATAAGCACTGAGACCTTCAGTTCCAACTCAGATTCATGTCTGAGTCTTTACCCTTTGAAATAATCAGAATTAATTTGTCTAAAATTTTCTGTGACTACTCTCCATTACTAACATATTCCAATATTTCAAATTATTTCTGACTGCTGTTCATGGAAGCACTTAAAACACATAGACAGAATAATTAGTACTTAACACACTGATGGAGGGCTACCTTCTATTTTTGTAACTCATATTAAGCTGCAAAGTAGAGATTAAATCCTGTGAACAGTTCTTGGAATGTGCTGGAACCTGAAAACTGTTGTAAAAAACCTGAAAGCACTCAGCAAAAATTGCTAATTGCAGATATTTCAGAATAGAAATTTTCATGCTGGTGAGATAAAGTGTCCTTGGTAATATTTTACTGTTCCTTAGAGGTAGGTAACATAGGTACTAATCTTGGCTCTGTATCACTTACACCAGATTAAAGCCCTAAGCATGCCACAATTTAGTGGGTATTTACAGTGGTAGAGTTTTAAGATATAAGAATAAAATTAGAGAAGAGTGGGCATCAAACAAAAAAGAAGGAAGGTGATAGAAAGTAAACAAAATGAAGCAATACCAAAACTGGAAGATCTGTGGGAACAGTAGCGAGGTGTAGAAAAGGGAATAGCTATAAAGACATAACTACTTTATTCCCTGTAGGCAGGGCACCTTATAATGCCTTCTTTTTGTGAATAGACTAAATATTTGTTACCATTCTATCTGAATGGGAAAAGGAAGTGACTTCACTCAAATTGCTCTTGAAATACATTATAGGTTGAACTCTGAGGGGTAGCACCCTGGGGAAAGGTGATAATGCACAAAGTGATAGCCTTGTTACAAAGCGAAAAACTGCCTGAACAGGTTAAGAAGTCTCAAGCTTTATATAATTTCTTTTATCTCTAAAAGATAGATTTGCCCACAAATATTAATGACAGAATAACAAAGCATATTGAGGACATAAGAAATGCATTTTGCTATGGAAGAGAAGCTACTGTTAAGGGGTGTTCATGAAGAAGCTTGTTTCAGAAACTGGAGTCACAGCTTTTCTACCATGACTAAAGGAATGCTGGGGAAGAAAAATATTCCCTTTTCAGAGTAAGGACTCATCTAAGAAATCTTACATAATACAAAGGCCTTGGCTGAATCTGGTACTTGCCTAAAACTGTGCCAGATGACGGTGGTCTGGCAGGGAGCTCTGGAACTCAGCAGGGATATTTGCTGAGAAAACTGCAGAGGAGCTTAGACCTATGTGACTGAAGGCTGTTGAACCTTTCTCTTATGTAGACAGTCTGCCACTAAGTGGCCAAAATAATTAGGTACATCTGTGGTCTCTGCTTTAGTAACATTTCAATACCTTAATGGTATGTAGTAGATAAACAGTATCTGCAGTGATACATGACGCATATATGTACCTACAATGACACTTATGTTTGCTGTTATGATTTGGAGAAGACTACTCTTCAGTGCTGATCTTTTACATAGGAAATACTCTGTTTAACAGATACTCTAACCTCTCCTTGCTTGAACAGAATCATGCAAGGTAGACTTGCTAAACACAGCTACAGCAACAAGGTACCTGCTAAGTCCAATGTAAGTTAGATGACATGTAAAGAAATTTAGAGCAGAATTTCAGATTTAGTTGTATAATATTTCCTATTCTTACCTTCAAATACCTTAAGAACCTCTTGTTTGATATATTTCTTTATTTCTTCAAGTGAAATTGCATCAGCCTGATGAGGAAAAAGAAAGGTGATATGTATCAGAAGGAATATGCAGAGGACAACTTATGATGCTACAAAAATAAGAAATGCTCAAATTAGCACTACCAGTATAAACCTTTCACCAACAGATAAGTGTTTTAATTTTTTTTGTTATTTATTTTACTGCAAAGGCCACTTTACTGCAAATACATTATAATATTGTAAAGATACTAGTGGCATGAAGTGGGAGAAGCACTCCCAGCTGCCAAGATGACCAGGATGTGATGAGTATGGAAGTTATCTTGCACAAGACAGCAAGGATGATCAGGAGCAAAAATCTGCTTTACTTTTGCATGGCATCTTCCAACTTCTCACCTGCCCTGGGGACTACTTGCTCTGATGCACCGCTGACCAGAACAGAACCATGGTCCCAGTAACTTCACTGGAAAAGTGTTTTAGAGCTTTACCTTACATGATTGAGGTTAAAAAGAACCCATAGTATGGATGTGTGTGCCTGTGTGCTCATGCAGAAAAATCAAGTTATCTACAATTGGCAAGCAGAATTTTATTGTCTTTCGAAATGCTGATTTCTCTTCTATCGAGAATCAATTTTGGCCACCTCCTTTTCTTTCCCAGTTGCAAAGGCTCAGACTGCAGCTCTTAATCTTATGGAAAATGTGAAAATTAACAGTACTGAGTAGCCATATTGGTATGCAGGAACTAAAGAAATAAATAATTAAAGCTTATCCATAGCAGATGTTTTAAAAAATAATTAAAAATAACTGCCTGATCATGTGGGTATATTTTTTTCACCTTAAATGAACACTGAAATGATCTGAGAGAAATCCTTAGTTTTTCTAATACTGTGCTATTTCTCAGTTGAATTTCCACTGCTCAGCTCATGTTATCTTCATAACTTGTCTGAATACACAAACAACCAAGATAAACTTATATTAGCTTACTGGAAACCCTGGGGGTCCTGGTGAGCCTGGGGGACCTTGATGACCTGGTGATCCTGGATAGCCTCTGTCTCCTGGAGGGCCAACAGGACCCACATCCCCCTTTTCTCCTGATGGGCCAGGCTTCCCTCGTTCCCCCTGGGGACCTCTGTCCCCTGGAATACCCTGATCTCCCTGTGAAAAATAAAAGCAGAAGGAAAACCATTGCACATCGTGGAACAAACCTGAACAGCCACCTGAGAATGCTAAAGAGAAAATTCTTGCCTGTTCAGAAACAGACTGAGTCATGCAGGAAAGATGATTTTCCAGGCTGAACCTTGTCTCTGAAAATATATTTTGTTTTCTTGCACTTTTGATGTTGAAGTCGACTACAAAAAATAATAGCTTGACTCTGTAGCCCACTTTTCAAGGACAGAACTTGAGCATAGAAAGGTTTTAGCCCTTATAGAAGGATCTAGGAATGTCAATTATGTCATAGGTATAATTCAGGTGCTCAGATTCACACAAGCAAAAGACACCAAGAAATCTCCTGTAACTTTCCTTAGAAGTCTACTATTTTATGTCTTCATTTACACAAAATTATACTTAATCCAAGTTATTTCCAGTACTCAAACATACTAGGAGGAAGCTGGAGAGGAATTTTTAAGAAGGACATTTAGTGACAGGACAAGGGGTAATGGCTTCAGACTGAAAGAGAGTCAGTTTAGATGAGATATTAGGAAGAAATTCTTTACTGTGAGATGCTGAGGCACTGGAACAAGCTGTCCAGAGAAGCAAGGAAATATATTAAGGCCAGGTGGGATGGGGCTTAGAGCAACCTGGTCTGATGAAAGGTCCATGGCAAGGTGGCTGGAACTTGATGATCTTTAGAGATACCTTCCAGCCCACGCCTTTCTGTGATTCTGTGATAGATAAGTTGTCAGGTTTATAACCCTGCAGAGTAGCTACAGATAGCTCTTCTACCAGAGATAAAGAAAAAGGCAAGTTTCTCTAGAATCATGGTACTGTGCCAGTGTGAAGCTGATCCTTTTCTTATAAACAATCCATGTTTTACAGGCTGCCAGTGTGTAGGAGGCAAATCAAATATTACAAGTGTTTTTTAACTGCCTCCAGTGTTTTCTTCATGTTTTGAAAAAGGTCCTTGTAAAAATTCATAAAATAGGTCATATATTCCTCCAGACTCCTCTTTAATTGTACAAAATTAAATTGTACACCATGAATTGTATAAAATTCAGGACATTTGAGTTTTGTGATCTCTGCCTAAGGTGCTGCTTTATTCAGCCTTTCTCCTTTCTAGCATTCTCCTATCTCTTGTATTTTATCTTGTACCAAATTCTGTGCAGAAGGAACTGCTGTTTTTCCTGTGTTTGTACCTGCTCTCCTCCACCAGGTTCACAATCTGTGATCAAGGTCTGGAGATAGCAACAAAAACAAGCAAGCCACTAGCACTTGTATCTGTTGAAATCTCTAGGAAACAGGTTGGTATAAAACATGTTTTCAATCTAGTTTGTCACTCAGTTTATAAAGTAGTCATAACAGTAGTGTTTAGTCACTCAAAGGATCTATAAAACTATTTCAGCCCAGGTGGCTTATTCCTTCTTAAAATGAATTCTATAAGGACATTCTTATATCAGAAAAGAAAAATTCAGGAGTTATGTTCTGTCCTTCCAATTTTGATGCTTCTCTTTTCTGTTACTACAACAGCTGGTCTCAAACTGAAGGAGCATGCTGTACAGCACTAATAATAATAATGGCTGCAAGAAAACCTTGACTATATTTTCTGTACTCATTACAATCTCTATCACAAATGCAGGCCTGTGTCCTTAAAGGCAAAACCAGAACCTTGCAAACAGTTAATTTTTTAAGGGATAGTTGTAGTAATTGTTAAATCCTCATGTCTCTTCAGTGTCATAAAGCATAAATGTGGCAGCCATGTGATTAGGACATCAGGACTTTGGGAATGTTATAAGAAGACTGTGTTTCATATATATATATATAAACACACCTCTCACCTCCCATAATCATTCCTGCCCACCATGGCCTTGTTCCCACAATCAGAACTGTCTGAAGAGTTTGGGAAGCAGTCAGGTATTGCACTGGCATTCCTGCTGCCTAAGTGTGACAAGCTTGTTTTACATAAAACATGATTTGTGTCTGTGACATAGAAAGGAGGACAACAGGGCAAGTTCATGGCTTTTGTAAAATCTGACAACAGCATAACTGGATTATCTGCTTTCCATTTTCAGCCTATTGATCAATTTACAGTGTCCAGGCCAACTGTGTTAGAAAGTCTGTAAAATGCGTTTTTACTCTAAATGCAGAAGCCAAATCAACTCTAATTCCTTGAAGTGGTGTCTAGGACCTAAACCTCTTAGATTTTTAGGTGACTGCTTGAAGTTCACAGAGAACTAATTTCTTGATTTTGCCTATAAGATAGGTGCTGATGAGATGTTTATATGCTCAGTGAAAAGAGAAAAGTTATCATAACAGGGACTTACACGTTCTCCTTTGGGTCCTCTGTCTCCTGGTCTCCCCACAGCACCCTGAAATGTGGTTTTTGAAAAAAGGTAAACTTATCAGTTAAAGGCTTTATTGTGTATTCATGTGTTAGCAGAATGCAAAGCAACTGCCTAAGATTAACAGCTGTGGTTTCTGTGAGGAATAAAATGAATAAACACATGTTTTCTTACCGGAGGACCTGGCAATCCATCTTTTCCATTGATTCCCTAGGAAAAAAATTAATATGTTTATGTGTTTTTAAAGTATAAAGGGTAAAGCTCAGTGTTTAGTGCCATATCAGTAAATGCTCCGAAGCTTCAGAAGAAGCAGTTTGTGTGGCTACAATATAGAAATACAAAGAGCATCATGATGTGCACCAAATCTAATGATCATCCAACTTTAAATAACAAATTATAGGGAAACTTTGCAAATTTGGAATATTTGTACATGCACATGCACTTTTTCAGTAGCAGCTAGCCATAATACAACCATGGGAGAGAGTTCTTTTATTCTAGATATTAGCCCTGGTGCTGAATTACCCTTCTGCTCTTGCAGAGATTATGCCTTACTATTACAAATCCAGAACCATTCTTTGGTTGTCAGGACTTGCAGCATAGCACAGTTTTGGTCTCATGGGTTAAAGCCATTTCCTTCCCCTGAGAAGGTGGCTGCACTCATAGCAACTGCTGGAAACTGTTCCAGGCCCACATTATCTTCCAGACTGGAATGTGGCATGATCTGAGAGTCCTGGGTGGTATGGGCCAAGATAATGTCAGAGAGTATATTAACAATTGTACAATGCCAGATAATTGCAAGATAAAGACTCTGGCAGTGTTTAATTTAGTAGGATATTTATGGGTCTGCACATGTAGCAAACTCACAGCTGTGAGTGAGAAAGGATGACTTGTATGAGCAGAGACAGCAGGAATATTTCTTTCTCCTCATATACTGCAAAGTGGAGCTTGGCACAGATTAGGCACCTTGGGCTAATTTGCTGCTGTAACTACAGAAACTGTGTCCACTTTGCAGGCAGAAGTGTAAAGTGGAGATGTGCTGACAAGCTGCAAAGCTCTGCTGCTCATGCTCATCCCCAAAACACCAAGGTTCAGGGGAGATAATGAGTCCTGCACTACCCTGGCTGAACCCCTTCTGGAATATAAACTAGGTTTGTTCAACCAGCTCAGACAGGGCTGGCTACACTGCTGTCACACTTTTATTACATAAAGGGAGCAGATTAGACATCTCCTAAGTGAACAGTAAATGCCTCAGCTGCCACAGTGATGCTGTGCTGCATCACCTATATACAGAAGAGTCTCAAAGTTTATTCAGTCATGAAGCCCACGCTTCTCTGTCTAAACTGAAACTGAGAACCTGTTCTGTCACCCCATCCTTTACTGACTGTGCTGAGTGTCTGGGTTCACATTCTCCCCCTGGAAAAAGTACAAGAGGAAACTTTATGTCAGCAAGATCCAAATGACCTTCATAAGACCTTTAAAGGCAACATCTTAGTAAGATTAACTATTAAAACACCACAATACCAGGAATAATTCTTTTTTAGATGGTTAATATTAAGCAGTGCAGCTCTGTGTGTTCTTCACATGTTACCTACTCTAACACAAAGCAAGATGCAATGTCCTTTCTTTTGTAACTTCTGATAAACTAATCCACCTCTTTTTGTAGCAAGTTATAAATTCAGTATAAAATTTCTTACTGGTTTTCCTTGTGGCCCTTCTGGACCAGGGAAGCCTATATCTCCTATAGGTCCTCTTTCACCCTAAGGAAGAAGAAAACACACATGAAAACACTGCATGAAAAACCTTGCATTAGGTGTTTGAAATATTTGTTTGCTATTGTAAGAATCCAGAACTCAAATGTGTACTTACAGGTTCTCCTGGCAAGCCTGGGGACCCAGGAGATCCTGGCTTTCCCTGCAAAAAGAGAATATTACACATTCATATTATTAGGAAGCCAAATGAAATGTATCTCTATATAAAAAAATAAGAGAGTATATATATGTGGGAGAAATATTCAAGGTATTGCTCATTAATGCTTTAAGAAAGGAAAAAGAAATATTTCACCAGATTTTTGTCATATTTAATGAACAGGCTCTTGTTTTAAATGTTACTTAGTCACTTGGTTTTGCTTATCCTTCTTGAATACTAAGATGCTTTTATGAAATTTTTTTTACACCACCATGATTTTCATCTTGAGAAGTCATAGTCAGATCAAGGTTTTTTAGTGTGTATGTAAAATCAAGGTTTTTTCCTTCAGGTAATTTCTAGTCCCAATTTTTTTTTTTTTTTGTATATGACTTTATTACTCACTTAACACCTTTTGCAAATTTTCTTGTTGTTTTGATCATTTCTATTGTCATTTCATGTTTACCCTGCCAGAATTCACAATCCTCTCTTATGACATCATTTAAATGTTGATTTTAAGTGTCCCTTTAGGATGCTGTTATGGTTTTGGCAAACCACCACAGATGCCCTTCTTTTAACAACTTGGACCTACATTTCCTGAAGTATCCTTAGAGCAGATCCTCAGGTGACTTTGTACAAGTGAGAGACCAAACCCATCAGCACCAGGGACAACTCTGGGAACAGCAGCACTGAGGGTTTGTGCTGAAATGGGCACTGGGGGCAATGCTTGCAGGATCTCAGTCCAAGCTGCCCTGACAATCTCAGCAATCTCAGCAAAACACCAAAGTGAAAATAAGAGGTTTCCATTCCCAGATGGGGAAGAGGGTTCACTATTCAATCTAGGGAATGATGACAGGTACAGAAGACAAATTCTTTTCCAGCAAGATATGTGGATATGTCTCAAAATCCTCCTAGACTACTGAAAAAAAATTTGTCTCTCATATCTACTAGTTTGTTGATTAAAACTCCTTAACATAATTGTGAAAAAATCCAATTTATTTCAGGGGAAAATATTTTATTCCACTGGATTCTATCAGAACTAAATATAGTCAACAGAATGTAGCTTCACCCCTGAAGAAGGGGACTCATTAAATATTTCTTATCCAACTTGAATAGAGAACATCCAATAACTTGGGAAATTCATAACAGTGGGAAATTCACAGGAAATGCACAACTGTGCAGTGTCATTATTAACAGTGCAAAATCTCTTTCAGAACAACAAGCTTTGAAATTCTTACATCTGCTATAAAGCTCAGAGAAATACTTTCCCCCT
The DNA here is from genome assembly GCF_027579445.1 of Ammospiza nelsoni. Classification (NCBI taxonomy): domain Eukaryota; kingdom Metazoa; phylum Chordata; class Aves; order Passeriformes; family Passerellidae; genus Ammospiza; species Ammospiza nelsoni. The sequence goes on from NC_080635.1 coordinate 97,365,268, forward strand.
TAAATGTGCAATTCTTTTAGGAAAACTCAATGAAATTAGGCTATTTAAGATGATGTTCTCTTGGAACTCACAGTAAATAGACTAAATCAGTGGCTAATGGAAATGGGAATGTGTAGACACATACTTCTCTTTTATTTCATGAAACACATTTATAATTTAAACAGTTCCTGAATGTATTGGTAGCTGCCAAAATTTAATAATAAATCTATTTGCATATAAATAACTCTGTATTGCCTCCTGAAATATGGATAAACTTTTTTATTAAACAGTAAATGAAATCTAATATCTTCATTTCCTTTAGGAACATAAATGAATAATTATAATTTCAATTTATTATTAGTTACTTTTACTTTCACCTACAACAAAGTTCCTCTATGACTTTCAGAAACTCCTCTGAATATCATATGTAAATAGCTGACAAAGCATTCTCCTAGAGCAAATGTTTGATTGACTTGATATGCAGATCCCTGTGGGCTGCAATAAATAATGTTCATGATTTTCCTTTGTGATAGAAAGATGCTCAGAAATTTGTGCATGCCCAGGAACACAAAAAATGTCTTTATCTATATTAAACAGAGGCAATGGGAAGGATCTCACGTTTCTTAACTAAGCATATGCAGCTTTGAATTCCAGCTTTATCATGCATTCACTTCACTCTGTCATTTTAATAATAATATGAACCCTTGCTGCTATTAAAACTCTAATTTATTTAGGGAAAACCCATAATCATACCTACACATAAAGCACAAACCAAGCACTGGTGTCCCACAGTGACTGAGACTACAGCTCAGCACCTTGCTTGACCTGTTTTTTCAGCTTCTAAAACCAGAGTTTTCTTTAAAGAATATACATACCGGTGTCCCTGACACTCCTGGTGCTCCAGCTGGTCCACGGTCACCCTAAAGAAAAGTCAAATTTATGTTTAAACCATAACAATCAAACCAGAAGTTTCTTGGTGGATTCCCATTAAAACCCAAGGAAGTGAAATGAAAATGAGGACAAGAGCCAGGTTAAATGCTAATATTTATCTGTGCCACTGGCTCATTATACAGACTTGAGCAAGTAACCAAAATCCTCTGTTTAGGTTCTCTCATATAATGTTTCCCTTTGTTTCTGCACAAGACCTCCCTTGAAAAGGGATGGAAAGTCCTTGACTTATCTGGTGTTCTCCAAGTAATTATAATTTGTGGTCATGGCAATGACCAAAATTTACACAGGGTAATTCACTTTCCTATCAACATACCCATATTTAAAATATACCTTCCAAAGAAGTTTTTGCTTTCCTGCTGCCCAGTTATCCCTTCACTACAAGCTAATGTCCTCTGCTTGTGCCACGGCCCTTTCAGGGCAAGGGTTCTCCTTACAGCACACAGCCACCTCCATCTGTGCTTTAAGCTAGGACAGTGCTGTGGTTTTGGCTGGAACTGATGAGCTACAGGGACAAATTCATCTTTCTTGACAGGACTGTAATCCAAAGCAGACAGACAGAGCTCAGCAAGTGGTAAAACTCTACCCAGAGGTGTTTCCCCACTGCTGAAGTGTTGGTCTGTGCCCTGTTACTGTAATGTTGGTTACAAATGTGAAAAACTCAGGCTCCTCTTTTCTGAATTTATGTCAGAAAACCCCTGGCACTGATGAAACCATACTAACATAACAGTATTTTTCTGAGATGGGTTTATGTTACCTGGAGCAGATGCACTAAAGCTCAGTAAACATAGCTACAGCCACGTTGTGTTCTGCATAAGAGCCCCAGGAAGTTTCGGGATTTCTGGTTTTTATTCTTATAAGCAATGATGGTTTGTCTCATCCTCATCATTCTGTTGAGGTGCACAGTGATATGGCTGTTGATCAGAAACACTCAGCTCCCTTACACACAGTGTGGCAGGTGACAAGTTACATGTCTGACTGGAGTGGGGAGGAAGCAGCTCCGAGGACACAGCTCAGCCTGTCCTGCCCTGGCAGCAGTGACCCAGTGAGGAGCACAGCATCCACCTCTGGGACAGCAGCTGGGGAGCACTGAGTGCCTGCAGCAGGCAGGACACGCTCCCTGGAGCCCTCCACTCTGCCCCAGTGCTTACTCCACACCCAGGACTTGTGGTATTCTCCCTATAGGCGGGCTATGATATGAAAGTAGAAATGCCTAACACTTCCCTTGCAATCTATCTATCTTTCTTTCTTTCTTTCTTTCTTTCTTTCTTTCTTTCTTTCTTTCTTTCTTTCTTTCTTTCTTTCTTTCTTTCTTTCTTTCTTTCTTTCTTTCTTTCTCTCTCTCTCTCTCTCTCTCTCTCTCTCTCTCTCTCTCTCTCTCTCTCTCTCTCTTTCTTTCTTTCTTTCTTTCTTTCTTTCTCTCTCTCTCTCTCTCTCTCTCTCTCTCTCTCTCTCTCTCTCTTTCTTTCTTTCTTTCTTTCTTTCTTTCTTTCTCCCTTCCTTCCTTCCGACACTTCCAACACTTCCTTCCGACACTTCCTTCCGACACTTCCTTCCGACACTTCCTTCCGACACTTCCTTCCTTTCCTTTCTTTCCTTTCTTTCCTTCCTTCCTTCCTTCTTTCCTTTCCTTTCCTTTCCTTTCCTTTCCTTTCCTTTCCTTTCCTTTCCTTTCCTTTCCTTTCCTTTCCTTTCCTTTCCTTTCCTTTCCTTTCCTTTCCTTTCCTTTCCTTTCCTTTCCTTTCCTTTCCTTTCCTTTCCTTTCCTTTCCTTTCCTTTCCTTTCCTTTCCTTTCCTTTCCTTTCCTTTCCTTTCCTTTCTTCTGGTCCTTTCAGCAGTCTGGCTTTAAGCACAGCTGCACCAGCCACTGTCAGCAAGCCTGAGGTAGGGGACATTTTATCCAGAGGACATGAGCAGTTCATGAAATCACCAAGAAATTACAGCCAATGTTGTCTGTAGAAGATGGCATTCTGCTACACAGAGGAGCATCATGGCTCTAAATTAAAACCCAGCATGCACTATACTGCTGGGATTGTCAGGCTCTGAGATTCTGTTAGGCATTTCTATTTTCACTTATTTGCACCACAAATATGAAATTCTGACCAAATTTAGTTAAGGAAACAATATTTCTACTTTGGGAGAGGGCCAAACACTCACTCAGCTGGTTTATATGATCTGATCCATTGCTTATTCCCTTTATTTAATTCCTGTCCCCACTTTGTCTCTGTTAGACCTGTAATGTCTCCCTGTGTTTGTTCATTTTGCAACCAGACTAGTCTTTAATTGCTTGTAAATTGTAGAATTCCAAAGCAAGAACCTTGTCATGTAATTTAAGCATCTAGTACAGATCTTAGATCTTGTCATTATTTAAATCTTTCACAAGATCTTAGATCTTGTCACTGACTGAGCAAGTAGGAGGAATGCACAGTGATTTTGAGAGGGAAACTTTAAATTTACATTTCTTTGTGATGAAAAATAAGTTTCAGTAAAGTACTTTTGCATGAAGTCATTTAATAGCATAATTCAAAAAAGCTAAAAAACATTTCATTTGCAAAAAAATTTACTCTTTTTTCTTCCTAAATTAGAAAATATGGGGAAAATCAAACTGGTTTTGCTGACAGAAAACATATTTACAGATTTTTTTCATTTCTCTGCTAAATGTTTTATACTTTGCTATATTTAGAAATGAATACTTTTTTATCTTGACTATTTTAGCCTTTTATAAAAGCTTTTCTTTACATTCCTAATCAGTCTCCACAATTAGAAAGTAAAAGGCTGAGAACAAAACAGATGGACTGTAAACAAAAGACGACATTCAAGGGGAACAAGAGCCATACAATATTACCCTCAATTATAGTAGTATTCTACCAAGCATTTTACAAGGCCTCCTACACACAATTTTCCATTTGCAGAAAATGAAATTTTATGTTCAGTGAGTATATTATTTACACCTATGCAAAGCATGTTTTTTGCTTGTTTAAAGCAAAAAACCAGAAAATACAAATAAGTATGCAAAGATTTTTCTCATAGAAACATTAACTTACACATGAAAAATAAACCAAACAAGGCTTCAGAAAACATTTAGCTGCAGATAGTGGCGACTAAGAAATCATGCCTTTTTTTAAGGAGTCCTACCTTTTCCCCTGGGAGTCCTTCCAATCCTGGTAATCCCATTGGTCCTGGGTCTCCCTGTTTTTTAGTTTTTTTAAATTAAAAGATTGCATACGTTAGAATTTCTTTACTCAACATGGGAAATGTTGAAGAGCAAGCAATAGCAGATTATTTAACTTGAGATTACTGTAACAGCTAACCAGTTATTAGGTAAACAGATTTTGTTATATCTCGTTTACTGATTTACAAATTAAGCTTTTCCCAGAGTCCCTGTGTGAGTATTTGGGTCAATGATTTAATTTTGATGAAAGATGTAATACAGAATTACAGAACTAGGTGCTGGTACAGAAAGATGTATTCAGCTTCCAGGCATTATGGTGAAACAAAAAAAGAAGTTTTGTGAATTTTTTTGAAAACAAATTATTAAACTGTTTTAGAAAACTGTCTCACAACTCCATGTTTGGCTGTCACTGCTAAGAGGTTTTGGTTTGGATTTCTTATTGTCCTTCAGAAGTACCATGTGTCAAACTACTTGGAGAATTCTCTATCAAAACCAAAAAATACATACATACATACCACTGTTCCAGGATCCCCTTTTGGACCCTGCAAAAAAACCCAAAAAACCAAGCTACATTTAAAGAAGAGCAGTTCCATGATAAGATGGTTTTTTCAAATGACTGCAGTAGAGTATAGTTTGCTAATGCAGTGCCTTAAGAATCATTATTCATCCCAGTCCCAGCTGATTAATTTAGTACAAAATCTTAGTAATATTTTGGGTTTGTTTTGCTGTTCCAGCATACAGACAAAGACAGCTCTGTTGCTTGGTGCCAGCCCATAACTGTGGTTACTAAAGAGACAATCATCTCTAAACAGAACTTGCCTCTGGTGCTAAAAAGGAGGAGAATGTAAATAAATGCACAGCATCTTTAGATTCATGGAACCAAAGCAACACTGTCCAGCTGCAAGGTACTGCATGCAGTGCGGAAGACACCAGCCCTGTATTACTTCCACAATCTAATTCTAAGTTTTACACATTTTCCTGCACTGTAGCAACATGTAGTGAATCGGTGGCAGAACTCAGATCAGAATTCCTGAGCTTCTCATTTCTGGCACCAAATTTCACTACAGAACTATGCCTCCATGAACTATAAATACAAAATTACACATTTTTAGTATAAGAATACTTTCAATAAAGGCTCCAATACCAAATTATGTACCATTTCTGCAGCCTTTACTTGCTAGGATGAAATGATTTATTCAAAATAAACCACTCTCCAAAATGGGCTAAAATGCTTGGCAAACATAAAATCACAGTATGTATGCTACATACCAATCCTTGTTAATGAAATCTTTCACAAATAAAATGCAATTCCATGCAACTAACCCTCCTCTGTTTCTATGCCCTTAGCTGCTAGAAATGAGATTTCTGGTAGCACTTACTGGAGGTCCTGGTGGACCGGGATAACTCGCGACACTCACTCCTCCCTGTAACAGCAAGTTTAAAAGTTGAGTTGGGCTAAAATTGGGTGGGGATTGAAAAAAAGCAATTAACATTAAAGAGAAATACCTGCAGTTTATATAAGCTGCTCATTCCATTTCTTTCATTGTAAGGCATACCCTTTAAAGCATAAAAACCAAGTAAGTGTCACTTATGAATTATAAAGGCAGAACTATTGCCCTGTTCAAGTCCTGTAGTTCAGCAAAGCTGTGGTATCCTTTTTGTTCTCAATCTGCCAAAGATTCCACATACCAGAAGAACATAAGATACACACCACCACAACTTGGGGCTTTTTTAAAAATTATAAACCAAGAAACCTGTAAATCAGTGTGCATCATATTTTGATTTTTATTATTATAATTCTCCATAATAAATTTTGTGTTAGGTACTATTCCACTTAACTTAGAGTCCAGTGAGCTCCACAGACTTTCCCTAGGTTGCCTGGGCTCTCTGATCTCAAGAGATCCAAGCTGTCAATTTTACTCTAATAATATTGGACTGGTTAAGTAATTTGAACAGGTTTCTTAGAGGGCTCTAGTGATCTGAACTTACTCAGTGATGAATTGAGAGGAAAAAAAATGGAGTTGGAAACCTTTCGAAAAAAGACACTGTTACCTTCCTGCAATATTAATTTTTATTAGACCAACACTCAGTTCTTTATATTGCATTACATTTTACCCACACATTGTTCCTAATATGAATTCAAGATATAAAACAAAATGTCTCACCGGAGGCCCAGGTGGTCCAGGTTTCCCAGGAGAACCTTCACTACCCTAGTACAGCAAGAGATTGATGTAACTCATTTACTGTAACTGGCCACATCTATTCCACACTCAAGCCATGATGACCACAATGACAACAAACAAGAGATACAGTCAATAAGAGCAGGTAATATCAAGAATAAATTCTCCTGCAGTGTTCCTGTTTTAGCTTTAGGGAAGGCATGAATCGTTACTTTTTACTAGTTTTTATTTTGTTAGTTACTTGCTGCTTTATGTGTAGAAACTTTCTTATGGCAAAATAACAGTGGTAACCTGGGTTGGGAATCATTTCATGTGTACCAGGAGAGAGAAGAAGGAAAAAAAAAGAGTTGTTAATATGAATTTCTAAACAACTGGCAGATAAAAGTTAACATGAATTTTATGCTTTGTTTATTATTTTGCAAAAGCCAGTCCTCAGCTGATCATTCATATGTAAATAAAGAAGAGCTACAGTTTCAGAAATTCAGTTTACGTAGAAACATATTGAATATAAATTAAGATTTTTTTTAAATAATCTTCCTTACTAAGAGATATAATTAATATTTTTTTGGTTTTTACTGTAAAATATTCATCCATTGTTACCTGTATCTCTAGCCTGTTCTGCTATTGTGTACTGAATTGCTTATATTATACAGGGCATAGCTGCTGAGATTTTTACCCAGCAGAATCATGGGGTCTGTGGATAGTAGAGCTGCAAAGTTTTCAACATAAAATTTCCCAAACAAACTTTTCAAAATACCATCACCACAATTCAGATAAATACACTGTACAACTTGGAACAAGTCTGTCAGAATTTTTCACTGGCTTTGTTGGATCTTATTTAATGTATGTCAGTGATACACTTAAGTCACAAATTTAAAATTACTGAAGTGGCAAAAATCAAGCTAAGTGCTCAATGCCAATAATTAGCTCAGCAGAAAAATATAATTCTTACTGAACATTTATACTAGGATAATTTACAAATGGCCCTGTTAATTGTTAGAAATTGTCAGCCTCCCAAGAGTGGTTTGAAGAACTTCATGGGGAATTAAAATCCTATTACTTCAGAAAGCACATTATGTGATCAATTCTCAAGTGTGTCCCAGATGAAGGACAGAGGAGAAATTTACTGGGGCTTTATTTCAGTTTACTTCATTACTCTTCAGCCATGTCACTTTTTCCACTTTTAGAATGATGAGACACGAGCTGTAGAGCAGGGGCTTCTCACTCCCACCTGTGTGTGAGTTGTGAACAAGGAGCTATCAAAGATATGTGTTTTGCATTCAGTTAGATAAAAAGAAAAGAAGCGGGGTAAATTTCTGTTACCGTGATCTGCAAGGAGACAACTCTCATTCAAATTTTATACTGAAATAATTTCAGAGCTTTACAAAACAGTTTTCTTTCTTAGTCATACCAAAGTTTTGTGGGGAATTAGAATCCCACATGTGGATGTGGCAGTGCTATGCCTGGAAAAGCCCAGAGTACTACTGAAAGAAAAGCTGTATTCCTACACAAAATGTAGAACTTGACCCAGAAAAGATTTTGCAGCGAAGTTTGGCTCTGCAGTATTGCTCTGATTTGAAGTAATCATGAAATTGAATTTGACCTCATAATATCAAGTTTCTGATACAAGAACATAAAAAATTTTGGAAAAAGCAGTTCTTTATATATATGTGTGTATGTATATATACACACACACACACACACATATATATACATATTATATGCATATATAAAAGAGTGTAATATAAGTATAAAGTCAGCTCACATAATTTTTCAGAATAAGTAACACCCAATAACTTTCAGTTCTTGTACAACTGCTTTTGAATATAATATTCATAAAAGAATAAGAAGTACAGCAAGAATTCACTAGTCATATTGTATGTCAGAAATATATTTTCACTTTCCTAAACCTTATATATTGTGTTTTGCCTAAAGAAAATTCTCTGCAAATAAAATACACAAGGACCGTACTTTGAAGTATAAGCCCATATGCACAGAACTGCTTAGGGAAAGTTGTAGTGAAACACAAATAAAAATTTGAAATTTGAAACATTTTCGTTACATTCTTATACTTGTTTAAAACACTCCCAAAACACAGTGTAATGGGATTGCAAAACCTTCACAGACCTGTACCAAGGTTAAAAAGAAGGAATACCTTTTCTCCTTTTGCTCCAGCTGGACCGGGATGTCCAGGTCTTCCTGGGACTCCCTGCACAACACAGAATTGTTTGTATAAGTTAGGAAACAATGACACACAATATTTTTGCAGGGGCACTAAGTTTTTAAAACATGCTTTCTGGAGGCAGTTTAAACCTAATTGTACTTCTCCTTCAGGTTTAAATATTTCTCTTCTCTTTGATACAACAGCTGTGTCCTCCTGATAAGTCCTTTGAAGGGTAAAACACGTCTTGACCATTGCATTTTCACCTTGACAAATTAAATGTGGTGACCCTAACTGGCACATCTTGATCCAGCTGAGAATCGCATTTTACTGCTAAATGCCAATTTATGTATTCCACATTAAACTTCTTAAATGTGCTACAATTTTTGAAAGAAGTATTAGTATTGTCATGAAGCCTAGGAATGAATAATGATCATACTAACTAATGTCATTCCCATATGTAGAAAAGAACATTTGAAAACATTTCAAAGAGGACCTCTCCCATTAATTCCAACAATTTTAATGATATATTTCAGTGTCTTTAAATATTGTCAGCTTTTTCTCATTCTTTGGTTTTGAATTGTGAAACCAAGTAATTACTTTGCTTTTGCACTAAGTTTTTTTTCAGAATGAGTAGCTGGAATTATTTTTAGGTTTTATTACTAACATGACTCTAACTTGGGTAAAAATACACATTTAACTGCACGTTTGCACATCATAAATCATGTAACTTCACAGATTCTCTAGTAATGTCAAAACTTCAAATCTATTTAAGTTCCATAAACTTTGAGTCCAGACAATTATGGTATTTTCAGTAACATCAACAGCAGTGTAGTTTACTTCACTAGTGTCAGAATGGGTAAGATTTTATTATTAATCTCCTAAAAGAGAAAAGAAAGGACTAGATCTAGGCAGTTATAGCAAGCCCTACAGAAACAAATGAGATCACAGGTGATACCACACACTTACGGATGGGCCACTGGGTCCTGACACACCTGGCAGTCCAGGAGCACCTTGGAGACCCTGGAGATTAAAAGAGCACATGTCTAGTTCCTCTCCACTTATACTTCAAAAATACTTATATTCAGCATGTCCAGCAGTACCGTACCTGCATTACAGTGTATTTTCTTCTAAAATGTAGGCCTTATTTTTAGTAATGTCTATAAAATAACCACCCCACCAGGTGGGGAAGAGAATCAGGTTATCATTGAACCAGGTTAGAGGCAACTTCTTTCTTGAGTGATAAACACCACTTGTCCTTCAAACTTTCACCTTTTTAGCCGATATTTTGTAAATAGTTTTGTCCTTAGTTGTGCAGATAAGAACAGATGTCAAGCTTTTCCTTAGAGATTAATATTCTATTTTCTTTTATTAAAAGGTGCCTTTTTTTTTCTGGTGAGAAGACACTTAAGCAGGCTTGTCACTATTACCTGATGCTATCGAAATGAAATGGTACTTTCTGCCTCATTTTTGGTTTGGCTTTTTGGTAATTGAACATGACATTTTACATAGTATTTAATGATCTCCTTTCCTGCTTGTATTCTATTTGATTGTCTGAAAATCAATGGACTCTAGTATCCACTTACTAAACATAACAGCTGTGCAACTCACTGCAGTGGATGGAGGTGGGATTTGAGACAAGCCTGTGTGGCACTGAGTGTCTTTCCTCTGCCACACCAGGCTCAGGTGTGATTTTAGACATGTGAAAGTGATGTACTAATGAGAGCTAACACTCTTGGTTCTCCCTATAATCCACAAAGAGAAATGGATTCTTCCAAGCAGTGATTGATTTCATCTGTCCATCCTCTGACAAGAAAAATCCCCTCAGAAAAAGTGCATTTCTCATTTGAAATGCAGTGTTTAAGAAGAAATGGTGAAGGAGGCAGCCTAGAAAGCCACAGTGGTCAGGAACCCTGAAATTGGTGCTCTGAGGGGGAGACTGAGGGAAGAAATTTGGCGAGAAATAGATCAGCAAAAATGTAGAGATGGAGAGATATTGATTTTTCTTTCTTGCTCCTACACACAGAGAACATTGATCCACTTCTGCAGCTTTTCAGAGTGGCAAGGTAAAAGCTAATGTGCTCTCTGCTCCTTTTGAACTCCTTTACTCTGATGGTACATTTACATGAAAAATTAATATGAAACCAAAGGAACATCTTCTGTAATTCTTACTATTGATATTAAAAAAACCTCTCCTGAAAAAAAGAAGTGCTTTGAAAATGAAGATAACAAGTTCACCAAAGATTAAAGGGTGATTGGAAAGCCTATGGAAGTTAATGAGCATATTTCAAAGGGCTTCAGGTAGGCCTCTCTCTCTTTCTTCCCATTTCTTCCCATTACAATAAATGATCAAAATAAAGTATTGAAATTTGTAAAAAGAAGTTACTTTTAAAATGTTTTCATACATGTTTCTGAAAAGAAGTTTCACTTTCACCCTCATGTGATATCCAAAAGTTGCTGCAAAACATTGAAAATATCAAAGCTCACCAGCTCTTAAAAGGTGAAGAAACATATGAATGATGAACATAGCATTAATGAAAAATATACAATGAATTTGCTCTAGACTCCTTTGAAAAAATCTGCCAGACATAAAGTTGCTGTTACCTTATAACTTCTTAATTCCCTGCAATATCTTATTTATGTCTCATCTGTTTAATAGTATTTGAATTGTCAAAATTGTTTTGTAATGCCTCATTCCTCCTAGGGCTGACTGTTAAAGGTATCCCATATGGCACACAAAGTATGTGTTACCCTTCCATTTATTTTTTAAGTAAAATTATGAATGAAATTTGCTTTTGGCTGCCCCATCCTTTTAGGGAATATGTTCTGAATTCCACCTCAGGGGGCACATGAGGTGTGAGGTCTATATATTGTCACCTAAAACCAAATATATATGTAAAATATATATGTAATGAGCTCTATGTGTATCATATAAAACCAAAGAAAAAAATAAGCAGGATACTTTAGGCTGACAACATGCTAAATTCTGGGGCAAAACAGTAGCAGGAGCTGCATCTTTTTTTTCCACATACAACTGTGTACTTTTGTAAGCCAAGAATACTGATAAACACATTCTTTTGGGAAAATATTCTCTTATTCTACTACTCTTTAAAAATTCTTAAGATATCATGGTCTTAGCACTGAAGAAATGTGAAATGCTTATAAAGAATTACAAACCCCTCAATCAATACACTCTAAATTCCTCTTGTATTTTCCAGGTGCTGTGTCTTGTAACCAGCACTCCTAAATTAAAATAGACATGTTTAATCCCAGTTAAGTAGTCTGGAGTTTCAAAGTGCTCACCACATACTTTTTAATGGCTTACTTAACTCCTCAGTTGGCTAAGGCCACTAAGAAATTCATTTATTTATCCAGATTAATTTCCTTAATGGCTTCTGCTGTGGTGACCTCTCTTTTTTTTTTCTTCTTTTGCACTGATAGTGTTCTTCAAATGTTAACTGCAAATATTTCAATTGAAAATGAAAGCTATAGCAGCTATTTTGTATTTGGCACCACAAGTCATTTGGCTTTTTTTCCTTCTCCATAAAGACATAAAAATAACTCTAAGAATGTAATATAAGATGAAAAATATTGTAAATACTTTAAATTCAGCCTATTAAAATATTTTTCAGTTTCCACTTAATAGTAGTTGCTGCTATTACTGTTCACATCAGATTATTTGCTTAATGGGAAGTTTTCAAAAGTGAATTCTAAAGGGGAACTACCAAAATGAAAGCAAATACGTTATAGACATGAAGTATTTTCTGAAAATATTTGGCATTAGCCTATTTATTGCTAACATTCTGTGCATTTAATTTTCAGTCTAGGTCTTTACTCAGGTTCAGATAAGAATGTAGAAATGAAGTAATTTTACCTCATCGCCCTTTTCCCCCACAAGCCCAGGAAATCCACGTTCACCTTTGCTTCCCTATGAAAACATAACATTCAAACAAATATTTTCTATTACAGAACAATGAATTTCATGCTCTGTAGGGCATTTTATATACACTCAATAAATGCTAGCAGGATGCCCTTACAACCATAGTACATAAAACATAAAGCAAAGGATCAAAACCATCTGAAAACTTCCAAATAAACCTCCCCACAAGGTGAAAAAAAATGAGTGGTTTGTTCCTAGGAGGCAAAATACTCAAAAGACCTTAGAGTCTTTTGAGTCACCAAGCACCAAAGAGCTTGAGTGCTTGCTGAAATGGAGAAAGTTCACTTCCATGGAATTAGTCTCGATGACAGGAACTATCTATATCTCAAACCATGTGGCTTTTTATCTGATTCCAGAGAAGCAGGATTTTGATTGATGCCAGTGACCCTTCAAGGCCAGGGAAATGGCTGTGCTGCTCCCAGGGGAACAGGGGCAAGGGCACAGGGTGGCCCAGCTGTGTTGCACACGAGGGAGACAGGGGAAGTTTGCCTCTTCACTGCAGGATTCTCACCCAAAATGAGTCCAGAGATAGCAAAGCACTGCTGGGCACTCAGATCTGAGCCAGCTTTAATGGAGGCATGACACAGAAAAGCTGTCTGGGCCTGGGACTCAACTCAGGCTATTTTGCTCACTCAACTTAGACAAAAGGCAAACTGACACATGAAGAGGCCTGAAACATAAAAATCATTTGAACTTTTAAGTTGGCCAATGCCACAGGGACACGGGTGAGACAAAAAAGTCAAGTCTCACAAAGGTAAGAATCTGTCTTTTTGCTTTTAACAAGATCCAAACCAATGAAAAATACACTCTTCAAAACTTACTTTTGGTCCTTCTCTGCCAGGAATGCCTGGAGGACCTCTTGTGCCAGGATCACCCTGTGGAGCAGACAGAAGATGAAGTGACAAATAAATGTTTTTATGACATAGATCTGATCCATGCAGACTGATCCATGCATACTGCTTCCTTCCTGTCCTTCTGACCAAGCCTCTGTTTTTAACCCAAAGCTTTCTTCAGTCCTTGCTCTCTTCTAAACCATTTACTTGCTCGGGGAGAATTCCTTGTTTTCCTCCCCATCTCTCACACTCTACTCAAACCATGCTAACACATTTTTAGCTTTACTTTGGATAGCCCCAGACACACCTGTGTTTAGCTTTGAGCATCTTCCTTTCAAGGACTAGTTAGAGATGAAGGCTACTTGTTACTCTCTCCAGCTTCAAATCTCTAGTTATTTAAAAGTAAATGACCCCTGCAATGCTGAGAGAAGCATTTGCCAGCTAAATTGCAGTATACAGAAGTGCTAACCCAAAACCCTGAGAAATGAAGAATGAAGCTTAAAGAAGCAGCAAGAGAGAGAGCTCTGACAAGAAAAGCATGTACAGCAGAAAGGCAGCACAATTACAATCAAAAGGAAAGACTTAAAATAAATCAGATTTGGAAACGAGAAAGTCAATAAACCCTAAGCAGATGTATTAATAAAGGAAAGAAGAAATGATGTGAGCTTTTCACATTGAAATTCTCCTGAGCACAGTTTTCATTTTGAACTATTGCAGAACACTCCAAATTTCATTATTTTCAAAATAATATCTTAGAAATTCTAGACTATTTTCCCCATTTGTATATTACTGAAATTAATGCTACAAACTAAAGTGAAGAACAAAGTATATTTGTAGCAATTCATACTGTGGGCTGGATATGCTGAATAGGCCTTTGCTGGCTACCATCTCCCTTGCTGTTCTAACACTATTTTGCAAAATTTCTATAAAATTCATTTCTGAAGTATTTTTAACAAGAAAACAAAAAATTTTAAAAAATATCACAATGCTATTTTAGGCTAGCCCTGTAAGTCAGAACTGAACCTACAGAAGCTCTCAAGTTCACGTTTGTTTAAAAAGCATGTTTATAGCAAAAAAAGACATTTCATCTCTGAAAAATTTACCTTCAGTACAGCACCCATGTCTCCCACAAGTGGAAGTGCAACCTGAAATTTAAAAAGGCATCTGCAGTTAATGTTTTACAAAGCGCTATTGATTCTGATGTGTTTTCATTGCTTCTAAACTTTGTATCATTACACATAGAGCTGATTTTATACATATATATATATGTTGGTTTAATCTACTTTTTAATGAAAAGTCAAAAGAAAAAACAGGTTTTCAGATATAGTAAATATCACAGTCAACCCAACTTACTGATTGTAATTCTTAACTGTAAATGCAATGAAATGTCTCAAACCATGACAACAGCCTAACTCCTGAACATACTAATATTGTTTTTGTAGCACATCAGCAACAGCTCAATGTTACTGGAATGCCTTGTACTCTCACCTGATTATCTTCAATTGCTTTCCTCCTCCTTTCTCCTAGGCTTTGACTCTACTGTCATCTGTAGTACAAATTCTGGAGATGCCAAAGCTAACTTCAATAAATTAGCTCAGATACTGGAAATAATCCAGCTACAGCAACAAAAGCAACATATGTAATATTTTCCCTGCATTTAAGCATTAATAATTAGTGTGTAACTCCTTGGTGCCACTGCTAAATTGCTACCAATACTAAAGCTGAGCCATTTAAATATCAGTCAGTGGATTTATACTGTACTGAAACAGATCCCAGATTTCCAACATCTGCCATTAAATTTATCTTTAAAGACTCCCTGTTAAAAACTCATTGCCATGGTTGTCATCAGCTTCATTCACAGACTCTCCAATTACTAATTCTCTTTTTTCTGACAATTCCTAAATCTAAAATCATATCTATCCTGGGCATACGATAAAATTAGACACATTCAAAATAAGTTAACTTTTTTTTTGTTTAGCATGTTTCAATTCTTTCAATCTTAAAGAATAAAAATAAAATATAAGCACTTTCTTTTGCATATTCCAAAGACTGTCAGTTAAAAGCAATGAGTGTCAAAGATCAGCTCAAGAGATGCACTGCTGAATATAATTAACCAGAAATATAATCAGCACGCTGTCTGTAGGGTGGCATAACCACCTTTGAAAGCGTGCCAAGTTGTTTGTTAGGGTGAGACAACACCACCTAGCACAAGTTGAGGACATTGTTGTGTAAGGTGTGAGTCTATCCTCTGCACAGAGGTAAACTGTACAGGATCAGCTGCTCTTAAAAACCATTTGACAAGACTTGAAAGCAAAATCCTACATGGCCTGACTTTTCACCCTTCTCCTCAGGACCTTTTTCAGCTAGGCAGGCTATTACCATATCACCTGTTGATCCTCCTACTGGACTAGAAGTGTAATTTCCCCAGCCTCTCCCCTTTTCTAATTTTATTTTAGCTGCTCTATCAATGTCTGGCACAGACCCCAAACCCTGAGTGTGGAAGGGTCCTCACCCCAGCTGCAAAGGGCACACATTTACGAGACCAAACCAAGTGCATTTGTGCCACACAGCTCCCCTGCTCTGGGTGTAAGGCACGTCCAGCCTGGCTGCAAACACACTCTCCAGAGCCACACATCTGTGTGTTGTTCTCTGAATAAGTGTATGAATTATGCTGGGATTTTGGGAGTGTTAAAATGGTCTTAATTCTCCAGATTCACTCCTGCTTGCTACATCTCCCTGGAAAAAATGTTTTTTTCCAAAGAGAAGAGTATTTCAAGAGAGCAAAAGGCAATAATTTTGAGTTTTACCATTTGTGGTAAATATGTGAGTTTTACCATTTAGACCTGTCTGTTTAATAGCAGCATCAAACATTTTACTTACATTTAGTTTACAATGTGCTGTGCATTCCAGACTTATTCTACTTATGGATTTTGGCTTTCATTATTAAGCACTTTATCCTCATCTCTCTTGAGTTAAATCTTATTGACTTCAGACAGCCTCTGAATTTTGATTACATCTTCAAAAAGCAAGCAATCTTTCCCACTCCAAATTCAGAATTTTATCTACTTACCCAAATGAAATGAAATCACTGACAAGAACTGAGAATGGGGGAGACCTCTCTTTTCAAGTTTGAGAATAATCTGCTAAGTGGCACTCAGCTCCGTGATTTTTGATAAGCATTAACTACATGGTAATTAATTCTAAGCTTAAGGAAACATCATGATGACAGTCTCGGTTTTACTGAGCCCAAGTACATAACATGGCTGTTTTCTGTCTTTCCCAAGTAAGTATTTCAACTTTATCTTCACATCACTGGTTCTTCTAGGCTTGCTGTGCTATCTCACCTCATAAAAACTTAATATATTTGCACCAAAGCAAATGCAAAAGCTTTCCCTGTATACGTACAGGATCACCTGGAGGGCCTGGTAGTCCTGGCTTTCCATCTCTTCCTGGAGTGCCCTAGAAACAAATGGAAAACTTGAGGGCGTAACTCCTTGATGAGGCACACATTACTTTTTCTTGTATATATATATAAAACTGTCACTTACATTAATACCAGGGGTACCTGGAGCTCCTGGCAATCCTGGAGGTCCCCTAGGGCCCTAAGAGCATGAAAGGTAATTTAGGATATAAGAATACTTTTCCTGCAAAACTCTTGAACTGAAGTACTGTTTTTGAATCAAAGAGAAAACTTATACCCTACCTGCACACCTGCTGATCCAGTTGGACCTATAGGACCCTGTAAGAAAACTCCAAATAATCAGTAGTTACACTTTCTGGGATAAGAGAGATGAACTTCATCTAAAAATGCTGAATGTGGGATGTTTGTGCAGTTTTCACTTTGAGAAAGGCTTACTTTAAGATTTGGCTTTAGATCCACATGTAATTTTGCCAAAGTTAGAGACCTCAAGACTTTGCAAATGCCCATTTTTTAGGGCAAGCATTTCCAAAAATTAATGATCTGTAGTGAAACTTGGTATTTAGCAAGAAGATTCATTAAAAAAGCTAATGAGCAGTTGAATAGAAACAGATAATTTACATATAAATGGGTAATTTTAAAAATTCAGATTAGAAAATATTGTAACTGAAAATATTATCTTTAAGTATTATTATTTTAGATTAAGACATTCAGGGTGAATGCCTAGTCACCTTTCACAAATATTTTCCCTTTATACCAGAGCACTGTCCATAAACTGAATTGTATCAGGTGATACACATTGGTTGACTGAAGAGAGATTGCCTCAGTGGAGAGGCAGAGATTGTTTCACTGGAGTAAAACTCCTGCAATAACATGTACCTCCTACCAGGTACACCATCAACATCAGCAATTCTTTTTACTGCAAACTCTGAAGGCACTGCAGGTGGCTTTATTTAAAGGCATTAAAAAGAAAGAAACCTGGGAAACAAGCAGAATAACTGAAACAGTTATTGCAGTAAAATGATTTACTATGAATGCCTCAGATGTTTGTGTCAACTTGCTGCATGTTTGAACTTAAACTGCAGAGCAACCCTTGAAGCAAACTGGGAGCTGGGAGTCAGGCCAGAAGAGAGTTCATGGCTTTTTATTGCGCTCTGTTTGCCCATTGCAGTTGCTCAGTGATGAACAGCAAGAAGCCCAAATTCTGGGTGCTGGTTTACTTACTGGTGATCCCCGGATGCCTATTCCAGGGGGCCCCATCTCTCCAGGTGCTCCCTGTACACCAGGTAGTCCTCTTTCTCCCTGTGAAAGGTACAAGGCTTTCCATCACAAAAGCTCTGAAAATGCAAACTATCATATTATCTTTTTATAAAATAAAATAAAATTTTAAAATATTTTTAGAAACAGAAATAATGTATTTGGCATACCTTTGGACCCCTTGGACCGGGGTTTCCAGGAACACCAGTGGGACCCTAAAAGAAACCCAAAACAAAACAAAACAAAACAGGGAAAAAACCAAGACAAAAAAAAAAAACAAAATTATGTTTTGAAATCCAAGAGACTAGATAAATTTAATGGCCAAAATTAGCAAGCCCTTAGAAATAAACTGTGACAAGTTTATATATCTTCCTTGTTAGTGCCAGTGTCACTAGGATCATTTGTGATACTTACACTATCTCTAGACCACACTAACAGACTAATAGACTTACACTATTTCTATATTTTAGTGCACTTATAATACCACTGTAAAATATATTTTGATTTTGAAATTACAATTAAAAAATACTTGCTTTGTGGATTTTAACTGGAAGTGACTAAGTTTAGACTAGTTACTAGGAAGAAATTCTTTACTATGAGGGTGGAGGCACTGGAACAGGTTGCTGAGAGAAGTTGTGGATGTCTCATCCCTGGAAATGTTCAAGGCCAGGTTGGATGGGGCTTTGGACAGCCTGCTCTAGGGAGAGATGTGCCCTGCCTATGGAAGGGGGTTGGAACTAGATGAATTTTCAAGTATTTTCTAACACAAACCATTCTGTGATTTCTTTCATTGCACAGTGAGAATTCTTTCCCAGTTGCCCCTGCAGAAAATAAAGTCGGGAGAGACTTTTCAGATTATGGACTTACTGGTGTTCCAGGCAGACTTGGTCCAGGAGGCCCCATATCACCTTTAGGACCTGGATGTCCAGGTGGTCCCATAATCCCACCAGGGTCACCCTACAATATAAATTTGAATCACTAACTGAAATGTGAGGATTTTCCCCTATGAAAAATCTCTAAATATTATCAAGTTTATCATAGAAAGTGCCAGTACCTGAAAAGATATAGAGAATAAAAAATACCCTCATATTTTCCTTCAAAAAGTTACAGAATTGGAGACATGGGTCATAGAACCATCAACAATAACCAGCATTCTCTTGGTTTTCCATGCTTGCAATGCATCTGATCTACATTTCTTGTTCTCCAGGCTCCTAATATGCAAGTTGTCATTAAACTCTGCCAACTAATTCATAACAACAGCTGAAACAACAGCTGTCTCTCCCAGCTATCAACCACTGGGGTCTTGAGTGTATTCCTCTTTACACCTCTGCTCTTATTTCAATACAAGCAATGTCTCTTGTTCCCCATGGCTAAACTCTGCTGTTTATGCAGTAAAATTGAGCCTTTTGTTATGCTGGCCTCTTGTCCCTTGCAGGCTCCTGCAACACCCTTTCTGATTTTTTCTGAACCACCATGTCCCATTTTGCAAAATGAGTATATTTTTGTCCTTGTTCCAGTTATTTCTTTTGCCTTTCTTTCAGCTCACTTCAGACTACAGTTTATTGGTTTCCCTGGTACCCCATAATGTATAAATACCACAACATATCCCATAGCTCAGAGCACACCTGTATATCCTCATTTTTTCTCCTTCTTTACATTTAGTATATGCACACACATAATTTTTAGTCCTTGCTGATGGAGATGAATTCTAACTAAGGGATTTCTACACAGCAAAATACAATGTCCTAAGGAGATCCAGCCTTAGCTTACATGTGAGCCAGTGTAGCTGCCCTAGAGCTCTGCCAAGATGAATATGTCTGACTGTGAAGTGGGATTTTAGTGGGGTAGGACACTACCCTGCAAAGGTTGTTCTGTAGTCAGGACCTGAAGTGACATTTCTGCACAGCCCAGATCTAAGGGCACAGTCCAATCTCTTTGAAATATTACTTGAATTATTCATCTAAAGAGCAGCTGGGTTGCCAAACTGGCCTGAACCATCTCCAAGTGCAGAGATATTTCTTCTCCAAGACACAGGAGGTTGCTGCTGGTACATTTTAAAATCACTTCACACAGCAGCCACACAGATGCACTACAGAAGAATGGAAGGTTTCTCTCAAAGTGAAAATTTAAAATGCTTTAACATATCAAGCTTAATGAAAAACACTTAAGACATACCTTGTCTCCTTTAATTCCTGGGTTTCCTGGTACCCCAGGATCTCCTGGTAAGCCCTGGAATCAATAAAAATATAACTGTACATTTTTATAGCTATTCCCTTAATGGTTATATAAAAGCACAGATGAAAAACAGTTTACACTGGAATATTTACTGTGCATTAGTAATGACTCCAAATGTTAAAGACTATAAGTTAATTAATGCCTCCATAATTAAATATATAAATCATTTTTCTTTAAGTTAAAATGTAATAATCAAGATTATTTTCTGGACCCTACTGGGGAGAATTGCAGAGACAAAACGGTTTATTTCTTCTATTTCAAAGTAATTCCAAGTCTTGAAAATCAACTGTTTTTTCAAGGAAAGAAGTAGCACATAAAAACTTGAATTTTAAGTAAGTGTCTCATCTCTTTTGCCCATGGAGGGCTGCATGATTTCTTGTACTAGTTAATTATTCAAACTGGTATCTTAAAAGCCTCAATTAATTTCTAATACTTCACATTAGTTAATCCAACAATTCCTTTTAAATGTTTTAGATATGTAATGGACAGTCGAACATTTTCACTAAATAAAGTATGTTCCAGCCTTTCTTTTGTCTAAATCTTCTCATCTTTCACATTTTGATTTTAACTTCAGTATTTTCCCTTTTCCTTTTCATGAAGGATTTTTATAAATGCAGAGAAATGAAGATAAATGAAAAAGATTAAAATCTAAATAGAAACTATTAAATAACAAGTAAGGCTTAATTGGGTTCTTTCACAATACTGCAACAAATACAGAATTTTTTTTCCATGACCGTTCAATGTTATTCAACCAACTATTTAGTCAAGCATTTTGTTAAGAATACCAGTAATTTTCACAGTAAAGGATAAAATTGCCCAAACTGAACAGTAAAATCTTAGTATGAAACTTAAGCTGGACTGGAAAATGAACTCTCTAAGAAAAAGACAAGGAAACACATATTGTTTTAATTTTTCTTCTCAGTGAAGAGAAGAAAGTACACAGTTTTGTATACACTGACATATGACAGATGACAACATTTTCATGCCGGTAGTGAATGTTCAGCAGCTGTGTTTGCTTTCTCTGCTGCATTCTGTACTTAGTACAGACAGCTACTCGTTTCACCCAGGCATCCAAACTAGAAGCATAAGAAAGAAAGTACCCTAATGAAGAATATTCTGCTTATACCAACACAAAATCATTATGGAAATGAAAATTTATGCTTACTGATCATGGCCTACCCTATCCATTTTTGATATTGGTATAAAATACATACAGCCTCTCCTCTCTCTTCTCTTCTAAGGATTTCCCAAATTTTTTTTTTAGTTGGGCCAAGCTCAAGTGGTTTCTTAGGAAAGAAAGAAGTAATCCTTATCTGCTAGATGACTCTTTGACAATGTAATTTAATGTAAAAAGTAACCCCAATATCCACATCCACTCCAGGCTATCAAACAGTGTAAGAAGCACGATATAGATGGTTTAATGAAACTCAAGATAATGGCCTGTTGAGGGAGGCATCCCATCCTACTGTGCTTCAACCTCTGATAGCTGCAGCACCACCCACAAAGGAGCAGCTATGGTGACTTCTGCGGCACTGCTTCACTGTGCACACACCCCAGCTACAGCTGGAGAAACGGCCCAATACATACAGCTTCTCCTGGCAGTCCCCTGGGTCCAACAGGTCCTGGAGGGCCTTGCAGTCCCTGTGAAATGATATAATACACACCTGAGGTAAGAGTCAATCAACTACTGCAATATGGTGTAAAGCATTCTTATGTGTAAATATATTAAAACATCAGGCATTTAGAATTGTCTTCCACATGGAGTAAGAAGTAGAGAGTTTGCTCATTCTCCCTTACTCTAACATTTAGTTCTGTAAGTCTTGTGGACGGATACGTACAAAATCCAAAGTATGTATATAAAGCAAATACAAGTAAATACAAAGGGAATACCTAAAGGGAAAGACATAAAAAAAGAACAGATCAAGATTTCAAGAATAATTTTTATGACAACAATTTTGAGGCTTCTATAGCCACATCCATTCTCACTGGGTCTTCTTTTCATGATCTAAAAATTAAAATATTATCCAACATGAATACTGTTGGGTGGCAGTTAGATTTAATATTTCTAATTCTATCTGTGTTTCATACAATTCAAGGCATCATGAGAGATTCTCAAGAACATTTGTGCTTCAGTTACTTTTTTCATGGAATTACACAATTGTAGAATGGGTGAAGTTGGAAGCAACCACAGTGGGTTGTCTGGTTCAACCTTCTTGCTCAAGCAGGGTCATTCTAGATCACATTGCAGTTTCTTTCAATGAGGGAGACTCCACAACCTCCCTGAGCAATTTGTTCCATTGCTCAGTCACCCACAGAGTAAAGAAGTTCTTCCTCATGCTCAGGTGGAATTTCCTATGCATCAGTTTCTGCCCATTGCCTCTTGTTCTATTGCTTGGCACCACTGGTAAGAGCCTGGAAACCTCATCACCTCATCACCACTAATAAACAGTGATGAGGTGTACTTCTTTTCTCAAGGCTGAACAAGTCCATCTCCCTCAGTCTTTCCATGTAAGGGAGATGTTCCAATCCCTTAATCATCTTTGCTCTCCACTGGATCTGCTCCAAGAACTCCATGTCCCTTTTGTTCTGAGGAGCCCAGAACTGGACACAGCACTCCAGATGTGCCTCACCAGGGCTGAACAGAAGGGCAAGATCACCTGCCTCACCCTGCTGACCATGCTTTTCCTAATGCACCCCAGGACACCATTGGCCTTCTTGTCCACAAGAACACTGCTGGCTCATGGTGTTGTCCACCAGGGTCTGCAGGTCCTTCTCCAAAGAGCAGCTCTCCAGCAAGTTGTCCCCTATGGGTATTCCTCCCCAGGTACAGGACCCTACACTTTCCTCTGTTGAGTTTCAGACAGTTCTCTGCCCATCTCTCAAACCTGTCATGGTCCCTCTGAAGGGCTGCACAGCCCTCTGGGGTATTGGCCTCTCCTCCCAGACTTTGTGTTGTAGGGAACTTGCTGAGGATGCCTTTGTTCCTTCATCCAAATCCTTGATGAACCAACTAAACAAGACTGGGCCCAGTACTGAACCCTGGGGGACACCACCAGTGACAGGCCTCCAGCCAGACCCTGTGCCATGATTATGAGCCTCTGGTATTTGCTGTTCAGTTCTGAATCCACCTCGCTGTCCACTCATGCAGGCCACACTTCCTGAGGTTTGCCTGTGAGGACAGACTCAAAGCCAGGCCATGACTGCTGTAACATTACCTGCTGCCTCACAGGACTGAACAAAGGAGCTGCTCAAGTACTGGCAGTGATTGCTCCTTGCCTCACTAAGCATAAAGAGAATTCACCCAGCTACCAGAGGATTTCTAATTGCAAAATGGGTGCTCATATCCTCAAGTGACAAAATAACACCTGAGTGTTGCTTGAATATTCCTTTCTGTGTGACGCTGAGAGCAACAAGAACTTAATGTATAACGTAAATTTTATGTAAAATAGTCATGATCCAAGCACGAACTTTTGATATAAATTATTTGCATTCTTTGCCCATTAATACTAGCTAAAGAGTTGATAGCTTCAGAGTCCTGTTATATAACAGCATAGAATGCAATTGTTATTGGATGAAATAACTTTCACTTACCTTTGATCCTGGATTTCCAATAAGACCAGGTGGTCCAGGATCTCCCATTTCACCCTAATGATTTTGTTTGAGAAAAAAAGAAATCCAAGTTTACTGCTATGTCTCCCAGTATCAGCTAAGTATACTGGCAATGTATACAGTATGTACAAGTCCAAAAATACCTTATTTCCTTTTGATCCCTCCATTCCAGTCTCTCCCTGAAAATAGTAAATGCAACTATAAGAAGTTAGAAATTAAAGTAGGATCAAATAAGAGCTTATTTTGCTACCTTAAAATATTGTTATGCAGTTTGCAGACTTAAATATTGAGAAAATATAAAATAATTTCTGATGCCTTTTGCAAACTCTGAAAGACATAGCAACCTAATTTCTTCTGCAAGTTTTCCCAATGTTTTAAAGGAAAAATGTTTGAAAACACTACATTTCCTTAGCAGCATTTCCAGTCTATTCATCACCACTACATCTCTTCTGGTAACCAATATTCACCTCCAAGCCCACATATTATTACAGTAGGACTTATTCTGATTATTATAATATGTTAATAAAAAGTCTCAGTAACCTTGAGTTTTATATTTAAAAGCACAACTAGTTTTGATCAAATATCGTAAGAGAGGACAAAAAACTAATTACAAACACGGAACATAGGTAAAGAGAGTCTTACAGAATGAGTGTTTGAAAATTTGTCTCAAAATAAGAAAAAAGTTATGCACACATTAAACAGCTGTATGAGAACAGCCTGATGTTAATTGCCACACTAGTGGCATCAAAACAGCACAGATCAGGCCACATAAAACTTTCTGGAAAAGCTGAAAGAAAGAACCTTCAGGGAATAAAAAAAAAAGCATGTGCTCTAAACTCAGTTCATGGACAGTACCAGCAACAGAAATGCTGAAAATCAGGGCACTTCTGTTTTTTATTTATAACCTGGGAGACCTTGATGGATATGTAAGAAGGAGACAATACATATGCTATTCCACATAATCCCTGCATCTAGTGGATGTCTACAAAGAAAAGAATTACAGAATGAATATGGTGTGACAGTAATCTCAACTGTGTATTATTCACAGCAGTGAATATTCAAAATATGTTATACTTACTGGGTCTCCTTTGTCCCCTTTTTCAGAAGGCTCTCCCTAAGGAAAAGTAGAAAAGACGTTAACAGATTTATTTGAAATGGTAAATAGCACATATGTCTAGTTTTGCTGAAGAGTCCTGGAAAATGTGGCTATTTTAAAACTGTCTGAAATACAAATATATGTATTAGAAAGTTTGCTTGAGAGATGATGTTGATTTAATGCCAAGACCATGATATTCATGATCCCTTCAAGCAGGAGCACAAGGGAGGGTCAAGAACGTGAACTAAAGAGAGCAATCATGCATCCAAATCTGAAAAATTCTCAAGCACAGGTGCTTTATAACACACAGAATCATAAATCTGTTCTATCAATGGAGTAAAAATACTGTTTCTGCCTGCATGAAAATTATATAGTAATATATAGGTATGACCAAAGAAATCAAGAAGCCTCACAGATGAATGGGAAAACAACTATTAATCAGTAGAACTATGTACAGCACATGTTCCTAGAAAAGCGAAATACACTTCTGTTCCCAAGTAATACCTTCTGAATCATACTGTAAAATTTATGCTTAAACTAAAAATACTAAATAAGCATGTTAATGTGCAAATTTTAATAATTTAAAGCTTCCTGTTTTTTCATATAGATATTGAAGATCATAACTTGAAAAAGTATGACTGTCATCTAATTAATGAGGCAGCCTCTGATCATAAATATATATAAAAATAATTTTAAATAGGTATTAAGTAACAGTCTGAATGCTATTAAAGCTAAAGGTTTGGTGAGGTGGTAAAACAGGGAAATTTACTTGCCTATGTAAATACCCTCCAATAAGGGGCTTGAATAAAGTCTAAGGACATTTAGAGATGGACAACTTTTCCCATACCCACATATTTTTCCTTGATCTCCCGTATATTTTACAAGATTTCATTCAAAATCAGTACATTGCATCAACTTCTAGCACATGAGCACAGAAGTAAGGAATTAACTCACCTTTTCTCCTTTTGCACCAGTCATGCCCAATTCTCCTTTTTGACCCTTTTAATAAAATTAATTATATTTAAAATCTTTGTATTCTGGCAAATGTAAATAACCCCATCCTCTTCTTTAAATGTACTTTTTTCTGTGTGGGCTACAAAATCTTAACGATTATTACAATGGAAATCAAGCTTAAACATCTGCAAATGAATTTAAATGGCTGTTTTCTATAGAAGATCTGCAGGCTTCTCAATAAAGTGTTGTCAATTGTGTCACATATCCAGAGCCCTTGTCTCTTCTCTTAAAAGTCTGAAAGGCATGCAATTGTTAAAATATCAGTGAGCTCTTTATACAGGACAGATACCTATAAACAATAAAGTATGCATTCAGAATTAGATTTCCATGTAATTTTTAGAGGCTGTCTGTGAGTATTTTTGGTATAGAAAGCCTCATCGCTACAGAGAAACTGCTTTAAATATTCATTATTTACTATCCAAAATATTTTCTGAATTTCAACTTTTTGATTGAGTCTTTCCCACATAACTGGCAGGGCAGCTCATTTGACTTCTCAGATGGCATTATAGAAACCATACATAATTCCTTCAGCATTTCCCCTTTCTATTTATACTAAAGGAGAAAGGATCACATGCTGCCTCTGCAGGATAACACGGTGAGTTGAATATTGGTCTACACAGATTAAAGTGCCAGTCATCTCAAAAATCTATTCCTTCAAAGCCCATTGGGATAAATCAAATAAAATGCACTGTGTTGAGGGTGGCAGGGACAGGTTGGGTAGGCCCTTTGAAACTTCTCCAAATTCATCCCAAATGCTTACAATGTCTCCTTTCTGGCCTTTAAGTCCAGGGGTCCCAAGTATTCCCAGTAGTCTTGTGTCACTCTGGAAAGAAATATTACCACAAATATTAGAAAATGCCACCATTTAGTTCCAGTAACAACTTGTTTACCATAACAATTTATTGTAATTAACCAGCTGTAAATTCAGAAGTCCTAATTTACCACTAGAAAGGGAATAATAATAAATGCCCATGCAGTACAAGTAGGTAATGTGTTGCAGACCACATCCTTTATCACGCATTCACATTCCTGCCACACTAGCAGAAAATGAACAAAAGCATAAAAGACAAATGTCTATATTACCTATTGCTATGCAAATCTATGATTTTTTTTAAAGTTCAACACATATAACATATTTTTATGGTCATTGTTACAAAGCATTTCTCAAGCATGTTAGAAAAGAAGAAAACCCCCAACTTCTATGAAAAAGAACCAAAAGCTTTTTACATTTGAGTACCATGAAATGTAAAAAAACGTAGATCTAATTTAAGTCTACTCCAGTAGAAAGACAAAGGACAGGGAACAGGCTCCTTACATTGCTTCTCAAGGAAGACAGACTTAAAGACCAGAAGGTTCAGGTTCTATACTTGCTCAGCTTTATTGCACTGCATTTATTTACTCTTCTGTACAAGGTAAAGACACAATAAAACACAAAGCAAATGGTTTCCTTTTCACAAAGTCAGACATCCTAAGGGGAACATGTTTCTTTGCAATGACAATGGAAAAAAAACCAAAACCCAATAACCCTGAAAAATGAGCTCCTGTCAAGAGCAGGGAATCCCAATCCTAGAACACATGCCACTGGGGTGAGCAGGAACCCTGAGTAAGCCAACTCCCCTTGTCATATCCCAGCTTCCATAGTTCTAAAATGGGAAAATATCACAATGAATAAGTGTGCCATTTACACTGTGTTAATATTTTCAGAACATGGTAACTGAATATAAATTGAAAAAAATCAATAATTATTTTAGAAATGCTAATTTCCTGATGGATTCTCCTTGGTGTTTAGGGTTTGTAACACTGTGAGTATACTAATTATCAAAATCACCTTCAGAACAAGATGCAAAAACCCAGATACCTGAGTACTGATGAGAAGTAGTTGACCACCACTGGGCTGAGAATCCAGGTGTCTGTTACTGTGAGTACACTAAAAATTATGATTTATACTCTGTTGTGGTTTCTTTTTTTGTATATATGAAGAGAAAAAAAGGGGAAAAGTCTTTTAGACCAAACAATTACTCTTATATTCTTTGCATTTTTATAGGTAATTTGCTCTTTAAAACCAAATGTTGGTAAAATACACCAAAGCAAAAAAAATCTTAGAAAGTTAATGCTGAATTATCCCATAATAGTCTAAAACTACTACAAATTATAGTGATTCCAAAACATTTCCTGACCAGATTATGTTATAGTTTCAATTTCTTTGTGTTTTGATTTAATTTTCTATTTTTATGTATTGTAGAACATTGTTGATGAAACTGATTTACATGCCCTTTCCAAAGATATTTAGAAGCCAGTTCAGCTAAACAACCTTATATCTACATATGGAAAACTGGTAAGTATGAAGGATGACAGAGACCTTGAAGACCCAAGCAAAGGATAACAAGGTCTGAGAGTATAAAAGTGCAAATCATGAGGCATTGTGTATCCATCTCTGAAGGAATGTTACATACAGGGCAGAACTAGTTTCTTGGCAAAAAGAAGAGAACAAAATGCGTTTATTGAACACATGTGAAGCATCTGATTCATGCTGAAAATCCAAAAGACTTAACAAGAAGGAATATAAAAACAGTCACCTGTAAAGACAGGCACACAGGAAGAATGAGGGCAGCAATGCTCCAGCACTGTCTCCCACCCCATTATGGATCAATGCTACTACTTATCCTCAGCAGGTTCCTCTCACCTTCATTAAGGGAAGACTGCTGATCTTGGTTTGCTGTTCAGCACAATTTGCTGCTGCAATCAGCAGTTGTATTTATAGTGCTCTTTCACTGTATACATGGATCAAGTAAATTATGCTTCCAAAGGCTTGCACTCCAGCCTCCTTAAAAATCACTCTGATAAAGTGATTGATGCTGACCCAGAAAAATCCTGCTTGCAATAAATTATTTAAATACATTGTGCAATTACCAATACTTATTACAGCAATCAGAAATTGCCATACAGCAATTAGAAAATTTGCAAACAATCAGATAATAAACAGAGAAATTAGAAAAACAGAAAAAACCATTGTTATTTATGATGGGCCTTAAGAGCCAACACATTTCTTGGTATCAGTTTCTCATGGTTCCTAGAAATACTAACACAAAGAAGCCATACTAATATTCTTAGGATAAAAAAAAGAAAGGTGTGAAAATACTTATAACAACTAAAATGTGGCCAATACCTGAACACTTTAAACACCCAACCGAAAGAATACCTTGTGACATCCTTGAAAACTTGGATAAAATGATGGAAGATGACACCACCATTCCCTGTGCTGTAGGGAACCTCAAAAACCTCAGAGTATCACTCAAATATCATTTCACTAATGATAACTGAGGCACACTGCAAATTCAATACTGGAATGTGAAAGACTGCTTGATGTCTCCAAGGTGCTGTGGACAAAATCGGCTTCTGTCACAATATGTAACAGCATGGAGAAAAAACAAGTTACTGGTGCATACATCTGCCTAAGTGCATCAATAGGAAAGCAGAGAAGCTGTTTTTTCTTTGAAGACCTCTTTGTCTTGTCCTTAGTGGGATTATCTCAATCCCATCCTAAAATGTATAGGAATTAATAGGTTTGTTGTTGTAGACTTAAGCTGACTGTAAGAGTCAACTTTAACTAGAAGTTTGTATATTTAGAACCTTCTACTTGAATCACAAAATCAACTCCTCTTTCATCTGGAATCAAACAGCATTTCCTTGTTGAACAGTTAATTGCTTAAGACAGAGTCATTAAAATCTTCAAACTAGACAGCTGAAGTAAGAAGAAAGTTGATAAGTTATCCAGGATGTAAAAGATAATTAATTTATAGACACATACCATCTGGTCTACATTTTTTCCAGAAGATTGTTAGTTAGGAAATATTATCCACCTTCAGATTACTTAGAGCATTATAGTTATAAGAAACACAACTTTTGGAGACAGAGGTGTGTCATTTCCTGGAGATCATCACTGTTTGTATTTCCTCTTGCAGAAGTAACCTTAAAGAGACTATCACGATTAAAGAGATTGATAAGGCAGAGGTGGGGAATGAGTTACAAAAAATATGGTACCAATAGAGAAAACATTGCTGGTATCAGTGAAAGCTTTTTGGCAGGAAAAAGAATCTGGTAAGGAAACCAAACGTGAAAGCCAAAATATGTAAAACTTCAATGCATGTACATGAAACAGGAGATCAATACAGAAACTAAGTCTCTAGGCATAAAAAATGCTCTATGCTTAACTCCTAATACATGCTTCTAAGGTGATATACTGATTTGGGATGGATTAAATATTATAATTAATATCAAAGAAATCACTTTAGTGATAAAAGCAGCTGGAAAGGTATGTTTGACATGAATTTAACTCCAGAATCCCTGTTCAAGGAAAGATTTTAGCACTCATCTGGGAATGCTAAATAAGAAAAGTACCCTGAATACATGTGCATTCTATTCATGTATAGTTAATGCATTCTAATATTAAAATAAATTCATTCCCTCCAGGCTTGACCTGCATGACTTAAGTTGTGATACACACATTAACCACTGTACTGGGGAAATAATGCTGGAATAGTGCATCTTGAATTTTTGAACAAAATGGTTTTCTGATCAGAGAGGTTGCATACTCCCAAATCAATTAAGCGAACTTCTCCATTCTCATACAATGGCAGACACTACCACAGCTTAAATGACTTGAAATACCTGAAATAGGAATGTAAAAGCTTTGTCAAGGTGAACACAATCCTATGCAATTTTAACATTTTTAGTCTTTTAATTTCTTTTTGCTGCAGGTGGTTTTATAATTGACACAGTATTTTTATTAGTCTGTAATACAAACATAAGGACAATTCTCATGGACTGCTGGCAGATATTTTTTAAATTATGCCTCCTTGTCTTTCTATTTTACTTTTAGAATCATGGTAGAGTTGGTCAAGAAAGAAATGTCAAATTCAGTTTAAAGCAAATAAGTTTAGAAATGGGGAGCTGGTGCATCACACTAACAGCCAGGTGGTCCCCACATTTCCTTTCTGAGTTTCACCAGTCAAAACCAAGCAATGAGAAGATGGATGGGAGGCAAGACACATGGCAGCAGGATAGATGACAAGGCAGGAATGTGACTGGAGTGTGGACTGAAACTTGTAGAGGGATGCAGAAAGGGAACCGGAAAGAAACTACCTTTTGAATTAATTTGAAATTAGGTTTGGAAAGTGGTTTGGAATGAGGAACCAAAACTTTCATCATTTCTCCCTTAGATACTACTTAGTCATAAACCCACACAGACACCAAATCAAATCTCCATACCTCATTATAATGCTTGTTCAATGAATCCAGGATTCCTTTTAGTCCAGATGGGCCCTATATGGAAAAAATATGCATCAGAAGGTCATTTTAATTTAACAAATTTTATGTTTGTTTGCTTATCTTTTTTTAAAAAGCAGTGGAGATGTAAAAGTTGTTGGTTTTTTTTTTTTTTGGGGGGGGGGGTGTACAGTAAATTATCTTCTGTAACTTCATTATTTCTTTTTTCTGGCACAGAGGAAGAAGAAAGTTAGTTTTTAAATCTCTGAATTTTGAAAACCAGCAACTTATTTTCAAGTGAACTGGTCAGTCAGACCTGGCAGCAATTAAATCCATATAAATTTTAATACAAGTTCCTTCTGGTATGAACAATATTCTTGTTCTGCAGCATTTTAAAGCTCTTCTCCACTAACTCGAAGCACAAGTTTTGATGTAAAGCAGCTCCTAGTGTGAGTGAACAGCTAGGAGTTTAACCTGGGAGTACAGCAAGTGAAATTGAGGAAAGTGAGAATTCTCCGGAATATTAAGTCTCTAGTTTTATTAGCATTGCAAATTTTTACTTAAACACATGTTTCATCAAGAAATTAAACACTGTAAAAGGAACTTCCTGATCAAATTAACATTTAGGACAGAAACACTGAAAAATGTGCTCGGGAAAAAGCATTTTTGGACATTAAACCTGCCCATTTTTAGGCATATTCTGCCAAAAAGCATGCCCTCAATGAGATTTTTAAGTTTGATAGATGGAGCAGAACACAGAAAGTACCATCAGTTCTTAGGCCTCAATTAAATTTACAAGTTAGTGTAGCTATTCTCTTTGAGTTGAAGCTTTCACATAAAGCAATATGAACAACAACCACTCATGATGGCTGTAAGAAACATTTGACTGTATTTATAAGATTACAAAATATCAAGTAAGTAATTTAGCCTGATTGACCTGGATGTAAAACAGACAGGGTGCAAAAGCAACTCTCCTCCTCTGGGGCTTTTTATAATTACAATTTATCCTCTGCATCTTTTGTTTTAGTGTGGGTACTAGGAAAACTTGGAGGCCACTTGAAACATCTCAGGTGTTTCATTCCCTCTTTCTTCCCTAAACTGGAAGAGACAAAAGTGTCTTCCTGTTAGTTTGAAGTGAATTGTCACTTCAAATTTATGTTAAAATTAAGATCAATTTGGTCGTGATGTCTTCACTAAGATCTCACTCCACTCTGATTTCTGATGTTAAGGACAGAATTTTTACTTTGCTATCCATAATAAAGCTGGCAATTCAGAACTGGGACTGAAGCATAATGGCACTGCCTAGACATCTCAACATCAACGCTGTAAACCTGCTGTACTGAATCCTTTAACCCAGGATTCCTGGAGAAATCTGAAATCCTGCAAAGAGTCAAAAATAAGAACTTACTCTCCCTTTGCATTTGACATCACGTATCATGCTTCTTTTACAGTTTTTCCACAACTCAAACTGCTGCAGCCACACAACCCAGGAAGAAATGAATGCTGCCATCAACCCCAAACTCTCAGATATTATTTGTACATAAATAAATAATTTTTGACAGGACGAAAAGTACATTGGCACAGTTATGAAAAACAAGTATATCCTCAAAAATTCACAGATTGTCTCATGACTAAGACAGTCAAGGAGAACTTTAGGCATTGGGGTTGCATTCTTGACTATGCCACAGCCTTTGCATTACCAGTTTAGTATTTCTGTTTTCCAAAAATTGATATAAATTTAATAATTTTATATTTCTAGATTTTTTCTATAATAAAAAACTAGTAAAATAAGTGTACAACAACAGAAGATATTTTTATTCAAGACTTTTTCCCAAATCCCAGTCTCTTTTCTTCCACAGTTTCACTACACTAATATAGTTGCACAGTCTACTCTGAAGTATCTACAGACTAAAAAACCCCAGCAGCATTGGTTTGAACGTGGAGAAGCAATGAAATTAACAACAGTTGAAGAATTATTCTACCAGAAGTTTCTAGCTTTAGAATGAGAATTTTGCACATCTGCCACTTTGAAGCTCACTTGAGCAGGATTTCCTTTTTTTCTAATATCAAGTTGTGTAATTGAGAAAAGCGAAGCACACAGAGTAGAGTTGTATGAATAAGAAAAGAACTGAAAATGTGTCCTGATTGTTTCCCAAAATTGCAAACAGGTTTCAGATGTTATTTCTACAGACAAGGCAGGAATAGAAACACAGGTGCTTAAAGGGAAATAGCTCCAAACTGTGAAATTACTGAGGTTTACAACATATTTTCCTCCCTTAACTTTTATAGTTCACCTGCATTTCTGTAAAGATGAGACTGTTGAAAAAATCTACCCAATCTCACAGTCCATGCATAAAATGGATAACAAGGAAATTGCATTGGTTGCATCTCAAAAATAGGCCATTTCAGAGAACACAGTCTGCAAGTGACTCAGTGCAGTTACTTTATCCCTGTATTTCACTTTGGTGTCTGCCCATTAAAATAAGACCCAGTTTTTCTGTTTATTTTAATGCAAAACCTCATGAAACTCATCAGGGCAGATGTACAATATTGCATAACTATTCCAAAGAGCAAATGGAAAGAATGATGAAAACATGGTGTCTCTCACAATAGGACATAAGAAAGAAATTACATTTTGATATGGATAAAAAAAACTTTATGCATAGAAACAAGCAATATGACCAACCTTTGCCAGCCTTTCCCATACTAAAATGGAAGTGTTTCCAATATTCTTCTAAGAAGCAGCTGAAAGTCCAGGAGAACCAGAAATGCTACTGACAATTTTCACTTATCATTGCTTTGATTTCTTCTTTATTTTAATTAAGTGATAACATTCACTCACTCCCAAAATATTGGTAGAGGAATGACAGTATTTCCTGAGGCAGAGGAAATGAAATTTCCAAGGTGAACTGCTGGCTACTTAAGATAACTAGTTTGGGGGCACTGACATATGTATTGAATCACAGCAACAAAAGTGCATGTAATTAAATGGAGAAGTTCAAGTGAACTCCTCTACTGCATCACATGCAATGCAGACAAAAATTAAACCCTGTTTTAATTTAAAACTTTAGGGAGTAACACAAAGCTCATCTTACAAGTAAACATATTGATAAAAAATATGAAGTTCAGCCTCTTGCAAAGGTAAATGATAACCTGAATGATGAGCTTCAAAAGCTATAGCAATGTGAAATGAATCAATTATATCTATCGGTTGAAAACAATAGCTTAGCTTTGGAAGTATCAGTTTAAGGGAATGAATAATTGTAATTACAGTTTCCTAGCCAGTGATTTAACACAACCTAGGTTGCTTTCCCACCTCTGCCACGGGTAGCAACACTGGACAAGATTGTGTTTGCCCAGAACAGGCAGCCCTCATGTTTCTAACCTTTACAAGCCAGCACTGATAACATTTCACTTCTGCTAAAGATTAATTGGGCAGAAGTCAGACTCATCTCAAATAATTTTTTTTTATACTGGTGCAAGTCTGTAGCACAACTCTAGCTTATCACTCTTGATTTTAAAAACAAGTTAATCCACTAAAATGGAAGCTTATTAAGAAATGGAATTACTCCAGTCATAAGAGTTCCAGTAGAGACAGAGAAAATTAGGAAAGATAAAGTTAACTCTCAATAGAGAAATGAGTAAATCTCCTATTGTCTGTTCTCTAGCCCATCTATATAAATAGCTATACCTGATGATTCATGTCAAGGCAAAAATAAATAATCAATAAACCCCCAACCTCAACAGTGACAGACATCAGGGACCCCATCCTGTGTTGCTGAATCCTATGGAATTTTAGTTAGCAGCTATGGAAGAAGAAAGCAACCAGCTCAGTTCTGCACTCAGATCAAAATGCTGTTCTTACAACCTTAAAGCATCCTATTATCATAGTAATTCTTTTGTTTCATAAAATTTGCATTTCAATTTCAGTGGAGAGCCATGCTGAGCACGGTAACAGCATGTGACAGTCTCTCTTTCAGAAGACTTTAGAAGAAAAATGGAAGTAGGCAAATACATAAAATACATTTGAAGGGTACAGAGATATTGATTTTACAATCACAATTTTCAGAATGCTTGTGAGGGCAAAGTGAATAGTGTGTTTAACAGAAGATTTTCACTGCTATCCAGGAGCCTTTAAAGTGGAGAAAAGGTCAAAAAGCACTAGAGGGAGCTGCTGCTCCACTTGGATTCTTGTATT
The DNA here is from genome assembly GCF_027579445.1 of Ammospiza nelsoni. Taxonomy (NCBI): domain Eukaryota; kingdom Metazoa; phylum Chordata; class Aves; order Passeriformes; family Passerellidae; genus Ammospiza; species Ammospiza nelsoni. The sequence continues at coordinate 97,400,573 of NC_080635.1, forward strand.
CAGCAGAAATTGCTACCTGCTGTATTGAGACGCTGTGAGCTCATATCTGGGCTCTCCTGTACTGAAATAACAGGACAGTAATCAAAACCAACAGCAGACATCAAGGATGCATACTACCAATTCTGAACCAGTAGGGAATCAAAGAACACCTTAGAAGTCTATAATATGTAATGGACTTTAAACTAATACAAAGGAGGAATATATTCCATAAGTTTACAAAAATATTTTTTATAGCTGATCAATAAAATTCCTCATTGACTCCTTGCCTTTTTATGGGCACAGGACTTGTTCCAAAGAGAAAAAAAAATAACATAAAAGAAAGGACAAGGAAAAAATTACACAAAAGAAATTATATCGGGAAGAAATTTCATAGGAAGTCCCACTTTAACTGAACAGTTTCATTACTAGATGCCAATCAATCTATGTTTCTGACAGTGATAGTTTTTAACCAAAGCCATGCAGATGATGTTAAGGGATTGGAAACTTACACCAAGCATTAATTTTACTGAAAAAAGTCCCCAGAAATTAGGTTAGGGAAAAAAAAAGAAAAAAAGATGAGATATTGGCAGAAGGTTAGAAAAGTCAAAAATGCTGCCATGCTACAAGTAGATTTTTGACTGTTAGCAGGTGCTTTTACACTCCTGTCACATGAAAGCACAGCATGTATGCTGATTGCAATTTTTGCAGCTTTCCAGTTTTCTTTAATTTTACCACAATCTTTTCCCACAAATCCCTGTATGTGCACATTGTTATTAGGACTGTCCTTTATAATAAATACCCTGAGTATTGTATTTTCTTATCACAATTTTTGTGGGTTTTTTTTGACTGTTCTAATATATAAATGAAATACCTAACATCATGGCATAAACTGATAAATAAATTAGGTAAACTTATTGATTTCAAACACACACTTCATGCTGTAGCTACCCTAACAATTAATGACTGAATCTCCTTTTTCTCAAAAACAAATTTCCTATATTTTTGAACGCCAGCCAAAACCCTTTTTTTTTTATGCTGGAGAGTCTAATTTTTACATATTCAGCCAATCTTTTAAGCACTCTGTGCTGTGTAGGCCAAAGTTATGACAGCAAGCACCCTGCAGGTGTGAGTGCTCTGTTGCACTTTGGGAAAGCCAAAGAAAGGGCTAACCATGCATCCATGTGCATGGAGAATCTACTTACTGTTGGGAGAGAAGGGCACCTGGAAGCACAGCAAAACTGAATATAGTTTGAGCCTTGAGAAAGAGAGGGGGAATGATGGATCCTGTTGAAGTTTTTTTGGTGCATACAAGCTGTGGCACTTGAAGTATGGGGATCCTGCCAATGCATGTTAGCAGGCATTACTGCTTTTAGAGTATGCCTTTTCTATGTGTTATCTTCCCAGCCTTGGAAGAGGAACACAAGATGGTGGTATGGCTGTATTCAAAGCAAGGAGTGCATCAAGAGAGTTATATCAGAAACAAATACTTCAAACCAATATTTAGGCCATGGCTGTTTAAGGAATGCTTCTCTGTATGTAGTCCTAGGCTACAGTACCCAACACAGAGCTCCTTGTAGTGATGTTGCCATGCTCACAAAGTTGAGCTTTCCACTTGCTGTAAGAAAATCTGAGCTACATCTCAGTAATAGAAGTGCAATTTAGCTTCCTCTCAAGATTTCTGGTATATCTGTCAAGGATCATACATCTTCACAAGCCTGACCTGCCAGCAAATCTAGGATGGCAGAAATCCGTAACGCAGAAACAGCTTTTCACTAGCTCACAAAATGCTAAGTAGATTAGGTCTAACATTGACCTCTGCTATGGTTTGCTTTTTTATCCTTTAAAGGTTATATTTGGCACTTGTATTAAGAAAGATTCTGCATCAGTCCTTCCCTCTGTTTGGCCTCCTGCAATCTGCAATACCATTTCAGCATTAGCACTGTGCAAAGGACTCAAACAAGCAAGGCTTCAATATGACTGTATGCCGGCGGAAAGAGTGAAAGGGAGGGATTTTAAACTGGTTTTATGCAGGATAAACGAATTCCATCATAAACACCTCTTTCTGAACACATTTTGCAAGAAAAAATTATTTATGAAATGTATGCAGTTTTTGTTTTGGATGAGGGTAGATGACATCTGTTTCATTTTAGTCATTGTATCCCATGCAGCAGTGCATTATTCTCTGCTCTACATATAAGACCAGGTTGAAACATTTGAATCAAATGTTCAGATACATAAACCACTAGCCTTTATCCAGGTAAGTAAAAGAAGGAATTATAATGTTTTTTGTTTTATATTAAGAATGTAAAGCAGCAGAAGTTTACTTAATCCACAAATAGCTGTTTTGCATTTGTGCATGACAGCATTTTTACAATACAATGTACAGAGAATTTTACAAATATGATCAAGTCTTCCCCTAACAAAAAGGGCTGCTTTCATTAAAGACTAGTATACATTCATGCCTGACTTGAATTTTAAATCCTTTCTCTTTCAAAAAAAAAAAAAAATAGAGAAGAAAAAGAAAATCCCAAACCTCTTAGATCTGAGCTAAACCCTTTAGTTCTCCATATTACAAATCCTTTCATAAAGTCATGTATTTCTTAATCTTTTTAATTCTTCAGTCAACTCATTTGAACTACAGCTGAGTGCTCATTCCAGTGCTGGGTATAATCCTCCCCATCATTCAGACAGTTGGCACATGCTTCACACAGTCCTTCATCTTTCAAATTACCCCTCTGAGACAGAAATTATCCCTTTTACAGAGCATCATGCATTTTGCAAAGGGAATGAAAGCACAGTATTCACAGCTAGCATACATGGCCAGTCTTTCTTTGAAATGCCCATTTCTGCTTTCTCTGCTGAAGTTTCCATCTTGTTCTTTCCCTCCTGTGTAGTCCCTCCTACTTGTGGACCCAGTCCTTTTATTAATGCTGCAACAACAGGCTACCAGTAGTAGGTGTTTGATACAGCAGAGTACACACAGATCAATTAATTTAAACTATAATTATGATCCAGTAACCTGCTATAAAAGAGTTAACAAAGTCCAAGGAAGAGTGAAAATTTCCCATTCCCCTCATTAGTTACTCACAGGAGGTCCTGGTGGCCCTGGTTTTCCTGGAAGGCCTGGTTTGCCTCGTCTGCCCTGGAAACAAAAAAATTACAACAGACATTTATAAATGCTGTGGGTAGGGACTGATTTGAAATAAGAATTTTAAGAAAAGATTTGTTGCCTTATATATTAACCAAAAAAAAAAACCCAAAAACAACAACAACAAAATCCATCCAAAATGAATACTCTCTATCAGTCACTGCAATACTATATGAGTATTTCTAGGATTGTTTTTAATAGTTATAACAAACTATATTTGTATCTCCATCCCAGTAACAATGTCACATTTTAAAGCTTTGTCTCAAATATGAGTGCATTGATAGGGTTATTAACAAAGTACCTTGATGAGGCATAAGGAAATCACATTTGTATGAATACACTGGAGCTTGGGATGTAAAACTGCGCTGCAGCACAGTGAGTACGTATGTGCTACATAACCCAATTAACAAACACACATACCTTCTTCTCTGGGATGTGATAATGAGCACAAAAGCCAGAGATTTATTTGCAAACACAACTCACCTTCTTTGTGCAATTACTACCATCTGTATATATATAATGCACAAGCAAAATCATTTGCATTAAAACATAAAGTTCATAAAAGTCTACTTAAGGGAGACTTTGCACTCAGTTCCTAAAAAACACATGCATATGTAACTATTACATTTTTTAGTACAGAGTTTGCTTGAACAACTGTTTTCACATATGCTTTTTTATAGGAAGATCAACATAAAAATGGAAGTAATTTGCAGGAATTAACATCTTTATTGCCAAGCTGAAATCTGATGCACATTTTTTAGAAACAACAGCTGAGAACAACTAATATCCAAGTGCAAATGGCAAAGAAAAAAAATGTTATATCCATTAAGAGTAAACTTTTCCCTTGCATTTGGAAAACGTAAATTAATGTTAAGCATTAGGGGGAGTGTCCTGGTGAAAACTTGGCTTAAAAAGTGAAAAAAATAAAATTCTGGCTGATGGTTCACAATTAACACATAGGCATATTTCAGTAATCTCTGCTCCTTACTACTAAGTCTGCTTCTGCAGTTTCTTAAATAACTGTCACATAGGCTGCAGCAGTATTCTCAGGAAGAGAAAGAAATCCAGTTTTGCTATTTCCAGGTGAGAGCCTTGATCTGTAGGAAAGCACTCTCATGCTGTGCATTTCATTAATCTTGATCTGTGTCGAGGGGATGTCAGCAAGGGTGGAAAATCCCTCTCCCTCCCACCCTGCAGCTCTCCAGGGCAACCTCTTGCCCAGAAGCCAGGGACTCTCCTGGCAGTGGTAGGTATCTCAAGCCCTTCAAGCAGAAGAAGAAACAGAACCAAGATTGTGTGGATGTGTTTCAGCCATTGCGTTGTGCCACACAACATGTACACTGCCACCATGGTTTTATCATCATCCTCAGCCAGTCAGAGTGAAACAAAACCACCTCAGCATTTTTGGAGTGCCAAATTCCTGGGTCTTAACTAGCTGAGACATGTGTCATGTGCTGAGCTGTTTAATCCCACCAGTACTTGCACATGCAGAGCTCTAACTGGGGCAGCTAAGGGTAAATTTTTAGAGCCAGAATACAGTCCTAGGTGCCTAGGCTGGGCTCAAGGCTCTGCTGGCCCTCACTACCCACCCCCAGCACATCCTCTTCTGTGCTGGCAACACTGACCCTGCAGCCCCAGGACCAGCTAGGCTGGCAGCTCAGCCAGCAGGTTTTGGCTTTGGTGGAGCAGGAGAACTGCAGATGGGGCAGGTTTTGGCTTTGGTCACTCACTGATACTGCTCACCCAGCAGCTGAGGAGCTTGCCTGGCCTGCCAGGGCACACATGCACAAGCACAGGAGGCTGCAGAGCTACATCTGTACTCTTGGAATCATCTCTACTCCGGAAATACAGGTGGAAACTGATATTTCCTGACTTGAAAAAAAAAATCCAACCAACAATAAACTTCCCTTAGAAAGAAGGAAAAACAGACTGAGAGGTAATAATGTAATAAACAAAGATAAATTACTCCATACTTTTAAAATAGTCCCTCCGAGTTATAATGATCTACAGTGTTGACTTCTTGAAGCACCTTCCTTTTCCTGTTTGAACTTATCTAAAGTATCCTGAGGATGACACTTAAAGTCACAGCAGTCTAAACAAAGTATCAAGGAAGTGTCAGGATGAAGAAGACAGGGCTTTGACTGGCAGACACAACTGTGAATGAGGTGTTAATTACACAGGAAAACAGGGAATATGTTGGGAAGGCAATTTTATCTCTGTTTACAAGATGGACTAAAATATGATTTATGACATAACAAAGACAAAACTTGATTAATTTTCTGAAAAAAAAACCAACCCAGTTATAAAAAAAAATGGGGATAGTTGTTTTTCACCATTTATTAGTTACTAAAACACATACCCAGTGAAACACAGAGGAAACATCTGTCCCACTTTTTATCCCATCATTATATTATTAGCCATTATACAATGTTGCATGTAAAACAACCACACAGATCAGTATGAGGCATAAGCTTTTTATAGAGTAATAAAAGTCCTTTTTTTTGCATCCAAGCACCTTTGTAACCTGTCTGGTATTTTAAATTTAATACAGAAATGCATGAAAGGCCACTACCTTTCAGCAATGTCATTCAGATACAGAGACTTCAATGTCAGGAATACCCAAAACTCCCCCTACTTGTCAGCACTCCTGCTTCTCTATGACTTCTCAGCATCAGCAGGGGAAATAAACATATATATTTTACTATAGTAGGAGTGTAAGTAGAAAATATTGGTTTATGTTTTTGTTTAGAGTAATTAAAACAATTAGAACAATGTTTTTGACGAGCCCATTATGATGCTGCCTTGGGCAGACCATGAGCCAGACCATGACTAAATATTTACATTTTGATTTTGAGTCATCCTTCTGGCAAGAAAGAAGTGAAAAACATCTCAGTGCCCTCTCTGTTTATAGAGTGGGCTTAGCAGAGAGCCACAGTTCCCATCTCCTGCTCAGCTGTGGGTCTTGCTAGCCCCATGAGAGCTGTATTTATTGCCCCTGTGCAGAGGGCTGACAGCCCACACAGGAGGGCTGTTACCTTCATTTAGCTTAGATCACTGAGCAAATATTGAGGTTCTAAACCCACTCAAATTATAAATAAATGTCCTAGGCATCATATTGTTCCTTTAACTAAATAAAAAATGCATTACCACCTACATTCACTTAAAAACGATATGTGGTGTCAACAAGTTGTCTAATCCTACTTAGAATACCTGAAAGAGACCAAAACAGTTGCTGGCTATTTCCTTTGTGCTGCATGAATCTTTGCTGCTAATCAAAGTGATAAGAAGTTTTCCAAATGTTCCTGCTATTGTATGCTGCTCCCTTGACTCCTGCCCCAACTAATTTGTACAGCAGGCTACTTTCCTCTTTCCCAAAGGACAGACTTCAGCTGGATCATTCAAATGACAAATCATTCAAATAATAACTGCTTGGTTAGGGGCAAAAAAAGATAAAATACTAAAAATAAAGTAAATGAGAGATTATATGCTTCAGGAAACCCAGCTGAGTGCCTAGCTGAAGTATGTGGTCAGCTGCATTCTTTACTTCTCTTTTCCTTCACCCCTTCTGTGAATTGAAATGACTTGATGAGCTTTGCCTGACATGAGATGGAAAGCTGTTCAGAAGAGAGCTCTGGCCATCCTCCCATAGGATTTGTGCTCTGGTTCTGACTGCTGCCCCTGGGCACTGCTGCAGGTCCAGCACACAGTGCAAGAATTCAAACAAGAATTCAAAATCTGTATTGTAACCCCCTGCTGTACCATGCCATATCCGTCTACTCACATCTCTCTAACTTTAGAGGAGTAAGATCTCTAATCCTAGTGTTTAAAAATAAACTGTGGATTATTTAAGGATAAAATCAAGCAGTTATGTAGGAACACTGACATGATTTATGGAGTTAATAATTTAAAGACTCTACACTTTAGTATGAAGGTAAAAGTTCTTAGAATAAACCCATGTGAATTTTCAAGGGGAAGTGCTAATTAGTGGTTCTTGAAACACATCATCACATTTCAAAACAAGAAATAGTTCTAGGGAAAGGAAAAATCTGGGCTTTAAAGTCTTAACTACTGTAGTTGTTATGCAAAATTAATGAGGTTTATGTAATTTTTTTGCCAAGTTACACTATGATTCTCTTGGTTAATCCTCAAAACCAGCCTTAAAAAGGCACAGATATAACCAAAACAGGAGGTGAGTGGGGAGTTAAAGACCCCTGTCTCACAGTGCCTGACCTACAGATGCCAAGTGCCAGTTCCAGTGCCCACATTATCTCAGATTACAGCAAGAGTTGGGATAGTCTCTCCCCTAAATTGAAAATCCATGTTGCAGACAATGAAACCTCATTAACTTCAGCAATACACTGTTAGGATTTGACTGTACAATCCCTTCTTCAATCCTATTAACTTTGGCCTTGAGGACATACGATGGCAACCAGCATATTACAAATTAACCTCTGTATGAGATGATAAACCTGAACAAAAATCACAGGAAATAAGGCCAGAAGGCAAGAAATTAAAACATTTACAGAACTCAAGTGCAAGACTGTTCACCATACCCCACTAGAACCTTTCACAGAAATGTGGCTCACAGAAGAATAGAGCACACAGAGCCCAATCCCCTCTTTGGGAGAAAAGTCAGTAGGGAGCTCCTCACTGATGCAGAAGCCTTCCTGAACTCAGTCTTGGGTTTCCAAATTCATTTTAGGAATGATTTACAAAATCTCTAGTTTCTTCATTGTGACATTATTAAAATGCTTAAAGGGAATGCTTAGCCAGGCTACATAAAATTGAAATGAGTTTAACTAACAAAACTAAGTCCCTAAACAGGCACAGCAATGCCAAGAAGTCAAATGCCATGACCTCTTTTGCCAAAAAATCACTAGATGAAATGCATCACACTTTTTCAAGTGTATCCATAAAAATTCAATTTCATTTCAAAACCAGAAAGAAATAATTTTCAACTATACTTACATAGTTTATACCTTAATTTTCATTATTAGATATAATTTCTTATTCTCTCATATTTCTACACCTTTGGCTAATAGACATGAAAAGAAATATTAAAAATACAGTATTTGGAAGAGAGTCTGAAATTCTAAAAGAACCTCTTAGAAGTAGTTACACCATTTCTGCCATTCCAGTAAAAGTTAGGTTTTAATTTCTACAGTGGCAATTGACAATGGAAAAAAAAGAATTTTTCCGATTGAAAAATCTATTTTCAGCTTTCTAAATCACAACTGTTTCATTCCATTTTTAAATGCCAAAGTGGAAAAAATAAATATTTTTAAGCTGTATCCTAATTTACTGGATATGTATTTCAATGTGGAGACATTCTGGGAGAAAAACTGTTTTACATTAAGCATTTTTGGACTGTTAAATGTCAGAGTGAAGGAACATACAGAACTCTAACTTAAAGATGAAATCAGATTGGAGCTTTGCCTGTTTAAAAACAACTTACATCAAAGTCAGGGACTGAGAAGATGAAAAGAGATTCCAAAACTCCAGAGCTTTAGCTGTGAAGAAAATGTTTTACATTGTGGCAGGAGGCTGACCTGCAATGCAGATATTATCATTGTTCTGTAAGGTTTGTTTTATAATTGGTTAAGTACAACATTTGTTCACTGAACTAGAAAAGAAATTATGTCAAAGAAATATTAATGTTCTATAAATCAGATAAATGCAATCTGAATTTAAATTCATTTTGATGCCACTCTAAATGATTATGTTAAGAAAATCTAACAGCTCTCCATTCATTTATTTATGAAGATTTTCCACTCTGTCAAACTAACTTTGTTCATGCTTGATTAGAAAAACTTGTAATCTCAGAGAATAAGCTGATTATTAACATAAGGCAAATATTGTAATTCCACAGAGTCCCTCCAAATATGTAATTTTAGTAAAATCAATGTTGAAATACTAGATATGACAACAGATTCTTAGTTTTATGAGGTATTTAATTTATTACTAAGATAATGCTAAAATAACTTCCTCTTAAGTGAAGTATTTGGTATTATAAACACAACTATTGGAAATAAGGAAGTTCTTTCAAAAATATTTACTTCAGGACACCTGCAACCCAAGGACACCAATCCCAAGGAATTTAAAGTCAAGGATATGGCTGTGATATTGCAGAATATTTTTAAATGCTTTAACCCAATTCACCACTGGAACCAGGGAAACCACCATGATGGAGAAATAATCTGTTTAAATACATATAAAAGACTTTAAAAAATTTGCATTAATCCATAAGAATGAAGTTGTTTGTAGCTATGCTGAGAATAAACTAGAGCTAGTCACATAAAAACCACTGAATTGTCTGGGTTGGAGGAAAGTCTCGAGATCACTCAGTATAATACCTGTCCTCAAGCAGGATCAATTGTCCAGGACTGTGTCTACTCAGCTTTTGAGTATCTCCACAGATGGAGACTCCACAACCTCTCTGGGCAGCCTGCATCAGTATTTGATGAACTTCACATTCTTTCTTGTGTTGAGATAGAATTTTTTGGGCTTTGGTTTTTTTTTCCTTTTTAAAAGATTTCTTACCCCTTGCCTCTTGTCCTGTCACCAGCTATTACTGAGGAGAATGTGTCTTTCTCCTTTATTCCCTCACATCAGACATTTACACACTGATTAGATTCCCACTGAGCCTCCTCCAGGCGGAAGAGTCCCAGCTCTCAGTCTCTCCTTCCACAGAAGTTTCTCCAGTTGCACCTTGACACCCCTGAGGAAATCTGTGTCTTCCTTGAGGTGGTCTCACCAGAGCTTAGCAAAGGGGAAGGATATTTCCCCTGACCTGTTGGCCGTGCTCTTTCAAATGCAGGCCAAGATATTGTTGGCCTGTTTTATGCCACAAGGATGTGCTGCTGGCTCATGGTCTGCTTAATGTCCAAAGAGTTCTTCTACACAAAGCTTTCCTCCAGACAGTTTGTTTTCAGTGTATGCTCATATCTGGGGTTATTCCTCCCAAGATGCTGAATTTTGCATTAGCTCTTGTTCAACTTGATTAGCTCTCGGTTTCTTCTGCCCCATTGTCCAGGCTGTTAATGAGGACACTGGACACTACTGGCTCTAGGAGCAGCCCCGTTAGTGGGGTACACTCATCTCCAAGTGGACATTGTGCCCCTAATGAAAAACTTCTGGACCTTGTTTTTCATATGATTTTCAATCCCCCTCACCATCCACCCATCTAACCTGTACTTTGTCAGCTTGGCTATGAAGATAATGGGAGATTATGTCAAAGGCTTTGCTAAAGCTGAGGTTGGCATTCACTGCTCACATCTCATCCACCTAGTTAGCCACATCATGTTAAAAAGCAAGGTATTTCATCAAGCAAAATTTTCCTTTCATAAATCCATGGAGACTATCCCAATCACCTTCTTGTCCTCCATATATTTGGAAATGGTTTTCAGGAAGATTTCTTCTTTCACATTGCCAGGGATTGAAGCCTATTTGCCTGTAGTTCCTTGCACCTTCCTTTGCGAAGACAGAAGTGATATTTGCTCTTTTCCAGTCTTCAGGAGCCTCTCCCAGTCACCATGACCATTCAAAATAACCAAGAGAGGATTGTATTGTGTGAGCCCTATGGACAGACAGCTGTGTCCTCCATCTGGGTACGAAAGTCTGGCAGCAAACAGCTGTCACTGCTCCTTCCATAGCGCTTGGGTCCTGTGCCTTGTAAGCACCATCCCTAAGGGTGTGCATGCTGGACAGAGAAGGTTTGCTGGCCTCTTTGTGCCCTCCTGCACGAACTGCTGAGCCACCTGCTGCATCTCCTGGCTGCCTCTGCCATGGCTGCACAAACTGCTCCTACAGAGGCCTCATCCTGGCACCGGCCAGCAGGGGCCTGACCTCCCTGCTGTGGCACTGCTGCTCAAGGACAGAGCTTGTCAGAAGCTGCCAGAGCCACCCTTACCTGAGCCTCACCTGGAAGCAGCAGGCATCCTCAGTGGCTTCCCAAAAGTGCCCAAATCCCAGAAAAAGTGCCTAGAAGCTTATAGTAAAGCAGGGCATCCCCGATATCTGGGGAGAAATGATGCATCTGACTCCATGGATATCAGAAAGTTAATTAATTACTTCATTATATTATATTATTCGATACTATATTACACTGTATTACACTGAATCTGCACAAACTTCAACTCCACTCAACTGCACAAAATCTTGTGACTGGTCACCCACAGTCCTGACACACACACCTGGATTCAATTGGTCAAGGAATCAAAACACACCAGAATCCAATTACCTATTCCCTTCAGGTAAACAATCTTCCACAATGCATTTCACTTGTTCTAGAATACAGGAGCAGTAAATGAGATAAGAATTGTTTTTTCTTTCTCTGAGGTTCAGAGAATGTGGATCTCAGAAAATCCTTGGGAAGTTGTGACTTGCTTTTCTCTGTGAAGAGAAATGCAGCCACAGGAGCTCAAGAAGGCAGCAAGAGGATTGTAAAGAAGCAGAAACTGCTGCACAAACTGCTGTGTGTTTCAGCTGTGTGCTGGGCCTGGCTCTTCTAGAGGCCAGCTGAGAATGCAAAAATCATCCTGTCTAGATTTCACAGTACAGCTATCTAATAAAATTGCCTTGATCCTTCACATTAAGAAAATTCTTGGAATTCCCTGAGGTATTATATTTTTAAAACGGAGTAACTTTCAGAAAAAAATGGTATTTATAAAAAATGCACCAAGTTCAGGGAAAGTCCCTTCTACAAAGATATCCAACTGAAATGAAGCATTACTTCTCAAAACATTTGGAATATTATTTTGGAAATATAAAATTCCAGCCAGAGTCTGGAAAGCTTCATGTGGCCTGTAAACTATAGGTAGTAGAAATTTTTAAGAATACACAGCAACATAGCAAAATTATTTGAAGACTTCAGAAAATTCTTTGCATGGGAACTGAAGGCCCCAGTGGAATTTTTTCAGAAATTAATGGAATAGTGATTTGATTGTGGAGAAAAACTCTAAATACCTCTTCAATATAAAGAAGACATTTAAAAACCCAGTTGCTAGAGGCTAATGGAAGATTAGATACATGCTAAGTGTAAAATAAAATGCATATTTTGAAATGTGTGATTGACAAGAAGCACTGGAAGTCAGAATTCAAGGAGATTTGCAAAGAGTCTGTTGTTGATATTCTTTGAAGTGAAAACTGGACTTCTGCAAAAGATGAGCTTACCTAGAAAGTGCAAGATGACTGAGAAAAGTAATAGGTCTGCACAACACAGGAATCCAGGAAGATGGTGTGGTAGTCCACTGTGATTAAATTCCACGCAATGCTAGGTTAGTAGCCAATCTCAGTATTGTTTGTGGGTTGGTAATGCTGGACCAGGGACTTTTCTGAGCAATGTGTAATTACCTTCTGAAGCTCCTGATGTAATTCTGAGCAGTTGTATAATAGTATCAGGTTGCTGCAGCAGTAACATGCCTGAAGCCAATGTGATGGACACTGAAAAATGATGTATGAATGCAATGCCTGCCCACAGAGCAGTCTAGTGTTCCTCATGCAGGAATGAGTAGCTGTTTCTACTGGCCCTTTTCTTTCAGTGACCAGAACTAAAACCCAAAACTCCTGCTGAATAAGGTCTCACGTCTAACACAAAACACTTCATTTAGGATCAAAAACCCTAAAAAATGTTATTCAAAGTCACTACTTGTAGAACAAGAGGAAACACCAGACCTTTTTAAGAAGAGCAAACATTTGAGGACTCCTTGAGCTCACAGGAAAACACAACATTGATAACAAATGTGAATGGTAAGTGTCAGGGGTATCTTGGCAAAAGGAGAAACACAAGTCTCTACATGCTCACACAAAATTTAACTACATTCTCTGATGACATTATTACAGCCCTTTAAATGAGTTTTATATAAGTCTCAGGTTGATCGAAGAATCAGAAATAAGTTCACTGTGTGCTCTTTGAATTTGGCCAGGTTGTGATATAACCAGGTTATGATGTCTTCTTCCATGACAATTACATTTGCTTTCAGAGTAACAGTCTAATTAAGGATGGAAAATATGTGATGAATCATTGAATATATTTTAATATTTTTTGTAGAGCTAATGAAAATTCTAGGAAGTTTCTTTTGTGTATATGAAGCTCGGTAGTAAACCATGCAAAATTGAAAACAAATTCCTTCTCTTCATCTCAAAACTCTGCTCCTCCCTTTTTAGTGCTGTGTAAAGAAAACAAGATATGTAAGTCTGAAGGTCATTATTTGTACCCATTGCTCACAAAGGCTGCTCTCCTGCATAAGCCAGTCACAATGAGAGGAGATAATGGGGATGAGAGGGAAAGGTGTCACAACAAGTGAGGAAAGAATGGGAACTGATGAGTCTACTCTTAGAGACACAACCAATACTTGTGATAAATGCTAGACTATTAATCCAGTTGTTTATTCAGAAAATAAATATTTATGCATTTTGGTACTAGAATAGTATAAGAGAAGTAATATGATTATGAATCCAAATTTTATTTATCATCACATTCATTGCTCTCCATTACTTCATTACTTGAAACCCTGTAGTAAATCTGCAATTTTCTGTTAAATAAAGCTAAAAAATAGCCTGGTCATCCTGATACAGGGCCCTTTAATGCTGTACAAAACTAGAATTTTCAGGGCTTCTCTCTCCTTCCAAATGATCTCCCCATACTACATTTCTGTGAACATATCACACTAGTGTACTGCTTTCTGCAAACCTTTTTATTCTTTAGGAGATCTGGAAAGCATCCAGCAAGACCAACTAAGATAGAAGATATTTAACACACTTCTGTCATCAATTTCCATTGCTGACCATCATCTAAACAAGTAAGAACCTAAACTGCTCTTTGATGTGGGAGTAAGATGATAACCCAGTATGACCATACAGTAGTAATATACTATATTACTATATTATATATACAGCATAATATATCAAAGACACACAAAGTGACATATTCAGTGTTTTAATAATTATGCATGGGCTCAAATGACACCAGTAACTCTGGTCTACAGTGCATCTATCAGAAAAAACTGCTACCACCTTATCTGAAAAAATGTATTGATCCCCCTTTACACTTGAAATAAATGCACCACTAATCTAATTAAGTAATGATGTAAATTTGCATTCCTAAGCCTATTTGATGTACATGTCAACAAGCATTTTAAGGTTGACATAAGTTTGAACTCAAAAACTACAGTTATCTTTATGTTTATTATAATAATAGCAACATTTACTCTATTTCTATAATAATTACTATATCTATTTTTATGATGTGATTTTTTGTGCAGATTATTCCTGTGAGATGAAAGAAATACTACTATTCAGACTTATTCCTCTCACTAGGGGCATAATTTTCCTAGTTCCCTCTTCAGTGAATGCAGGGAGATGGGTGCCCACTCTGGGACAGGACACCTTTGGTATTTCTTAGTAGCTCTAGTATTAAACCCTGATCTCTGTTGATATAATAAAACCTCACTTAAAACACTCTGAAAATGAAAATGCATGCTGTTTTCCTTGCTTTTCCACTCATTTTCTATTGCCATTTACCTGTCACTAGCTCTAACCTGAGCCTTCTATATGTTTCTTCAATATGGCCATTAACACTGTTAATTCTCCTTGCTTCAACGTGTATTCCGAGGTCTGTAAGTTACACACTATATGATTGTCCTCTCAACTTCTTATTCATCTAAGACCAATTTTCAAAGGAGCATTTAAAAATGCTCCAGATGCAGGTAGGTTAAATTTTGAATATAGCAAGTACCATATGAATGGCAACTTAAAATAAAAGTTCATGTTCTCAAAGTGAATAGATACTTTCAAGTGTTTCTGGAATGGCTTTTTTCCCCCTAATATGTTACAGTTCCAGTCTTCAGAATGGACACAATATTGTTTTAGGTCTGAATAATTTGTGGGAGAAAAAAATATTAGCTTGTTACACACTCAATAATATGCTTTAATCTTCAAAAGACAGCCCATGAGAAAAGCAATAACTTCATATAATGTGAAAGATTTGAAGGATCTGCTGAAAGTAGAACAGAGGAACATGACATCTATAATTGAATACAAAGGAGCATTTAATAGCCATTAGATGTGCACTGTCCTGTTTGTCGTTAAACAGAGCAGAGATCTTGTTACAAATGGTATGTTATTGTGTAATTAAATGTATTGGAAATGCAAGAGCACATGGGAGTTGGATTATGCCTGCCAACACTGTTGTTAATGCTGGGGCGGGAGTGGCCAGCAGAAGGAGAATTGTTGTGAGCATCTCACTGCTAGAAAGATAAAGACAGATGCTGAGACTCCCCAGTCTGCTGTTCCCATTGTTTGGCTCATGGCAGCTGTGTGCATGGTGAGATTACAAAACCATCAGTGCTCCCATTTTTATAGGGGCTGGAGTGTGACAGCAGCTCAATTTTATGTGTGAGTAGGAAAATGTCCATGATGAAAGTGTCAACCCACTAATTCCTACTGCAAAATGAAAAAAAAAAAATTAAAAGTATTTCCAAATCAATTTATCCACCATTAAATACAACACAGTGTGTTAACTCTGAACTTTTGCATACAAAATGAAGTTCCAAGAGTGAAGATTCTAAAACACAAGAATCTTTATAACAGTTCCTAAAGAAGAATCAGTCTTTTTGCAGATTCAATACTCTACAGAACAACTCTAAAATATACTAAAACAGGATACAACTATTTTTTCACAGTATCCTATATATTTAATTGCTTAACTGTGATAGTAATAGTAATTATAAAATTCTTAATAAGGACGTCAATATGCTATTAAGTGCACTTTAATAACATTGTCATCACACAACTTTGAATTCTGCATTACTACACTGAGTTTTTCTGATCAGATTCTCAATCCTTAGTGAGAAACATACATAAACTCAGCTTTCATGTCTTCATGTTCAGCTTAAATGGAATTTAGTACTATTTTTAAAACTTTACAACCAACATAAAACATAGCTTTGAGGTCTACATGCCATTACTCATTTTGTTCAAGGGCTAGTCTTCTGTTGGTTTTATTACTATTATTGGAATCATTCAATTAGCCTTTAAAAATTCACTGTAGTTTACTAAGATCAATGATGAGAAACACTTAATCTTTTTACTTCAGATATTTTAACTGTGATATTGAATATCAAGATGCCTAAATAAACCAAGAATTATTGAGACCCAACTTCAGAACTGCAAACTGGCCACACACTTAATTTGTAAAAATATTGAAATGCTTGAGTCTTAATACTTTTCCAAACTTTTAGGAACATACTAGATTATAAATTTACAACAGTGAATTAATTCTTGTGATACCACAATCATAACTATTTGTTATCTGCTCTAATGAATTATCAAATTCAGTAAGTCGGGGAAAATAAAAACAACATGGAGAAACCAGTCAGTTCATTACTTAATCATATTAAAATTATAAAAAAGCAAAGGTTTATTTAATGTATTTGGCATATTCTGCACCTCCCCCTCCAGTCCCCTTTACTGTGTCATTTGTACACATATGTTGGGTGCTGACACTTGCATAATGGCATTAAAAGACCTGGGTCAGTATTACTGGTTTCTACTAATATCTTAGATAATGACCCTAAATTCATCTTTATATATCTTAGATGTTGCAAAGTATAGTTCACCCCTACTAAAAAGGGAAAACTGAAGTTTTAATATTACTTCAGTTAAAATTACAGCAGAAACATACTGCACAAAACACAATACAATACATCTGTTCTGCCAGTCATTAAAACACTTTAGATAGTTGAAATTGTTAAATCTCCTTCAACTGAAGAGAAACCTCAAGTGTCAAGGCTCAGTTTGTTGTCAGCATGCTTCATACTCAGCTGCTACCTCACCAGTTTTTATTAGTGCTAGGCAGAAGTCACACATCAAGCTGTTAGCACACTGACCAGTTGTTCACCAAGTTTACTCACCCTCTGACCTTCTTTGCCAGGTGGACCTTGGGGACCCTCCAGCAAACCCTGAAAATACAAACATTAAACAATTATAACATTCAGTGCTATTCTCATCCTCTTTTCTACAGAAGTAACACTAGACCAAAGATCCAGATGGCAAGACAAGGCATTTATTTCTAATAATAAGAATTGCCTTTTCCTAACAATTCCTTTACTGTTATATTAAGGTGCAAGAAAAAGCACAAACAATAATTATTAATCACATGCCATCATATAAAGGCGGTATCCTTTGGAAAAGAAGAGGTAACTCGGCACTAATTAAGCATAGTTGTATTTAACTACAATATTACTTGAAAAGTGACTTATCTTGTTAAGTTAGGATGCCATAAAAATTGACCAAAAAAGTTATTTTAAATGAAAGACAACTTACTCTACAACAGAAATTCAAATATAGGCACTGAAGGGGGAGGGAAAGGCAGGGAGAGGGAACTAAATATAGCAGAAGGCCTTATGCTCACTGCATCCTAAGAACCAGCCCTGTGCTGCTTCCTCTGCAATTCTGGCTTGGCTTTTCAAAACACTTCAGGGTCTCTTTTTTTCCTCTCTCTCTCTCCTGAACAGGCGCTGGAGCTTTGAGTGTTTTGAATATATCCTTGACTCGTGAGATTCCTTCTGAACTCAATGCAAGGATCTGCCTTTTTCAGCCAGACACCAAATCACAGAGCAGTTCTGATGCTTTGGGGATTTAATTTTATATCTGATTACTGTACAATGTAATCATAAAGCCTTCAAATAACATCTCAGAACAACTTAGAACAGTCATTCCCCCCACTCTCCCTTTTCTTCATGAGTCACCTTGGAAAACAATTTAAAAAATTACATTGAGGAAGCAATCCAATTTCCATTATAGCAACAAGAAATGTGAAATAATTTTAAATGTAATCAGCAAAGAATATGTAACAGTTCTGCATTGTATAATCAAAAAACAAAAGCCTTGCATGTTATATTCTTATAGATGTCACACAATTAAAGAACTTATGTTTTATTTAAGAATTTTAAATACTAATATTTAAAAATCTTTAAAATTACTCAGACTCATGTGTTGCTTCAGCATGATTTATATCTTTGGTCAAATTCAAACAACTTACTTAGAATCAGTGACACACATTTAGTGACCCAATAAGGGTGAATTGAGGTGCCTTGACTACCATAATTTTTTTAAGTACCCAGATTTCTAGAAAGGAATTTAAGAAGTTCGTTTATGATCTCTAATTCCCAAAATAAACTTGAGAAAGTAAATAGGCATTCCAAAGCTACTAGCTCATACATTTTCAAGTAATGTTTTAAATTGATTAGAATGTAGTCTGACTTCAATTTTAAAATGAAGTGGTCACTTCAAGAGCTTTTCCATTTCTACCATTTCTCTGTTTCCAAACACTGAAGCTAAAAATATATGTTAGACAGTATTTCACTACAGGATATTTCTCTTATCATTTCAGTTTATAATGTAAACAGGATAAGGTGCAGGATCTTTTACAAAACTGATGCACACCATGTCCATCTTTCACCATAAGTTTATGTAACTAAAATATGCATGAGAACGTGTGTCCAACAAATAATATCATGGTAAGTTAATTACAGTGCAAGTTATGTAGCTTATACATTCACAAACCCATAAAGGAGCATGTCAATGTGACCTCTGTAAAGCTTCTTTACTTTCTCATCTAGGTAGTGTGGAACTTGCAGTGTTCTGTCTAATGGTTAGCAGTATTCTAAGTCTGTGAAGAAATTCTGAGAATTCAGGAAGAGGTGGAATTTTGTTTTGTTAATTTTTCATTTTAGTGACAACTTTATGCAGGGGAATGAGATGAAAACCTGTAATGTCCATTTTATGGGGAGGAAATTCTTAGCCTCCTAGATCTGTACAATAAGGCTCCAAGGGGACAAGAATTACACAAGAATGCAACTGCACAATAGTGATAATTAATAGCCAACATTTTTATCCAAGGAGTACTTTTATTCTTTTTCTTCTCTCTACAATATTATTGTCAAGAAAAAGGAACCAGATAAGGAGATTTATCTTCAAGGAAAGGGAGGAGAGCTGTGTACAATTGGTAACTAGGCAGGGAGGACTCCCCTGTACAAGGAGCCACATCCTGATATTGAAACTGAGGTAAAAGTTCACACCAACCTCAGTGGGATCTTCCGTTTAAAAATTGATAGGACAACATGGGCCCTGTTAACCATATTAACTAGCTCTAAAACTGTAGCAACTTGGCCAAAGTAATGCCTTAGCAGTGCTATCCCTGCTCAACATTCACTGAAAGAGATCATGGAAAAAAACTGCAGAGGAAACCTGCAGGAGAAATGAAAAAAAAATACCTTCTACAGTGAATTCTCTCTAAAGGGATGAATAAAAGATCTACCACTGAAATCCTACAGGACTTGGCAATGAACAGAAATACATGTTTGTAGGAAGGCAGACTAAACTATCTACTTAGGTTGCATTCCTATTTAATTTCTGGAGATCTTCCTTTGGAGATCAAAGATCAGATTTGACTGCCACCAGCCATGGATAGCACAGTTGGTCAGAGGAGCCCACACCACAGGTAAAGGGATAGAATATACACTGAATATACGTATCTATAGCTATCTATCATCCATCCAATCTATGGTATATGGGATATACTGAGGATTGTGTTCTAAACAGTATATCCACATTTATGTCAGAAGGCAATCTATTCCTCAAGTATAAAGTCTCCAGTAAGCAACAGCCAAAGCAATTAAGATCATAGAACCACAGAATGGTTTGGGTTGGAAGGGACATTTAAAGGTCATCTAGTCCAAGCCTCCCGCAATGAGCAGGGACATCTTCAACCAGACCAAATTTCTCAGAGTCCTAACCAACCTGGACTTGAATGTTTTCAGGGATGGAGAATCCACCAACTCTACGGGCAAACTGTTCCAGTGTTTCATCAACCTCATTGTCAAAAAACCTCATTCTTGTATCTAATCTAAATTTACCCTCCTTCAGTTTAATACCTCCTTCAGTTTTATCCCTTATCCTATTTCAACAGGCTCAGCTAAAGTCTGCTCCCACCTTTCTTATACCCTTCAGGTATTGCAAGGCAATTAAAGTCATTCACTATGTGTCACTGTCACTTCGATACTTTTGACCTGGCAAGAGCATGGCTATGGTGATGAACAGAACAATGCCTAGGAACAGCACAAGGCACTGTGAGGTATAAAACCAGCCTATTCGTGTGACATCAGGCTGGCAGGAAGATATGCTGCATCCTTTGAGGTCACCTAACACACATGGGCTTTTCCTGACTCTGCCAGGCCACCTTTGAGGCTGAAAGGTGCCAGCCTTCTACCCACCTTGTGGAGCAGTCGATTAATATAACATATACAGTCTATAAAGCCTGTTCCTGCCATGGACAAGCAAGCCCCTTGGAGTAACATACCTGAAGGAGCTTGAGGAACATGAAGTAGAAACCTCTACAACATTACCATGTAGCTTGGGGAAAATTAAAACCAGTAAAATGGAGATGCTCCTAAGTGCAACTGAAACTTAGAAAATCTGTCAGGGTGGCTGTGAAGAGAGATGATACATGATGCACTGGTAGGCACAAGAGGGTGGTACAAAATCTTGGAAATGAAGAGCAGAAACTTGTGAATCTTTTTATAAGAGGTAAACCATAAAGGGAAGTATTAATGACAAGGGAAAATATGCTGGTTAGCGCAGAGAATTGAAAAAGCAACCACACTGTGAAGAACACATGGGCAGATATTTAAAGGAAATATCATCAAAACTTAGTGTAAGTTGATGGAAACTAGGAAAAAACAACAGGTTTAAAAAATGCTGCAATAGTGAGTTTTTAAAAGAATTTGTATTGAAAATATCTGTAGGATATACAATTTTAGTACTTTAACAGCTAATATTTTTTGAAAGTATCAGGTGATAAAAACTAATAAAATTATTTAACTTGACACAGTAGAAGAAAAATATGTTAGGAAGTTACAGAAAAATCAGTGAACATCTCTGCCACTTACTGTAGAAGGGCTAAAATCCTGTCATGTGACTCTGCAGGTAAAAAAGCATTTTTAAATACCTGATACATCAAAACAAGCATCTGCAGAGACATAGTGGAGACACTGTTCATAAATGTAATAACTCAGAGAAAGTGCCTAAGAACATATTCTCAAAAAAGCCAAGTTTTTATTGTGACTCCATGGTGAAACAAAGAATGTTAAAAAAAAAAAGAAAAAAACCCAGCTGAAATAGAATAGTGAGGTTACTTAAAGCTGTTATTCATGCTACTTCTCCCAGAAGATTATGGTTGATGCCAAGAGAGCAAAATATTAGACAATTACATATATTTTTGGGATCTTGTAAGTTGCTTCAAAACATAGCTGATAGTTTTTGAAGCAGAAGGGTAGACAGCTGCCTTATGTACTTGTAGATAGTGTTGCTGGAATACATTCTGAGCCGGAATAAGTTTCCTTTTCAACATATATTAAATATAATACAAAAGTTAGCAATAATAATGCAGGTCTAATTAAGGCACAAAATTTATTTCATTTATTGACTGGTTTGTGTGTTCTATACACAAGCTACTTTCATCCAGTGTTTTCTCACTATGAATTCCAGCAAACACATGACCTCAGTTTTTACAGAATAAATGCTATTAGATGGGGAGCAAATGTATGTAGTTTAGTGAGATAAGTCAAACAAAGACAGAAACAAAGTTTAAATTAGGCATGCAGAAATGCCTTGTGATAATGTAAAAATAGATAATTTTTTAATAATTTGAATATGCAAGCTTTTATACTGATAACACTTGCTACTTCAGAAAGACCCAGCTATAATAGATATGATTTTGCCATGCAATTTCAAAACATTATGATGATAAATAGAAAGGTGTAGTTCCACTGATACAGCATCACTGCTGAAACATTTTTAAAAGCAAACTGGTGGCAGTTCCCATTGCAAGAAATTGATGTAGTTCTTTTAAACACAGTCCTTGTTCAGGATTAAGAAAAGCTGTCACATTGTCGAACTAAATTTTCAATGATGCCTCTGTAAACTCCCCAAGTAGAGCAGCACGGAATCACGGTAATCAGCATTCAGGTAAAAAGTGACCACAGACTTCCAAACTCCTGACATAGCACAATGGGTGATCACGGTGAAGAACTGCAGCATGACTGACTTGAAGAGCACTCTCCAGCCACCCAAATACTGCTTGTGGGGTGTGTGGTACTGCTGTGGCTGCACTGATGTAAGAGTGGCACAGCATCCCACACAGGATGCAACAAGATGCAGTTCAAGAGGTCTTAAAGGCATCCACTTAGTCTGGAGATGTTTGTAGAGAACAAGTTCTACTGTGCAGGTCACTGTGATCCTTCTACCCTATTCTGAGATTATTTTTCTCTTTGGCCTTTACATATTGAGAGTAAATGACTGGCTTCCTCTCAGCTAAAAACAGACAATCACACTCAGCAAGCAAAGGAACTCAAATATGAATAACTTTCCTCCAGTCAAGATGGTCAAAGTGTTGGTTTCTCTGCTATCCTCAAGGCAGTTTGCTTGCTGCAATAGTGATGCAGCCCTATCTTGAACCCCAAACAGGAGGATGAGGAAGTGAGAGACCTTAAAATTCAATTACCATAGTTTCCTCCTCTTGCCCAAAAGATTGTCCACCACCACCCACACGGAAGCCCACAGAGCTTGCAGACACACCTCACTGTTACAAATCTGCTACAATGGGGAAAACGGCACAGGAAAATCAGAGGAGGATGACTAATTTCCTGTTGTATTACCATTTATGAGGGAAATTAAACTACCTCTATCTTAAGCATTTCCAAACATGACCTGATCTCAGTCACATCCTTACTGAAGTACCTTGAGACAGCAAGTGGAAAGATTTCTACACCTGCTGGGCCCCTTAAATTTACGGCAGTGACCATACTGTTCTGCTGTTACACCACTTTTCTTTCTAAACTGCTTTCAATCCATTTACTTCTACAGAAAAGGAGACAGCATTTAGCAGAAGTATTTCAGTCTGCCAGAAAACATGATAAGCTACATTTTCTTCACCTTTTTTTACTGGAGTGAACAGAAAATATGTTCCTCACTGACATCATTATTCTTTGGATTTGGCCATTTCTTTAGCTCTCTCTGTTAATTAACCTTAAAATATACTTTCCTTCAGAGACAATAATTTGAAATTGAAATTGAAAGGGTAATTTCACCTAAGTTTACATTCATGAACTGAGTACTTTTATCAACATAGGTTTATTTGCTAAGCAAAAAAAAGTATAACTAAAATCCTGAAGAGTAAATCAAAATTATTCATTACCTTGATGTCTACCGCATATGGGACAATTTTCAAATCATTATTCTAATGAAGGACATAGAAATCACATTCATGCCAATCTATCAGAGTAAGAATTTTTGAAAAACAAATTTACTGTAAGGTTAAGGCTTCAATCATCACTTGTGCCTTCACTATCAGTATTACTGCATAAAGAAGATCAAAACCTCACTGTAACTAATAAATAATCTTCTATTTCAGCAAATGGGTAATCTTAATAGCACCTGCTCCCATAATGAAAAAGTGCTTTTTGAAGAAGAGGATATTTCTAAGTTATACTGTGGAAGTTAAATGAGCACTGTATTTAATGAAAAACAACTAAACAGTTTAGTATTTTCAGGAAATTAATACACCTCATTTAAAAAGCTCAGACAGATAAACTTCAGATTTTTCTTAAAGTAAATGTATGAAAAGAAGAGATTTAGACTGAAAATGTAATTTGCAATCTATACTTTCTTTAGTTAAATAGGATTACTTTCCTTCACATCATTACATGGAAAGAAAGTGAAGGTAATATTATTTGACTGCTTACTACTGGAGAGCACATATCCATTTCTTTAACTTCACATGAATAACTGAGGAGAAAGCTGTGCAATCTGTAGCTGATGTTTGTTTAGAAAGGGGAGAGCCAAAAGTTACAGTGGAGCTTGCCCAGACCTGAATCTGCAGCTTCCTCCCACAGCCGCCTCCACACGGCACTTGTGCACCAGCTTCCTTGGGATCGCTTTAACCAGAGCCAGGAGCCAACATTCCAAATATCTGTTTAGTAAGCAAGTCCTGAGGACTTCTGTCTGTGACCGACTTAAGCCTTGGCTTCTGAGTAAACACTTGGTGCCATCTGGGTGACTATTTTATAACTCCTGAAAGGGATAGGTTCGCAGGAACGTACGGACGGACGCTCATTTTCCCCAGGAACTAAAGGCAGCGTATCGAGTGTCGAGGGGAATAGTTCTCGTATATTTTACAAGGGATGGCTGTGCCACCTTCCCTCACCTGTCACTCTTGTGACACGGCACGCACAGGCTTAAGCTGGGATACCAGAGCGGGCAAGCTGCGGAGCCAGCTGTGACCCTGCAGAGCACAGCCCCCAGCTTCTGCCTCTGACTCCCACATCTAGGCAAAACCACACTACAGAGCAGTACAATCCCTCCTTTCTACTCACTGAAGGTTCACCAGCTACAGTGCAATTTATCAGGGAACTTAAGCTTTAAACATCCCCCATATTGCTTCATAAAGTTGACATAATAGAGGAGAAAAGTTCAAAATTTAATCGCAGCATTTATTCACTAGACACCTGAAAAGTACTAAAGGAAAGAGACATCTACTACTCACAGAGCAATTCAGAGCATACCAGAGAAATTAGACACAGCATAAAAAAGGCTGAGAATCAATCATGATTTTGGACTGCTCCCATAAAAATACCACCATAAATGAGGAAAAAAATACATACATATATCTGGACTTGGGGAGTGTTAACTGACTCATAGAAACACAGGAAAACTTTACGCCCTTAATAAAAGGGCTCAAATATTCACATATATATGTCAAATTTACAAAAAATGTATTTGTATGAATAATGCCCCAGTCAAACAAATGTACTTAGAACTACTGAAATTGCTGATTTCAACAGGGTTCTATGGAAATCCTATAAAATTTAGCACATATTTCTTCTTACAGATTAGCATATTTTGCATCACAATGCTCTTTCTTTTCTCTAATTCTTCATGCATGATTGATGAAATTGTATTAAGATTATGTATCGACTTTAAATAAATGCGCAGAAACACATGGAATTCTAATCCCATCTCTTTCTGAATTCTGTCCTATTGCTACAAGTGAGAAGTTTTGTTAAACGTTAATGTTGTTGGGATTAAAGTGTGAAATTTCTGTTAACTCACATCAAACAGGAAGATCCAGAGCTCTACTTTATTTTTCAGATGCACTTTCTGAGCTATGAAATTTCAATTTCAAACTCATAAAATAATTTTTGCATCTTAAAAAGCAGTGGTATTGTTTTGCCTATTTTGCAGTTTGGCATATGCTCATCTATCTAATAGGTTGCTACAGCTGTTGGCAGCTGAATTCTGCCATACATACTGCCTTGAAGTTTCCCTCATTCCATACTATAATGTCTATATCTGTCAGTTGAACACGTAAAATATATTTTTGCCCTCAAGGTACCAATTCCTTCATTCTCTTCTCTATTTTCTCATGTTCCTATGTTGCTCATGCTTCTGAGCTATGTGGGACTTCCTACTCATCAGGGTCGCACAAACACTTTTAGACACAGAGTCACTGACATCTTTTAGACTTTTGCAGGTGCCAGTAGCACAGACAGAAAAAAAACCCAACAAACCCAAGAATTTCTACTGCATGCTGTTACATACTTGTATAGATTACCTACAGGCAACTCTCCCTGGACCAACCAGCTGCTGCAGTTTTTTGTTACTTTCACACTCCCTGTGCTAAGGATAGAAGCATGGAACAGGTCTGTGTATGGGAAGAACATTCTGACCCTGAACAAGACTACTGATGGTCTACTTTATACTGAAATAAGAATATATGATAGACCTCATACAGCTTGCTCCACTGATGTACGATTTCTATGGAAATACACAGGAATGGAAAGGCTGCACAGGGCAGTAGAGCTCTGCATGATGCCATCATTTACCACCTGTCTCTGTGTGCAGTGGCACTGGGGCAGAAGGTCGATGACCCAGGCCCAGTTGTCTAGTTTGAGCAAAAGCTGGTCCCTTTTAATGTTCCCTTCCTCCCTGCCCAAGAGTCATACTTAGGACTTAGTTCTAACAGTGTGTCATCATTTTCACTTCTCTTCTCTCCCTGCCCCCCAGCATAATTAATTTATCTTTCAGATAAAAATAAGTAATTTTCACATTAGAAAAAAATACAAATTACTGGAAGCAGGGGATAAATTTATGACATTATGCTTTCATCCCAAATGAATGGAACATTTTAAAACTTTAACAGGACTCATAATTGAAACACTTACATCATATTTTGGCTATAACAGCATGAATGGTTCTGACACAGTAAGTTCTCATTAAGTGACATATGAACGGTGATATTATCTGACTTACTATTTATTCACAGTGAGATATGACATCTTCCTTTCATGATTATATATCAAAAGAATCACAGCCACACAGAAGCCACACAAATAAAACCACTCTGAAAACTGAATTTTCCCTTAGCCACAATCACTCATGTAATTAATATTCTTTTAGCTCTTGCCAAGAGAAACACACAACGATTTACAGTGGCCAAGAGAGAAAGCCTTCCTGCTGGGCTGTGCATTCCCACTCTGCTGTAATCTGTCTTCAAACTGCTAAACCCATTCACACTCACTCTTGTCTACATCACTTAGTAACATCCCTCTGAAGACTATGTCTGCTTTCCTAAAATTTAAATCTTTTCTTTTTAGAAGTGTAAAGGCGACCATCAGTAAATGTACCAACACAAAGACACCTTGCTGTGGTGGAATCAATGAACTGAAGCATTTGCAAAGCATTTTGTAATCAAAGAAAGGCAATTCTTTGACATCCATTTTATGAAATTGGATCACTTCAGGTACAGAAGGAGCAAGTCCAGTCACCTGAAAGCAGTGTCCCCCGGCAGCCAGGAGGGATAAAACTGTTCTGGGGGGCATTGGGCACAGCATGGCCAGCTGGGCAAGGGAGGAGATTGTCCTGCTCTGCTCTGCACTGGAACAGCCTCACCTTGTATATTGTGGGCAGTTTTGGACACCACAATATAAGAAAGATATAAAGTTCCTAGAAAGTGTCCAAATGGGGGCCACAGTGAGAAAGAAGGGCCTCCCACGGAAGAGCAGCTGAGGGCACTGGGTCTGTTCAGCCTGGAGGAGACTGAGGGGAGACCTCACTGCAGTGACAGCTTCCTTGGGAGGGGACAAGAAAGGGCAGGCACTGATCTCTGCTCTGTGGTGACAGTGACAGGACCAAGGGAATGAAACTGTGTCAAGGGAAGTTGAGTTTGGGTATCAGGAAAAGGTTCTTCACCCAGAGGGTGGTTGGGCACTGGAACAGGCTCCACAAGGACATGGTGACAGCACCAGCCTGATGAATTTCCAGAAGCATTTGGATAATGCTCTTGGGCGTGTGGTGTGACTCTTGGGGATGGGTCTGTGCAGGGCAGGGAGTTGGACTTGATGATCCCTTCCAACTTGTGTGTCCTTTCTAACTCAGCATATTCTCTGATTCTTGGTATCATACTACTGACCTCTGAGTATGATTCTTAGGAAAGCTAAGTGACCACAACTGCAATTTAAGACAATGAACACACACAAAAAAAAAGAGATTTAACATATCCAGGTACTTCTATCAGAACAGATGTACTAATTTTTCAATCATTTACATAAAAAACCTCAAAAAGACTCTTCTGTGGTGTTAGAGCACACACAAAACAGATATCCTCAGGTTTTTTCCCTGTCTTATCTTCAGATGTGTCTGATTCCCGTTCTTATGATCCCTTCAAGGCCTGCAAGAATCTATCTAAAGCAAGACAAACTCCAATGCATCTACTACAGAAAAATTTCAGGTTACCAATAATATTTTAATAATATATGAACTCTTCCAACACACAGTTTGTATATTCAAGAACTAAAATACATAAATGGACCTGTTTGCCTCCAGTAAGATATGAACTGCAGCAAAGAGCCACTGATCTTGGGACAAAACACTAACTTCTTCCCAGGAAATAGAGATACGGGATATTATAATTCATAATCCAAAAAACAAGAAGTCTAAAACACAGCAACTTAATTTTGACACCTAAAGAGTAGAATTTATTTTTGTCATATGGTTCTCTGTTATATCCTTCCATGTTTGTAAGCTCTAATGGAGATCCTGCTGCTACAGTGTTGGAAATTAAGAGAGGGAAAAGACCATGTATAAACTATTTACACTATAAATGACAGTTCTTTTGAAGTTTATTTAGGATTACATGGGTAATATGAACAGTATAGATGTGGCTCATAACACTGAGTCTGGGAGAAGAGCTACTCATGTTGTGAAACTACAGCCTGGGAATTTGGAACCTTTTCTCATCTTTTTCCTTTTTACATTTTTGCCATACTCTTTTGCACCATTTGGAATTGGTTTTGCCCAAATAGACTGTTCAGAAGGGAAGGGCTTTTCATTTCAGCTCATGAGCAAAACCACTAGAATTCATAGAATTCAGACAGAATTTATTACTTTTATGAAGTAAACAAGACACACCCTGCAGAGTTTTGGGGACACTTTTCTTCAGGCTTTGTACATGCTTGAGGCCTGGATTGCAAGGAAATAAAGAACATTTTCCACCATCCATACAGCAGTGTCTAGCCAGAATACAATACCCTAAAAGCATTGATCATTTTTGCAACCTTCTACTGAAAAATAACTTTCCTTAAAATAACAAGGGAACGCCTTCACAAGAACAAGTCTATACTATTTATACATGGAATAAACAAGATAATATCCTTGTTAGCATTTGGGAGGAAAGAAGATGTTTTAAACCTGCTTATTTTTATTTATATTTACAGAATTACCTACACAAGTCGTACAGAAAATGCAGAGGCACTCTGATGAAAGGGACTTTTAGACTTATTAAGGGGAGTATTCACATTGCAAATGAGTGAAAAACATGCAGCATTTCTTAGGGATTTTCTTTTGGCTGTACTTTACATGTACTCACACTCAAGGCAGCTGGTCCTGGAGGTCCTGCATCTCCCTGGTTAAAACAGCAGAGGAAGTAAATCAACAATCTCTTTAGTTATACATATTTAATCTCTAGACCTCTTAGAGAATATGCAGCACTGCAGAAATTATTTCAGTACAATCATTAAACATGTTGATTATGAAAATATGTGAGCAAAGAGATATTCTTCTCCAGTAATGGCAGACATATACACAGTTCACCACAGGTTAAAGAGAAAAATGTGCCAGGCCTCTGCATAAATGAATCACAGCTTAAAAAAAGCAATCCTTCAAAACACATTTCCATATGTCAAGTTACAAGCTGCAGCTTACATGTACAAGGTGGCTACTGAAGCCAGTGTGACAGCTCACATATGTAAAGAAATCTGACTGTGTGAATATTCACAGAATTAGGTCACTGAGGTACAAATCACATCTGAGACCATCAGGTTTAGTTCATGGGAGCAAATTAGTGCAGCCAGAGAGCAATTCAGAACACCAAATTTAGGCTCTTGGTCAGACCTTCTTTTAAAATTCATTGTGATAAAGGGTACTCATCTTTTGCATGTACAGTTAGCCTGTACTCATATTCTTTAACCCTTAAGTTGCACAAATGGCAGCACTGGGTGTTTGCCACACATAGTAACGGCAACATGAGCAAAACTGAAGAATATCATGCACACTTACATAAACATACAACTTAATAGATTTAAAAATGTACCTTTTCTCCTTTGGGACCAGCCACACCAGGACTACCAGGGTCGCCTTTCAGTCCCTGGGCAAAACGAGAAATGCATATTTGTTGTTATCTGTGAAAAATTCTGGGATGAAATCCTGTAGCACTGTGAAGTAATATACACTAAACAAATAGGCCTTAGAATTCTATCACATTATTAATGCTATCTCAAAATTCTTTATTTTCATTATTTTGTCAACAGACACATATCTATCAGAGACCACATGTGTCTTCAATACATAATTAAACATACAGAGCCATTCTACTTTATTGTGCCCCATTTTGGTAAGTAGTGAGAGGAAATGCAAAGTTGTTCTGCAGTCTTGCATGGCCAAAAATTATAAAATAGAATATCAGAGAAGGTGCTAGTACATTCACTTGAACTCTGCTAAAATTGGGAAAGAGGCAGAGGTGGACAGAGACCTGCAGATTTTATGTTTTAAGTAGCAGTGCTAAACTGATGAGCTCCAGGAAAGTACAGCTCAGAGCTGCTGCACATCTTCCAACACTCATTTTCACCAGTGTTCACAAAGGCAATTGGAGAAATAATTGATTTCCTTCATACCTCCTTCTTCAGTTCTGCCTTCAAGAGACAAGCAATTAGTACTGCCCAGCCTTACACCTTGCATACACAGCCATTTCACACTCCCAGGATCAGAGTGGTTTGGGTTGGGACGGACTCCTCAAACAGGGACATTGGCAACTGGATCAGGCTGCTCAGAGTCCTATCCAACCCACTCATTAATGTTTCCAGGGATCTACAGCCTCTCTGAGAAACCTTTTCCAGTGTTCACCATTTTCACTGTAAACTGTTTCCTACTTACGCCTAGTCTGAATCTACCCTCTACAATATCTCCTATACAACTCTTCGACTAAGAAGTTCTCACCAGAAGCACCCAAAAAATCCCCACAAAATATCTTTAGTACCCAGCACACAATCTTTATTGTCTTCTCCTTGCTGCAGAACAAATGGGAAAATGAGGGATTTCAAAATAGGCCCAGCAAATTCAAGCCATTCTACAGCAATGAATGAACTTAATTATCATGCTGTACCACGCTATCAGGAATTCATTTTTATTTAAGCTAAGAGATTTGTCTTGTGTCTTCTCTCTGACCGCTGCTTTAGTGGCATGAGAGACTGTGTATATTGAAAGTCAGAGACACCTCTACAAGTTCAAAGATTTTACTTAGAAATGAAATGGCAACAATGGAGAATACAAGACCAAATTATAATAAGATGCTCCACAAATAGACCACCATATTTATTATTCTGGAGGTTAAATAGGTCACGGGTAGAAAAAAGTCATTTACATCTGAATTAGGGTTTACAAACTAAAGTTCTTCCCAGCTCCCTTTTTGTCCTTGCAAACTCTCTTCCTCAGTTTGCAATTATTAGGAAGATAGAGACAACTGGCACGAAAATGGTAACTAACATCTGTGCCTTGGTGGGTACAGAAACATGAAATCAATGAGTGTTCTAAATACTGCGTATTTGTGCAACTTCACTTCCTGCTAAAATTACATTAATTCACCATCTGGAAGGAACATCATTTAGAACTATATGAGCATTTAAGTACCCACTTTGGATTAAATTTGTGGTTGTTGTAAATACCCCTGATTTAGCTTTGATTTGTTCTTTATTAAGCTTGCCAAATATGTAATAGTTAAATCAGAAGTAGTTTTGCTGTTTGAACTTAAAAAATGTAATAGGCAGATGGATTCAAAAGCCAAGCCAAAAAATTGCTTTCTTTTTACAATCTGCATATTTATGACATAGCTTTAATATTGTCTCCATTTGCTACATTTTACTTTCAACCTCCTTCTGAAAGAATGCATAAAACACAACCAATCCATATATTTAAAGCCATTTAAGGGATTTTTCAGGTATGCAAACTGTATGGATTTGGTTCAAAATCAATACTAGCAAATCTGCCATGGAACAATAGTTATGAGTTTAGGAATTAGCTCTTAGGCTCTATGTTTACAGAAGATAAAAGATAAGGCTAAAAAAAATCTGCAACTCACAGATGGTGACATATATCTGTGTGTCTCTACTGAATAGAAAATGCAACTGCAGATGAAAGATGCTGAGCCTGAGCCATGCACTTTCAAACTACGAACCTTATTTTTTTCTAATTGCTGTGTTTAAAGCTTTTGGCAGTGTATCTGCAAGGGCACCTTAGTGAGGTGTGCAGTCTGGCAGCTACTGCAGAGATGATGACCTCAAACAAATACAATTGACCTCAAATAAAAAGGACAAGGGGAAACTACATGTTTTACAGAAAACCTTACAGTGTTTGAAGGAGGATTTTAAAGGACCCAGTGTTATAGGCCCATTATAAGTATTTCTGGTTTGCCTAGACATTATATATGCATGTAAAAATATTATAGACTTAGTAAGTTCCAGACACAGTGAATGCTTGCAAAAAAACACATCTGGGAATGCCTATTCTTCCCTTCAGTCACCCTTTTGAAGCTGCTGAGAGGTTCAGCTGCTGGCTCACTGTCCCTGAAATGCCATAAGAAGAAAGGATTCCTGTGCTAAGTCAAATCTGCACCCCCTTTAACACAGTACAGTAGGGTATCCTGTCTCTGGCAGAGGCCAGAACAGGATGCTTCAGTAAAATGAATGTGGTTATCTAAACAGATACAATTTGGATGATTTTACATCAAGCCTTAAGTTAGAAAAGCTCATTTTCTGCAATGTTTTAGGAGAACAAGATCAGTTTTAAAAAGAAACAAATTTCTATTGATCTAAGGGGTCTATTGACCCCTTAAGTTAGAAAAGCTCATTTTCTGCAATATTTTAGGAGAACAAGGTCAGTTTTAAAAACAAACAAATTTCTAGTGATCTAAGGGGGTTACCAGATTTGCCAGACATTTAGGAACAGATTAAAAATTCCTCCTATAACAGAGAGTTAATTAATTGGGTATTGAATTCTATCCCAGTCTAATTCTAGCTTTTTGGGACCGATATAAGAATATACATTTATGAGTTCATGAACAGTCTTCAGCTGAAGCATTTTATCCTCTGAAAGGACTACAGCTTGGTCTTTTTACAGATCATGATAAATTTACATTATGGCTCCTTTATGAAGGAGGAAACCAAAATGTAAAGCAAGCATTAGAATATGTATATACAAGGCCAATTCAAGCTAAAAAGATAACAATACTGGAAATAGCAAAAATGAGAAATGTTCTAAATACGTATATAAAATAAGACTGATAAATGTAATGCAATTTCCAACCAACAGAGAAATTACTGGGACAAGTATATCACAAATATCTGTAAGGGTGTGAGTTGGGGTCAATAAGGGAAAGATTAAATTAGAGGCAGTGTTTTTGTTTGGAGAGGATGACAATGGTACTTCTTCTGGTGGAATGAATGAAAAACTGATAAAACAGGTAAAATGTATCACCAGCTGACACCAGGTACTTTTCTCAATGAAAAATTGCAAAGATCAGCTGAACCCCAACCAGAGGACTCCAGCGGCTCCTTGCAGGAGCCAAATGTTGCCTATTGGAATTGCACCTATTTGTACAGCATAAACTGTGCTGCACACATGTGGCAATGGAAAATGCAGTCAGACTGCAATCATATATTCAGGAGAACAGGTTTTCAACTCTAAAAGATACCTTTTGGGGAAAACATAATTTGTTATTTGCAATCCCGTGGCCTTCATTAGAATGGTTCAATGTCACATCAGGGGGAAATCTCCTAGAACAATACATATTATCTAATGTACTGGAAATAGAGTACACAACCCAACAATTTAACAACAATGTGAACCCCATTATTACAGATCAGATCAGTTATCTCTACTGAGTAACAGAGCTTGGGAATACTCTAAGAGCAGAAATACATTTCATGCACAGACCAGCCTTAAAATCTAAGTTAACAACATCTTCAAAGTCAGGTGCACAATGCCAACCTGGATATGCTGGGATAACTTTCCTAATTTAGCAAAGTGTTTTCATAGCTCCAAACAATATACTTTTTTTCAGTTTATGTCTCAGGTATTTAAAATACTGACAGTGCTCTTTTCTCATTAATGGAATTCCAAAACTTCAAAGTTATATATTACTAGAATTCACTGGACCCTAAATTAAATCTACTATCTTCTAATACTTTTGTTCCTAGCAGAATTCTCAGACTCTAGATATAAACAAAAATCATAACCAACTTCGCATTTTTAAACAATAGGATAATTCTCTTCCTATTCAGGTATTTCCTTGCAATGCTAATACTAAGAGAGTTCAAGATTAAACAGACAGGTCCTGAGGGTGTGAAGGTAAACAACTATTGCTATTACAAGATGCAGGATCCCTTTAAAAATTATCATACTTCTGATTACCTTTTCCCACAAGCATAAAAATTAAAAAGGTCTATTATGTTTTCCATCTTTCCATGGAAAACCTGGGATTCTTTTATTGCTTATTGAACTTAAGAGCTTCATCTTTTGACATCAGGTATGTAAAGAATTAAATTTTATGTAGGAAAGTTTTAGAGAAGTCACTTATGGTATTACCTCCCCCAGCAAGAGACATAAAAATAATCAGTTAAACACTTGCTTTAATATATATACTAGATTTTAATTTTAGATTTAACTTTTTTTTCCCCACTTACAAGAAAGACACTATTCCTCTACCAGCTATGCATGACACATGCTGACAGATATGATAAAACTTGCTGTTTTGACTTACTTTTGCTGAAGGATTTAATTTATGTCAGAAAATAGTAATTGGCAGTATCCCATGGCATTCATTCCTACCTGCACCAGTGATCAAGGAAACAACATGACTCAAAAAAAGTCTAAAAGTTTCTGTGATAAAGATCTTCTTTTCACTTCAGATCAACAGGCAGACATATGGATATAACAGAGAACATATTCCACAGATAGCTTCATGGATATCTATATTGCAAATTTATCCTCATTCCACACAGGCTATGTGTGTTTTTAAAATATTTTTCCAGATAGTGTCTCTATAGGTGCTGTCCACCTGTTACAGTGGACAGCATTATTACCAAATCACAGAATCATTAAGGTTTGAAAAGACTTCCAAGATCATCAAGTCCAACCTTTCACTGATAACCACCTTGTCAACTCGACCAGACAACTCATAACTCCTCAGTTATAAAAGCAGACAAGTCACACACCCAACTGTAAAACAAAATATCCACAAGAATGTTGAAGGGAAACAACATCTTAAAAAAATCACAGGATTTTAGTGGCAGCAATGTGTCACCTGAGTTTAATGTCAAGTGGCTAAAAGAGTCTCAAGGATGAAAGAGATACTATTCAATACCTGCTTAGAGACATGGACATGTACTACAGGAACTCTATTAGTAATATATTAAGTTATTTATAGCTACTCCTTAGGAAACTAAAAACAATGGCAACCACAGTCGTAGTATTTATAGCAAGTATTCATGTTGTCAGATGGATTTTGAATAATGTCCCAGGCTGGGACACAGCATTGTAGAACTTGGCTCAGATTACTGGAGAGATAAACTGGGAGATGTGCAGAACATTCAGATATATTCACAGTTCCCGCCTCAAAACCTGGTTCTCAATGAGATTAACTGAGCCAGTTAGCATGAGTGAGAGAAGAGGAAATTAAAACTTTCTAGGTATTTCATCACTACAGCCTAGACTCCAAACCAGGTCTGGCTTCCCCTCTGTCATGCTACTTCTTTCTAGCAAGAACTTTCTGTACAGCTAAGAAAACACAACTTAGCAACAGCAAGCAAAAGTTTTCTGTGACACCTACTTTTCTGATTTTGATTAAAATACATTCAAATATGTTTCTACCATTTGTTCAAGAAAAAAATGTTCAGTCATTATCTTCAAGTTCTTTAGAGGATGGAAACCCTCACTCCCCCAGGCAGAGACAACACCTGCCAGAAGGCAGTGCCTCTAGCTTTAAGTGTTTTCAGGCTGCTTTTATACAGCACTGCAAATTATACCAATGTAAGTAGATTTACTTGATTATTGCAGAAATATCAGATGCTACATTTCTGCTTGCAGAGCAAGTTAGAGAGACACTTAGAAAGTAAGAGTCAATGATACATAGACCTGTAAATTTAAAGACTGATATCTCTATGTAGAGTGATAACTGAATTCAAAGCATCTTATGTAAGCATTACTAAAAGAGAATTATGTGTGGTTTCAAACAATACAATGTTATACTGCCATATGCAGTTTTACTTCAGTTTTAATGTTTTAATGACAGTTTCCATAATAATAATCTACCATTTACTGACACATTGCAACAGTTCAGTAAATATTCAAAAATATGAATGTTCAGTATTTTTCACTTTCATAGTGCCACTATGTTAAATATGCCCAAGAGTTAATTAGATCCTTGGTATACCTTACTCTTCCTAAAAGGTTGATGGAACAAGATCTCATGTAGTAAAGAAGATCATGTAAGAACAACACAGAAATGTCACTAGAGCTATGGAAAGAAACACAGATGTGTTTTTTCCATGCTGTCAGCATATATGTATGTATGAGAGAAGGATATGGTTCACCTTTACAGACAGACAGGCTACAAGAGAATACCTCTACAAATACCTAAATGTAGTTTCAGCTTAGTACACAGTGCATGTTGTCACATGAAGGACATCCACTTAAAAATAGCCTGATTTACCCAGGATTAAATTATAATTACCTAAAACAGGAAAAATATTTTATGGTTACAGTGTGCATGGAAAGTCAGGTGATGTAAAGAGTGTCATAATTTCATAGCCCATGTTACTGCATTTTCAGTACCTCCATCTAGACTGCCATAGTATTTTTGTGTTAAATGCTGACCCTTATATTCCTTTGGAAAAGCTGCTTTAAAAAGTATTACTGAATGTTTTTTCCAACTCCTGTATCTGGATTCTACTTCTAATGTCAGTCATTCCCCATCTGGGAGATGCTCTCTGCCTTCAACAGAAATGCTTTGCACCTGTAGAGCCAATATCATCCAGCATTAAAACCTAAAGCCAGGGTAACCCCCATCAAGGCCAAGAGGGAGAAGGACAGGAAGAGGGTATAAA
Source organism: Ammospiza nelsoni (assembly GCF_027579445.1). Lineage (NCBI taxonomy): Eukaryota > Metazoa > Chordata > Aves > Passeriformes > Passerellidae > Ammospiza > Ammospiza nelsoni. The sequence continues at coordinate 97,437,467 of NC_080635.1, forward strand.
GCAAACTTCATCAACAGGAATACCCAATTTCTAAATCCATCACTCTACCTACATAAAGTCTGAATTGCATTTCTTACCCACCCATCCAGAAGTTTGTGACTTGACTGTTTCACTATTGTTCCATTTACCTCTGCTCCAGGAAGGCCTTCTGGTCCTGGTTCTCCTTTATCTCCTTTTTCACCCTAAAAGAATTAATATTTATTTTATTATATATACTCATGGCACATAATAACCCACAATACTTTTAACAGCAAAAATATTTTACCATTCTGGTCTGTTCTACATGTATATTTCTGGATGCACAAGCAAATCTATTCCTCACATTCCAAAAGAAATTCTTTCCAAAGAAATGTCCCAAAAAAATGTCTAGCACTCTGATAGGTACAGTTCTCTGTACTTCATCGTGTCATTGAACATCCATAAAGACTCCCCACAGTGTCTTGTTGTTTCTTGTTGTTTTTCAAAAAGATGGTGGTGAAACAAAAATTTACACAAGGAAACAGTTTAGTTTTTGAAAATCATAATCTTAATATTGCATTATTTTTTTCATTCTGAGATGCAGTTTTCTTATCAGATGCTTAAAGTAAGTGTTTATTTACAAGGTCCTCAATATTATTATTTGTCTTTGACCCATCTGGTATATGGTTCACTATTTGCATATGAAAAATGGAAAAAACTTTTGTTCTGAAAATTTTCTTACAAGTATGAATATGAACAACATGATTAATCAAAAGAAAAAAAATGGTGGGAAGGTTCCTTCAGTATTGACTATAGCTGGTTCCTGAGTTTGCTCATGAAACACTGACTATAAAACACAATAATCTTTTTAGAATACATGAAAGAATTCAGTTCCATATTAACTCTAACAGCCATACTATCCTAGTTAAGACATATTTTATCAAAGTGAATAAAATACACCTGCTAAAGAAGGATAATTTAAGAGAAAATACCTCCCAGAAGCAACAAGCTTGAAGAGCTCTACAATTGAATCTCTGACCCTAAAATGAAGCTTGTCAAATCAAAATAAGTAACCATAAAGTAACATAATTCTGATGGAAGTGCAAGGACTGACTTAATTAGAGTCTAAACTCTTCACATAAACCAAAGAAAACAAAGAGCTCTTCACCAAATTTCCATTATCTCCAGGGGACTACATTTGTCTGAGCAGAACCTATTCATTATATCAGCATCGTCTTCCTAACTCTGTTAGGTAAATGGCATTGAGCTGAGATCGTTCAGCTAACTGCATTTGTGACACAGCCCTGATTCAGAGCTATTTCTCCCATGGCAATGACAGAGGGCTTTTCATCTAATAATCAGTTTTGCAAAATGAGTGTATGAGCTTTGTTGAACAACTGAAGCCTCCTAACAAATTAGCAGCAGCAAACTGTGAATTTAATAATCCCACTCCCAAGATGGCTTTGCTGATTCATTTTTTCCATTTTAATACATCTTGTTGATAAGAAACTTAATGCTACATGATAGTTTGAATCATATATATACATGAGGTTTTCCCTCAAGTATTCCCTTTCTTACTGGTCAAAAAAAACCTCCACCACATAAATCTGTGCATTTACTGCAAAGTTCAAATGACACCAAACAGTTATAGGAATTTAACACTTATTATTTTAGTATGTTTAAACTATAGAGTCCTCTTTGTTCTATGGATTAAGACACTGGTTGAGAGAGTAATTTTCTTTCACTGTCAGTTTAAAAAAAAACCCAGTTGAAATCCCAGGCGTACTGTTCTTTTTAAATAGCTCACTTAAACTTTTAGAACTGCAAAAGTGACATTTTACTTTTCATCACCGTGACATACTGAACACTTAATACTGCTTTCATGGTATTTCAACTAGAATCAGTTACACTGCTGCAATCTTGCAACAGTTATAAAGGTACACTCACATATTTGACATAATATGTCCTTATGTGAATGCATTTTTAGAAGATTTATAAATTTATGGAGCTAGTTTTTTATCCTATGGCTTGTATATCTGCTTTCACTTTAAGAAGAATGATGCAAATATGTACAGATTTGCTTCAGAAGTAGTAGCATCCTGTAAATGCCTTGATGCATAGGTGGAAACCTACGGAGAAAGTTTCTTGTCATAATTTTTAATGTAACATCTTCATTGCCATAAAAAGCTAAACAGAGAGCCTAGCTAAAAGATGCCTGTTTCCTCAGCCTCAGTTATCATTTGCCTGGCTGTGAGATGAGCAGTACGTGTTGGTGAACGTGCCTTTTCCTCTCCAGCAGGCAGACAGTGACTTCAAAATGCCACCAGGCAGCTCTAGACACACAAGTGTGGCTGGTGAGTGCAGGGAAGAAAGAAACCCCCCATTCCTTATGGTTTACACAATATTTGGGTTTAAGATGTTTCTCAGTTTCTTTGACAAAATGATAAAAAGCACCCCCTGTTAATGAGCCTTGGACCTCTGCAGAGGCTCTGGCTTTCTGCCAGGTATGCAACTTTACATGAACATACCAATTTTTTAATGGAGTACACAATTTGTACTTGCCAAGCCTATCATATGGAATGTCCATGTTCTCTGTGAAGCCAGAATGCAAGCCAAACAGAGGTCCAATTTCTACAATTTATTCTCACAAGATCTGAGCCAAGTCATATTCATTTCTGTCTTTATGAAGCACACTATACTGCATAATTACCAGCTTCAAATCTAGCCAATTTGCAGAGTTGCTGAAGCCACTCTGCAGTGTAGAAGAGGCTGTTAATAATCAACATTATGGCTTTGTGGCAATGTACCTTACAGATTACCAAAAAGAGAGAAAAATGTGTTAATGTCACTTTATATGAAGTGCTCCTGCCTGCTTATACTACATTCAGATGAGACAATTAAAGACTATTTATTGCAAAAACAGGATGACAAAACTATGAAAGCATCAAACCTTTTTTATTAGTTAACTAAAACAAACCCAGTGTAACACTGAATTATTTTTTTTCTTCGGGTGAATTCTGCATTCCATTACCCCGATGGAACAAGCTGACAGGGTTGCTCCAGAACAACTGCTGGGAGGGATTCACTCTGCTGTGTGTAATGGTGGATGCACTGAATTCAGTGATAGCATTCTTTAATTAGGGCCAGGGGTACATCCACAGCCTCTGCAAAATGAGAGTACCAGCCTCCAACTCACTTGTCCACTTTAAGATTGCCCCATTTTCCTTGCACACTATTTCCCCCATGTTAGAATGGCAAAGAAATAGATTTGGAAATAAAATACATTAAGACCTAAAAATTGAACTAAAAAGATAAACATTTTTCTGCAACAGTGCACTGTTAATTATATAAATAAGGAATTCCTGGTATCAGTTTTTGGAAGAATTTTAAAGTGCCATTGTTAATTAACACTTGCTGAATTACTCTCCAAAGTACACAAGCTATATAATACCACAAAGTCAGTGTGGACACCTTATAATTTTTAGCCTCTGAAACTCCATGATTTTACCTACATATCTTTAAGACAGTTATGATTTGTCATTTTGTAATACTTTTTTTCCTGTTATGTTACAGATCGGTCTCAGCAGAATGTTCTACATGAATTTTATTTTCTTGTGACCACTTTTCCATAGCTTGTTTTAAACTGATCTCAGCTCATAATAATGCTTATTGATTTTTCTTGAATAAGTTATGAATGAAAAAGAATCTACACCTTCAGTTATAACAAACCCAGCCTTTGTTTCTTTCTGATTTTCTGACAGATGTCTGAAGAGCTAGGGTTATGAAGAGCTCCACCCCAATAATAATCTTACTGCCTGATGTGTAAATCTTCACAGAATATGGGGTGGTATGCTTTAGGAAAGGGGCAATACACAGGGTGAAGCACCTCAGGAATGCTGAGAGATTATACCATTTAAAAGGAGTGGAAAGCAAGGCAAACTAATGATTTTGACTCAGTTTAGTCTGGGAGGTACTATGCAAGGAAATAGAAGAGTGACACATGAAGCTCATTTCCAAAGACTGTAACCCTGTAGCACATAGGAGTATTTCTTAAGCAGGATCAGAAGGGGACAGCATAATACATTGCAGAAATACACTTCTATTATAGAAAACAAAAATCAACAGAGATGATCAGGAAGGATGTCACCTTGAAGCCCGTGTCTTCCCAAGCCCATATATTTAGGATAATCAGACAAAGCAATAAATCAGGAGATCCCAAACTTCATAGAGATCAGACAGCTCAGTAGACACACTTATCAAGAAACAATGACCAAAAATCTGCTGATTCCAAACTCTGCCTTTGCTGTCTTGTACCAGAGTCCTAAATAAGTGTTGTGCCTGAACATACTGGATACCATGTCAGGAAAAAGATCTTTCCATCCTGCTTTTTTTACATAGACTGAGCAATACTGACAATATTCACAATGGTTAATTACTGCTTGTTGTCACATGTCACATTCCTTAACAAGCTCTAAGCACTTTTAACCAGAGAGGCCATATAAAGGCAAATAACCACCTCAACTAAAGGCAAAACCTTAGGCACAGAACAATCTGAATTCAGGCCAGCCCAAGGATCCAAAGCTGCACCAATGAACTGCCTCATTCTGTCAGCAGGAATAAGGCAGCCATCCGTTTTTATTCTTTGTAGTAAAACCTTAAAATGCAAAATTATTTGGATCAGTTAGAACAGCAAACAAAGAAAAAACCAACCCAAAAAACCCCAACTCAAACCCTAAGTAGAAGTTTCAGTGTAGTGCTCTCCAATGGAGATATCCAATGCACAGAGAACAAGAATAACCCCTGGAGCAATACTGCAGAAAAGTATCTGGATATTGTCGTGGATCACATAATACATGGAAATCTGTAACACAAAGACATTTTTAAAAGGCTAAACTCCATTCTCCATTTGTAGAATGTAAGCTGAAAAAACCCAGCTATTCTGGCTTACTTGCCACTGATGAGAAAAGTGAAAAATAACACCTAGTTCAGGGCATCACATTTTTCTGCTCTTCTCCAAGCTAGAATGACAGAAAGTGTGAAAAATAGTTAGGAGGTAAGAATGAACACAGGACATGCTGATGGATCTCAAGTATGGGAAAAAATGTTCTAAGTGGGACATCAAGGTTTCTATACTGACAATACAAATAATAGATTTCATTTCAAATGGGGTGCGGGGGGTGGAATTTGTGTTAAAAAGGCAAAGAAGTACTGTAATGACCTAAGATTAGAATGAATTTGCCTAAACTGTAGATTTTGCTTGAGAATGCTCTAAGCAGACTTGATGATTCTCCATGCATTGTATGTGCATCTTCCTGTAGGTGAGGCAGATACAGCCCTGAACACTATTTCAGGATAACATTTCCTCCCCACTCATCCCCACTGCTCCAGGGTTCTGCTATGATTGCTCTCTCTTAAAAATGTGTCAAAGTCACATGCTGAAATAGTTTTGGCTTTTCTTAGGATGATGTCCTTGCTGAGTGAAGATTACAGTGTTTGCAGGTACCTGTCTTAAGGAGTCAAAGCTCTCTCATTTAGCAATGTCTCCTTTTATCATAAAGATGTTGAAAGAGAGACAAACATTAATACAAATGTCACAATATACAAAATAACAATATGATCGAGATGTTTGCTCTGTCCATGAGCCATTACTGCCAAGCACAATGACTGAATGAGTTCAGAGACACAGAACAGCAATTAAAATTAAACCAAATAACACTGGCAAAAACAGGAGTACACTGATAAAAATATTCTGAAGAGCTAGCAATCTCTTTGTATTGAAGGACTGCATGCACATTCATTCAAGTAGTTTAGGTATACATTCTTTCTCACACATTCCTTATGAAAGTTCAACTCTCCCATGGCAGCATCCACAAACACTGATTTCTAAAACAGTCTATTAATTCCATGGCACCCTGACAGGCAATTAAGTGCCTCAGTCACAGTCCTATTGAAAACTCTTATAACATAGGCCACAGAACTATGCTTGAGAACCAAGCCTTAAGTAATGTCCAATTTTATTATTTCACAACTAGAAAATGCCACAGCAAGGCTACCAGCAATGCCTTATTGAAAAGACAGGTGAAGATTCCTATGATCTCTTAATGTGTTCCTTACTAAATCTCATCTTGGTTATTATCTTCAGTGTAACTCTCTCCTGGGAAAATCTAAGAGATTGCCTAACATTCCCTAGGGCTGACCAGAGCCATTGAAGATCACTAACAAAATGAATACTAAAAGGGATTCAAATGTACTGTGGCAAGTGGAAAAGATAAGATACACAGAACACCTTTTCATCTAAGAGATTTGGTAAGGTAAAAGAAACATAAAGACACAACTTCATTCCTCTGGGTAATAGATACTAGCCAGCATAAGAAAAAAAATACTGAGATTCTGGCTAACTCTTGCTTGCTACAATGTATGCAAATCTAATCACAATCACATATTTAGTTTTTTTCAATAATAAATGTCCCAACATAAATAATTAATGACCTAATCATGCTTAAGATGCTCACACTGGCTTTTCTTTCTGCCACATGAAATTTAGATTTTTTATTTTGCAAACTTTCCTTTGCATGCTATCCTGCCACAGCTCATGCTGTCATGACCATTTCAATTTCTTTTTTCTTTTCCTTTAAACCTTTCAATGTCAAGGAGAAAAATTCTAATAAAATCAACAACCAAAACTCCATTCTTTATGGTAATTATTTGATCATCTATTCCCAGCCCTAACTTGATAGAAAAATTCTTAACCCAATATTAAAGCTTTATTCATAGAAATAAGAAAAATATTACAACCTAAAGCATGAAAGAATCTGAAAGCAGAGTTTCAATCTCCTAGATAATAAGTATTCTTAACATTCACTTGAATATATTAATACTCTCTTCAGAAAGTATCATCAGTCAAGCAAAATGTGTTTATAAGGAAGAGTCACAAAGCTTTTTCATGGTGATCTTAATTTTCAAACCATACTTTGTACTTCTGTGCAAAAACTTCAGCGGGTGCAAACAGTAGTCCAACTCCTCAGAAAAACCCAGAATATATTTTAAAACTCAAAATCCATCATTCTGAATATTAATGAATATTCTATTCTTTACTCACTCCATCTCGCTGAGCTCTGCAATAAATTTCACACACCGAATACCATTCCAGTTTAAAAATTGGTGTACTACATATAATTTATTGTGCTATACCTTTCCTCATAACCCAAAAGCAAAAGCCTTTCTAAACTATAAAGACTCCTGAATTCAGTCAGACAACTCATATATGTATCTTTCCATGCAGAGGCCATAAAGGGAACACTCATGGTCCAGTCTTTCTCTCCTTCTACAGTGTCTCTGGCTAATCTCATCTGCAAATATAAAATCAACAATCATTTCTGTGAGTCATCAGTTACATCCAGACTTGACTACTCGCCAAGAGCACATCTTAACTTTCCAGTGCTTCATATCTAATCTATGTTTGAATTGTTTTAAATATTTCTTTCAACATTTTTTACTTGAGGAAGTTTCCTCTTTTTGTCACTGTGAAAAACACTAATTCTCTGGGTCAGGAAGAACTGGAATTATCTTGAAGTGGGTCTCTCAGATACAATCCACATCCAGACCACAGACAAAATATTTTTCATCCCTCTACACAGCTTCCACTTTGATCCAGGCTATTTTCACAAATACTCCCTCATCCCGCTCTCACCTACCCATTAGGATTGTCATAGTTAAAACTCCAGTCATCATTATCTTCTTCTTTGACGGTTCTCATGCACACACACTTAAATACCAGGACATTTAAGTGTAGAATTCAGTGCACAGTTCGGCATTGCAGGGCTTACATAAGGTCATACCATTTATTTTCATACAGTAACTGCTCCCTTCAACTCAATTTTCCTCTAGTTTTATGAACATAATATCTGCATCATTTTTTGTATTATCAATTTTTTAATTAGCCAGTCAGGTCTGGTGTCTCTGCAGGTGTCCATCTTCTGTCTTAATTCTTACATTTTAGTTATAATAACCCTTGTATTAAATAAATGGTCCACTCTGTCTTTGTACATTGCATAACACAGGGGATTCATAATACATGTCTCAGCTTGCACAAATCCCTGAGTTATTACAGAGTTTTGTTCTTATATCGCTCCAGAACAAAACTAATAGCTGAATTTGGCTCTGCTTCCCCCCTCGGATCTTCCCAGTAATTTTAACCTTGTGTATCTATCAATAGATTAAAACCTCAAAAGAAAAAACTGTCTCAATAATGAGCAGATTATTTTTCCATTTCTTAAGTAAATACTAGAAATGGATTTGACTTGCAGCTACAATTGTTTAAAATTCTATCTGCCTTTTAGTGGGGAGGTTTCTGTTTATAGCGGGTTGGTGTTAGTGTTGAATGAAGATTTTTCCGTAGGAGGAATAAACTAGTTTCTTTTCAGAGCTTGTCTCCTAAGGCAACCGAAAGCCAATCTGTTCTTCACATCAGTTGACAAATAGTATTGCTTTCACAGAACGTAGTATTTTTTAGACACACATGCTTTCATGGCTTTGGCAGGGGATTACTATTGTTATTTATACTCCAAAAGATGTTCTGCAGATGGTTAAAGCCACATCAAGTGTTTGCACAAGCTGATGGACTGCTACGTCTTTCCTGCCAAAGGCTGCACCTCTAGCTTGATTTCTGTCACATGATAACCATAACAAAAGCCTTTTCTGTAGCTGTGACTATTAACCATTTTCATCAGGCCTACACAGAGAGCAGTATCAGTTTTCTCTATTTTCTTAGACTACAATAAATAGTTTATTAATGTCACAGAAATCCATCCTTTGTATCCAGGAAACTGGTGTTTCAATAAAGCTCTCACAAACCCTGGTAGAGTTTAAAGATGTGGCACGTTCAGTCTCCTAATGGGTATTTATCTGAGGTGGAGACTTGATCTGTTCAAAATACACCCACCTTGCTCAGTCAGACTTCACTAAGGTCAGTTCAAAATGTAATTAGAAAAGTAGGAAATTTCTGCCTTTTGCACAAAACTTAGTAAATAGAGATTTAATAGAAGTTTTCTCCCCTTTTGAGAGGATCAAAATAAACAGCTCCCACCTTCCTGGCAACTGTCCATACAATCAGCCTATAGAGGTTCTATGGGTACCATCATAGAACAATTACATTTCTCTTCCAGCTGAACCACTGTGCACTGAAGGGTGGAAAACTAATGGGTCTAGAATAAATAGGTGGGACAATATTCTGCTGCTGAATGGGAGGAGTTATCTTTAGAAAGGTCATCCTGGAAAATCTGAACTGTATCTACAGCCAGCTACCAACAAGAGGAGTTTAACTCAGTGCTAGCCTTCAATAAGTACATAAAATGTTACCAGGATAAAGCCTTTTTCTTTCTCTGTGCACAATATATACTTGCCTCAGCATATCAGAAAGATCAGTAATATGTTTCCTGCAGACATCTAAGACAACTCAGTCTTCACCTACTTTTCACCTACTGTCACAGAAACTCTCAGCAGGTGTTGCAAATTAGCTGCTCTTCTAATCCAGCTTCTTTAGTTTCTCAAACTGAAATTTAACAACACACTAGATGACAAATGTGCATACTGTAAAAAGTAGCATCATAAAGCTGCTGACTGAGTTAGCTACATTAGCACATCCTTCTGTACAATTTACCATTCTTGAACTTTTGTGCAGATCCTCTATAACAACCTTTTTACCCTTGACTTCCATGCTGTGTTATGTCAGGTCTTCCTCAAAGTATTTTTTATTTATGTCCAGATGAGCATAGAGTGTGGCACAAAAGACATGATTTGTGGAGAAAATGGCACAGACTACTAGATGTTAACACTGTATTGTGTTGGACTCATTCCAAACCCACACTGAAGTAGCTCAAGTGTGAATTCAAGAGCCATTAGAAATTGCAGCACCTTAGGCTTATTCCCAACACACATCTTTCAGAGTAGTTTCATCCAAAAAGAATCATATTGTTCTCCAACCTCAAAAGTCATCCATATAGGTCTGCAGCACCTTTTAGTCACTTAAATATGCCTATTCTTCTGAATCACATTGGTTGCTGAAGAATAGCCACATACCAGTCTGGAGAAACAGAATGTGCTGGGATATAAACCCAGTAAACAGAGACACTTTCTTGGTCTAAACAGTTCCCTGACTTGTTTCTTTTACTAGGAATCACACAAACAGTTGCAATAGCAGTGCACAGGGACACTGGGGATAGCAAGAAGCAACTGGAAAGGAGGAGATTGGGAGGAAGACCGCTTTTATCATTGACAGTACTACTTTAATAAACATCAACTACTGCTAAGTGGAGGGAAAAAAAGTGCTTTGGAACTTAAATATACTTTATTATGTATATTGCTGGCTTTTCAGTAGTAACATCCACATCTGTCTTTGCAGGTTGTAGAAAGATTCCCCTGCTCATATGCGCACACTGAGTTCTATTTTTAGTATATTAATGAAAACAGTTCTGTCATCTCCTCTTCTACAGTGACCAATGTCTATGACCATTTTGTTGTTTCTTCTTTCATCACATTGTTCATGAGTTCTAATCCTTTTCCTCATTGAAAACAACTCTCACTCAAAGTTGCAAAAGCTCACATACAGAGTCCATTGACTTAAACTTGCTTAAGAAAAAGAGGATAGATTAAGATGACATAAAAGAAAGAAATTGTTTGCTGTCAGGGTAGTGAGGGACTGGAACAGGCTGCCCAGAGAATCTGCCCAGTCCCTGCAAGTGTTCAAGACCAGTTTGAATGGGGCTTTGAGCAACCTACAATCTAGGTATCCTTGCCTATAGCAGGAAGATTGGAACTAAATATGATTTAAGGTTCCTTCCAAATCAAACCATTCCAAGATTCTGTGATTTCATCTACAAATTTTCATCCTTGCATTCATGCCTATTTTATAAATATTAAATAAAAGAATTTTAAAAGAGATCTCAAAGTATGAGGCTAAACTATAGGAACTGCAAGGCTCCATAACCATGTGTGCAATTTATGCTAAATGTTATTTTCAAATATTGCAGCATCAATACTCTTTATTAAATTATCCTATTTTTTCTTCTCATTAGATACCTGTCAGTATCCGCTGAAACAGTTTCTCAGTTGCTAAATGTGCTAAATGTGCACCATGTGTTACAGGTTAAAATTTTTACATTAATTTAAAATTAATTACCATTTATTAGCTACCAGTCAAAAAGCTTACAGGTTTGTTTCCAAACTAGCAAGTGCTTTCTCTAGGCATTACAGCTGTAATAACATCCAGTCTTCCATCTCTGGATATGTCTTCACAGAAATCTCCAAAAGTGGCACAGAAGGCACAGAATGTACTGGAAGCAGTACATTCAAAGGACTCAGCACTCTGCTCACACTGTTAAACCTCATATCTCAACAGAATTCCCCCTAAGGAAGCCGCAGGGCTTCTGGTACCCCAGATAGCTCATGAGAACAGGCATGGCTGTTTGTGCAGAGCACTGCGTGAGCTGTCTTGCCCAGAGATCCACATCTGGGCCTACCAAGCAAGAAGCTTCCTACACTGTGGGTGAAACTGGGTGAAACTGGAATTCGGAGAGCTTTGTGGACCAAAGTAAAGTACAATGCAAACACAACTTACTAAATGGAGTGATTGTTATTGACCAGTTCAAAAGGATCAAGAATGAGATCTTGAGACCCCACTCAAAGCTAAAGAGAGCATAGAAAAGTCCCTGTGAGGAGACAAGAAGGCACAGAGGATAAACCAAAGAATTTCACTGTAGTATTACATAGACTGAAGTTCTTGTCTTTTCCACCTTTACACACTGGAGCAGAACTCAGTAATATCCAGAAGCAAGGATATATGATAAGGGAGGATCCAACAGAGAACATATTTCATAGTGGGAGACACTAATTGCTGTTCTTCAATTTGAAAGAGACAGCTCAGGAATGTGTAACAGAAACTTATTGATTCTCAATTGATACTGAAAAGGAGAACAGGAACCTTCTGAAAGTAGGGGACACCAAATCAAATTAAGAGGAAGCCGGTTTCAAATAAACAAAAGGAAGTGTTTCTTCAAACACAAAGATAAACAGTGTAATTCCTCACCAGAGGACATTGCAGATGTTTAAAGTTTACATGAATCCAGGAGAAAATTGTTCTTTCTAGTGGGAGAAAAGTCCATTGAAAACTACTAAATTCACTGAAAACACATCTGCTGAGATGCAGTCTCAAATAAGTGAAGGCTGGAAGAGTACTGTACTTGCTTACTTTGTCCTTACTCTTGTCCCCAGGGCACCACTTCAGGTTATCATTAGAACAGGATGCTGAGCCTGATGAACCTTTAATCTGACCAAATGGGCATGTGTAAGTAAATTAAACAGTGATAGATCTTGGGACCTGGAACTTGGTCATCTATATCATTTAATTGATAGACCCCAGCTGTGAAGGTTTTTTGCAGACATTTCAATGAGTCCAATTAGCATTTCCTGATATAATTCCCAGGCAGAGTTCAAAAGCTAGGGACAATTTCCAGCAGACACTTTTGATTAAGCCCGTTTCAAAGGGCAAGAGCATTAAACAACAGGAAGATGGCCATATCATGCTGAATATCACAGAGCTACTTGATAAGCCCTGGTGATGTTTAGCTTACTAGGATGCCAATGAGCCTGCATTTATTTCAGGGAGAGAAATAAAAGAAAGTGCAAAGAGGTATCTAAATTGTTACAAGATGAGAAAATCTTGTATACTTCTCTTTACAGCATTAGGAGACAAGTATGAAGAGTCTTTTTTCACATTTATATTCAGCTAGTGTAGCACTCAGTCTTACCTGCATGAAACAGGATTTCAAGGATTTCAAATATTCTTCTCCCTGCCCCAATAAAGCATCTGCACTGATGGTTAGCACAGGTAAGAGACAAATTTTAAGCACAATGGCACAAACTCCACTCACCTCCAAACAAACCAGGGAACAGGACCCTAAGTCTATAATGTAAATTGCACATTCTTCCATTACTCCAAGGACATTAAGACCGGGTAGTCCATGGTTACACCAAGATTTGCAGTTTATGGAATTTACTCTTCTAATCTTTTGCTCAGACTGAAGCATTTCTAGCAGAAACTACAGCTCATAAATAGAAGCACTCTACTAATACACAGTGTTACTAACTGCTTAATTGTATTTTTTAGCATTTTTAATCATAGACCTTTGTCTTCCATCTATGCAAAATAGCTTCTATTTTTCAAGTAAATTGGAAGCTTCCCCAGTACTTGAGCCGTCTGGTTTTATCACTGAAATTTATGTTACAGACATTAGAATACTAGAAAAATAATGGCTAGCTTCAAACCAGCATGCTAGACCTAGGAAAGGTGACTCTTTCTCATTTCCTTATGCTTATTTAGGAAAAGCATATTGAAGACTGAAACAAAAGACTACACCTGGGGACACCCTGGAAGTTTATAGCCCTCTATGTTCTGGAGGGATCGAAGGTAGACAGAGGAGTATTTTATTAGGTGTGACAGAATGAAGTAGAAAATGTTGAACCTCCGGGAAATCTTCTTGACACTAAGATCTATTAGGAATTGTCTTCTAAAGGAAATAGATGAAGCCCTATTTCCTGGGGGATAATTCAAATTGTACTTCGGAAAATAGTAAATATATACAAAGAACATCCTGCGTTTAGAAGAAAATTGGGCAGATGAAATTTTTTTCGACATTTAGGCTGGACAAGCCCCAGACTCCTCCTCTCTTCTCATATGTATACACAGGCTAAAGCACAATTAAGACATGCAATATGTAATGTAAAAAGGATGGAACTTTGGAAATAATAAACAACTATATTTATAGTTTCATTCTCAAAGTTTCCCTTATTCAAATACATATAACTCTTTAATTAATATCACTTTACTGAGAAATATTAAACACAGAATTATAGTAAAATAATAACTTTACCAGAGATCAAGTGCTTACAAGTACATATCACAGCACACAAAACTGCAACATAGCTCATGTCCAATGACATTCAGTTTTGAAATCCTCAAGTGTGAGAAAAAAGGGAATATGTTTAATGAAGGAAAAAATCTTCCAAGTCTTCTGAGATATCAGCGAATCCTGTGATTTCATTATATAACAGCACACCTTGCCTCTCCGACTTAAAACACAAAGAGGGATTTTATACTAGCATTTTGAAATAGTTAAACAAGGCAAAGAATTTAGCCTTGCTCTCTGAAATGACTCCCAGCTCTGTGAAATTACCAGTATCTATTAGTGACAAACAAGTCATGTTTGCTCAGCTTAATCAACATGTAAATGTTTTGGCTTTTCTATCACCACTTTTTCAAATAAAATTCAAATTTGTTCCACATATACTGAATGCTAAATGCTATTGAAATCTATATGGAGTTCACGTTTCATGTGTCCCAGAAAATTGAACTCTCAGGGTTCTAGCTCATTTACATAAATAATCATATCTGTGAAGTGTACTAATGAAAATACATATTCTAACCAAAATTGTACACAAGACGACAGAAAAAGTGGGGGACCTGGTTAAAGAGTACTAACTGGAATGACCAAAGGAAGCAATAACCAGGAGCAAAGAGAATTAATTACAGATTTAAAAATAGGAAAAAGGTATCTTAGAGGTTATTTGTCTAATTTGGGTGTTTAGGGTGGACATTAGACAAGTTCTTCACAGAAGGAGTGACTGGACATTGGAATGGGCTGTCTAGAAAGGTGGTGGAGTCACTGTCCTGGAAATGTTTAAAAAAGGACTGGATGTGGTACTTACTGCCATGATCCAGTTAATAAGGTAGCGCTAGGACATAGGTTGGACTCGCTGGCCTCAAAGGACTTTTCCCACCTAGCTAACAGGCACTGGGCCGGTTCCAACCCCCAAGTGATGCACATATTTCTAATATCAAAATAAGTTATAATAAATAAGATTTCATCCTGTGCAATTTCAAGATAGGTCTGAGATCCTGAAACCTGCAGAGGTTAAAATCCAGACCCAAACCTATTTATCAGGCCAGATTGCTCAGGGCTTGCCTTGAAAACCTCAAGGAAAAGTTGCTGCTGGAAAACCACCTTGGGCAACTTGTTCCAGAGCTTTACGGTCTTATCACAGAAAACTATTAACTGGACATTAAAACCAAACAAGTATGTATGTTCAAAAAGAAATGGTCTTGCTAATCTCTATGCTTATTGAATTAGAAATAAATGTAAGGGATACTTTGCATAATTTTGATGCTAATAACAGAAAATTACTAAGTCACTTCAGATAATCTCATCTCGTGTGTTTTCATGAAGCAAGCCTTTAATTTATTCCCTTTTGTGTTACCAGGATAAAAAGTGCATACCACTGGAAGAGGAAATTACTTCTGTAATAAACAACAGTGTTAAAATTGAAAACCCTTTCCTAATGGCTACACAGCATCTTCCTTGCTGCATTTCCAGCCCACTGCCCTGCATGCGCTACAGACACACAAACAGACCATTTCCTTCCTCCTTTGCAGCAATGTCATGTATTTGAAGGCTGTTCACATATTTTCAGCTGACTCTACACTAAGAGTAAATCATGCAGTCCTTCCTCAAAGGTTCTGTATTCCTGAACACCAATCATTCCCAGTGCTTGCCTTCCAACTGATGCCATATCAACACCAAATAGCACTTTTTAATAGGACTTTTTAATTAGTGTTGTGGACAATACTTCACTTTAGAACATCTTAGTCTTTCAGTTGCAATTTCATTTTTATTTTCAGGCTACATCTCTGACTTACCAAGAACATTCTGTATTTTAAAACTTTGTTCTAGTTAATATCAGTACCTTCTGATTCCTATCATCATGAAATGTAATAGTCATATTTTCTATCCCATACTGTAAAATTAAAATTCTAAGCAGTATTAGAAGGAGAACAGATCCCCATGATAGAGTTTGCCTACTTGGCAGCAAACCAATTAAAATTGCTCTCAGCATATACGTTTTCAGTCATGCTATAAAAGGGTAAACCAATGTTTTTGTTGCAGTTACAAGACTATCACATAAGAGTGTCATTATCTATGTAACACAAAGAAAACAGAATACAAAGGAGAACTAAAATAAATTCATAGTGAGAGCATATTTCCCTTGGAGGGAAAACTTGCAACATAACACCTGCACTTCTTGAACCACTGTTGGCTTTTGTAAGAGAGAACCAAGTTCAGCCATGACTAAAAGCAGAACAAGACTTTTGGATTCCTCAAGAAGAACCAAGTGTGGCAGAGAAACCCTTAAAAAGCATAAAGAAATCTCCCTCAATAATTTACATTATGGATGCTTCCCATAAGTGTAATGTACAAAGGATCATGCACTGTCACCTCAGCTGTCTCTGTCTCTCTGGTGTCCCCAAGGCTTGCTCTTCCAAAGCAGAACCTAATACAAAAACCCAACTATTTTCATTTGATAAAACAAGGTATAAGGCTGGGTTGGTTTCAAGTATCCAATCCTAAGAAATTATGGGGTCACTGAACCAAAAGTAGAGAGAGGATGGTTCATTTCCATGTACCTCTGCAGGGAGTCTGGAATGGCAAATACCCCAGGCTGAGGTAGCTGTGCCCCACCCTCGGTGATATACAAAATAGTGTGCGCAAAAATTTTGTTCCTTAATACGCAATACTAGGTAAAATTTTGGGTAATAGGAAAATTTTCCATTTCAGGCTTTGTAATCATGTTTGTTACACACAAAGTAATATAGCTATTTCATTTTGTGTTGCTATGTAAAAATGCAAACGTGTTGAAAATTTTTTTTATACTGGAGTTTAGTAGCTGAAACTCTACATTGTTATTCTTAAAAAATTATTTGAATTAAAGCTGAACTGAATAACTGCTGAAGACCTACTTCCCATAGCCTTAAAACACATGCTTCCCACACAAATATCATGTGTACCTTCTGATGAGATAGCCCAAATTAATTTTGAGTGATGACTGGTAAACAAAGAACCTTCCACTTATATTTCCTTTAATTTGAAGGGCAGTTGAATGCAGCATTAATAAGAAATAACAGTAAACATAATAATAAACACTGGGAGTATTTTTAAATGGGACCTTTTAATTATCATTTGAGTTTATGAGACAGAAAGAAACAAAATAGTCTAAGCATACTGGTTTAGTTTCCACATAAGAAAAATGTAACTACCAGTGGTTGGGTCATTTTATTTCTCCTTTAAAATAAGGGAAATCAAGCAAAGAGAGTGGCAGCAACAGCTGGAACCATGTGCCTGTGCTCAAAAACAATTTATTCATAAAACTCAAGGAGAGCACAGCACAGCTGCAGAGCAATTATGAGGAGGGGAAAAAAAATTAAAAAAAAAAATCTACAAACCCTTCAGAACTGATGAATGATGATACTACCAAGGAAATAAGATCTGTCATTGGAGTCAGAAACACTCAAGCTTAACAAGTGGGTTTTTTCAGAGGCTGAATCCCCACATTATAAATGTTAGTTGCTATGGATGCTGGTTTTTACTTCTAATACTTCTTCCTTCTTGGCTACTGGGATACTACCTCTTAAAAAAAATCCACATTTTAAATCTGCTTCAATTCTGTTAATCCATAGGATGCTTTCTTTAAAATATGAACACTGGAAAGCTGTCTGACACTTCTGAAGAGGTATGGTGGGTGAGTGAATATATCCATGTTCAAAGCAGCCTAACTCACAAATATATTACACTTTTTTAAATTCAGAAGCTGCCATCTACTCTCTGTTTTCATCAGTCTGAATATTGCCAGAATAGCAGCTTCTGTCATTCTTCATCTTTATAATATATAAATTCAGCAGAAATGCTTTTCTGCACCCTTTTTAGACAGTGGGCTGAAGCACAGAGAAACTGCTTGTTTCAAGAAAAGATTCTTATTTCAGGTTGCCTAATCCAGACCAGACAAAACTAGTGAGAAACCAGTAACTAGGCATGAACATGGTTAAGAACTGAAGTTACAACCACAAAGTATCACCACTGTTACTTTAATTCCCATTAGACAAGCTGGTGTCTGGCTCTTCCTTCCATTTGTACCTAACACACTTTTTTGCCTTTGATTGATGACCTAGGAAAACTTACCTGTCAGAGATAACATGAGAAGATTGGGTTGCATCATCTGATACCACCCAACGCTGGCATTCTATCAGCCAAGACAGCCTTCCACAAGGCCAGTTTAGCTCCCATTTTAGTACAGGCTATTGAACTATTTCCTGCCACTGGAGAGGTTCTGTTTGTTCCTCCAAAAACTTTTTCTTAGAGAAAAAAAATATCTAAATGAAGCCCTGATGACATTCAGCAAATACATAAAGAACTTCTTTCTTCAGCATTTACATGTCAAAAATGTAAGAATTTTATGAATTAAAGGGTTAAGGTAGACAGCCAGAACAAAGCTCTACGTGGTTGGCCATATATCATATTGTTAAACCAATAAATTACACGGACAGAATAATTTACCTTTTCACCTTCTTCACCTTTACTACCTGGAAAGCCACGTTCACCCTGGAACACAAAAGGATAAAATACAAATCTCAAACAAATATTGTTCAAGTAATTGTATTCTTTAAAATAATTTAACTGCAGTGAAGTTTTATGAGACAAAAATGAAGTAATTTGGATCCTGATTATCTCTCATTCAAAAAGGTGTGAAATGTCTACAAAAAAATGATATGGCTTTCCATAGTTTTGTCAGTTAATAGGAGACATTTATTTTTCCATTAATCCGAAGGGATTTACTCAGATTTAAAAATTCTCAACTATTTATTGACTCTATACCTGCTTATTAAGGTACTTCTATTCATCTGCAGAACCAATTTTAATACATTTATTCCTATTAATACCTTCATTTTAATTTTTAAATATAACTAGTTGACTGTGAAGGTCTCCTACCCAGATAAACTGAAAAAATATACAGATATGATTTATGAAAAGAAAACTAATTTCTTTCACTTTGAAAAGCGTATGAAATTACCCAAGTATTAAAAACAAACCAAAACAAAGAAAGAGAAAACACAGAAGGGGTGAGTTTTAAACTATTAACTCAACCTCAGGTTATTTTAGCAGATTGAATTCTTTGTTTGATGGTATTTCAAAAAAAAGGCCTATTATAATGGTCTTTCCAGCTCTAATTTCCTAACTTTAAGCTCAGAAAAGGATCACAGTGCACAATGTTACTATGTTAACATCTTCATCAAATGCAATCTGCAGTCTGTCTATATTATACAAAAATAACACCGGCTCTAGGTTTTTATTAATGTATACTTGCATGTTTTGTGAGACATACAGAAGACAGATGGGCAAAATCATATACAGACAGCACAAAAATGACCTAATTAAGAAAATGAAAACTTTTTCTTTCTCTCTCAAATCATCTAGCAGGAGATAGTTTGCATGTCATTTCCAGCCTCCAGAATTCAGTCTCATGGCCTCAGTGCAACACACGTTATTTATACATCTGTAGACGAAAAGAGTGGAAAATATCCAAAGGAAAGCTTATGGTGTTTTTAAAATTCCTTTAAAAAAATTAGAGCAATGTCTAAACATCTTTCACCCTTCAGAGAGTATAATTTCCTTAAATAGAAGTTTAAGGTTTAAGTGAGGTTAACTAGAACAGCTGGCTATAACTTGCAAAATTTGTAGCAGCATTTTGTCAAATCTTTCAAGTAACATATCATGTACTGATCATATACTACACACCTGGGAATTGAATTCAAAGCTTTGGAGGTGTACAGACATATAAATTATCAAATAGTTCTGGAGTTTTCATCACTTCCTACAGTGGCTGCCTTTTACTTTTTTCTTTTGGAGGGGGTGGCTTATACAATCAACAGCTCAATTTTAGAAGCGAGCCCATGGACAAGCATACAAAATGGTATCTAGTGAAATAAACTTCTGCATGTCCTCACCTAAAAATGAGAAGCTAATTCCTGAAATAATTTACAAATGTATATGACTTCTGTTAGGTTCATCTAGTTTCCTTTTTTTTTGTGAAAAGTCATGTCAGATATTCTTTTGAAGCCCCTTCCAACCTGCGTTGTTCTATGATTCCCATTCCTCCCCAAATGCTGGACACACAACACAAACACTCTAAAAAATTTGTGGAAGTGTTTTCTTCATTTAGCTTTCCCATTTGTGTTTTTACTCAATCCCAAATTCATTATATGAGATCGAGTCAAAATTTCTCTAATTTTAGCTTGTATTCATTGCCTCTCATCCTTTCATTGCTCACCTCTGATAGGAGTCGACTCTTGCTTTTCCACACCCACCCAGAATTTGCAGACAGCCATGAGTCTGCACACCACCCACCACCCCTCACTTTCCAAATCATCTCACCTTAAGGCTGAACAAGCCCAGCTCCCTCAGCCTCCCCCCTTACATCACGGGCTTCAAGCCCTGGTGATCTCGGTGGGCCTCTGTGGGCTCATCCCAAGGAGCTGCTCTTTACCCTCTCCAGTGAGCTCCAGAGTGGATGCAGAGCTCCAGATGTGGCAGCACAAGCACTCACCAATCACTCTTCCTGGTCTGCTGGACATGCCCCTGCTAAGGCAGCCCAAGATGCCTCTGGCCTTGTGCAAACAAAGGGTGTCCAGCAGAACTCCCAACTCCCTTTCTGTGGAGCTGCTTTCTAGAAATGTGGCACCTGGCCTCTACTGTGGCATAAGGGTATTCCTTCTCAGAGGCAGGCCCACATGTTTTTCTATGCTTAACTTTAAGAGTTCTGTGATAGCTCATTTCTCAATATTGTTCCTTCCCTACCTTCCAGCACACTGAGACTACTTCCCTGCATTTGATAACATCCATAAACTTTCTGAGAATCCTATCATGCATGTTATTAATAAGGACATTAAATAACATCCAGTATTGCCTCATGGGTATGACTCTTGTTATTAGGGAGCAGTCAGACTGCATAGCATCATTCCACCTTTGACTCCAATCTTCCACCCACTCTGTTGTTCATTTATCCAGTCAGAACCTCACAGATTCTAGTGTAATTATGTGTCTGAAGACTAGGCCAAAAGCCTGGCTGGAATCAAGGGATACAACACCCACTGCTCTCCCCTAATCCACACTGACAGCCATTTTATCAGAGTAGGCAATCAGGTTGGTCAGTGTGATTTATCCTTGGTAAATCCATGCTGGCTGTTCGCACTGACCTTCTAGTCCTTCCTCTGTTCAGACATGCTTTCCAGGATTTGCTACATCATTTTTCCAGGGACAGAGATGGGGGTGACTGGCCTGCAGTTCAATGGATCCTTGAAGATGGGCATGATATTTGCTTGTTTCCAGTCATCAATGACCTTCCCTAGTAATTATAAGTTTTTGATAATGACAGAGGGCAACCCTGCAGTCACATCAGGCAGCTGCCCCAGCACCTCTGGATGCATAACGTTTGGCATTGTGTAAGCATCCCAGTGGCTCAAGTGCTCCTTAACACTTCTGTGGCCAGAGGTTCATCATCACATTCTCTGCTAACATGCGGGAGGCCTGAGGGCAAAACTTATTAGGGAAAAACACAAGGTGAAGAATAATTGGGTAGTCTCAGCCTTTTCCACATCCCCCACCCACTAAGCAGCAGGTCAACCTTTTCTTCAGCTTTGTTTTTGCTGTGGATGCAGTTAACAGAAGCTCTTAAAACTCTTTTACTCATTTCAATTCCAGAGGAGTTTCTGGTTTCCTAACTCCATCACCACATGCTCTGGCAGTCTCTCTATGTTCCTACTGGGTAGCTCACCCGTGCTGCCACTGCTTACTTTCTTTTCTGTCTGAGGTCAGCCAGAAGCATCTTGTTCAGCCATGCTGGCCTTCTGCCATACTCACTC
The DNA here is from genome assembly GCF_027579445.1 of Ammospiza nelsoni. NCBI lineage: Eukaryota > Metazoa > Chordata > Aves > Passeriformes > Passerellidae > Ammospiza > Ammospiza nelsoni. Next base: position 97,459,224 of record NC_080635.1, read on the forward strand.
AACTCCCTGCATAACAACAGGGAGTGCTCTTGGGGTTTTAGGAAGCTGTCCTTGAAGATTAACCAGCTGGACTCTGCAGATTTGCAGGACAGTTTCTACCATTCCTTGGCTTCCTCTTTGCCAGACTCAAAAAATTTTTCTCCTTGATACTTTCCTCAGATGTCTTGTTTTCTAGGCCCCTGAACATAAACTAATTCCCTGCTGGACCCTCTCTGGTTTCTCCACATCTCTTATGGAAGTGAGGGTGAGGGACTCCCCCAAACATTACACAGCCTACCAGGTGCAGCACCACCAAGCAAAGAAGTGAAAATATCTGCCCCTGATCTGCTAGGTGCAATTTTAATCATATAATCCAATATAGGGACTATATAAGTAGGGGAACACTGTTAGCTCATAATTCAGTCTCACGTCTACATCCCCATAATTTTCAGCAATGTTGCCGTTCAACAAGTCAGTTCTTGCCTATAGCAATATTAGTGATCAACAATGCCTTATGTTTCATAAATAGCCCAGATTTTTCTGCACGTACGTGAATTAAAAAAAAAATCCAAATTAGAGAAAATAAGAAATATAGACAGCAAAATGTAGGTAAAGAAGTTTAGGAAATTTCCACTTGACAGTATAAAAAATATAACAGTATTAGCCACTAGTAACTTAATTCAAAGAATACAAATAAAAAAGTGAAATTTAAGAAGTAGCACATTTATGGCTGACTTAAATTCTCCTTTATGTGGCCAGATTCTCATATTAAGTTAAGCAAAACATTTTACACAGATCTTTCATGGACAATCATTGATTGCTTGTCCTGATATCACTGAAGGATTGCTGATATCATTTTCAGTGTTTTAAATATGCCTGCAGTACAAGCCAGTGGGATCCTGGCTTTGAGTGTAGAAATGGATAGACTGTGGTAATCTTGTTGCTGAACAAAATGCTGGCTACCTCATCTGCAGAAAATAAGTTCCTTCCTTCCTTCCTTCCTTCCTTCCTTCCTTCCCCTTGTGCTATATTACAGGAAGTGTCTGCCCTAAAGATACACAAATTGCATCAAGGTCATGTTGCAGAACATTTTCTCAAAATTTTAATAACAACAAAATAATGGGGATTTTTTTTGTTTGGTCTCTTAACTTGTTGAAGCAGCAGAACTATTTCCCCTACAATTTTCTAAAAGGAATTAGCTGGACAGCCATTAAGATTTAATTCCAAATATTTGCAATTAAAAGCACCTGCAACCAACAAAAAATCCGACCGTGAAAAGAGGCAATTTTAACAAGTATTACAGCAAGGTCTATAATAAACATGTCTCTTTTTGCAGGTTCTAGCCTTCCTACAATATTCCACTTCTGGAAAGGAGCAAAATGGAAGAGTGGAAGAAAAGCCCTGTACAGTTTGAAGAATTGAGCAACTGGTATTAATGCAAAATAATACTGCTGGGCAGGTTTGTACCACAGCACCACATGTCCTTTCTCTTTTGAAAGAGAAATAAATAGTAAAGTTCCTCTGTCACATTATATAACTGAGAAACTGGATATGTAATTCAAGTACCATTTATGTAGATACTGGACAGCTGACAAAAAGGATGTTGAGACTGCAAATGGTTAGAAGGAAACTTTTTTTATTTGTTCGGGTATTTGTTTGGTTTCTCTTCTACCTTGGAGCCAGTAATACTGGGTTTGCCAGGAGCACATACTAAGGCAGTTTCCCCCTGAAACAAACTGTACACAGACATCATTTTACAGGCCTGTCTCATGACTGAGCTAAATTAAGAGAAAAGGGCATCTGGACATGTATTGCCTCTCATTCCTTTTCTATGGAATAGCTGAATTAATTTCAAGAGTTATATTTTTCTCCTATCTTGTATTTGGTTAATATGTTTTTCACTTTTAAAATAATAGTCCATTAACAATTACAGGTTATCTAATTCTGTAGCAGATACAGCTGTAGGTTGCTTCAGACAACTAGACAACAGAATTTAGAGAATTTTGATCACATGAAAAGCTTTCTCAAGCTTCATTTCAGGCCCTGTTCTGAAGAACACAGTCCAAAAGGCAATTGCATGCTACCCAAGTATTTAAAACCCCAACAAGTGTGCAAAGGCTTCCTCTGTCTCCCCAGTACCTATTAGGCACTAGAGCACACAAGGATCTACCCTTAGACCATTAGGTCCAACAAGGAGCTGCATGCACAAGGCAGGCTGCTGGTTTCCAGGCTCTGCTCAAAGGGCCATTCCAGAGCTATCCTTCATCTCCAAGTGCCCAACTTACACAGCAGGGAGAAAGGCAAATCTTGATCCTCTGCAACCAGGCAGGCTTGCCCTACTTCCCAAGTGAATGTTCTATACAGGCTGTTAATTTACTGTGTCCTCTAACCCATGTCTTAAAAAAAGAGTAAAGTAAGTCATCTGTACAGTTGACTGTGACCCCTGGCTCCCAAATTACTTTCTCCTTACACTGCCCATGAAAATTAAGGATCTGACTTGAACTTGCAAATTCCATTCAGGGAAACAAGATGCTTAAAAGTTACATACAGAAACTGAGCATAAGTAAAACCATACATCTAGTTAACCAAAAATATTTTTAAAAGGTTACTGTTCAAACTGAGCAACACAGTAAACTTTCTCCTCAATATTTGAATAAGGAGTATTTGAAGAAAAGCAAACCTTAAATCACGAACTTTGAGTTGAGAGCTAGACAATTCAATTCTGCATTTAATATATAGCTTTACAAGGAAAAGCTATACTTAAAAGCCTAGTGATATCTCATTTCGAATTAAAACATAAAAAATTGCAGTAATTTCCTTTTCCATTCCTTCTTAGCAAAGTGTATTAAATAATTACAGACTCAGTGAGAACCTGGCTCTGCCACTCAAAGCAAAGAATCACCCTCCATTTACAGATTCATGAAATACACCACCATGAGTACATTAAATTTTTTGTCATAATTAAACTATAGTTACTGAACTGAATTCTGGTAGAATTCATTTCTGCTCATATGGCTTCTAATAGGAACTTAGAAGTCTTATTAAAAGAATCTAAAATGAAATCCTTTATCCATTCCATTCATGGATCTGATGTCCTTGACAGCAGTTGGCCCTAGTAACTTGTACACCACCCAGTTGAGTTTTCTGTTCACGCCAAAATTCACCAACAAAAGAAAGTTTTGAAAGTTCACTTGCTTGATTCCAAGCCAAGCAGGAGACAAATGACTCAGAGACACAAAAAGAACAAAGACAAAGGAAAAACTCCAAGCTCTCTTAAAAACAGAAAGAGCCAATAAAAGAACGAGCATTCATCAGAATGATGCAAGTAATTAAGCAAATAAATACAAAGCCCTCATGACATACAACAACTAAAATAAATCTTAAAATAGCTTGCTAAAATGACATTTTTGTAACTCCACTTATGGCACAATTTCCAACTTTTTCTTTCCAGCTCCTGTCTATAACAATACATGGGAAAAAGTAGAGGGGAAAAAAATCTAATTAATCATTACAAGTAATTGTTAGCACTTCATTTTCTCTAGATTTACAAAATGGATTGTGAAAAATTCTTCATAGTCTGCTACCAGATAATAAAATTTCACCTTCCCTGCTATACTAGATCACTGTAAACTAGAAGAACACCCCCAAAATACAATCACAGATTTTTTAATGAAAAGAAGCCATAGATCTTTTGTCTTGCATTGTTTAATCAGTGCTCTACAGATTATTATTTCTTCATGCAAAAATCACTTTTACATCAATACCATCAGTATTGGTTCTTATTAAATCTAAAATGATTGATGTTGTAACTGCTTTAACTGTTTTGGAAATGTGTAATGTATTTATATACATAGTCCTTAATATACTTATAATTTATTGAGTTTTTCAGTTTATAATTACACTGCAACAACTTATAAAATTAGAGAAGAATTCTGAAGGCAGAGTAAAATGCTTTGTTACTTTGTATGTGTGTACATAACAACATTCTTAGAATAGATTTACATCAGTTTTTATACCTTGATTTCCACATTTAGCTATTTCTCCCTCCCAAATAAAGAATTTCCACACTAAAACATTGAAAACAATAAAAGCAGAGGCTATCTTAACATACAGGTATATGAACTTTATCAGGAGTCTTATCTGCACTGTGAAATAATATTGGAGCAAAAAATTAATTAGGAATCACATTACCTAAACACACACACACACAAAAAAAAAAAAGAAACCAAAAAAAGAACAAGTGTTGAAAGAAACTTTTATCAATTACTTGGAATGCGTTTTGCTATTTGGACTATTTTAGGCACTAACAAGATTTATAATGGCAAACATACTGGAACTTCATGAGATTCTTTTCAAGGCTGGGAAAGAGAAACAATTACTGTAAAATACTTTAAGTATTTTTCAGACATGGTTCTATGAAATTAAAAACAAACAAAAAAGAAACCCAGAAAAAAAAAGCCACCAAGAAGCAGTCAGATGTTTCTCCATTCTCAATATGAAAACCACACATTTTTATTTTTAAATTTACTGGGGCACTGCCAGTAGCTTGATTTACTAAATAGCCTTGACACTCCAGGGTTACTAGCAAGGAAACTCATCTTAATAGAAGTAAAATCAGCACGGTCAAACACTAAGTAGTGTTTTGATAATTTATGGATATGTGCCTTCCATTAGTCTAAGTATGCCAGACCCTTGGAATAATCTAATAGCCTGGTGTTTTAAAATGAGGACAACTATTTTTAGCATTGCAGAAATGGAGCGGAATGTTCAACAATTTACTGTCAGTGGGCTTGAGCAGCATCCTCCCCTGTGGAGCACGTACCCAGCCAGTGCAGAGCCACCAGCAGGGACAGAGCTTTGCCTTCAACAGATAAAAATCCCACACCAATTACAGTCCATTATATGACACCTTTCTTAGCCTACTGGAATATTTCCTTGTTTATTTAAACAGGCTCTTGTTAATGGTCTGGATCACCTGGTAGAATATTAGCTATGTAAAAATGTATTCAAAACATATTTTAAACTTGCTCCATGAATTTCCTGGATTACTCATGTCAAAAAGTTTCTGCTGAACATTATGACATTTTGGCTTCACTGCATCTACCAAGCCTTTCATTCCCTCTTGGTTACTGCTGAGCTACCAGCACTTCCTGAGTTCTTGCTCACTGCTATCCTTGTTGCAAACTTGATCCGTGTGAGCAAGAATAAGATCCTTCCTTAAAATAACCTGATGAAGAAGGGCTTGTGACAGGTAAATAGTTCATTTCCTTTGCTCTGTCCTGCTTCCACAGTGGAGCACATACACTGTGGTTGGGCCACGGGGGTCAGGGCAGGTCAGGGGGCTCATGTTAAGTAACTGCCCAAGAGAAAGGCAAATGGCAATAACCCTACTGTCTTATTTGCATATTATAACACAGACTGAGTTCAGAAGGCACCAATTCCTCATTCCCATCACTTTCTGTTACCCATCTTTGGGACAAGACTGACTTGCCTATTCATTCAGGCAATTGGATGTTAATATACTCCAAATTAAATGACACTTGAAAATCTAGATTTTGATGCTTTATATTCAGACTAAAGAATCAGCAGTTGTAGGCAGCTCAGAGCATCAGACAACATCGCCACAGGGCTTCTTACTCCAGACTGCACTCTCCTTAGTTGGCATTGTTTCCTTTTTTTGCTATGAGCATGTCTCAAAAACCATGCAAATCACACAATATCTATATTCAAATACATAAAGCATATCTATACTCAAATACATAAAACATATTTTCATACATAAAGTACGTAAGTCAAAAGTTTGTTCCTATATTTTTCCTCAAAAACTATTTCCACCCAAAAGAAGAAGTCAGAGAAATTGCTCTGAAAAACCAAAGATGAAAGGATCACACCATTAATTGACATGCACAACTACAGCCAGGTATACTGCCTTTTTCCTTTTTTATTTTTTTTCCTTTTTTCTTTGGTAATTAACAGACTGAAGTCTTTGGGACATATGTCAAGGAGTGGTTTACGTGCCATCAAAAAAGTATCAGCAGAAGCAGAGCCTCTGCTATCAGTAGGTCTTCTTTCTGCCTTTGCCAATTACAAGTGGTATTCACTGCTATTGCATGTCCTTGAAGAGGGGACAACTTAAAAATACAGTGCAAACACAATTAAACATGGGCTGGATGACAATGCAGTTAATTTGATCTACAACATCATACACAGAACATTAAAAAAATGCAAATAAATTTCACAAGAACATTTCCTGTAGAGTAGTGAGAATATGCAAATAGGATTCTGGCTGAAAAAATTCTCAAAGACTTAGAAGTTCCTATAGATGAACAGTTTAAAAATTGAGTCTAGCCAGTTGAATATTTCCATTATGTGAAGTAATACCATTGAAAAAAGTTTGAAGCTATCTTTTAGTCAAGGGCAACTGATAGTTTATTGCAACTATGTTTTTTCCCCTTACAGCAGCTCTGTCAAAAGGAAAATTGCCTGACCTACACCATCTATTAATTTACTGCTAATCCAACCATAACATAACATTAAAGCAAATCCAAATCCTATTAAAGTTTCAACAGAGCTGGAAAGTATTCTAATTGGTCTTGCTCAAATAATATTTGAAATGTAATAATACTAAATGTATGTTAAAAAGCATTATTCAATATGAACATGTTGCTGAGGACTTTCAAAAATAATATAATATGACTATTATTCTGAACATAATAGTTGGACCCTCAGGTTTATAGGAATGTAAACAGCATTGGTCAATCTCTTACACCTCAGAAGCTATTCTTTATAAGAGAACTATCATCAACATCATCTTCATCAGTATACAGTTCCATAATCTGAAGGAGGCAGGAGGCAGATTGTCAGCTGCTACAAATGCAAGTTTAACTAAAAAAATTCAGACCCACAGACCATTAAATATTAACTTCAATGTTTAACCATACAGATATGAATGCAAAAAAAAACAGTAGAAAAAGCAATTATTTAGGCCGAACCAGAGACAAATAGAACTGCAGACAGACTGAAATTTCTAGTCTAAGAACTAATTCCTATCATCATTTTTCCTGAAATGCCGTATTATCAGTGTGTTTGTAGCTGCAAACCTCTTTTGAACCACTGATAAATAAAACAAGGTACACTTTTCATGTCTCCACTTCCACATAGATTTTTAAGGCTTTTCCAAGAAATGTCTCTCCTCACTTCCAAAACAGTGATTTTGACATTTACTGTCAAAAGACAGACTTTTGGAGACAGATTAAGAGGATATACCAACCTATATAATAATAGGCAATTGCTATATTATTAAGACTAACCGGATATATTAAGACTAACCCCGGAATCAGCAGATCTACTGTCAGCACAGGAGCCCTGGAGCTGCTCCCTAAAGGTAAGTCACCATTTCCATAAATTCTGAGCGGTTCTGTGGGTAATGATGACATCTCAGCCTAGTAGGGTTGTAATTTTCCCTTTCAGGCCTTTTCTTAACCTCTTTGAGGCTTATTTCCCTACTCTGCATACCACATCTGGGATGCCTGACTGAAAGCAACTTGTCCGCTATCTGAGGGACACAAATTTTTGCGTGAGTTTTTTAACCATTCTCCATTAAAGCCTAATGTTTATTTAGAGAATCAACACTACTCTGATACCCATTTCTGCAGCTGCATTCCTTTCTCATTCTGTGGTTCAGCAGAAGTTCTGCCAGTACAGTGTATTCTAGAGGGTGGTATTTCTCCTGGCTGACAACACTGGCAGTATAACCCTGTCACCACAGAGAGTCATGCATTTTTCTTAATAGATCCTGAAGTCTTACCTCTTTCCAACTCATGGATTTGATACCAGAAGACAAAAATGTTCAGACCAAAGTATGGAGAAATGGGGGTGGAGGACAAACTGGCCACAGCTGGTCTTACATTACGTATCCTACCTGCTTAGGTTCCCATTAATCAAAGGTGATTGGCAAAATCATCCTGCTACTCTTCTGTTTTAATTGCTGCCTTGGCTAGAAGAGCTGCTATCATGGCACTGACTAACAAATGCCTTCTTCTCATTAAAACAAAACCAATCCCTTCCCACCCCCGAGACTGCCACCGAGACAATCTCTCTCCATTTATGCCATGTGCTGTAATGCAGCTTACAGCAAAGCTTCAAAAATTCATTAAGGAATAGCACTGTCCACATTGTACACAATTCCCACCTGTTAAATAGTTTCCTACCTTTGCTCTTCTATTGTGGCCTTGCGTGCACCTCTATCAATACTGTATGCTCCCCTGGACAGGGAGTTTATTTTACTCCAGGTTTGTGCTACTCTGTCTGAGAAAGTCCCAAAACCTTGTCATGTTACAGGAATACACACTAACACAGAGTATATGGCCACAGCCCAGAAGCCTGGCACTCTCCTTCCATTCATACTTTTAAAGTGAATTTTCATGCTGTGAGGTGGACAGCTAAATAATTATTTCTTGAGATATCATTGTCAATGGCTACAAATAATTGCTGTGCATCTTCCTTGCGTAAACGTAACAGGTTACAAGTATAAAACAAAGTTAATTATGAATTAATTTTTCCTGTTTAGAGTCTTATTTCAAAGTAACATGATGTTATTTTCATGTGTGTGGGACAATCAGAAGAACTGTCATTCACAAAAGAACGGGAGCATAGTGAAAGGGGTGGTGATTCTGAAGAAAAAGCATTAGTTGACTAGCTCCTCAGTCTCTGTAAAAAAAAAAAATCTGTCTTGTGTGAGGTACTTGTTAAACACAAATCAAACACCTGTCACCCAGCTGGGCCACGTGTGTCACTGCTGAGACATCTGCAGGAACACACTCCGTGCCAGTTGCTTTACTTAGTGTGGCCTGGGAACAAGAATCCATTAGACAAAAAGTCAACAGTGGAATTAGCAGCACTTTTTCTTTTAGTGCCCTTCCACTTACTTGTTTGACTTCTTGTGTTACTATTTTTGGGAGCCTCATGCCAGAGAAACAGTGCTGACTGCTGATTAGACAAGACTTGGCCCAGCCTCAGCATGTCACATTAATTTAATCGGTTCAGGCTTGAAACATGCAGTATGGATCTTAGGTGTTTATAAATATGGGCTAGCAGTGAGAACTAAAAAAATAAAAATACCTTCTGGTTTGCAATACCTGTGAATGATTTTACTATACTAATAAAATGGAATTTTTCTTTCCAACAATTTGGTATCTGTGAATTTAAAAAAGCAATTTACATTGAATTTAGAATATAAAAACTGTGCTACAATTTTAGTGTGTTTGGGGGCAAGAAATATATTCATTGACATTAAAAATGTACATATGAGCTGCATTTATTTAAATTTTAATAATATAACTCACCCACTAAAAAAAGGGCAAAGGAGAGTTAACAGGCCACAAGTCACAGCAGTCAACAGTATTATCTACAACCTCCGTATAATTTGTACTGTGTATAAATTTTTTACTGTATGAAACAAAGAATTTTTTTTAAAAATCTAATGTGCTGCTCATAATAGCAGTTATTAACCAGGCAGAAAATACTCTTATATATAATTTAAATGAAGCACAATAACACAAGTAATCCATAATTATCCTAATATAGATTAATGATTCATCAGATCAAAAGATCTAGTATTGTGTGAAGTTCAATACCAAGTGCCTTAAAAGAAGACAAAGAAAACAAAGTAAAATGTGTGAGACAAGATGTACAATGTGGCAGTACAGTGAGAAAGTTCCTTCCTCCCCAATTAGCCCATTTCCTGCAACACACTGCTGCCAACTTTTACAGTGCAATAATGGGTACTTAAAGCTCTGCATTCTGATGAGATGTGGAAAGTTCAGAATATCAGTTTCATAAAACTACAGTCTCTAGCCCTCAAAAAAGAAGGGGAAAATCAGAGAAGATTAAAATCTATGTGCCACAGAAACCTTCCAGAAAGAATCCAACAAATACAATTTATGAACAATTGAAGAATGATCCTCAAGCCTCCCCTGCCCTTTCAAGCTCTGTAAGGTCCTGACTGAAGCTTTTCAAACACAGTTAAGAGCCCCAGAGCCAAGCAGACTCACAGCTAGAGTATTCATGACTCTGATTAAGGGACAAAGGGCTGCATTTAATGACTGCATTATTTAACAACTGCATTATGTTTTACTTCCACGTTACATAAGGGGCTAACAAAGGCCAGCCCTGCATGGCACCATGCCACGGTCTGCTTTGCTCCCTGCATCCCAGACCCCTGGAAAATGAATGGTGACCTTTGGTGGCTTTGGCCACACCTCACATCACATCACAAAGGCGGCTGCTGCGCTCCAGGCCCAGGAGCAGCCAGGCTCTGCTGATTATGGCAGCTGCAGTGCAAATCCCAGAGGGTACATATTCCTCCCACTCTTATCTCACCACTGCCACCCGCCTGCAGGAGAGCACGGCTTTGATGCCAAGCAATACAAGTAATGTCTGGCTCCAAAATCACATTTGTACTTCTGCTCTACTGAGACATACTAATCTGTTTTTGAGGGAACCCATGAGAGCACAGAAGACAATGCTGTAACTTTCCTCAGATGGGACTGAAGCATATTTCCTTTCCCTCAAAAAGCAATGATTCCTTAATTAAAAAATGAAGTCTTTGCTCACCAACACCTACAGCAGTCACCAGCACCCTTCCCTGCAGAATGGAAATAACGCCCAAGCAGTGTCACTGCATGCCAGGTAATTTGATTCCACAGAGCTTTCTCTGGAGAACTGAGCTGAACTGCTGTCGTTTAGCTTCAGGAATTGAAAAACCAAGGAGCCCGACAGTTCCTGGAGTTGTGAACTGCAAAAATCACCTAATAAGGCAAAAATAAGTCAGCACAGCAGACAGCTCTCTGGAATCAAATTTATGATCAAAGGCTATTCAAAACACTTTCTTGTAATGCTAAGGAGAGAGCAAGAAGGCAAGAACCATACATGCTGAAGCAATGAAACAAGTTTTGGAAAGCATAATGATCTAAAGTCTATTTTCCAAGTAAGATAATTTATTTTATTTTTAAGCATATATATGTATCACAAATCTATTGAGACCTACTATTTTCACATGTGTCTATCTCTTAAAATCAGATGTATATTAATGTCACACTAAGATATCACTGAAAACACAAAAAGAATACAAACCTTGTAGAAAACTTGTTGCTGCTATAGATGGCATCCAACTGCCTGATTTACCATCACCAGCATTTCTCAAACTCAAGGCTTTAAACACAGTGGTAATAAAGTTACCAATTGTATCACATTCTTACAGCCCACAACTCTCTTTGAAAAGATTTCTGATGTCAAATATTTTTCCTATGTTCCTGGTTATGTTATTTTGTTTCTTTTAGAAACTCCAGAGCAAAGCAGCACAAAGATCTTTCAAAAGTTGAATAACTAACACAATTTATGTCCATATATGATCTAAGAATATTGAAATATAACTGATTAGCAGTGATGGGAGCTCATAAATTGGATGGCACTGAATAAAGACAGATAAACTGAGTACGATGGCTTTAAGCAGTACCTATCCAGTGCCCCACCCGCATTTTGGAAGTTTTCTCAAAGATGCTGATGAGCTACTTTGGTAATATCCTGATCCCTGTCAAGAATCTGTACAGGACTTGAAATGTGGAAGGCAATATGCCCAGAGATCTTTCAAGACAGCTGCAAGGAAAAGACTGCATTACTGAAAACTCAACACCAATGTCTCCTCAGATTTGTACACTTGCATGAGTGACTAATGCCCCAAAAGCATACGCTGAACTGACACAACAGGCCAAATATCCATGGCTCTTCTGCAAAGTCAAATATGCCCTGGAAAATTCTAGAGTTTGCATGGTCTAGCTGGAGCAATGGGCAAAGCTGAACAATGGTCACAAGGATGTTCATTATGAGGTTTTGATTTGGATGTACATTTAAAACAAGTTTTCAGTTGTGGATTTCATGACACAGCTGGCCCTGAAACCCTGACCCTGAGGTAACTCAGTATGGAGATGGGTATTAAAAACATTTCTGAAAGCAATTTGAAGTCACATGCTACACTAGCATATAACATTGGGGTTTTTTTTTTTCAAAATTTTAAGTTCATGTATTTAAATTAAATCATATTGGAAAACAGACCACTGGACATTTCTAAGTCACATTTTATATTAAGAAAAGAAAAATCTTCTAATGCAACCATTTTCAAACTCATTTTCTCAGGTACACTAAGGGAAAGGAGAACTCTTCCCACCAGGCAGTGGATGTTTCAGGAAGCTGTCTTGATAGCATTCATACCACAAACAGTATCTATATCACATTTCAAGTAGCCTTTTTCTAATTATTTCCTTACCTGTTCCAAATATAAAGAGAACCCTACTCTAAAAGGATATTCAAATTTATCAAAACTGAAATCAACAGTCTGGTTTCCAAGTCAGCTAAAATTGAAGACAGCACAGTGATATCGGACTTGAGAAAACTGAAGTACCAGAGGACACAGTTAAATTAAGAAAAACAAGACTACAAGCAGCATTATTTATACCAGTACTATTATCTTCTAGCTCACAAAATATGTGAGTTCATGTACATTTTGTTGGTTAATCGTCACACATACATGTGCTTGAAAACAAAGGGCTAATCCTTTTACAAATACCTGCTGAACGGTTTCACGTAAAACTTATTTCATGTAAATCTCATTTTCAATATCCAAACTACAAATAGCACTCATAGAGTTGGTAGAGCTCTTGAAATGTACTCTTGTTTTTTCCTCTGGTCTGACTTTGATCTCCATCATATTTTACATGTGATTTTACATGATCTCTGTCACTATGAGTTCTATACTGTGAATTTTATACTATGGATCATTAGAAAGCAATTACTGTAGAGGTTTGGATAAAGGGGATTGGACAAACCCAGTTTAATTTGGTAAATATTCTGAATATAAATCTGTGTAGAAATAAACACTTTTTGATTTACATAAGTATGTCTTTCTCTTTTTAGTCTAAACTGTTTTATTAATATACTGCAGAAGGATCTATGGAGTGTAGTAGCAAACGCACAGCATATCTCTTTGCTTCACACTTATATGCAAGACCAGATATTCTAAAAAGCTTATTCAATGTATTTAATATTTTAGGAATAGTGTTCATAATCAGATTGCAAAAAATCAATGCAAAAAGTTAAAACAGTAAAGTTAAGCCATTTGAAAGTCAAATATTCAAAGTGAATGTTGTCACAAGTATTTAACAAACTGGAGTTTGTGGTGTATTAATTCTATCATTGTATCACGAGGAAGGACTTACTATAGAGGTTTGGATAAAGGGAAATGGACAAATCCAGTTTAGTTCAGTAAATCTGAATTTTCTGAATTATCTTACTGCCTACATCAATTTTATTTTTCAGAATGTAGTCATTGATAAAGAAGAAAAAATATTTTCATAATAGAAAAATGGGAAAACCATTGAGTCCTTTGAGTCCTTTGAGCCTTACTGCCAGCAGCCCATTCTCAGAAGCAAAAGGCGTTTCTGGCTAGCAGGACCCATAACACACACAAGCCACAGAATCCTTAAGGTTGGAGAAGAGCTCTAGGATTGAGTCCAACCATTAACCTAACACTGACCTCTCCACCAGTGAACCATGTCACAAAATGCCACATTTTTGGAACGTTTAGAGAGATGTTGACTCAGACCTCTTCCATGGACAGCCCATTCCAAAGCCTGATCACCCTTTTGGTGAAGAAGTTTTTCCTAATATGAAATCTAAACATCCCCTGGCATGACTTGAGGCCATTTCCTCTTATCCTTTAACTTCTTCATGGGAGAAGAAACCAACACTCACTCCAATGTCCTCTCTGGTAACTGGAGGGAACCATAAGGTCCAACTCACCAAGAGGCTTAATACTTTGTATCAAAATTCTGCCCCAGGTGGCTGCTTATCTCAGAATCATGAACTCCTGCTAAACTTCTTAAGCATGCAGAGATGGTCTACCCTCTAAAATGTATATGCCAAAATGCTTGAGAAATGCACCATGACTGTCAAGGCATCACAGACCAGCAAAAACTAAACCTCTAACCCAAACAGGACACCATCACTTAGCATCCAGAACTCAAATAAACTTTCAGTTTCAAGCTTCATTGCCATGGCATTATAGAGCTAGAAGCAAAGAGAAGGAAAGGATTTAACTTATTTGGATCAGTGACACAAGAAGTGCAGGAAGAAGGAAAGTCTCACCTATACACAGGAAAATTAAACCCAGCTTGTTTCAAGTTTACAAAAAGCTATGAAGGAAAGTAAAGAAATGAGCTCCCTGTAAGTGAGAACACTGAGATCAGGTGGTTGGTGGAATTTTCCCCCCCCCTTATCCTCAGAAAATGTCCAACACATTTTTAAGGCTTGAGGACTTGATCTTCTAATCATGGTTCAAAGTGCTGTCAAACTGTTTGGAAAGCCTGGAAATACCCCATATAGGGAGGATCACAGAATCATAGAAAGGCTTGGGTTGAAACAGATCTTGAAAATCATCTAGTTCCTACCCCACTGCCATGGGCAGGGATGCCACCCATTAGACCAGGTTGCTCAGGACCCCATGCAACCTGACCTTAAACACTTCCAGGAATGGGGCATTTACAACTTCTCTGGGCAACCTGTTCCAGTGCCTCACCACCCTCTGAGTAAGGAATTTCTTCCTGACATTTTATCTAGAGCTCTCACATTTAAGTTTAAAACCATCCCCCCTTGTCCTATCATTATCTGCCCTTGTAAAATGTCGCTCTCTCTCTTTTATAAGCCCCCTGTAAGTAGTGGAAGGATCCATCCCATGACATGCTTTGTGCAGAGCCACAACACAAAACACGTCATGGAGGTCTGTAACAATCCCCCAGTGGGTGCTGAGGAAAGGACCTGCATTTGACCTGTATGGAAATAAGATGATGTTATGACTTCAGTTAGGGAGAAGCCTGTGGGCCACACAACAGGAATGTTTTCTCTCCATTTCAGTAGTACAGGAAAACTAGGAAAATAATTAAAGTTTTTAAAACAGAAATATTTTACAGCAATACAATGACGTTTCTCAGGTTATGCCAGTGATGTGACCCTGTACACAGCAGTGAGAGGTGAAGCCCTTTCTTAATGGCTGAGCAATCAATTTTTGTTGCCATAATGAATCTAACTGCTAGATCAGGATTGCTTGATTTCTAGAGCAGATAGGTGACTGTCATATTATATCTTAAAGCAGTCCAGTCACCTCAAACCTCCACTTCAGGGACAGATTTAATTTCTCATGCCATAACCAGCACTCTGGCTATAATCCAGTTACACTAAATGACTTCAGAACTGTATCCAGAGGCAGTTTCACTTGTTAATCACCAAAAAGTAGGCTAACAGTGCTTCCTTCAACACATTTCTTCTGTACTCACAGCCTTTGCTGAACATTGCCAGAAGGACAGAGCCTAAGGTCTCACACATGTAGGGATTCTGATCAACCACAACTTCCAGTTGTTCTTGTATCATGGTTTGACAGATACATTGAAGAAGTGTGCCTAGAAGGCTGAGCTACAAATCAGTCCCCATTGCAAGAAAGGGATCATGTCACTGTATTCCATCTCTTCTGATAGTCCACAATGGAAGCAAATTTCCCTCCAAGGGAAGCCTCCTACCCTCTTATTTCAGAATTATAAACAAGTACCTCAGAACTATCTCCTCTGATAATCTCAAGAGTTTGTCCTGTTGCCCTAAGCAGGTTTTACTATTTAAAAGAAAAATCTCTTCAGACATTTTCCTGAAAAAGGATGGGGAGAAGGAACTAGATAGGTGGACATCAAATAGACAGTCACATATGTAATGGTGCTATCTACTGTTTTGTGACTTTGGGGGCCTGAGGTAGGGCTCCACAGGATCTGTGTTAGATTCTTGACTCTCCAGATTAGTCATAAGCACCATGACACTGACTTCTTTTAACCCAAAGGCAGATGAGACAGCAGGCATCTTGTGGTGTGCCACCAGTCAATGAAAACCTAATTTTTTACTTTGGCAGCTTACAAGAACTGCGTCAGAAAAATAAAAAAAACTTAGTGAATTATGGCCAGAACATTCCTCTGCTTTCTTTAGAGTGTTAAGGTTATTCTTATGTTACCATAGAGTCATCAAGCCTTAAACTCTGTTCTCTGTATTAGCCTTCAGCAGATCCAACCTCTTAAAAGGCAAGAGCCTCCTAGAAGTCTACACCACTCACTTGTGCACCCATTAGCCAGCAGACTGTGGCAAAACCACTGCAGCATTTAGCGAATGGGAAATTATCTTGTCAGTAACAGTATGTCTTGAAAGTGACAGAAGGCAAAGTGTCACATTTGAAGACAGACTGAACAATTTTCACACTTAAGATGCCTGAAAGTCAAGGGCGTTTATGAAGACTCACAGATGCCTCACCATTTACCTACATCTTGAAAATTAAGTATATGAGCATCCAGCACTGTTCTGGGAGATTCTCCTGTTAAGATTCTCTCAAGTAATAAAGCCCATTGATAGTATTATTCTAAGTTTGGTTTTTCACTGTATCAGGTATGTTTGAGATAATAAATCTAAAGAAACAGAATTTTCAACGGCCAAGTTTATTTCATTCTAAGGTAAACATCTAAAGTAGGTCAAATGAATTGATATTGTTGCTTGTGCATAGCAACATGAGTAAAATCTATTGCTTATTTATTCTCTGAACCTTTTCCCAGGGAATGAAGTCTAAGCAAAGGAGTATTGCAGTGGATAGGTTTTGGGAGTACTATCAAGAGCACTCCTGTTCTTTGAAGCCTCAATCTTCAGTTAAATTTTTAAAAAGAGTATAATTTTTTTCCTTCTTCCTGTTTCTAGCTAGTGACTCAGGAGCACATCTGCACAATGCTCAGAAACACATAGTGCAAAAACATAAGAAAATCCATACTAAGCAATTTAACATCTCCAGCAATACTTAATGCATGCTGACAGATTTAAGAAGATATACAAACAGCAGTAGCTCCTCAGAACGCTTTCCCAGCACTGCACAGTCTGCACTTCAACAGCCTGAAAGGTTGGAGATGCCTTTGCAAACAACAGTGCTTGGGGTATTTTTATCATAGAGTATGTTGAGTTGCAAGGGAGTCATCAGAATATTTAAGTCCAGTTCCTGGCCCTGCACAGAACACCCCAAGAATCCCATAATGTGCCTGAGGGTGTTTTGTCCAAATGCTTCTTCACCTCAGGTTTGGTGCTGCTCCTTCACTTCCTTGTCTTTAACTACGTACAATGTTAGCATCTGGAATACTACACTTAGGGGAGCACAAAAAATAAAAGAGTCTACAAATGTATATAGTTCTTGATGCATCATCTGGGTGAGATCACTTTAGCACCTTCCACAGCACAAGGAA
Organism: Ammospiza nelsoni; assembly: GCF_027579445.1. Classification (NCBI taxonomy): domain Eukaryota; kingdom Metazoa; phylum Chordata; class Aves; order Passeriformes; family Passerellidae; genus Ammospiza; species Ammospiza nelsoni. Next base: position 97,476,563 of record NC_080635.1, read on the forward strand.
AATATTCATTCCAGCTCCAGGAAGGAGCTAACACAGTTTTGTATTTCATGGTAGTTCATTTTTAATTCACAGTTCATTTGTAATTTGTATTTTATATAGGCTGAATTAAAAGAATTATAATGTTCAGAAAAAGTACAATGTCTGGACATTAAATAAGATCTGACTGTTGAGCTTCATGTAAACTAACAGGAGCTTTGGGATTTGGCCTGACAATGAATTTGCAAGGCGCTTAGCAAAAAAACCCAAACAATATTAACCATGGAAACTGCAATAATAATAACTTGGACTGGAAAAGTAACCTAGCCTGGTAAGTTTATAGCAAGATAACATCAGAGTAGGAGCTATGGAAAGAGCCAAGGGAAAACACAGCTTCATTCTAGATCAATCTCAATCTACAATGCTTTACAATAACTCTTTCCATTAATTCACATTTAGGAGCACAGTAAAGTAAAACACTGTCTATCTGGATCAAAACAAAGGTTCCTCCAGTCAATTACAGGACTACAATTATGGCAACAACATATGTCTACAGAAAAATATAAGAGGGCAGCCACAAAGACTCCTCCTGTGGCTTTCCCAGATTCCAGCCTCTTAAAGTACAAGCAGACTGACACAATCAATTGAATTTTACTCCACTAATCTTCTAATACATTTTCAGACTTTCCAAGTTCTGTGTAGTGTTCAAACTGTACTATTGTAGCAGGAAGAAGGAGTCTATCTTTTCTTTTTATCCTTTTTGAACCTCCTATCAGATAGGTTTGATGCTCTAAAATTCGCACAATAAAGAATAAAATAAATAAATCAATCCCTATTAATCTCTTCTGCTCCATTCAGCACTGCACAGAGAACAGAACATGACAGGTTCTTTCTTAATTGTGCCTTTTCCAGATTGAAGTCCACATTGTCAGACTTTAATTGGAAGATGTCTGGTGCTCTTGATCACTCTTGACACCTCTGAATCTTTTCTGGTATTATTAGATTCACACGGAGGTGTGAGAACCAGAACTGTATACATCATTCAAGTTGCAGACGGATTCATTAAAAATGGTGACATTAAAACCCTTTTGCTTTGTTCCCTATTCTTTTCCTAGTAATTTGACTAGTGCTAAACAGTGAGTCCATGTTTTCCTTAATCTTTAATTCCAAGATTGCCTCCTGAGCAGTAATAGCTAGTCCAGTCTGGCATGAAATGCATAATGCTTCCTTTGTTTTCCTCTTCATCTGCATCACTTGTCTATTGCTTCCTCTGAGTCTTACATACCACTTGGCAATTCAGTTCTTCAATGTTGCAAATTCCTTTGAACATCTTTGCAGCCTGTTCTCCGTTTTTCTACCAATATAACTTAACGTCAGCAACAAATACTTTGATTTTTACTCTTAACTTTGCTCACATACATCTACCTCCCATTTTTAAAAAATCACAATTTGAGACAGAAATAATAAGTAAAAATAAAAGACAATTTCATGATTTTATGTCCTGTAAACCCGCAGGTTTTAAGCCTGACAGCAGCAAGCTGTTTCCTCAGTGTTATGAGGGGTGTCTCTATACTGAAGATTCCAGATATTAGACTTATAGACTTCCTCTAATACAGGTAAGTAGCACCGAACCCAATAAGTGCATACAACTGTCTTTGCACGCTAACATTCTGAAATGAAGTGAAACTTATCCTTGAATACACCAGTAGGCTGGCATGCCTTCTTAACCATGGCTATTCCAAACCTTTGATTAAGAAGTCAGTGGTGTTTATCTCAAGCTCCACCAAGCAGACTGCTGAGTGCACAAGAGCTCTTATCTAAGCTTGCAGACCACAAACTGAGCAGGTGGAACAAGAAGCTTCCTTTAGCTCTGTATATAACCCCACTTCTTGGGAAAAAACCCACAAAACACACATATCAGCAGATCTGAACAGCTTTTTCTGTGTGCTACAAAAACATGGCAGCGCAGGTAAGACATTAATGTTCTAACAGAAATGTTCTATCCTCCTATTTCTGTAAACAATTACAGAGAAGCCACTGACACAATGAACACTTCTCATGAGTTAAATCACAACTCAAGAAACAGGAACTTACCTTTTCACCAGGCAGACCTGCAACACCGTCTGGTCCTTTCACACCCATCTCTCCCTACAACACAAATTGATCAATTAGAAACTCCACAGACTTCTGACATTAACAACAACTACTCAGGTCATATCAGACTCAATAGAAAAGCATCTTCTATCTGATTTTTTTAGTAATGCAGCTACTGTGGAGGAGGATGCCTTACGTGTCATACTAAAATCAGCAAAATAAATGCATTTTGAACACTTATAACATCAATTAAGTCCTTCATCATACAAATGCTTGCATGTCCACAGTTCCATAAAAGCAACTAATTTTAAAGGAATTCATTGCAACAGAAGACAGAAACCAAGAGGGTCCATTTTCAGTTCTACACTGAGAAAGCTCAATGTGTAATACAGATTTGTACAAAGTCATGCGCCCTCAATATTTTTGAAAGGCATTATTAAAATTTCTCTCTCCCTCCCTTTTCTCCCTTTAGAGAAACCAAACCCCATATCATAAGCAATCTATTAGAAAATCTTAGTTTTGAGAGAAAAACTGACTCTCTTCCAAAACTCTCCTGATTGGTCGAGAGAGTTATGGAAGGTCCCAGCAGGGACTGGACCATAAATTGGACCATAAGTCTTAAAAATTACATAAGAAAACATCAAACCCAGAAATGTTGCCAAATAATGTAAAGTATAAGGTTTAAAAAAATTAAAATAAAAATTATTTGGATGCCAGAGGAATACAACAAAAGCACTGAAACCATGTAGTGTTCATTTAAAAACAAAACAAACATTAGGTGTGTCTACTTCTATCAAGAAAAGAACATTCTCCAGCAAGAATAACATTATAACTCTGGTCTGAGATTATTAATCTTTCTGAAGTTGAGAAAGGAGCAGTAAGATTGGTCAGAAGTACACAACAAGAGTTGTATCAGGATCATAAAGGTTAAAAAACTCCTTCAAGATCATCAAGCCCAACCTTTAACTGACCACCACCATGCCAATGAGACCATAGCACTGAGTGCCATGTCCAGTTGTTTCCTGAATGCCTCCAGGGAGAGTGACTCCACTACTTCCCTGGGCAACTCATTGCAAGGACTGAGCAGCTTTTCAACAAAGAAATTCTTCCTGATGTCCAACTTGAACCTTCTGTCGCACAGCTTGAGGCCATTTCTTCTTGTCCTGTCATTTGCTGCCTGCCTGACTCCCACCTGCCTACAACCTCCTTTCAGCCACTGGTAGAGAACAGTAAGGTCACCCCTGAGACTTCTTTTCTCCAGCCAAAATACCCTCAGCTCCCTCAGTCACTCCTCACAGGACTTGTTCTTACTGAGTATGCACTGTATGCCCTCACCCAGACCATGGATAAAGATATTAAACAGCTCTGTCTCAAAAATAGACCAAAATCCTGTATGCATGAATAGCATGAATCCACTGGCACTGTGAGAGGTAAAGGTTACCTTATCTAATCACCCACAGAGTCATTCTCTTATCTATGCATCCTCTGTTCCCTTCTGCCACTTGCCAGTATTTCAATAGACCAGTACCACTTTGTTACCTTCAGTGGTGTATTTTTATACACTGAGTAGTCTAAAATTACACAGCCTGCTACATGCCAGGAAACCTTTAGCCTGTGTGACTTACTCACCAATTAACCAAGGTATGTTTACACTACTGTTCCACTAACTGCAGACAGACTCCCCGTCTTGAAGACAATTTTCCACTGCAAATTAGATCTGCAAGTTATGCTTCTACCTTCTAGTTGTGATTTTAATAACCACAGGTGGAAAGGTGGTAGTTTTTCATGCCTTTATGGATATAAATATCAGATACTATAGGTATCTAACAGTATTCATAGTAACAGTACCACAGACTAAAACCAGAAATATAGGAAATGCATCATTAATATTTTTGTATTTTTCTTAATGGTATTTTCTTTTCCTTCTGCAGGCCTTATAGTCCTTCACAAAAGTGAAAGATAAGTTGCTGGGAAAACAGCTTTGTAAGGCGATGAACAGCAGTAGTACAAGACTGGCATTTACAGGTTATGAGGTACACACAGTGTAACAGCCAAAGGTAGAACCATGAGCTGTAAATCTACTGTCAGTATTTACAAAGGGTGACAATGAAAATCCTTTTTAACTGAGCTTCTCGTGGGAGGGCAGGTGTTCAGCCATCCCCAGGAAAGCAGAGCTCCATCATATATAGTGGTGACTCGGGAAGAAATGGTGTCACTCCACATCCCCCCGCTTCCTCCTCCTTCCCACTGCTTTATATACTGATCATGGCACCATGTGTAAGGCATGGAATATCCCTTTGGTAGTTGGTTCACTGTCCTGGCTGTGTCCTCTCCCAGCTCCTTGTGCTCTGCCAGCTCCTCACTGGTGGGGTGGGGTAGGGGGCAGAAAAGGCTTTGACGCTGTGCAAGCGCTGCTTGGCAATAATGAAAACATCCCTGTGTTATCAACTGTTTACAGCACTAAACCGAAACACATCCTCATACTGGCTACTGGGATTAAAATGAACTCTGTCCCAACTAAAACCAGGACACATCAGCAGAAATGTCTAGGTTTAAAAAAAAAAAACCACAAAAAAACCCCCAAAAACCCCCAGAAAACAAAAAAGTGTCTATTAGCAAGAAGGAAAAAAAAAAGAATTCACATTCAGGGAATATGTTAGGAGAAAGAAAACTCATCCCAAAGGCAGCATCACTCCAGGGTTTCCCTGGTACTGTGGGAGCAGCAGGGAGTATACAGATAAGGAAGTATCATTCCTGTTATTCCCAGCAGAAGCCCCCAGCTGTGTTCTGTCCCATCAGAGCAGGAGCTCAGCTCACCAAGGCCTGAGCTGGGTGTCACTGGTTTAACTCCTGCACCAGTGACAGTGACTGCTGGCTCCCCTGCTCCTGCTTCAGCTCTGGAATGGACCCCACTGGGGAAGTGTGACATTCTCCCACACCCTGAGCACCTCAGAGTGGTGAGGACTGTCACAGACATCTTTTATGGAAAATACTTTCCTTAGGATTTTTCCTCCTGAGAAGCCAAGAGGCCCCAGGAACAAAATGTAAACATTCATTATCTGCTGCTGTGGAATGCAACAGGTGCATCTGTGATTGGCCCATCTTGGATGTTTACAATTAAAAAATTAATGGCCAATCACAGCCCAGCTGGCTCGGACAGAGAGCCAAGCCATAAACCTTTGTTATCATTCTTTCTTATTCTATTCTTAGCTTAGCTAGCCTTCTGATGAAATCCTTTCTTCTATTCTTTTAGTATAGTTTTAATGTAAAATATAAAATAATAAATCAAGCCTTCTGAAACACAGAGAGAGATCCTCATCTCTTCCCTCAGCCTGAGACCCCTGTGAACACTGCCCCAAGGACTTGCTGCCACCATCTCCACTCCTCAGAAAGACTTAAACTCAGGGCTGAGATGAGCATTGGAATGGCAAATATAGTAATAAAGACAGTAAGTCACATTTCAGAACTTTTAATAAGAAAAAATGGTTGCCTTGCTAATGATATTTTCCCTTTTTAGTTTGATAACTTGGACAATTAGATGGTAAAACATAAGTGGGACAATCCATAAATTCTTAGGTTGGTAAGCACGGTGTTTCATTCTGCTTATTGTAAGATTTTATTCTACTAAGTGTACTGGCAATTCCTGACTTTGTCATAACTGAAAGCCAGCCATATTTTGCTCAATTTTCTTCTTTTTCTTGAATTCCAGCTTCTAGGTCCCTATCAATAACCTCAGCAACAAAGACTGGGCCAGAAAGGAGCCATTCTCAAGGCTGCATAGTACAATAGATATGCTTTAGGTGGAATCAAGTTGACTGGATTTTAAGAGGAAAGTCAGAGTAGAGGAAAGAAAGACTAGCAAGGAAAATGCAGAGAAAGAACAGGTCAGAAATTTCATTTGTTCTCCAGGAGATCTTTTTTTCATATCATTCTATTACAAATATTTTCCTAGTGCAATAATACATTGCATATACCTATCTCTACCAATCCCAAAATAGCCTTTTAAATGTCTTTTTCCTTAAGTAAAATTTAAAGTAATGAAGTTGAACAGCAAAAAATTTCTCCATGGTGTACATCAACAGGCATTTTAATATTTGAAAGCAATCTGCCTCTGGCTTTTTGGTCCCTACTTCACTTACAGCATTAACTAACGACGTATTAACACAGAAAACATTGGCTTAACATTATCTCAAAATATTTAATTCTGTTTAGATTTCAATTTAAAATATTCCATGGGCACTTAGTCTGCTTAAAAGAAATAAAAGTAGAAAACTTTTTTTTTAGCCTCCTTGAGAGAGAAAATCAGTTTATATATTCAGCATATATGCAATCATTCCAATTATGGTCACACATATTCTGTCTTTCTGAAGAATTTCTACATACTGAGGACAAAACAGAACCTTTACAACATTATTAAAAGACATTTGCTAACAACAAATATGTTTGCAAGATACTGAGTAGCTAAATACGATGCTGAAGTAGTACAAATTGCAACCAAATAAAAACCAGATTAAATATCTCACTCAGATCAGCAGAAGAAAAAAACCCAACTTCATAGCAGATATCAAAATGTGTTAAAATCACAGAGGACTTCCACCTGATTTGTGTCCACTTGCAACTTGTTAGATACACTGTGCTAAGAATCAAGCTGCCATGAGAATATACAGCATATTATTTAGGAACAGTCCAAAATGTGCACTTAGTAAGCAGCAAAAAAAGTTGTTTCAGGCAATTTTTCCAGTCTTAATTATTGAGAAATTAAAAACCAGTTGGTCCCTTGCTGCAGAAGCTGATCTCCCAGTAAAAATATCCTGCAGAGCAAATCAACTATTCCATGCCCAAAGTATAGGAGATAAAAGTTTTGAGTGAAGAACTGTCCTCATGAAGTCATAATGGGAGGCCAGGTATACAAACAGGAAGGTCATTCACAGAAATGGCATAATTTTGATCAGTGATGCTCCTGTGCATTCAGATGCACAGCTTGCCAGGGATATATCAATATTTGCATGAATGCTGGTTCCAGTGAAAATATGGCACTCCAGTCCTTTGGGCCTGCAACATACTTTGAATTTTGGCTCAGACCTGTTCAGAGGTACTAAGACGAGCCAAGAGTACAGGAATGGAGTGGATACAGGCTAATAATTACATTCAAAATGCCTAAAATGGCTTATAAATTACATACTTTACACTACTGATAGCTTAGATGTTCCTGAATAGTCTGACCTTAGGGAACAGTGATTTTAGACTGAAGAGAAGGGCAATTTTGAGGGGCTTGAACGTAGCCTAATATCAATCTGTGTCAGTAGAGACTTCCTTTTCAATCCCATAGCAACAAAAAAAGACATAAAAAATTAACATTTTCACTTGGATGCTGCAATGGCACAGACATTTAAATACAGTTAGTTGGATGCCTATATTAGGAGGATTTAGAAACAAAAGAAACAATAAAATGAGAAGCTGAACACAAGCAAAGGGGGAACATGTGCTTAGGAACCACAGAACTCAGATAAGACCTGTTTTTTGTACTGGCCAGCAAAGTTATCAAGAAGCTGCATATTTTGTGTATATTACATTACAAGACACTCAGCCAGAGTCTGTTAGTTTCCTTTACATAATCTGACAATAAGTCATGTATCCTACATGACTGGAATGTTCTGGAGCCTTTCTGCCTCTTCAGGTCTAATTATTGATGTAACAAGGCCGTCATTGAGAATGAGTCTTACTGAAAACTTGCGTAAATGCAGAGTCAGTGAGAAAAATGGTATTAAAATCTCAGAGAATGTTGCTTTCAGCTCCATCATGGCAGGCACTATTTAACACAAGATTTGTTTGCTCCCAAAGGTCAGTGAGCCAATCCTGGTCACAGTCATACAGTCATACTGTGCCCTCCATCCAACCCCCTTCCCCATCCCCCCAAAAAAGAAAAAAACCCCACCCACTCTAAAGCCAGGAAGTAACAAGTACTGGTCAATTGTAAGAAAAGTTCAAATTAAGTAGCTTTCTACCTGTTTGGTGTTCTACCCCTGACTTTAACCTGCTGATTCATTCAATTTTGTGAAAGGACATTCATAAATGTCAATATACTTTCTTTAGGTTAAACTTCTGGGTACAATGGGGTTCATTGACTCTCAGACAGTTCCATGCACAGAGAATCCATGCAATGAAGCTCTTTTTGAAAAACAAGTGGGAGAACAGAACCTTACATGTTTTGTTTAGAGGTAGTATGCTTAGCATGGTAAATACTGCTAATTTGCTGGGAGATTAAATGTTAAAAAAATCAGACTTGTGAAGTCTGCTTTCCCAGCTTAGTAACAATAATGGTCTAAATGAATCAGGTCAGGAGCAGAAGAACTGCTCCCCAAACAAATGCTAGGAAACTCCCTGTGCTGGTAGCATAAGCTAAAACTAAGAACTGACAATTGTTTAATACACTCCAGATTAAAACTTCATGATTAGGTCTGAAAACTGACAGCAGTCCCTCTAGGTTCAGCTGACAATAGAAACTAATGTGACTGAACTTTTTTTTTCATCTAAAAATACAGCTTGTGTCAAAAAGTGAAATATATACTGGAGGGGAGGAGTTATGGTGGGAAGAATTATACTGTCAAGAAATGTTCTTAATTTCAACCAGCTGTGTAGATAAGCCTTCTCAGAACTGGACCCTTTTCAGCCAGACACTACAGCTATAGGAACAGCACTGTCTGTCTTCACAAACTATTTCAGATCACATATTAAATGGTGTGCTGCAAGGTAGGATGTTGGGTTAGGATACCTCCGTCTAACCTCTGGATTAGGACAGTCTAGGCATCTTGCTCTCATACAAACTGCATTCCCTGACCTCATTTCCTATCTCACTGTTTTGTGGCAGATTTACAATAGTTTATTCATTTTGCCCCCTCTAGTAGCACATGGAAAACACATTCCCAGCTGTGTCTTAATTCAGCATCCTCCAACAAAATTTAAGGAATGGAGTGTGAAAGGAAAACATTTGATATGTTGACCCATACTATTAGGAAATTTCAAGCTACATAGCATAAGAATATCATGGTAAGCATTACAGGAAAATTCAGAAAAGGCCAAGGAAAGGACCAACTGGCCTGTCCTAGAGACTTGCCAATCTCAGATTGTTCTCTCTTCACAATAAACAGCTTCAAGTACGAGCATTGTCAAAGAATATATGGAGGTCATATTTCATATCCTCCTACTGATGATTGCAAGGATGATTCCACCACATGGGATTCTGTCCATCAGCAGTGATGTACACACAGGAGATGGAACAATTCTTGTCAGAATATATACATGCCTTCTGTACAGGGCATGGTGACAGGCCTGGGGAGGCATGTGCTTCCCAGGCAGGTAAACTGTGCTCCACAGAGTGATGGGGTGACCCCAAAGTGGGGCAGCTGTAAAATGCCTGGCAGGGAGCTCACACACACAGCCAGACACTGACTGATAAAGGATCCACTCTGTGTTCAGACAGATTCCTTCATGGAATAGCAGAATCCATGTAATTCCTACTTCAGAAAGATAAGCCAACGACAAGGCTTGAAAAAGAGAATTCGAGTGATATTTTACCTTTTCACCTTTCTCTCCTTTGTGGCCTGGCAAACCAGCTACTCCTGGTAATCCTGCTTCTCCCTGATTTTAAAAGAAATAAAAAAAGTCAACAAAGCAGATCCAAATTATATTTGGTTAGGTTTCCTGTCTTTGTCACAAATGCCTAACAAAGCAAATGACTCAATAAATATAGTGCAACACCCAGGAGAAGTATTAAAAGAAAACAAACATTGTGTAGAATATAATTCATTCTCAAGTGAAAACATTTACACTAAATATAATGCCTAAATATTATTCTCAGTTTTACCATGGTACTTTTTTGGGTGTATATTCAAACAATTAAACCTTACTGACATCTCTAATTTTACTTTACTTTTTGGATTTAACTAAATTCAAAATGTACTGGTTCTTAACTGGGAAATACAATGTAAATACGTTACAATACTACAAATCAGTAAGATTTTTTCATGACTGCAAAGAAAACCAAACCCAACTGTTTTTATATCCAACAGGATTAAACAGCATGATGCATTAAAAAACAACAGGAAAACTTTATACTTTATTTGGAAAGCAGTAGCATCTCTGTGTAGATTCTTGCTGCATCCCTGGAAGTGTGTATATTTTGCTGGCATGAGCAGTCACTGGTGATAAAGTCGTAGCCAGTAACCTCTCCTCATGTGAGCACTGAAAAAAAAAGATTTTTTGGTTTTTGGTCCACTTTGGTTAACAGGTAAATACCATCCAACCTTCTGTTCTATCTTCTGTTTTAATACTCCTGTACAAACCATACATGGAAAGTGAAAACAACTTACAAAGAGAGAAAAAAGCTGTAAAAAAACAATTCTAGATATTTAGATCCTTCTGTTCTAAAATTGATGCCAGTTAAAACTGATATGACTGTCCCATTTCTTTCTTCCAAAGACAGAAGAATAAAGAGGAATAAAGTCTCCCAAAATCAGAAGTAGTGAAACAGAAAATATCCATGAGGAGAAATAAAAAATATAGTACTGGCACAGTCTCATCCTGTCCTCTGCCCTGCCCCTAAGTGCAAAATATAATAGTGCAAAGGAAAACTTTTTTATTTCCTTGTAGTAAAATACTTCTGGTATAGATAGTTTGGAAACAAACAAAAAAGCCCTGAAGCCAAGATTTACCTGTCTGTGACTCCTGAGCCAACCTGAAGAGATACTTCAGGACAAGTCAACAGAACCTGCTAAACTTCAGTAAGTCTCATTAAGATGTAATGAAGTTTTTTTCAAGCCTTCTGTCAGAGAAATTCCCACAGGATTTACTGCTTAGCATAGAAATTTATATCCAAGTATAAATTCCTTCCCTTAAATTACTGAAAATGTGGCTGTTATATTGGGTAAGGAAGTTGTGAAAAAAATAAGTCAGAAAATGTAATGCTAGTTTTAATATGAAAGTCATTAACAAGTAGTCCACCTTTTCTTACATCTTAAACATACATATGAGACTATAAGATGTACAAATGAAAATGATAGTGCTTTTAGCTGCATAGAGGAGTGAATATTTATGTGTTATTGATAAAGCCTATTGTTGAGCTTTTTGTCTTCATATATAATTAGGGTTTGTTTTGTTCTTGCTTTTTTTGCTATTGTGTCATAACTGCTCAATAAATTGTATTTCCAAGCATTAAGGAGAACATACAGGAATGTAATTAATTCCACTTTTTCATTAGCTTATACATTCAAGAGAAAGTCTGCATTTCCATCAGGACTATATTTAGAAATATATTTGAACTATTAGTCATTGTTTAAAATTGAAATTTGCCCCCTGAAATTACACCATGCTTCTTTCATGCTTCTGAACACCAAGCAGTCTTGTGCTCTTCTGTTCTTGGGCAGATTTCTCTCTCCCATCCAGGTACACCTTCCCCTATCTCTTTGTGGACGTAACCAATCACTCCTCCTACATGCTCAAGGTTTTTCTTGCTGTCTATACCTTGGTGGTGATGGCACTGTCCACTGCCTCAGAGGAGCCTGATCTTACGGAGCACTTATGACTAGCAGGCCAATAATTTAACACAATGTCTTTCTGAGGCTATTTATAGTCTGGTTGGGTTTTTTGTGGTTTTTTTTTGGGGGGGGGGGTGTTCTGTTTTGGCTTTTTTTTGTTTTGGTTTGGGTTTTTTGTTTGTTTGCTTTTATGGGCTAGATTGAGCAAAACAATTACATCTAAAACTTCAAGTTATGGTTCTACTGTCTTCCAGTTTACATTGTCAATCAAAACAAGAGGGAAAAGTGAACCCTTTAAACTAAATCAATTTTTTCCCTCATATTAAACAATATATACACTTCAGCATGTGCATTCTAAAGAAGAAAGTATTTCATAGAATCATCAAAGTTGGAAGAGACCTGAAGGATGAAGTCCAACCATCAACCTACCACTACAACTTTCCAGTTATTAAAGACCCATTCCTCCATTTCAGTATATTAAAGTAAAGAAAACTCAACACCACCCTATTTTCCTTCTCTTCCACTGTCATGCAGACTCTTTCATGGGCTTTGCTTATTTTATCTGTAAAGCTTCACAAGATGCAACTGTTACTGAAATGGCCTCTGTTGTTGGAAACCATTCTCAAGCCATCACAGTGATTTGTTTCCTACACTGTGAGGCTTCTTCAGTTACTAATTAGAAATTAATCAATGTTAAGGAATGCATTTAAAAGGCACTAGCAGCACCTAGTGCCTTTTGTTGATGTTCCATTGTACCATTTATTTAGGCAGCAAAAAACTATGTACCATGACTCCAGATATGGAATTCATTTTTAGGAGGTAATTAAATTATCACCTGTGTTGAAAAATTTTTACAGCTCTTTAGCAGGAAACAATAATGCAATTTCTTTTGTATTAACATTTGAATTTTAACAGATAACTTACCAAGTCTGCAGATATTTCACAACATGTATCTTCTACTGCAAGTTGTGAATTACAATAAACTGCTATGTGGTGAAGTTCAATCTATTAAGGAATACAAAAGAGATTAATATGAGGTGTAAAAAAATATGTGTCATGGCATGCTTTTTCTTATCTTGAGGTAGTAAACTTTCTCTTTGAAACACTGCATATTTCTGAAATGCTAGAGAAAGACAAATCCAAAACAATTACACAGCTCCTCATTTAAGGAACAAATTATGCAGTCTATTACTTTGATGTAAATCACATTTTAGATTTCATTTATTTTCATTTAAGTTGCATCCATCTGTATTGGTTTGCTATATTACACAAGAATTTTAGCCTTGTAGACATCCTCTACAACCTTTTCAGGAAAGGTAATTTTCCTCTGCAGGAAACTAAAATAAAGGTTTGATAAACTCTCTATCACATGCATCCATTGCTTTGGACAGACCTTTTCCTGGACATTGCCACTAAATCACCTGAAGAGCAAAAATCACAAATTCTTTATGTACAGCTTTTGTTTCAGAGACTTTGGGTGGATTAGAAAGACGAGAAGCAAGTAAAATTCTAACTAGATATTCTTGTCATAATATTCCTCTTTTTGCATCAGTTTTATATCCTTTAATCTCCCTTTTGCACTTGGTATTGAGAAAAGTGACCAGTGGTATAGGATCTGCTCTGCTGCCTTCATCAGCTTTAAGCCCGCAATGTTTTCCTGCAAATGTGGAAATCCCAATTCACAACTTCCACTCAGAATTATCCAGCTCATACCATGCAACCAGCAGAAAAAACCTGCTTTTTCTGCTGCATGCTATTTGGAAATGAGATCACAGAGCACACATTTCAAATAACGTTGAACTCAAGTCTGAGAAAATAAAACAAAGCATGAGTTTGGCTCCATGAAATAAGAGATCTGAGTCCTGGCCAAAGAGCTTAGTGCCCCACAAGAATGATGACTCCTGCAATGTTAGCTTGCAGTTAAAATGTGCTATTTTCCTCTGGAGCCCTACAGAGTACATAACATCGCTGAAGCTTTCTGATGGTCACTATAAACCCCAAGGCAGATGCTTTAAACCTGGTAGCCCCATGTCACTGTACTTAAACTGATATTTCCTGAAGATTTCAAATTACTTGCTGTGCTTTCAAATTACTTTCCTCCCTGCATGAGGAAACAGAAGAGAGCATTCCAGGACAAAAAATACCCCAGAATATCATGGGGTTTCCTTGAGTAATTCTTGCACCAAAGGCTGCAGGAAACACACCTCTGGCCACTTCCTAATCCCTCTCTTTTGGATAAGGGAGAGACAACTATGAACAATGTGCCCCTATTTCTAAATAGCCGAATTACTCCAGAAGACCTCAATACAGAGGTAATCCTTAATAATTTTGTGTGCCCCCTTTATCAAAGACAGACAAAGTGCAACAGATGACTGATACAAACCTATAAATAAATCTTACTAAAAATGAAATAAAATAATTAGGACTGCAAGTTACCTTTAAACACAGAAACACTATATCTGTGGTAATTCGGTGGCTCTTTCTCCAAATTAAATACAGAAAAACAGACTCCTTAAACCAGGACTGAGTTCTATGCAGTTACTTTGGCAACAGCTTTGTCTTAGCAGATGCTACATAATTGAATAATGTTTAGAGAAAAACACTTAAGGACTTCAAATTAAGAATACACACTCAAAAATAATGACTGGGTTTGAAGATTTTATCTATGTGATTCTATACAACTGTGTTAGTAAAAGCGTGGCTGAAACATTACTTCAAGTTAAGTGTTTGTCCTTTCACACTACTCACATCTACAGGCTTATCATCCGCAGCACGAGAAGCAATCAGTGTCCTTCCCTGCAAGTCAATGGTGAATTTTTCATCAGTCTGCTTTCTCTCAATTAAATTACAATCCAAATAGAGGGAAATGATCCCTGACTGCACGCTAATACCAAGCTTATGCCACTGCCGATCAAACAATGGATAAATTTCTCGACTCTTAAAAGTGTAGTGCAGTATATTTCCCTGAGAGGATTTGGTCATATACTCCACCACCTTTTTTGTACCATCCAGGAGGACAGAGATCTGAAAGCAAGACAAAATAAGATAAGTGGCTATTTAAAAGTTATAATAAAGAAGTACATATATAAACCATACATAACAAAAATATTTCAACTACATATACTGGGCAAGAATTATGTTATGAAGCATTCTTTGACGTAACTTGGTAAATACATATCAGCTATAAATCAAAACACGCATTTATTTTATTTTGCAGTCTAAACTGAATAGATTTTGCTAAATTTCTGTAATTCCTGCCACAAATTATCAATTATTTCAGAGCAGTCTGTCTATTTCACATAAACTTTAGCTAAATCCATTAATGAATCATCCATTATTACGTGTGCCATATTACGTGCAGGAAAAAAGAAACTTTTTGAAGGAATAAATCAAAGATGACTCTAACCTCAGGTGTGTCATACTGATTTAAAACTTGCCATATATACCAACGCTCTTTCTTGGTATTTCGCCGTACACGGAACGTAGCAACCAGAGAGTATTCTTCAGGAAGCCCATTTGGAAATACTTGCCTGGAACAGGAGGGAGGAAAAACATCTCTTGTTATTCTTATACAAACAAGCACTGCTTAAAAGGAATGAACAGAAATAATACCTGGCAAAAACAAGAAGCCAAACACTTGCTCCCACTCATATAAATTCACAGGCCTCAGCATTCAGAAGTGTTTCTTCTCAAAAGTACAATTCAGTCTTTTTATAAGAATAAATGACTGAAAGTTTTTAAATTCATTTTCATTCTAAATTTTTTAGCATCTCTGATTAATATAAATAGGAGTCTAAAAAGAAATGATGCAAAGTGAATATTCCACATGAAAGTATTTTAAAATACTTCTTTTTCCAGTTTATTGCTTGGGATACTTAAATAAGTTTTGTAGAAGATTTGTGGAATAATCTCCATCCTTGGAGACTTTTAAAACAGAGCTGGACAGGGCTCATAATAACCTGCTCTAACTTTCAAGTTGGTCCTGCTTTGAGCAGGGATTTGATCCAGTGACCTCCATGGGCAATGACTCGGACATCTTGAGCATCAGAACAGTTGGACTTTTAGCAAGCTTGAAAACAAATAAGGAATGTGTTTTAGAACAAATTATTTAGTGTTGTTTGATTTTGTTATTACTTTCTCGCCTAAGATGCATCAATGTCTCAAAAAAGTCTGACCTATATCACAGAATGCAGCTCAAGACCACTTCCATGAACTCTTTGAAAAGTCTGCATTTCACAAAAAATGAAATCTGTACCTCAACTCTGCAGACTTTGGTAAGCATTAAATATACACTAATCCTCTACTAAATAAATTAGGATGGTACAATCAACTTATTTAATTTGAAGCTTCTGCATTTCAAATTATTTCTTTTTTAAGACAGAGGTAAGAAAATTAAAACCACAGATCTGTACACAGCACAGGAGTAGCAAAAGCGTTCACATTGCTGTTTGCAATCAGCTAGCCATGGTGCAAAAAGCATTCCCTGATCAGAGTTCAGGAAAGCTGTGGACCCCCCTACGCAGCAGAAAAATTTCCTCCATTTTATTTCCCACAATCACATGAAGCAAATGGTTTAATTCTAAAAAAATACTGATGGGATTACAATTATAGAGCAATGTGCTATAAAGCTTTTCTTAAAAACAAAACAAAATAAAACAAACAATAAAGGTGGGGGCAAAGAAAGAGCAAAGCACTACAGCTGATGAAACAATAGCCCCACAACCCTCCTAGACATTGTTGTACTTAGGAGCTCAGGAAAAATGCCTCCTGTGCAGAGAAGCCTGCTGTAAATCCTGCCAAACAGCTTCTTTAAGGACTAGCACCTATTTAAGTTTCTCATGTGGGAATCACACTTCTTTGGCTTATTTCCCACAGCTGATTCCTGTTTTATCCTCGGACCAAATTGGCTGCTGTCCCACATTGTTAGTGGACCCATATGCTGTTATACAGCTATAGACGTTGAAATGTCAAGAGGCAAGGCAAAAGAGAATAGGCTTGGCTGTACTTAGACCTAGATTTCATAGTTTGTATTTCAAATACAGCATAAAGAACATGTTTCATGATTTATAAAAAAAATACCTTCACCAGGCATGAGTGTGTGACTGCAGAACAATAAACTATCTGGACATGGGATCAGCCCTATGATTTCCTGCACCCCAGGCAGGCTAAGGAGATGGTATCTCAGGTTTACAGCTGTAAGCTAGACAGGATATCTGGCATCTGATGTGGATGGGAGCATCTGATTAGCTCTCCAAAATCAATTAACTTTCCCAGCTAAGTCCCATATTGGGGACACTGGGGAATTCACATTTATGGACAAAGGACAGACAGCTGTGGAAAAGAAATGATCGGAACTCTTCATCAAATGAAAAGAGGGGAACCGTGATTGTTACTGTAGGTCTGGAAGACAAGGAGAAGCAGTCTTTGGGCAAGGTGGCACTATTTTCTGCACTCCCACACCCACCCTCCACTCCACTGCTTTTCACTGCATGTCTTCCTAATGCTTTCACAGCCATCTAGATGTATGACAGTATTAAGTCTTCTAAAATTGCGTTTCTTTCAGAATTTTCTCAAATAAGTTTGGTTGTGTGAGTACACGTGATATAAATTTACCTTCCTTAACTGTTTACCAAACGATTCAGGAAACAAAAGAAGAGCTAATGTATGGGCCAGTGTTACAAAAACCAACAGGAGCTCACTCTTAACTTCCCTTACCTTTGAGCTGACAAAGAAAACTGTATTGAGAGAAGTGAGAAAAGCAGACAACATCAAATTAATTCCTAAGGACATGAACAATTTCAGTGAAGTCAACTAAAGAGGCAAGATTTAAGCAGAATTGGACCAAGGATAAATTCAGTTAGTTTCACAAAATAACTTAGATAGGAAAGTACTTCTGGAAGTCAATTGATTTAACCCGGGGCTTAAAGGAGGGACAATCTGAAAATTATATCAGGTTACTGTAAGTACAGTCCTGCTGAGTTTTGGAAGTATCTAAAATGGAAATTATTCCAAAACTCTTTGGGAAACTCGTTCTGCTATCTGGCCAACAAACAGCACAAATTTAATATACAACCACCATATACCAGAGATTTAACTTAACAGAAGCAGTATCTTTATTTTGAGAAGAGTTATCATTGGTGCCTATATGAAGACTTCTTGGTGACCAAAAAATCATTAACAGATGCTTTAAAGTATACACTTCACAGTCAACCCTTCTAGCTAGATGGTGAACATGAAAAGGAACAAAATAATGGGATGAAATATGCAGAAAACCTGTCTGCTGTCTGGCTGTCTGCTACCATACACAATTTCCCCTATGCTCTTCCTCCCTAATTGGCTTCAAGTGACTGTAACAGAATATAAAAGCATGCATTGAGCACTGAAGTGACTTAGGTACAGATGATTAACAAGATACTTCAGTGATATTTAAGTATTATTACCATGGCATCTTCTACTCTGTAAAATCAGTTAAAAATCCTCAAAATTGGGCAAAGTATGTACATGTTTTAAAGAATAAATATAATGATTTTTGATGAGAAAAATAAAAGAACAAACAGAAAAATGAACATAAAACCTCATGTTCGAACATGAGAAAAGCCAAACCAAAATTTCATGGCATACTGAATTTGAAATTCAGAAGTTTGAATGTTTAGTATATTGTTTCACCTGCTTATGTCTACAAACATTTAAAACCTGAGAAAATTTATGAGGTATTTTGTACAGGGTGAAAACAATAAAGGAATGGCATCAAACATTAATAAAAAAATTCAAAAGCAAGTTGTTCCTCAACCCAAAAATCCCACAACCCAATATCCACAACTCAAAAAGTACTCCAACACAGAGTATTTAACCTTTCCACATGGCATAGTATAAAAACAATAAGAAAAGAAGAGACAAAAAGGGTGAAGGAAACCTACACCAAGCTCACCTCAAAGTCTACAGATGTACACACAGTACAAACAGAGAACATGAACTAAGGGTAGTAAATCATGGTGTCTACACCAAAAGCAGTAAGAGAGATGACAGGTTTTAAGCGAGTTATAATGTTACAGAAATATGGGTAGCAACTGTTAAGTGTGCAAATTTATCTGTAAAGACAAGACAAAAGAACTTAGAAATTAACACAGACAAGCAGATGAGGATATCCTTGACATCTGATCTCTCAACCAGATGCCTTTTTGGACAACAGTGTCTGAACAAAATTACATCATCAGACTTGGGAGCAAAAAATTGAGGTCTCCATGAAAAGCAAATATCCTTTTCAGTGGGACAACAATTAAGTTCTCCTATTTTTGTTTAGTTTCCTTACCAAACAAGACATCCTTCCCAGATAACTGCTCAAACTTTTAAGTATATTAAAAAGGTTCCCTCTTCTTCTTCTGTACTCAAACACTCATGTCTGCTGTGGTTTGTGTTGAATTCAATGCTGTCCAAGCTTACTATGTGTGATTGAAGCACAGTCAATGGCTTAGGCTCCTCTAGGGACATGGGCAATGTTCTGGCACCTCTGCACACATCTTTGAGTCACAATGGAACTTGGGTGGGAGTTACATGCCTGTCTGCTTAAGCCATGGTGCTTCTAAGCATGCCTGGAATTTATGCCCAGACGCCAGGGGAAATCAGTTGTCCAAAATTATTCATTTTAGGTGCCACTAGGGCTTGGGTGGTGCTTGAGAGTGGGCAATTTGAATTATTCTCAGACTCAGGCGCCCAGAGTCTGATTAAATTATACTTTACGTGGAATTTCAGTAGTTTGATTCTCTCCCTCTGTCCATATTGTCAGTAATATATAATAAAAAATTCAAGTTGACGAATGGAGCACTGTTTTCTCAAAGCAAAGCACACCCTTGGTGGAAACTACTGAAAACAATAGCAGGAATTGAAGCACATGAACTGAATACAGAGGTTTGAATTTACACCAGCCTGGGCTGCTGGACTGAGATGTACTGCAACTTACAGAAGCCTCAGCTGGTAAAGTTGAGAAGAACATCAATAGCCAGCACGAACATTTCCAACAATACAAGGTTTTAGATTGTACATAGATATGTTACAAATCCATACATTCAGGTCTTTCTTAATGTTTCACGGGTTGAAACACGAGGCAGATGCAGCCAGATTGGTAACAAACACACATGTTCTTGCAACAACTGTGTGCCACTCTATCAAAGCACATGTATGCACAGAATTGCAAAGGCTTTTGCTGCATTCTCCTTCTTTATACTGCATCAAATGTAGCCATAATTTTTCCTAAAAGCAGCTGTATACTATGACTATACATTATGAGGTTACCAGAAGAACAGTTATAGGAAAGTTGCGTGAACATTACCACTGCATTTGTTCATACCTTCCACTGTTTATAAAGGTTAAGTATAGAAGGATTTTTGGCAAAATATTTTATTTATTAATTTGTTTCCTCAAAAGTTCTGAAGTGCAGATACCAGCTGGAATTCCTAGTGCTAGCATACTAAAAGAAGTAATTATGAATGAATTAACTGTGTATTCACTGTGCTATAAACAGTTTTAGTTCTATCTTTGTAATACAGCATTGAGTTACCCATATCAAATTTAGTAAGGCAATCCTTTATTTACCTTTTGTTTTTATTTTTAAAAAAAGCACTAATGGAAAAGCAGCATCTATTTTTGAATCTTATGAACACCAATTGTTCCATATCAAATGAGAATACACTACAGTATATGATAAACTTCCGTATTTACAAGTACCAATGAAGCCTCCAGCTTGCTGTATATCTTCCAAGAAGAGAAAGATAAGCCAACTTGCATTTCCTGAGAGTGAAGTGAGAGATGTTTTGAGTTTATGGCAAGACATATCTTTTCCAGCTGACATATACCATTACCTGGTATATGTCACTTGTAACATGACAATGTTACAATAATTTGGTGACCAGAGCTCAAGGAGTTGGTTTAAAAAACTTTCCTGTATTGGGTAATGATTTATTTCATATTTCATTGATGGAGACACTGAAGTGTTAACTTCCTAATGTTTGCACAGGGCTTAAACTCAGACCTGTTATGAATAAAAAAGTAAAGCTCAGGTGCTGAGGTGGACCAAATACAAAAGTCTCCACATTATTATTAATATTTCTACAACAAATTGCTATATTTTTGATTCTCAGTTTTTTTACCTAACTTGATTGGTACAAAAGGAGAACAAGAATCAACTAACTAGAACAATTTACCAAACCCATCCTAGAAAATGTATTTCAAATTCTTTTCAAATAAAAGCTAAGAACAGCTGTCTTTTCTGTCAGAATAAGAAATAATTTCCTTCCCATCCATCTTCCTCAAATCACTTTAAGATGCACTATATAGTTTCATGTTACATTAGGCCTCAAGTTGTTTTCATACGACACATTATATGATGCAACTCAAGGGAAACTATTCAGACAGCTTAAGAGTTATTAATTACTTAGGGAGAGCTCGACCCACTCATGAAATGTACTGCTGAAAGCAAAGCTGCTGTTTTATTTTAACATCGAGAAGAGGGATTTACCTAATATTTCATATACTTCGGCACGTCTCTGCTTTCATTTACAGAACAGGTATAGATTAGCTGACTGTTAATGTACAGGTTGTTCAGGAATTTTTTTGGAGTGAAAGTAAATTGTATTGATATCAAAATTTTAAAGAGCATTTGAAAAAACATTGGTTTTAAAGAGTCACAGAAATACCAAAACGGTTATGCCTGTGCTTTTACCCTAGGGTTTCCAGCATTATTCTGAACCCTTATTTACAGGAATTATTGGTAAGCTCCTGGCCCTAAAGAAGTCAAAGGCCAGTCTTCCTCTGATTTTAAAGATGTCAGACTAACTGTCTGCTTTCCAATTTTAGCCTTTTTCTGTGTATTTTAAGTTTTCTGGAAAAAAAATCAGCAGTAATAAGAACAAGACAATTAAAAGCAGTAATATATAATAACAGATATTGAAAATACAACATTTTTTCTTCTCTTTTTCCTTAAGTAGAATTTTGCTGAATTTTGATGAAGTTTTTAGAAATTTCAAGTCAACAAAGAATTTTGGAGTTTTATGTTGTGGAAGGCAGCTTTCAGCACTTCTGATGAAGTTACACACTTGCTGGTTTGAGCAGCATGGGGCAGAGGGATATCAGAAAGTGTTGTTCAATTCCATGATTCAGGGTGGAGAGGAGATGTTTTCCCCTGTGTGAAAAAACTAGAGACCCATGTCTTTCTTTCTTTGTTCCCCATCTCTCAATTTGTTTGTTCTCTGGTCATCTAAGTAAAAGAAACACTCTGAACACAAGATCCATCTACACTGAAAATATAAAAATAACCAAGAGAAAATCATCTGTTTTGAACTCCAATCATTTCCCGTTGAGAATTATGGTCCTCCTAGATATAGGAAGGCCTCATTCTGCTTTCCCTTTAGTAATGACGTGTAGAACTTCACACACGTGCATCCCATCCCCAGTTTCGTAATAGGTTTCTACTTCTGTGATTCCCTGTAGGGACTGAAACCAGCCTGCACTCATGAAAACCTGGTTTTGTTGTTCAGCATGAACATCCCAGAAAGCTTCAGTGCTTTTCCTCACTCAGAACCACACTAGTAAATTGATTGACCCTATAGGAAAATGTCCTTAGGGTCTGACATTCCTCACAAGGAACACACAAAAAAAAATCAAACTAAATTTTCCTCTTTGGGGATTATGGCAGAATCCAGACGAGTGTGATGATGTGTCCTTTTCTTCAGTGGGTTTGTGACTGTCTCCAAAGATAGTCTTTGTTAAAAATTTAAAAGTAAGATGTGCTTAAGAGAATGGCAGAGATTTAAATTGTCTTCAGCTCATTCAAGACTTGCATCAATATTTTTGGCCTTTAGAGATTATGCAAAAATGTTACTTTTCTGTCCTAAATATCCTAAAATCAAACTGTGGATGGCAACCATCAGGAGAAGAGGACAAGAACTTAAATAGTTTCAGAGGAACTCTGGCTATTTCTTTCAACATCCACCCCTACATTTATTTTGACATTTTAGGAACTGTTTTCTAACTCACATGGTCCTTCTGGTTAGCTACCAGAAATGGAACAAACACAACAGGTCTAGTTATTAGAGTGGTCTGTTATTTGTCAGACTCTGAAGTCAATGAGATATTAAGTTCTTGTGCTAAATATGATTATCTACAGTGGAATGAAATTATTCAGCTGATCAAGAAACCTTCTGATGATGTTAATGAAAAAAATTATGGTAACCTATGGCAGGCAACTGACAGAGAAAATTTCTCTGCATGCATTTTTATATGCTTCCTACCCTATAGTAGGAAGCAAGACCTACTGTACAGTATTCAATATTTGTGCATTTAAGTGGTTGCCTGGAAAAGTGAAGAAAATTCAAACTATAATAGACAATTTGTCTACCGGAGGCCATGAACACTGAGATAAAATGCATGTCATATTATGGAAAGGAGGGGTGACATCAGGAATTACTTAGCTTATATATCCATACAACCTTCCCTGTAGGAGGAAGAAATCTAAGCACCCACTTGTCCAGATACCTAGAGACACTAACTGATTGCACAATGGTCTCTTTAGTTGGGTACAGAGGAGGGTGACTCAGCTTCAGCAGAGCTCCATGCTGAGAGACTCACACCCTTTTACTTCTCACGCTGGGGTTTTGGAAGGCACCTTGTGTGTTTCTGCATGACATCATGCTACCCAACCTAAAAACATTATTTCCATAGAACACTCAATTTCTTCCTGTTTAGTCTCCCCTCATCCCCATCCCAAACTTCGGGTAGCTTTTTACAATGAACCAATGGAACAAGTACTAGCGAAGTGAACTGCTGATTACACTTGGAACAGGCTCTCCCTTTCCTGCCCGGGTTCATTCTGCCAAGTCCTAGACAACCCTGGCTGATGATAAAGGGCAAACCATCTCACAGGCCAGAGTCCCTCATATGAAAATGCTGAGCACTCACAGTGCTAACAGCATGGCTGGCAGTGGAAAGGGAGAGCCAGGACTGCTGTCTGGAGTGCAGCTGCACCAAACTATGAGGTGTTTTTTTTGCTAACCCCAAATAATTGTCTGGATAACTAGCCTCCTCCTCTTCATCATCCAGGACTGCCTATAAATAAACAAACTCATTCCTGGCTAAAGTTGCAAGCAAGCTGTGCTAAGTAGTGCATGAGAAAAACAGCACAGGCAAAACCAAAGGCACTAGAGCCTACAACTCTGTTACAAATTGGTATATCTACCTGCCTTAGTTCCAGTTGATCTCCCCAAAAAAGAAGGTGTGAGTAGTGAAGATTGAGTTACCAACAGAAGAGATCTGATCCGAGTAAGAAAGAAGGTTAATGACACCAGATAGCAGGGTCCGACCTGAAAAAGTAGCTGTCAGCTGCAAGAGTGAAGCTACAGTGAGAACATGCTTTTGCTTTAACACCCCCTACACACAGCATGACTAGTTTATGCATATTTAAGCCTGGTGTTCTGCTTACACTTAAAAGGATAATTAGATAAATAAGGCTCTCTTTTACAGTATATAAAAACTGTGAACATTCACAAATTTTTAGTGAAAGAGTATGGAAAAGAAATGATCAAAAACCACATCAGAAGACTTATTAGCATTTTCAGAAACTGGAAATAATTTTTATTAAGTCTCAGGACTTAGACTGTATAATTAATGTCCAGTTTAAAAAAACCAAAACAAAAAAAAAATCCCAAAAAACAAAGAGTATGTACAGCTTAGCCTGCAACTCTCACAATTTCTCTAATAATGAGATTTTTTTAAGTTACAGATTAAATGGGGTTAAAAATAAACGCAGTTTAAAAATACCCACATTGCTATCTGCTGAGTCATAACTATATTTAACAGGATGGACCAAAGACCATCCCCAGTGATGGGCACTTGCTAACCCTGTTACTGTCAGATCCAGCTGGGGAGTGTCCAGGTATTCCCTTTAAAGCGCTAGGAGAGAAACAAAAATCAAAGCTTATAAAGAGAGCTGGGGCCTTGCATCTGACTCGAGACAGAGGTGTTGAGAGGATACCTCAAGTAGTGATACAGATAAGTCACGAAACATTTTATTTAGGTGAATTCTAAGCTTCACATCAAACTTGAAAGAACACTGAATATGACCAGGAGCCCTTCTCAGACTGGGGAATTAGGCTAGATGTCTTATATCCAAGCAAGGAAGCTTAATATAGTAGGAATTCATAAACTTTCCTCAAAACAGTGAGGAAAGCTCACTGCTCCACAGCAGAAAAGAACTGTGCATTAAACCAATGCATCAGCTACAGCAACTTGAGGTTAAATCATCCATGTAGTTTTCGCGCAAAATAACAGAAACAGAATGAGCCATTATCATCTCTTTCAACAGTAAGACTGAGATTAGAGTCTGTACTGCTGATGAAAATTCTAAGAACAGTATATTATCTAGTGTATATATCAGACTAGTAGACAAAAAAAATAAAAAAAGTTATATCAGTAAAGAAAATATTGCTATTATCACCAATATTTTTCATTAAATAAAATTGTAACATTTAAGCATGCAATGAGATGAAAAAAATATTTTGCAAGTTTTAAAAAGGAAGTATTTGGTTCTCTCATTACCCCATTACAAAACCTGCATTTTGATGAATTCACTCTTACCCTATAATTTACATGGTTGACAATGAAATTACATACCCAATACTATGGAAAAATATATTCCTAAGGAAAAGAAACTATTTACAGAATAGTTTATAATACAATCACAGAACCCCAGAATGGCTGAGGTTGGAAGGAACTTCTAGAGATCATCTGTTCCAAGGCCCCTGCTCTCACAGGATCACCTAGAGGTAGCTGGGTAGGAGTAAACACTCATTTGTGTGGTAGAACAAAATCAGCACAAGCTTTTTGAAGAGATGACACTTAAACTTAATTGTGATTAAAAAAGTTAGGGTGTTGGAAGAAATATATTCTTAGGCATAATATGAATTCATATGAGTATCTCTAACTTATTTTTAGGGAGAAAAAAAGAAGCAAGGGTATGTTATAACTCTTTGATCTTTCAAGACTCTAATTGGTTAATGAGTCATGACTTTCCTTTCCATGAAATCATTTCAGCTATCTTGAATCACGAAGTGTTTTTTCAGTCCTCCTAACACTTTCACAATAAACCAATCTTAAGCTTATGTAATTTCCTGGTAGCATAGCGTATCTCCACATACTAACAGTAATGCAATTATTTATCACTTTCTAAATTTAAAAGAAGTTCTCTGGAAAGAAAAATAGACTATTAAAAAAAGAAATTATTTCAAAGTTTTACTCCTTTTTGACTTAACAGATAACTGATGGCATTTCCTTTTCAGACATTCAAATCATCATATACAGCCTCATTACTAAAGTACTGCTAGAACTTACATTTTATATTTAGTCCTTTTCTGATACATTTTCTTCCAATGCCTCTATCCATGATTATCTTATTAGTTACCGTCCTTATCCTATATTGTTCACAGTTCATATTAGAATATAATGCCATATGCTAAACATTCTAATTCTCAGCAACTTATTCTCACAGGAGATATTTTAAAAGTCAAACAAACTACTGCAATAGAAGACTCACACCCCAAATCTTCCTGTTTTCAAATACCACTTTTACCCTTAAAATGAGTTAGCATTATCTACTAATTCTGTACAAGTCACTGCTAGATGCCCATCCTGAGCAAGAGCAGTAATTTCACGCTGCAATTGCACATGCTGCACTTCAAAGTGCATCCCCCCACAGAGGGTCCTCAGTGCAAGAACTGGGCTGGAATGGCACTTCTTCCCTGCAAGCCTTGGCAATCAGTTCTCGTTATTGTATACACTCCTGGTGAATACTACTATACTTTTTGTTTATTTCATAGATTAATTTAAACTGGCAGTCACCTAGCATTCTGAACTGCTCCTGTAATAGACAGATCCAGTAACAGGAAAAAAGGTGTGTAGAGTCATGGCCCCTCAATAATGTTATTTGTGTTGTTATTTCTCAGGAGTGGTGCAAAGCAAACCTCACGTGCTTTAACCAATTAATATTTTTGGGATATGCATTCAAAAGTATTTGAGTAAATTAGTACTGCTCACCATAGATTATGAGCTCACAAATTTCTTACCAAACTCTCACAGAATCATAGACTCAAAGAATTGTTAAGGCTGGAAAAGACCTCCAAGCTCATCAAGTCCAACCCAGCACCACCACCATGTCCACAATAACATATGTTCTCAAGTGCCATAGCCATTTGCCTTTGTACACTTCCGAGGATAGGGACTTCACCACATCCTGGGCAGTCTGTTTCAACCCTTTACAAAACTTTCAGTGAAAAAAAAATTCCGCACATCTAATCTAAGCAGAACTCTCAGCAGAGTTCACAAAGAAAACTGAGTAAAGGAGGGAAACTGAAGTTGATCAAGAGCTTCAACATTAACATTTTTAATATAGGTGTATCAAAAATTAGTAGTCTAATCCCTAAAATGAAAGATACATGAATTTTCTTATGAAAATTAGAAGCACAATGCCATATTAGGAACAATAATCAATAAGTTATTCAAAGCCTAAACTGTCATGCCCAATCCCAGAGTATTTTTAGGATTTGTTTTTTAATAGAATTTTGAGATACTGGAACTAGTCACACTGACTAAATCCAAAAATAACATGATCTCTTGCATGTGGTTCTGTTAATATACCAATAACTGTACATCTTGTTTCTATAGATTACAGATTGTTTCTCAAGTTGAAGTTTATTAAATCATTCCAAGTTTTGAAATGAGTTTGCGGCATGACAAATATTCACTTGAGACAGGCAAGACTGCAATCAGCAAACTCTCAATGCTTAGGATTGAACTCAAATTGATACCCAGACCTCTAAGTGAAAAACCCAGAACATGGACTGTACTGTCCATTCAAAATCCAAGAAGTATTTTTAAAAAATTGTTAATTTATCTCCATAAACAAAAAAAAATACTTCATAGAATGATGATAAAAACTGCAAAGAGCAAACCACATAGAAACGCTAGAGGCCAAAAATATTTCAGAACCAAATGAAAATAAATGAAAATCAGGGTAATGAAAAAAACACCAGGCAGTTTCACTGTGAGACAGACCATGAACTATTTTTAGATATAAAACCTAAAAACTCAGAGGCAAGATGGGGGAAGGGTATGATATCTCTATGACATGTTTAAACAAAAAGCCCCAGTATAAACACAGATATAGCAGCACAAACGTATTTTTCTAGGTGGAACTTTAGTTAAGAGGAGAAATGCCTGACAGCATAGCTAAAGCAAACTAGATTACACAGCATTAAATCATAAAAGCCAGGAAAAGAAAGATCTGATTTATTACAGAGTTGTTTGTTGTTTTGGTTTTTTTTCCCCTCCGCCTGCTGATAAATTACTTCTGAAGCATGTGGCACCATTGCTTCAGCTAGAAAAATTATATGCATTTTATAAAGACACTTGAATCCTCTCAGCTCAATCAGCAAAACTGATAAATGATCATTCAGTTTCTATATACAACATAATGGGGCTGCAGTGCATCCTCAGCTGTGTGCATTATGCCCAGTACATATCATTGAATTCTGTGTGGTTGCTTATTGCATGGCTGCAGATACCCACAGCTATTCTGGTTTTCCAGAAAACTTTATCTGCACTGATCTTGCAACCATGCTTTTGTTCTAAGACTATCAAACGCAGACCTTATTAAAGACTTAGATCTGCATCCTCCTTGTACTCGTTTTTAACAGATTTTTCTTCAAAAAAGGTGGCCAAGACAAACCAAGAAAACACTGCAAAGATCTTAAAAATCAGCATGTTTGGCAGGGAGTAAGAGGCATGTAAACTTTTCTGAAAGTTCCCCACACTCTGGAATCACTTAAGGTTCCTTCAGTTAATGTACTGGTAAATTGAACAACCTTCTTCAGCATTTGTGTCCAAGTTTTTGAACAAGGGACATTGAAAAGCATCTAGATGAATTTCTCCTGCTGAATCTAGAAATCAAATAACACAACAACTTTGTCTTGCAATTGCAGTATCTATGAAAATCTATGCTTTAGAAAACTGAAACATAGTTTTGGCATCCATTTCAGATGAAAATAGAAAGGAATTCCCTACAGGAATACATAGCAAAAGTGAAATTGCAGATGCCGCTGTTTCAATCGGAACACTGGGATTGTTTTCCACAGGGCAGGTTAAACCATTAAAAACTCAAGGTAGAGTTTCAGGGTTTGTTTAAGCTAAAGGCAGTGCTGCTGGGGCTGGGGGCAGCCTCTCCTGCTCCTTCCCCACTGTGGCTGCTCAGATGGCACAGCCACAGGGATCAGCCGCCAGCCTCGCTGAACAGAGAGGCTGATGCTGATGTGGAGGAAGTGAGATGAGGCTGAGAGATGGAGATGGATGCTGTGAAAGCAAGCTCCTAATTTTATTCTCTTCCAAATAATATTTTTGGCTTTGTTTATTTGGTTTTTTTTATGGCCTGCCATGAGGCTCATGGGATTCCACACAAACACTGCTTGTCTCCTGCCCACTCTGGCTGTGGAGCAGTGCCCTTAAAGCACACACCTCACAAAAGCCTCTTCCCTTTATTTGCAAGTGCTTTACAGCAAGAACATCATCACTAGGAAATAAAAGGATGAACACTGCTTCATACAACAATGTTTTACCAGTTCAGCTGGTGTGACACTGCTCCACTAAGTGTTCCACTCTCAGGGGAACACACTACAGATCAAAGAATTCTAATTGTTACGGTCAGTAGCTTGATTTAAAAAGATTTTCTAACTCTCTGTTCTCTCACAGTGTGCTTTTAATGTAAGTGCTATACATTTTTAAATGTACTCTTCCCCTCTGCCACCTCTGCCTTTGTTTCCCCAATTCTTTCTGCATAGTAAATTACATGTTATATTGTAGGATGATTCAAACTAATATGGACATCAAAATCCATTAGTACCTGAATGCTGAATTTTATAAAAATTGCCATGTTTCTTGTACATTTTCAGGTAGAAACAAGGCCCCAAATGCAGAAAGACATTGACAGGTGATTATTCTTTAAAAGGAGTATTGGTCTGTCATTTTACATGGTAAGAAGCCCCATTTTTCTCCTTAGCTGTGAAATTAAATAATTGGTATTTACAAGGTGGGTACAACACCAATTTGATCTTTCAACAGCAATCACTGTATTTTCCTTCATTTTAATTTCTGAAATAGAGTAAGTGTTGAAGTTTCTAGAAATAAACACAAAATATACTATTTCAGGATAAAACAAATTTTGAATCACTACAGTTTCTGATCCACTGCTTTAAAAGACCTGAAGAAACATCAGAAATTGTACTACATTCAGGCTCCCACACTCAGGAAGCAAATTCCAAAGGCAAGGCCTTTTTCTTGAAAATACCCTGCAACTAAAATACCAGACATTTCAGTCTTAGCATTGTTTGCTCCAACTGCTCAAATGACCTCAGATAAATGTGTGATATAGTAAAGGAGAGGTGTTTCCTTGTATAACCATCTAATATTTTAATAGACCAAAGGTCGGCAGGATTTTGTGTGAGCACAGATAAAAGCTGGTTTGAATAATTGTAGCTGCTGAGGGATAATACCTCATTGCCATTTTCAGTCACACTTTAAAAGTCTTCAATTAATTGTTTTGGAAATCAGTGATTATCATGTGTATCTATTCTATATCATTTATAAGAAAAATGTATCAAACTTCCTAAAATGTGTCTTAAAATGTTTTTCAAGAAGACTGTTGAAACTAACTCTGATGTTCAAAACAAATGCCATGTACAAAAATAATAAAAAGTCATGCCCATGAGGATCTTCATGGAGAGCTGAAGTTTATGAAAGGAAGCCAATATTTTTTAGTTTGGTGAAGAGAGTGGTCTCAGCAGATACAGCCAGAGAACAGACAGCAAAGCAAATGGTTGCAAAATCACATAGAGATATGTGGCTTTGGGAAAGCAAATCGCTGTCTGTGAAAAGGCTTCTAACAGTGAGCACAGAAACCTCCTCACCTGATGCCAGCTGTGCTCTAGGAAAATGGAATTCCCTCCACATTTTTTTTGCAATTAAAAAGCTTAGCACTGAAAACAATCAGAAAACCCCACATAAATATTATTCATCACCAATTTCTGTTCTTAGCAGAAAGAATCCTCCTGCCTGGAATTTACTGAGGCAAGTGGGAAAAGTATTTCTTCCTCCAGAAACAAGACATCCCAAGGAGGTAAAACACTTTCTCTGAAATATGGCCCAAGACACAGCTCTTCTGGCAGTAGTGAGTAACAACTTTGCTGGTGGAGCTCATAGTCCAAATACAGTCAAAATCCAAGCTCCTTTGTAGTATCTTACAAAGAAAGGGGAAGAATTCCTAAAAGAGTCGTGAGAGTAATCCCAACTGCTGTAACCCAGATCATTTAACAGCCAGCTATGATAATCTCCTCAGCAAATTAATATGGTTTGTCAAGCCAAACAAACTACAAAATAAGAAAGCTGTAACTGTGCCATGAAGATTTGCTAATCATAAACATCCATTTCAAAAACATTCTGAAACTCAGCCGAAACCAGCTTATTATCTCCTTTATTGGTGCTTTAAGAAAAGGAAAAAAAAATGGCCCAGCAGCACCTCAGAAAATTGCAAATGAGGAGTAACTGATGTCTGATACATCTTTGGAGAAAGACAGTGAAATTAATTTACCATAGAGCTATTTAAGGCAGCTGAAGAACAAAGATTAGCCTAAAAGGTTTCATGTCCAGAAGTACTGAATACTGCTGGCAGGTCTAAAGGAATGCTACCAGCACAGAGCCCTGTTCTCCTTTATCAGCAAACTCTGTGCCACACTGGAATACACTACATGGGCAGAACATGTTAAAGTCTGGAGAAGAAATATGACTCTATAACGTA
Source organism: Ammospiza nelsoni (assembly GCF_027579445.1). NCBI lineage: Eukaryota > Metazoa > Chordata > Aves > Passeriformes > Passerellidae > Ammospiza > Ammospiza nelsoni. The sequence continues at coordinate 97,508,051 of NC_080635.1, forward strand.
TTTGTTGAGATAAGACTAAACCTTTATACAGTTACTATTTTTCTATGATTCTGTGGTGTGATTATGACTATATAATTAGACTGTCTGCCCAACAGTACTTGACTACAAGTTTATGACTCAAAAGCTCTGTTACACTGCTTTCCTCAGGAGTAAGTTCTGTTAAAGTTCACTGAGAACTTCAATAAGCAATTCAAAGTTTTAATAAGAAAAGTATTACTGGCATTCCATTAATATTTTACAGTCATTTACATAAAGCATAAGAGCTATCAATCTGCTATCACAAGACAAAATATATACAGAACTGTGCCACAAAAAAAGAGAAAGACCTACAGCTGAAGTCCAACATAAATAAACATAATCAATTTACCAAGCTGACAGTGCATTGTAAATTATTTACAACATATAAATAGGTGAAACACTACTCCAGGTCCATTGAAAAAAACCAAAATGGCATCAGAGAAGAAAAATGGCACAGCATAGCTTTCTATTACCCACACTACAACTGAATGAATGAAATGCAAGAGGAGATGTGCCAAGTTACTTGATACTTGCTAGTCAGCTTAATCAGATACTCTCAATTTCCTGCAGGATGGATAACAAACACTGTTCTGCTGCTTACTGCACACCACGTCTGCTGAAATATTTTCTGAGGCAGAATGATCCCTAAAGCCGTCTAATAACACAAGGGGTCTGGAACCATGCAACCCGACATAATGTAAGAGAAGTAGGTTTAAATAAAAATAATTAATTAAAAGATCTTGTACATGGGTAACTGAGATAGTAAATTATAAGGTTATGATGACAGATACCCAAGTTTCTGACTATCCTTTATTGTAACCCTACCACGTAAAAACCCAAAACTCAATTTTGTGCTCCTCAGTGCCATCTGCCCTTATTTTAAAGAACCATCCTAAAAGTTCAGAAAAGTTTAAAAAGCAACACACTTAAAACAAAATTTTAAAAAACTATTTGTCCGAAGTATTCTCTCAATACCAGAAAAACATTTTATATTCAACAAACTGAAATAATTAAGAACAGAATTCATCTTTTAATGACATGCATTTGTGTGAAGAAAGGTTAATAAAGGATGAGCAAGATTATTGCCATGAATAACAAGGATTTAATTTTAGAAATTCTGCAGTGCTTGCATGTTATTGAAAACCATTTTAACCCTTTCATTGTTCAGGAAGGTATATGTATGAGGTACTACTTACTTACACAGCAAGCTGACTGAAAATCTTATCTCGTACCTCATTATCATCAATAACACAGTATTAATTTTCTGCCTAACTATATTCATTTTTCTGCCTAATTTTATTAATATATTAGCACTGATATGCATTTTATTAATCATCCTCTCAGTTGCTTCATTCAGCTAAATTTTTCATCCATTAGAGATGCATATTTCTAGGGAAAACTAGAAAGATTTTCTCTTTCATTTTACTTTAATGGGGATACACAGAATAAAATAACAGGGACAGTGAGGAATGTGAGAACCAAGAGACCATGAAAACCAAGCCACTTCCCTCCCAGGTTTACCCCTAACTGAAATTCTTTAGCCCCTGCCCAAGTTACACTGAAAATGGGGAAAAACCAGATAGCCATTTTTCTCTCCTTTCTCTCCTTTACTATATTTTTTTTCCTATATTTTATGTCATCATCTCCTTTATGATGACATAAAATATAGGAAAAAATATATAGTAAAAAAAAAATAAGCCAAACAAAACAACCATTGTGACTTTCCTTGCAATAGCTGGTAGTTAGGGCTTTGCTAGGTCACAGCTATCAGCCATGGTGTGAATTCCCCATTTTCCTTGCCTTCATTAATAAACTGTTTTCAAAAGAAGAAGAAAAAAAGACAGTAGTATTCAGGCCCACTAAATAAAGCTAAGAAAAAAGCTTTATGTTTTTTAACCTCAACATGACCTCTCAGACCACTTCTGAAACCACTCAGAAATTCTTAGAAATCAATACTTTGAATCAAGAATTTTACCTCAAAGTAATATGAATTTTAAATAATTAACCCTTTTGCAATTTCTATCTCCTCTCTGTTCCATTTTTGGCACTAATTTTCTCAGTGTTTCAAAATAAAGTCGGCTCACAAGATGCATTTCTGAGCCCTACTTAGCTTCTTATTCCTAAAGGAAAATTGCTCCACATTTTTTGTTATTGCTTCAATTTTCTACGTTTCTGTAGTTTAATGTTTCCCTCAAATTCCCACAAATTGGATAAAAAGGCTTGTAAAAAAAAGGAAAAATTAATATTTTTTAAAGGAAAGTTTTCTTACTAAAAATCTCTCAAAATAATTTTTAGTAAAAACATTTATGGGTGGTACCTACTATGTCCTGTTACTCTTCTAAAGACAATCTGGATGATATTGGAAAGGTCCTAATAAAAGAAGAGCACTCTTTGTCTCAAGTAATTTTGTCCAGTCAATTTTCCTTCCATAGCATCCAATGTATTTTTAAAAAGAGATAGTGATTAGTTAAATTTTGCACAATTACACAAGCACAAAAATTTGCACTTACAGTATCTAATATATCAGAAAAACTTAGAGAACGTAAACGTTCTAAATTACTAGATAAATTCTTTCCGTAGTCACACTCCTCCCACAAAGATCATTTGTTTTGTGTCTGGTTGCCTCCAGCTCTGCTCTTCTTCCTTCCCCCTGGCCTCACGCTGCTCACAGTCCCTCTGTGCTATGCCCAGGATCCAAGCAAAGGGGAAGTCCAAGGGCCAGGTGTGTTTTTTACCAGGCAAGCTGGAGCCAGACCTCTTGCAACAGAAAATACCCAACCTGAAGACATGGGATTACAGTTGCTTCCCTCGTCATCGCAGGAACACGCTGTACAGAAACCACAGTCCCATGACTCAGAGCACATCTCAACCAAGAAGCTCTGAGATGATCCTCTCTCTCCACTGAGCTCAGGGAACTTGAAACTACATTCCTAACTGCTTCTTGACATTTCCTTGTCCCTGTGCAAACTGAAGGCCATCCAATCCAATTGTGCCCTGCTCTCTTTCACTCTCCTTTTGATTTTTCGTGCAGTCTCTGCTTTTCATCCCACCCTGTGCCAGAATAGGATTTTGCCTATTTTCTCCTCTACACCTAATGCCCACTATTCTGTTGCTGTTCAAAGGCAAAATTTGAATACCAGGAAAATAAAAAAAATACCATTCAAGGAAATGGTGATACTCTCTCTCTTTTTAATCTTGCCAGCAGTAGTGAGAGAGAGGACAGACAACTTCACTGAGAGGAGATTAGTATAATACTTCCTGTCATACCATGAAAGTTATAGGTTTCCTTTGTTTTATAAATATTAATGTATTAACAGTGGACTTTTCAGTATTAGAATAATGATTTGAGAAAGTGCTATTTACAATTAACTTACTACCTATGTACTCCCAGATTCCAGAAGGATAGCACACCAAAATCAAAATGCTTCCCACAGAAAAAAACTGAAAAAAAGCTTAAAAACAGCCCTACTGCTTTCTGTGGCATTCTTTGGATGCATGTTCAGCGAACCAGTTAATTAGTAGCATTGAGGCTGAGCTCTATCTTTTAAAAGCTAAGCATGAAAATAGTGTCTTACCTTGTATCTCTAATGAGAGGTGCACTTCCCAGTTTAAAGCAAATCTTTTCCCCACCACAAGATGTTTGCCTTAAAGAAAAGCTTTCTGCCAGATCAAACCCTGTAAAATAGAACACAAAACAATGCAATTATAATGGAATTTAAATACTGTAAGTAAAAAATAATTTTTAGCATACTTGAATGCAAGCATATTAGCATTTCTAGAATATTGACTGACAAGATATTTAGAAAAGTAGGACTTGAAGTCAGAAAAACTTTCAATATTTATTTTATTAGAACTATTCATACAAAATTCACTTGGGTAGATGACTTTAAAACCTGAAAAATGAATTTTCTAGTTCTTTTATCATCTGAATTGATAAGAATGCAGGATGATTGGAAAAAAAACATGGAAATTAGCATGGCTGCCAAACTTGAACCAATATTTTAGGGGATAAAAGTTCTGGGATGCTGCCACCTTCCTGGGAGGAGCAGCAGCTTTTGGTGCTTGGGGATGGCATTCTGTACTAACCTTTCAATTTTAAAGCCAGCTTCAGTCAGACTATAATTACATCCAGCAAACATTAGCAGCTAATTAATACAGATATCCATATTAGCTTGGTCATTTACCTGATACACCACGACTGTCTCTGTTAATTTGTTTGAGATGACGGGAAACAGTTTTCATTAAAGGACACACAGCACCTTCAAGAGAACACAGTTTAGTATTTACAGTAAAATGGTATCAAACTAACAGAATTGAACAAACTGTCATGGTAGTTATGGTAATATTGACAGGAATGTTTCTTTTTGTCGCTTTAGGATATGAAAAGCAGCAATAAAACAAATTACAAAATCTAATCAAAAGCAAATTTTATACTACACTTCCAATAATATAAGCAGATAGAATTTTTATCACATTTTAATTCAGCTGCCTGTGGTTAAAGTTCATATAAACAATAGCCAGAAGAAAACCATTAAATTCTTACCATGCTGTTTCCATTTATAACACTCTATAAAGCAGTACTATCTGTTCCAAGTTCTTTTTGTATTTCTCACTGTGTTACTAGAAAATATTTTCCCCCATTCATGAATATGAAACAATATTGTATTTGGGGGAAAAAAAGCACAAAAATTAAGTAGGGGAGTAGTCTGGACCAAGGTATTTTGGTAAGCAAACAGAATGTTCTAAAATTTGGAACATGGTAAACTGAGGTTAAATCTAACTGAACCCTTAGATAAGACACTGTATTATTAATATGCAATATTAATTATTATTACTTCTTATTTGCATTAAGTCATTTATGCTCCTTTTTTTTTAATAGATATACAAGGATGTCCACTTTTAAGAAGGAAATACAGGAAAATGTCACTTTTGTGCAGGAGTCTGAAATAAGGCTTGCTATTTAACGAGTTTTGCAAATAGCCCTGCTAAATTCTAAAAAAAACCCCTAGTAAATCAAAGATGACAAATTGTGATATTTGGCCTGTCAACTTATCAAGCACAGAGCTTTGTGAGCTGATGCAACTGAAAAGATGTCCAAGGTGTATCTGAAGCTGCTGAGCAGTGAAGGTCAAGGCACCTTCTATACCATTAGTTCAATTAAAAAAGTAAGGAATGTCCTATCATTAACCTGGAAATTATCTATATTTGAATGTTTCATGAGAGCATCCAGAACAAACAATGGTATTAAAAATAGCTAAATTTGTAATCTTAAAGCATGTGAAATTTGTCATTCATTCTGTAGTTATGTAGACAGCATATTTTCCTTCAAAACTCTTAAATGCTATTAAATATATTTCAGAATTTGATCTCAATTAAGAATGGCTAGTTGGAAATAACTAGTAAAAGTGACAATATATCATATAATGCAGACATAAAGACATGCCCTGATAATATGCTTAATGAAAACTATGTCAACTATATAAAGAACAGACTGGATGAAACACTTTTATTTTTTTTTTTTTTTGTAAGATTCATTAAGTTCCATGTGCTTCACATGTAAAATTACAGTTACAACTAACAATTAACTACTACAAGGAACATCACAGATAAATTAATTTACTTCTAAGGCTCTCAGAGAATAATTTTTTTCTTTCCCTCATACAGATCCATAAATACATGGATATGCATGTTTTTCCCTGTACAGATAGAGTTTCATGATAAAAGAGATGAAATATATGCATGAAAAACTCTGTAAATTCCCATTCCCCAGAAAAGACACCAAACTGTAAAGAATATTCATGTTGAAAACTCTGAAGTGAAATCTTTCATCATTCTTGGTTAGCAGGAAGTTTTATACAGTGAGAAAAGCATTTGCTGGAATTACACAGTAACATAGCAATTTCAATACACCAGTTGATGTATACACACATGGCACAGAAACAGGTTCACCTTAGATACCCTTTAGTTTACAAACCTCAAGCTTCAATCAAATACAGATCATTGAACTATAGAATTCTATACACAGCCACTCTAAACCAATGAATGCTGTTAGGGTACATTTACATAACTATAGCTCTAAGAAATAAGCTGACATAAAGGAAGCCATTTATGGCTGAAGTCACAAAAGAATGTCAGACATACATGGACAGATGTTTTTTCTTAAATCAGCAGGTTTCCTAAGGGCCTTTTTCAAAAATATTCAATAAATTTCAAGGTAGATTCTCTTTTTGGTTAAATTCTTGGCAGTACTTATAAGAGCAGACAAAGAGTATTTATTGCTGATTTTACCCTAAACTGATGTAAGCTTTTGAGAACTTGGGACACAAGTGTGCTTTTTTTTTTTCCCCAGCATTAACTTAGATGAGCATTGAGCAGTGAAAGACTAGAAAGTTTGAGCCTATTCCCCACAGCCACTTTCTTCCAAATAAAGACTCAAGCCTTAATTTTTGTGCTATCCAGATGATAGCGATGATTCCTCACATGCCACAGACTGGACCGTGGACCTATTTTTATCAGTGGCACAAGAGTCACAGCATAGACAGGCCATTTAAGTGTTAGTTATTTATTTGTATTCCACATCCCCAAAAGAACTGAAAGAGTTACACGAATCTTCTATTGCACTCCTTTAGTTCAGTGCTATTCCTTCTACCAGAGAGCTAAGGGAAAACTCTCAAATAACAAGACCAAACTCTCTCCATACCATGACTGACAACTTTCATTACTACAGAGTGATGAAAACTCTTTCTGCAGTTACAGCTTGTATAGTTAACCTCTTCCACGATTTTTAAACTGCTAGAAGATCCTTAAATTTTCTTTAGCCTGAGACAAAACAGGCAGTTTGCCCATTCAACATGTGGGCAGCTGAACGACAAGGTCTACATGAAGACATTCAGGAAAGAAAAAGAACAAGATAAACACTTGCTCTTAATCCAGTGGGAAATCATGAATCTACCTGGCCTGTTAAAATACATTATTATAAAATTCATGAAATAGTAAGAAGAATAAGCTTACATTTATGCACTAGATTGCCCTGCACATGATAAAACTGCATCTGTGTAGACTGAAATAAAAAATTCATATTAAACCAGTGATATCATAGGTCAAGTTAACGTATCTTTAAATTAATGATATCTTTACCTATCCATAAAAAAAAGTTGGCCTGGATCTTTATAAATCAATGAGTTCCAGCTATGAGCTTATTAATATAAAATCAATACAATAATCTTGAAAATATTGATTTATTCAGACCAAGCAGGTACATCACAGATCATTGTCATCTCCCTCATTACTAAGATTAATAAGAATTTTTTGGGTTTTTTTTCTAATTGCATAATTAAAAAAAAAAAAAAGAAAAGGCATTGCATGTAGATATATCTGTTGCAATGTGCAATGGCGCTTTCCAAATTCCTGGAATGATCAGGACACCTGTTGAAGCACACTGCAACTTCCATCTAGGCACCATGCTCAGCTTTCCATTCCATGCAAACAAGGACAAAAGAGACTGTGGTGTGTGCCTCAGTCTCCCTCTTACAGATAGATATCTCTTGTGTGCACTTCCTGAGTGGGAACTGAAACTTCCAACGAGCAGTCTTGGCTTCTCCAGATTAGTATAACCTGTAATGGCTAGATTCACATCACAAGTACCCATCTGCTACTTTATAACCAAACTTCACATTCAGGTGAAGTTTTTAGCTGCCATCTACCACCACTGACGTGCACATTGCAAAGGCACTGAAGCTTCCATCAGTAACCACGACCACACCAATGAAAGTGGCCAAACACCAAAGCCCAACCTAATGTATATCCACGTCCTGTGTCGACTTAAGCTTCAAGCAGAAACCCATATTACCTAAGATTTTTCTCATACTTCCCATACATGGATCAGGCTTCATAAACACACAGATACAGGCAACCTCTTCAGAGCTAGCCACACACTTGCAAATATCAGCAATGATATCCAGTAAGCCCACCTCAAACATATTCGTAATGAAAATAAGCAGATCCAGCTGGCTTGCTTTCAAGGTCAAGAATTCAGATTTCTTACATATCTCTAGCCTCAAGTATACAGGCATGTGATTTTTTTGTATTCTGTTATTTTACTCTGTAAAGAAGATTATATTACATTAAAATGTATATGTTAATTAAGACAAGGGTGGGAAGAACGAAGGGAATGTGATACAGTAAAGAAGTCAATTTCAAGTCTGGTGACTATTTAGATGGTTATGAAGTAACGTAACAGCATTGGCAGGCAGAAATAAGAAATCCAAGAAACAGAGTTCAAGGATTAGGATATTCACACTAGGCCCCTGGGGAACTATATTCTCCCATGAAGAAGAGAGAAAGTAGTGAAAGTAGCAGTGAAGTAGTGAAGTAAGTAGTGAAAAGCAGGTCTTCATACTATTTGAGACAACCAGCACCACTCAACTTCAACTTCTCAACTTGAACACATTCAACACTCCTCTCAACTTCATTGAGACAACCAGCACCACTTCACCAAGGGCAAGTCTTGCATGACTAACTCAGTGGCCTTGCACAATGGAGTGACTGCATCAGTGGACAAGGGAAGAGCTATGCACGTCATCTGGATTTCTGCAAGGCCTTTGACATGGTCCCCACAATATCTCTGAATTGTAAAGGTTGGGATTTGCTGTGTGGACTGCTCAGAGAATGATTAATTGTTTGGACAGTCACATCCAGAGTGGAGTGGTCAACTCCTCAATCTCCAGATGGAAAACAGTGGCAAGCGGTGTCCCGTTTGGGATCAATGTTATTTAATTAATTAATGACATAGATGAAAGGATTGAGTGCACCCTCAGCATATTTGCAGATGACACCAAGCTGAATGGTGCAGTTGACACACCTGAAGGACAGGATGTCATCCAGAGGGACCTGGACAAGTTTGAGAATTGGGCTCATAGGAATCTTGTGAGGTTCAACAACCTCATGAGATGCTGCACCTGGGAAATACTCAGTATCAAAACAGACTGAGGGTTGAAGGAATTGCGAGCAGCCCTGACAAGAAGGCTTTGAGAATACTGATGGATGAAAAGCTGGAGATGAGCTGACAATGTGTGCTCACATCCCAGAAAGCCAATCATACCCTGGGCTACATCTAAAGAAGCATGGCTAACAGACCAAGAGAAGTGATTCTGCCCATCAGCTCTCATGAAAAGTCCCCCACCCTGACTACTGCATCCAACTCCAGGGCCCCAGCACAAGAAAGACATGGACCTGCTGGAACAGGTGCAAAGGAAGGCCACAAAAACAATCAGAGAGCTGGGGCATCTCTCCTGAGAACTAAGGTTTTCAGCCTGGAGAAGAGAAGGCTCCAGGGGGACCTCACTACATCCTTCTAGCCAGTGGGCCCGTAAGAAAGATGGGTACAGACTTGTCATCAGGACCTGTTGTGACAGGACAAGGCCTAATGGTTATAAATAAAAGAAGTTAGATTTAGACTAGACTTGACAATAATGGTGGTGAAACACTGGAATAGGTTGCCCAGAGATGTGGTAGATGGCCCATCCCTGGAAACATTCAAGGCCAGGTCAGATGGGAATATCAGGAAAATGAAGACATTGTATATGAGAGATACTGTAGGGTCATTATATTGATTTGGAGAAGTATCTAGCTGTACTAAAACATTAAAAGCAAAAAGCTGGACTGATTTACATACTTGAAATCACTCACTGTATTTGGGCTAAAGCGCCTATCTAAAATCATGATCCACAGCCAATACTTTTCATAGCACGTTCCATGTCAAAAGACAAGGAAAATTCACCATGCCTATTAGTCTCAGGACTCTGTTTATACTACATTTTTCATGGATCAGCAAGTGGCTTTAAAAACTCTAATTGTAAAAGAAAGTTGAAAAAGAAGCAATGATCTGGGAATGAGACAGAATAGTAGTATTCTTAATATAAAACTGTCAGGAATGATCAAGTTAGAACTTCACATGTCACTACAGAAAGAGCTAATGTCCACACTCAAACCCCAAGTATTCCCAATAATAATAAGTTGACAACATGAAGAAAGTATGCTTGCAGTCAGATCAAAAATATGCCTCTGGAAAACTCCTGAACTCTCTCCCCTCAGATTTGCTATACCCCATCATGGGAAGCGAGTGCTTCCTTCTAATGAACACGAAGCATATCAAAACATGACCACTGAAAGAAATCTTCTATGTGAATCTAATGCTTACTGGCACCCTCAGAGCCTAAGGAGGACTGCTCCAAGAAGATCCAGCATACTCTCTCAGCCTCTGACTCTTTTTTCAATTCTGCTATTTATTCATTACAATATTGGTCCAATGAATAAGTCAAAGTATATTCAGCATGTCTGCTCAGAAAGCTCAAATCACTCCTTCCCCTAACCCACTTCCTTCTCTCACCACCCTCAAATTAATTCTAGTCTGCACTTTTCCATGTATTTGAAGCCATTCCTTTAGATTCAAGTAGATTGGGTGAGAAATATCAAGATGTAAATATAATAATTTCAGATTCTACCTAAACGTGCTTTGCTGGAAAAGTTTCCATTTTAGCCCAGATAAATAAATGCTATGCATATGTTGTTGAAGGAAGAAAACCAAAAAGATTGTCTAGGCAGATATTGAAGGACAGATGCTGATTTAAACAGAACTTGTACATGGGAGGGAACAAAGGCCCAAGAAAGAATAACTGAATACAAGACAGGAAAAAAAACCCCAAACTTTTAGATATTAATCTCTCCATGAAGAAAGCAGATTTCAAATCTGTAACACATTCACTTGCATACAAATTATAAAACTGGAGCAAGACAACTTTGCCACACAGAGGACTCAGTTCAGCTGAACAGAGGGGAGTAACAAAAGGTTGGCAGAAGGATCTGTACCACTTTTATCACTGCTCTGCTCCTGGGTCCATTCCCAACTACTGCTTTCTGGTCTATAACTCACATTTCTTTTGTTAATGGTAACCATTCCTGCAAACTCTACTAGAGTCTCTTTCCTCTTATTAACTGGAGTTTATCTCTGGGCTTAACTCACACACCTGCTGTTGGCAGAGCCGCTCAAGCTGGCAGCTATCAGCTTGTTATTCCTCACCATCTGCCTGTACCTCCACAAACCAAAGAAGCCTCTTTCAATTGCACACCCTGAGTTATTCACAGGAGAGGTTCAACCTCTCCTTTTCTTCCTCACAGTTCAATTGGACCCATATTTGATCTATTTGTGGCAATCAGGCTAAGGAAAACTGCAACTTCACCATGGGTGGCTTAGCTACAAACTTCTAACAGAATGTACTCCTCAGTTCAGATACACTGTTTATTCACAGTTCAGTGTACCTGCTACATCTTCTGTGGCTGGCCCAACTTTTACTAAGGCATCATTTCATTAGGAAAAAAAATATAAAAGAAAAGAGACAATGCTTCCTGGAATTTTATGTTAACAGTTTTCAGTCTATATCGCTTGGGAACCTTCTGTACTCGCACCATTTTAACACTTTAAAAACTTCCCTTCTGCAACCCACTACCTAGCAATAACAGAGTAAAACCTATTTATCATCTTTCAGACAGAATGATTTCACAGCTATGATGTAGGCTTGCTCTCTCAGAGGGGTTAAGAATAATTCATCAGCAGAGCACTTAGCCTCACTGCCCTAAAAATACAAGGGGAAAAAGACTTTGACTTAAATTCTGGCTCTTCACAATGCATTGTTATTACCTCAGAGCCCACACATTACACTTATTATTTATTCATTATTACTGTTTATATTTTCCAAGGGTAGTAAAAGGATTATTTTCCTAGTCATGGACTTTTAAATTTCTTGGGCCTGAGTTATAAATGAGTTATTGAAATTCAAAGTTGTTGTTGTGTGTATAGTTTCTATTATCTTTCATAAGATTTCTGGAAAGGAGCAACGTTACTAAGAGTTAATTTTATTTTTGAGAAAAAGCCCAAGTCAATTTAAATGGCAATAAACATGTTCTCCTTGCTAATAATTGTAGAAAATTATAATAAGTTGAAGTACTTGCTGAGGCTGAGTAATTCTATAAAACTAATGTTCCATATTTGACAAGCACATATGATGTGTCTTTAAGACAGAATTTACCACATTCTGGAGAGGTAATGTAGAGTTTAAGTGAGAACACTAGATAACATGTGGAAAGTAAAAGAAAGAGGAAAACAGAGAAATATGAGAAAATTTGCAGAAGATGGGAAACAGCTTTTAAGTTAAACAATATCTTTTTACTTCTTTCCCCCATCTTCTTAGGAAAAAAAGGGTTTTTTTCACTCTGTGTGAAATATATGACCCAGTTTAGGGATTAAGTAGAGGCGCAGTTAACATGAGCATTAGACTGTTTAGGTTAATGTGATAACTGGTCTGCACTAATAAAGCCACATGATTTTGTTCACAAAAGTTTTGCAAACTCTGATTTATAATCCTGTTTTTGTATGGTAGGAAAAGAAAAGTACAAAATGAAACTCCTAGGAACTACAATTACCTCCAAACATGAATCTTCCAAGCACAGGAAGCCAAAAGGCTGCTCTGGAGCTGCTTCAAAGTTCATTTCAGAAAAGAGATTAAAACAACCTTGTATAATTTTATTTGTTCATATTGTTTATTTTCTATGTCCTCTTGTTATTTGCTAAAAATTTTTCAGTACTGAGATTTACGCCTCTGATGGACAAGAAAAATGGAAGTACCTGTGTGGTCACTGACAGCCAGAGAAGTAGAAACAGGAAGGAGGAAGACTGCCATACAAAGCCAAACTATGCAGGATCCAATGTACTTCATCTCCCCCTGGACACATGTGAACAAACAGCCACAAATCTGAAACAAAAAATAAGCATATTCAGAACAATCTCGTCTTATTCTTCTCACCTCACCTTGTCAGAATGCTGCAAACAAGAACTTCTAAACTGTGAAGAGGAAGTTGCTAGTCATATACAAGTGTATAATTTATCTGTTTAAGGAGCTACAAAAAAGGTTTATGCCAGTTTGGAAATAAATGATAAATACACTCCTTTTTAGTTCTTTATTAATGAACACAGAAGTAACACCTTAGAAATACTAACTTGGATATATTAATTGTAAAGGCACTGAATGTTCATTTCATTAATAATTACTAATTTTCTTTTATATTTCTCAGCAAATTATTTTTCAATATTCAATATATTAGTTAAACTGTTTGGTGTCACAACACTTACAGTGACTGCTAAGGTAGTCCTCAAATGGAACAAAGGCAACATGCAATTGTTTAACCACAAAAGAAACCAAAATGCAGTATTTCTCCACCTTACAAAGTGCCGAGAGCAGCCTATACTGAATTTCTAGTTTAAATCTCACAAAAGTACAGGCTTCAACAACACAAACTGGTACTGTCATTAGAGGACAAAAGCTTTTCTAAGCCAACTGCGACATATAAATACACATGAATTTAATGAAACACAGAAAATATCTAATATTTTTCTAATCACATCTTCTGTAAGAAAAGGAAATCACATACCTAAGATGCAATTGTTATAATTATTTTCGCAAGGCACCTTATTTATCATGAAAGCTATTCTGTCCTATACTGACAGCAACTACATCATGATTAACTTTTCTAGCCTTCCCACCAGCAGCAAAGCGAATGCATGTTCAAATGAATTATCATTTAATTTCCTGCACCTGCTTTACAAGCAGGCATCGGGATCTCAGCAGAGCTGCCTCTCCGGAGCTCTGCTTTTCTGAAGGGCTCTGATCACCAGCACCGCCACCCCCTCGCTGCCGCCGCACCTCCGGGCTCGGGTCCTCTCCGCCGGCAGCTCCGGGAGGCTCCGCTCCCTCGCACCCCCGGGGCGCCCGTGCACCACGCGAGCCCCCGGCAGCGCGGACTCCAGCCCGGCAGCGCCGTGTCCCTCGGATCGAGCCGCGCTTGCCGGAGGGAGGGCTCAGCCCCCGGGCGGGAAGGCGAGCGGGCAGCTCTCCCAGCCGGGCAGCGCCCCCGCCCCGCTGCCGGAGCCGCTCTCCGGCCCCCGGCCCCGGGCTCCCTCCGCCGCCCGCCCCGTCCCCCCGGCCCGGCCGCCGGGACCCGGGCAGCGAGCGAGGGCAGGCGGCCGCCGCCGCTTCCTCCGCAGCCCCGGGGCGGAGCGGGGCCGGAGCCCGCCCGGCCGGCGGCGCCTGCGAGCGGGGCAGCCCCGGGGCGGCGGCGGCACCTGCCCGGGCCAGCAGGTGAGGGCTGCCCCGGCCGGGGCGGCATCGGCCCCACGGGGCCGGGCCTGGGCCGGGCTGTGCCCCAGAGCCGCGGGCGGCGCGGTGCCCCCTCCCCGCCGGGCACTGCCCGCCCGAGCCCGCTCCCTCACCCGCGCGCTCCCTCACGCTGCGGGCAGGCCACCGGCACGCGTGCTCGCTACAAGGTAGGCTTTTAAACGTAAATATATGCACAATCAGCACAGTGGCAATTCGCAACAGTTTAATCAGTTTTGTAAATTACTGCTCATTTAGCAGGGCTGTTTTTATTTGCATATCTTAGCGTACACCTATTGTCACCCACTAGCATATACAATGTATTTACACAATCATGAGTAGAATACTATGGCACAGGCTGATTACAGTACATTAAAAACTTACCGTATACATCATGTTTATATAAGACATAGTTAATATTAGCAATGATAAACTTAAATGACAGTTTTGGAAATCAAAACCAAAAACCCTTGAACAAAAAAAACTCAAAACAAGTCAGGAATGGTGTAGCGTGTGTGAGTGTGCACATGTAAGATGTCTAGATAATTGACTACACATAGTGAGTGGCTTACCTTTAATTTTTTTATTGGTGTGTCCCCCAGAAGCACTGAAAATGCCTGTACAGAGCTGCTGTAGTGCCGAGGAGTTGCTAGAGTGAGTCTCCAAAGAGTGGTAGAGGGGGATGCAGCTCTGTCCTTATTAGTCTCACAGTGTGACCCTCCCACTCAGTGAGCACAGAATACTCTGCAAGAAAGAACAAACAGCCACCCAGACACAGATTTTACATAATTATATGTGTGCATCCCAAGTCAGGTAACAATGTAAGAAATGTTTGGAGTTTTTTTCTCCTTCCCCCTACCTCTCTAAAAGCACCCTCTCAGCAGTTCCATAAATTAGACAGCCGTGGTATGAATGCATGAATGAAAGAGTATCTGGTTTCTAGCTGTGAAGAACCAATTATGTACATTATTATACTGGCAGAAACTAGCTTTTATCTTTTAAGTGTAAGCATACATTAATTTTAGATACTTTTATATACTTCACCATAAATTTAAAAATCAGCCATGCAAGCAACCAAGAGAGTACGCCTATTTATGGCACTGATGCTGCAATGCACAGTGAATTACAGAATTTTGTTCTGCCTTTTAAAATCTATCATTTACAAACCCGAATGTTCTTGCACTTGTAATATCATCTGTCAGTGATGGCATGGTGAGACTGAGCACTGCCACTGGCTCTTAGCTGAATTTGCCAAACTGCACTTTTGTCAGGTTCTCCAAGTGTGCTTGTGGCAGTTTTCTGAATTGCACTTTAAAGATGTGAACCAGATAGAAGGACAAAGAGAAGTAAAACTAGAAACAGATATATAGAAGACAGAGAGTAGGGCCTCAGTATTTTATCTATTTATTTATCCATTTATTTATTTATATCCAAGACATATTTTACCTTTTTCTAGTTGAATTATTCTGATGGGAGAAAAAAAGGAAGGTGGTCATATGAAAATTTATCAGCTTAACATCAATTTAGCCAATTGGTCTTCAGATCAGAAAATATATAGGGTAAACTTTCTTCTACCCCCAGCTCCCATACCCCAAATCCTCCCACCCACTCAGCAGATTTTGTTTCCTCAGTGTTTCCTCATTTCAATCAAGATAACTAGCCAGTATAACCAACAAATCACATGGAAAGACATGATTATCTTCCTGGTTTGAATTTCAAAACAGTTGTTGTTCTTCCCAACTTAGAATCACGAGAGAAAGATGAAATTGCAGCTTACGTACACATCTGCTGGGGTGTTTTATTCCACGGCTTGCCACAGGCTTGTGGTGTAACTTTAGGCAAGTCACACTTCTTGCTTGCTCATTCTGAAAATTACAGAAAGTAAAGCTGTCTTACCTCTCAGGGTGAGGTGTAAGAGCCCAATCCTGCAGCTGACAAACCATCGGAGCATTCTTCTTCTCCTTCAGACTGTTCATTTGATAAAGGCCTCAATGTTAAGCTCTAATTCTGTGTTTCAGAGTTGTGAGATCCTCAGTTGAAACACCCTTTGTAAAAAGCGTGCCCATAATAAAAGGCATCATCTTTTTTTTTTTTAATTTGAGAAGAACTGCATTTCTCATTGCTCTTTCAAGCTACAAGATTCTAATTTCTTTACTTCTTTCTACATGTCCTAAATACCTGGATTCATCTACTTTACATTAATATAAACAGTCTCATTAATTTCAATCAAATATAAGCTCTGAAGTTGCTAAGCATTTTAATTGCATAAGAGTTTGCACATACAATCAGTTTATCCTTTAAAGAAATATTTCTTCTTCTAAAATTTCAGTAATGCTTCAAGGTACAGACCCAAATATGACCTTTATTTCCTGTAAAGCAAGGATGTTGCTTCCCTTGCAAAATACTAACACTACAAATAGAAAACTAAATACCTCATTTGGACCATGTAAACTTAAAAAAATACTTTACATCTGTATGAAAGCAATAAGTAGAAGAATTAGAAACTGCTACAACCTTCTCTGGCTAATACATACACTTCCTGTACTCTGGGCCACATCTTCAACTAAACAGGATTATTCCAGTTCGCATAAATCAAAGGAATTACAGGGATTTATACTAGTTGAGGAGCACCACGTTAGGGACTGCCATATGTATTTATGGACAACACTGTTGACATTATTAAAAACAGTTTGAATGACTTGTGACATGAAAATTGGGGAAAAGAAAAACCTTACTGTTTAAAAACCTCTGTCACGACCTCCAAAACCTGGTTTCTCTGTGTCTCCCATAATATAGGAAGGAAAGCCACAACTGGTGACGTATCTGTTGTTCCCAGTAACAGCTTAGAAATCCCAAACACTTTCTCACCTGCAGTTACTGATGCACTCCAGAGAAAATATCAATACATTGTCTTATCTTCTTTAAATCCAGGAAGTACTGGAAAAACTGATAAGCTGAAGCAGCAGCAGCCAAAGGATGATATCCCATCTTGTCTTTGCAGCAACATATTTTTCCAGCTATCTCAGAGTTTAGCTAAAGCACACAGAAGGCAGAATTAGACCTGGATCCAGGAAAGAGTCAAGGAAAATACACCAAGAAGCAGAAAGTAGAGAAATTTAGGTTTGAAGCCATACTTAGCACAGACATGCAGAGAACATTCCATCTCCTGTGCCAAGGCAAAACTGCTCCACTGAACAGCTTTTACTACAACTACAGTTGCAGGCAAGATGCAGAGGGAAAAGGTGAGAGAATCAGTGGGCTAAAGCACTGACTTTTTTTATATAAAACTTTTCTTTATTGCTAACACTCACTTTCACCCTTTGTTTCTTTTCTTGTCATGATTAGTTATCCAAACCAGCCAAGTTGCATAATTCGCTCTCTGCGTGGTAACAGATTTGTCTCCATGTCGTTAGACCCACGTTTTAAACTGTTGCTTACAACAACACGCATGCAGGAATGAAGCTGTAAACTTGGACAAAAGTCTTTAAAGGCAGCACTATCCTACTTGAAAAAAGTTTTGTAAAAGGAGATTAATTTGAAATGCCCCTTACCACGCAATTTCTCGCTGAATGTAGTGCTCAGTGTTTCTGTTCTGTTGAGTAAGCCTTATGTGGCATTGTTCCTTGCCAGATGATCCTTTCTGCCCTCTGCAAGATTTCCCGGTCACGACAACTGCATTCCACTGAAGCAATTAAAATATAAATGCTTTTAAATACATGAGACTGAACTATGGTGAACTTAGACGAAACAGGTGGAATCCCAGCCCTGGGGAAGTTAATGGAAATTTTAACATTGATGTAAATGGAGCAAAAATGTCACTCAAATGAGGGCACTTTGGCAAAAACTACATGAAAAGGGAATTATTTATATGCATGTGCACACATACTAAGCGCTCCTAAGCAGCAAAGCCAACAGAAAAGCTGGATGTCACTTCGTTTCTGCTATTGGAGACAAAAAGGAAAAAACCCAACTGCTACTTCTTCTACTGCATACTTAAGCAGGTCTCAGATTTTCAGTAGAGGGGCCAAAATAACTCAAAAAAAAATACAGACAGAATACTTACCATTATAGTTTTGTGGTATTTGTTGTCTTAGCTCAGGCCTTTTCGCTACTCTTTGACACTTTACAATGTGTCCTAAAATAACCAATTGGTAGTAAATATAATGGCACAGCAACCAAAAAAAAAGAAAGAAAGAAAGAAAGAAAGAAAGAAAGAAAGAAAGAAAGAAAGAAAGAAAGAAAGAAAGAAAGAAAGAAAGAAAGAAAGAAAGAAAGAAAGAAAGAAAGAAAGAAAGAAAGAAAGAAAGAAAGAAAGAAAGAAAGAAAGAAAGAAAAAAAGGTACATTCTTTATCTTGGATTCCAATGCTACTGATAAACCCAATCTCAAAAATATAATCATTCACAATGTTTCGTGTTATTTAAATTCATTTGCATTTAAATTCAAAATATACACATTTCAAAGTAAATAAAGCAATGTTGTGATATATTGTTTATATTTACCAGTCACAAACATGCCAAAAGCTGTGTAGCAGTATCATATGCTTTGAACAGCATTCATTATTATTCAAAAAAATTACATTTCTCAGTATATACTGAGAAATGTAGTATATACTACTCTTTAAAGTTTTAGTTCAAAAATTCAAAAGCTAAGGTATTCAAACCTGAAATACTTCTGGATTTGTAGAATTCAGTAAAACATCAGTCCAGGCTTAGAGAAACAATGCTAAGATTAATAGCAATAAAATGTTCCTTATCTAGTGAAAGGCACACTTTCCCTTTTCTTCCTATGGATATATATATATATACATATAGTCATACCCTAAACAACTTGCAACAAGTTCTATTGTTTCATGAACCAAAGATACACAAAAAAAATTAAAGTTCACCACAGTTCTTCTTCCTCTTCTTGCCTTCATATGGAATCTGCCCTCCTACATGTAAAGCAGAAAATACATGCATTATGGTGGCTTTTGTATTGCACAAGAAAAAAATAAGTGGTCAAACAGCTGATTATGGAAAAGAAGAGCTGAAAGGCAATTTTCTAAAACAAATGAAAGCACATCTTCTGGCTTGTTTTAGATTGAAGTATCCATTTGTTTTTAAAAGTCATTATATATAATGAAAAGGTCATAGCCAGGTTTTAGACAGCTTTGCTGGGAAGTGTAGCAATTTGCCCAATATTTCTATATGAATATGGTAAAATCCTACACACAGTCTGAAAGCAACTATAAATCAGTAAAATGTGTTAATTTAATATAAAATTGAAGTTTGTAAATTTATACAGTGCAAATATTAGGAAAAGGAAGTTGAAGAGCAAAAAAAAAGATATCAGCAAAATTAAAAATCCTACAAATAGATTAGGCTGTATAAAACCTGCAGGTTTAATGGGCAGAATTATTTCAGCTCAGAGAATACTCTATGCCTGTTTTCTTTCAACTTCAGCAAGACAAAGCCGAGATTTTAAATTGTAACAAATATGTGTAAGAGTTCTCAAGTCTCAGTATTAGCCGGTGTCTCCTACTGTTGTATCCTTTCTAGCCAGCAAATTTGCCCAAATAGTATTTAAAAATGGAATACTACTATGATAAATAACCCACTTTTTGGGTCCAGTTATAAAGAGTTTCAAATTTTCAGAAAGTAACTCCTTTAAATTTGCATATGCCGTACTAACTGATATACAGTGACCATCAGTTTTATCAACACACAGTAGCTACAATTATATTCACCCATCCAGGATTTGGAGTTCATGCAGAGCTATTTACTATTATGCTATTTCAGTGCTGCCAAGCAACATAAAAATGAAATATTAAAATGACAAGTATTTTATATACATTTATTGCTGAATAAATAGGCACGATAATCTAAAAATTCATAATAAGTGCATATTTAATCTGTATCTCTGCATTCATATACTTTATTTGCCTCTCATCTTGAAGTAATAGTCTCAGGGTTTAACCATTATACTTTTAAGAAAGTAGTTTTGTAGATTTATGTAAGCTTGATGTGTAAGCCTAGAGCTATCTTGTTATGGTCTCTGATGTAAGAGAACCATGAATTCAATAGTGTCTAAAAGACTGCAGCTAGAAGACTGAAGTACATGCAAAAAGAGAAAAAAAGATCTGGCTGTTAGATGCCCTCTAAACCAGCCTACTGACCTATACGTATTGCAATCAATGTCCTGTATCACCCTGTGTATTTATGTATTTTTGGGAGCTGATGATTTCAGCACTAACAGAAGATGACAGTCCAAAGGGAGAACCTATTAGGCCATGTTTGCACACCTACTTGTGTTTTTATGCACTGCGATTCACATAAATTTTCCTGTTTACTAGGAATGAAAATTCCAGTGCTACCTCCTAGAAAGGCCACTGTTTAAATAAATGGAAGGTTCTTAAAATAAATGTAGCCATGTAATGTATCAAGAGTACCATTTGCCTCAATCTCTACATTGTTTATTTTTGGCATGTCAAAACTGGTTTGTACACAATGGAGAAATTTAATTTTGGAACAAGGCCAAGTGATTTAGCATGAAAATGCCATTTTGATGAAGCCTGGAGTTGCTACAAACTGCTTTGGTTTCTTCCCTTTCCTGGTAAGTGGAACCCAGATAAATCCTGTTAGTAAACTGTGTACTTAATCTTGCCAATTAGGCATCGAATAATTGTGTTGGAACCAATTATTCATGCTGGAACAAGCTATGTTCAAACAGCTTAGACTGGCATCCTGCAACTGTTTAGTGAGGTTATATTTTTACATGACAAACATTTTCACATCCTGACCTCCTAGGGTAAGCACATGATGAAGAGGAAGGAAGGAAAGGAAGGAGAGGAAGGAGAGGAAGGAAGAGAGGAAGGAGAGGAAGGGAGGGCAGTCCTGGCTCTAGTGTTGATCCAGCTGATGCTCCAAGAGTTCACGGAGATGCTTTTTTGTTGCCCTTGTAGGCCTAGAGTTAAGTTTCTTTCTCTCTAGTAAGTCAGTTAGCATGTACAATTCATTCTTCTTGACTTTTCTGGAAATGGGTTGGAGGGCTTCAGGGATCCTGGGTGGTTTTGATCCTCCCTTACAGTCCATGCCAGTTTCTCCACCTCCTTCCAGTGCTGTGCTGCATTGCATCTATCTCCAGGAGTCCAAACAAGGACATTTTCCCCAGGAAAGTGCTGCCTCACGTCCATATGTTTCCCCCTTTTCTCCAGCCACATCTTGTTCTTTCTCACAGTGCATTATTTCCAGCAATCCTTGATTGGCTCCACCCCATCAGTGCATGAGACATACACATCAGCTCTTTATCTTCTGGCCTTCTACAAGGGGAGATACTTTTCACAAAGAAACAACTTTTTTGTAATAAAATTGTGTTTGTCCAATTTTTTTAGCATGAACAATCATAGCTTGACATGCTTTCAAACCTATGTGTGAAGAAGTTCATGTGTTAAAAATAAAAGGTCAAATTTGTTTAAAAATAAGAACTTGCAAACTGTTCTAGGACTGAGTTGCTCAAAGATTCATCAGTGACATTGAGCCTATCTCTCCTCTTTGAATATTGCTCCATTTCCTAGGACTTAGAATAGAGGTTACTTCTTTAAGGAACTGTTAATATGTTACAGATATTTCACTGGTCTTTAGGGAACTTTAAAGTTTACTTCAATGGATGATTTGAAGCCTGGAGAATAAAATTAGAAAAAAAGAATAGGTTGAAACAGAATACACTAAGCCTGTTGGGCAGGAGTGGGAAAAAAACCCCAAACCAAATCAAATAAACAAAACCAAAAAAACTCCTAACCACAGAAGGCCTGTAAGGAGAATACATGACCAAAAATGAGGCACACATTTGCTGTTACACAGGGTTTATCATTCCCACAGAATTACTTCTTGCAATCAGAACCTGGGTTTGACTGCCAAATTAGACTAGCCTGGTTCCAAATGACAAATCTGGCAAGCCTCCTTCAGAGTCCTCCCTCATACTGAGCTTTACTGCATAAATCAGTGGGAATCTGAGTGTGTCCCATGTCTGCCTGGGGCACATCCCAGCAAACCTCTGGAGAAGGGTTACCAGTGCACAAAGAAGCGGTCTATATCCAAGCACACTTCTGAATTACAGCAAGACACAGGATTACACACACTTTCATTTGATTTTCTGTGTTCCTGCAGTGTGAAGACCACTGAGTTAATAATGCAAAAGTAGTTTAATCACAAGTTTAAATCCAGATTTAAGCATTGTTAGTTCAGGCCAAAGGAATTATAGAAGGGAGCTGTGCTTCTGTCTACACGTGTAAGCAAACAGCAAGTGGGCTGAAACCTGAATGCAAGTCATGTGAGGCTACTGAGATGTCTAAAGGTGTAATTTCCCTTGGAAAATACAGATTTGGGGTTAACTGTTCTGTCTCTTGATTTTAGAGTGAGAGTGTTCTTAAATTCAACATGACACCTCAGTTTCTGAACTGAATCTGGGTGTGATTAAAGGTTTTATAGAATCTGTGGACTTTTATGACCAGCACAGCTTTTAGATATCTTTAGATAAGGTAGTTTTGTGTACTTAGAAATATTTATACTCCTTTTATGGCTGAAAGTTAACTACAAAAATGAGCTACACTACTGCAACACATTTTACAATTATGTAAATTGTTCACAATGTAAATTGGACTGATATTAATAAATGAGTCAAATTCTATGTTCAGAGGACTTAAAGGAATATTCCACAAGCATTGCCTGCAGAAGACATGGTTGAATAAGAATTTTCAGTTACATCTACATAAAGACCTTCCATTTACTCTTGGACCAGGTCTCCTCAAGAGTTTCATTAACACAAACTCACCTTGGCCTGTAGCAAAGGTGTGCATATCCTTTTTAAATATAATCTAACTTTGTTATGTAGGAGATGATAAAAATTTAAGTAGTATTTTTAGTGGAGGACTTCCACTCCTGTGATTTATTCAAGATGAACATTAAAATTTGTAAAAGAGCATTCTCTACTTGCATTTTAGATCCAGGCAGTACTGAGAGGTAATCATAACTTCTCAGATCCCTACCTTACTATAATTTCTCGTGTCAAAAGTTAATTCAGAAGTCTTAAATACTTCTCAGTCTATGTCATTGCCATCACTTTGAGTTCAAAAATTGTCCCATCAAACTCCCCAGTCCTCTGCCTTCCTGCATGATGACAGCTGTCTCTAGACTGGAGAGACAAGGCAAGGAAAACCATAGAAGGAAAAGGGGCAGGAGGCAGGATGACATTTAGCACATGGGAGGCTAACACTGCTCACCTATATAAACTTATCAGCATTAAGACCAAGAACGCCACAAGTCAGGAAAAAATGAAAATAGAAAAAATACCCTTCACTATTAGAATAACACAATGAGAAACCCTCCTGAAAATAGCTTCATTAACTTAATTTCTGCTTAAATAACACTTAAAAAGAAATCTTAGCATGGTTCATTTAAAAACAGAAACATTTTTAAACATATTAAAAAATCCTCATGTAGAAATAAATTTTTGTAATTCCTTTTCTTACTGTTTTTCCTGAAATAAACTTTCTCCCACAGGAATGACCCCAGTTCCATTAATGACCTTGCCTTCTGCTGTGAGATTTGCTTATTTAGCACATGTTTGTTCTCTCCTGTGCTGCTTGCAGGATGCCAGTGCTATATAGCTCCACTCCAGGATATCACTGGAAAAAATGAGAAAAAGAGAGCTAAAACGTCAGTGCAAGTAAACCACCTCTGTTTTTCTGCTGAGCATGGAAGTTTGGTAGATTTTTTACTTAAAGTGAAATTTTGAATTCACAAAGTTAGAGTATTCTCTGGCATAAACTTAGTTTGGGCCAGAATGTCACACCTGCTTTCTGTGACCTCCCCTCAGCAGCTGTTGCTGTGAGTTAGGAGTGTTGGAGACCTCAGTGAAACCAGGATCTCACTCTAAGCACAAAGTATGACCAGTGCTTGCTGTCATCCTCAGAGAGAGCACAATTAAGAAATAAATATACCAGAAAGAGGCTGCTTGCTTGGATTATGATAAGCCTTTTTCTGTTAAATAGTGTTATGGCATCAGAAGTCTTTTTTCTACGTACAAATTTAGGCCATTCAACTCTTTCTGAATAACAAAGATGGGCTGAGGAGCTTTTGTTTTATTTCATCTGCTTTTTGCTACGAAGCACTGTGGTTTTGTGGTAGGTAGGTTTTTTCTTTGGTTGGTTTGAGTCTTTTTCTGGAACCATTCCTGCTCATTGACATCAATTAGCAAGAAGAATGCTTGGACAGTGGAAGCTAACACAATGGCAGAGCCACACAATCAATACCATATAAAGCAGCAACACAGCTACATTACTGCTACTTAGCATTTCTTACTGCTAGATCCCAACTTTTTTAAAACCATCCCAGTGTGTGTGAAGCTATTATTACCTCTCTTAAAAAGTTTCAACTTTCCAAGATGCTGTATGCTGCTCAGTAAGGTTACCCCTGCAGTATTTGCTCCCACAAATAAAATCTGATATTTGATTTCACTGTATTACCTTTTTCCTGGGCAATCTTAACGGCCCTACAATAATGGATGTACCATTATTTCCTACTCAATCATTTTCGTGTCCACAGCAAGCTGTTCACAATGTTTTCTAGCCAGGGAAAGCAAAGCCTTGCACTCAATTTAATGATGTTTATCTCACAGTAATGCGATAGTTTTGCAGCAAGCCAGCTGAGCAATCTCCAAATTTTAAGGGAATGTTCTAAGTACATGTGAGAACATTATTTTTCTGACAACTGGAAAACTGGAATAGGAAAAGTAGGATTGAAACAAATTTTGAAATTGCTTAGCAATGCCTGATCTAACTTGTAACTGCTTGTTTTTCAAAAATATTTGATTACTCACTACTATCAAGTAGGATAGTATACTACTATCATTCAGAGCTGCTTTCTGTCATACAAAAATGTGCATTGAGACCTTGCTTGCAGACCTGCTTTGCTTATAAAACCAGTCCAAGTTCAGTGGCAGGCATAGGAATTCTCTCAAAAACCAATATAGATATTGCTAGAGAACCCTGTTGTTGAGGAGAAAGTAGATAGTAACAACCAAAATGAATGATTAATTTAGAAAGCTATCCTTTGGATGCCAGGTGTGTTTTAGAAAGTGCTCATGTTTTCAATTGATGTAGTGTATTATTTTTTGAATGATACCAAAAGTCAACACAAGTAAAACCCAAATGGAATAAAACCTGATAACATCTGCAATGGCTAGAACTTCAAAGGTCATCAACATGAAACCACACATGAGCAAAGATGATGGTGACTATATTAAAAGTCATAATACAAATACTTACACATTGGAAAATCAACCTGTAGAATGCTAGAGAATATCACACACACTCTGAACTTAAAAGAGCACAAAAATACAAATGAACTAATTCATGAAAGACCAACAAGTATAAGTTATGTTGTTGTCATTGTAGAAAACAGGGCAAAACTTACATACCTGCTGAATGACATTTATATTGTAACATTATGGAGTTTAC
Source organism: Ammospiza nelsoni (assembly GCF_027579445.1). NCBI lineage: Eukaryota > Metazoa > Chordata > Aves > Passeriformes > Passerellidae > Ammospiza > Ammospiza nelsoni. The sequence continues at coordinate 97,533,769 of NC_080635.1, forward strand.
ACAATGGAGACTGTGCACAAACATGGCAAAGTTGAACTGACACTGAATGTAACAAAGAAACTGGAAATTAACTGATTACACCAGGTAAGGCAGGGCGAAATTTAAGCAATTTCTACAGCAGAATGACTTTACCAGTGTAAGAGTACTGGTGTGAAGTGCTACAAAAATAGTAATCAGCAGCAGGTAGTGAAGCAAGTCAGGGCTTGAAAGCCTCCAAGGGGGAAGGCTACATCTCTGCAGACATCCTGCTCCTCTGTCTGACTGTCCTCATGGTGAAGAAATTTCTCTTCACATCCACTTGGAACCTCTCTTGTTTCCACTTGTGCCCAGCTGGCATCCTCCTGTCATGTACTTTCAAACCTCTCAGCTTCATTTTTCTCAGTGACCTTGCCCTGTGTGTAGGCTGCTATTAGGTGTCCTGAAGACTTTTCTGTGCTAATCAAAGATCAGTCCCATGCCAAAAAAAAATACCCTCCTAGAATAGCAAGTTTGCTGACACAGAAAGCAAACTGTGTCTTTCCTGCAGACTGTACTGCTCTAAATCTCTTATGCAGCCAACATGGAAAAAGCAGGAAAATGTTAGCAACAAAATGGAGGTCAAAAAATTTGGCTACCAACACATCTGGGTTTATTTTCAACTCTTCTTCATACCAGATTCCCAGGGTTTGTCTTCTTGGAGTGACTAAAAACAAGCTTTGTGGGGTATTTTGATGTCCTCGGTTTCTACAGAAAGTACAGCTTGTGCACGTGGTTCTTTTGGGCACTGGTCTTTCCTCTGGTTAAAACTTTGGAGACGTTGTAGCAAACACTTACCTTAAATAGACAAAATTTCTGGTAGACTTGTTTAATTTGTTGACTATAAGAAAGCAAATAATAACCCAGTGAAAAATAGAAGTGGAAAGGTTTATAACATCAAAACAAATATATGCACAAAACAAATACAAGCACATAATAATTTAAGTGAAAACTTGCCATGTGTCATTTTACAAAAAATATGTGCATTTCTAGTATTTTGCACTGAAAAATACTATCCATATCACTTTGTTTTTGTGCCAAAAAATGGGGACAAAATCCAGCAAATGAACTGAGTGCTCTGTGACAAAGCAGAATAGTTGATAGTTGCTGAAATAAGGGAAGGAGAACAGTCACTGGGGTCTGTCAATACGTAGAAGAGATACAGGATTGTACAAACTCCTGTTAGTGTGTCTGTCATGTAACAAGGGACACCTTGTCTGTCATGGACAGGGACACCTTGCACTAGGTCAGGTTGCTCAAATAAAAGACCAACAGAGACTGGAAGATTAAGGTGAAAAGATTAACAGGATGATATTTATTATGACTTTCTATCTGTTCTTGAATTACCAAGTTCATCAGAGTTCAGAATGAAAATGCTGTGGCTGCCAGTATTGGAAAGAATGTTTTAGGTAAGTTAGTCATACATTGATAGAAAAGAATTCTTTCTTGAATATATAGTGAAGAAATAGCAGAGTTTAGGTAAGTTCTAGCTGTGCATATCTACAGAATTGGATATTTTTTATGATGGCACTGAATCATAGGCTTGAATGCTTTAGAAAGCAATGGTGCCATCAATAGTGACAGAGCTTGACAAAAAAAGCAAGATTTGGAACAATCCATTTTAGTTTTGAAAAACTTGATTTAAAACTGACACATACTTAGCTTTAAAAAGATAAATAATTCACATATTACGCACCAAGTCCCGAAGCTCTTGCTGTGCTAAGATTTGGACGGGAATGCGAACTTTCTGCGAGCGATGTTTGGGAGCTGTGGCTGTGCCCGAGGCGGCTCTGGAGCCGCGCCGCGCGCGCCCTCTGCTGGCGGAGAGCGGAGATGCCCCGGCCGGCCCCGCGAGGCTTCTGCCGCCCACACGGGATCCTCGCCTGGAACCGCCGCGGTTCCTGGCTGTAAATTGATTAAAAATATTTATTTGAATCACCGATTAAAAAAAATGTGAGTTTCGATATCACTCTTCCTCTGTTAATATCATCTGTTTCCCTTACATCCTTCTATGATTATTCAACTGCAACCCAAAGAGGAAAGCAGTTCGCCTGTAGGAAATAATGAAACAGGAGGAGTTCTTTAAACTAAATCCTTGCCAAAAACATAGAAGAAGAAATATTGCTATAACATGCATCCATCTCTGCTGTTTCCCTTACCGGGTACAGGGAAGATTAAGCCTTAGTGGTAGCTTGAAGCCCCAGCATTCCTTTGGGTCTTGTAGAATAAACATTATACAAGCCAGAACTTTCAATATTGAATCAAGACTCTGAGATTGCTCCTCACTATGTACATACACATGCCTGTCTCTGCAAAGCTGATTTATAATCATAGAATGGTTTGGGTGTAAAGGGACATTAAAGGTCATCTAGCTCCCATCATCCTGCCATGGACAGGGACACCTTGCACTAGACCAGGCTGCTCAAAGCTCCATCCAGCCTGGTCTTGAACACTGCCAGCATTGTGGCATCCACAACTTCTCTAGGAAACCTTTTCCAGTGCCAGAATCAGCTATTTTGACTCATCTGCTTGAAGTTTTTGCGTCAGGTTACAGGCATATGCAGAGTATGTATGCTTGCATCCATATTCACTGAAAACTAACAGATAATGATCCACATCATTATGGAGCATACATTTCAGATAGGACAGAAATGGCAGAAAGTAGAATTATTTGCTCTTTTGTGAAGTCAAAACTACAGAGGTAACTACTGCTATGCCACTACTGATCAAAAAGTTTTAAATGATAAATCTTCAGTCAGTAGCTATAATCCCATGCCTTTCTTCCTCTCTAGGATATTGCTTTGTACTACTGCCCTACTATCCAATTCCTGGTGCAAGTACTGAGAATAATGATTTCCTTTGTATTCTCCAAAACATTATCTTCTATCTAAATACAGTTGATGTGTCAGTGGCATTAATCACTGAAATGTTCAGGTTGGAAATGACTCTCAGCACACTGCTTGTCCAACCTCACACCCAAAACAGGGTCACAATTAATCCAGACCAGATTGCTCAAGGTTTTATCAGTCAAATTTTATAAACCACCTAGAATAGATGTTGCAAATCCTTAAGGTTAATTATCCTTACTTTTTTTCCCTGCATATTCAGTCAGATCCTCCTATTTTAATGTATGTCTACTGCCACTTCTCCTACTGTGCCCCACTGACTGCACTGTCTGCCAGCCTCCCTGCCAGCCTGCTGTTCAGGTCCCACAGCCATCTCTTCTGTGGGCTGAACAAGCCCAGCTTCCTCCCCTCTCCACACAAAACAAGTACTACACAGTCCAACACCCTGGTGACCCTCCCCTGAACCCACTCCAGTTTATCTGTCTGTTTCTTGAACTGAGAAAATTAGATTCATCAACTGTCTCTTTACACATGGAAGCATTAAGCCTGTTTTTTCCCCTGTTTTGAAATAACAGGCAACTTCTTGTGCTCCTGGATATGGGCTTGAGGCCTATTTTGAGAGAGGAGGCTCACCTGTTTGTACTGTTCATTATAAAAATAACCACTTCTATGCTGCTAGACAGCCCTTGATGCCCAGGATTCTTTATGCAGTCCATATGTTGGGTTTAAATAATGTAGAAGGCTTTGAATCAGTCTTCTGAGCCAGAAGAAGTTCACCTTTATCATGAAGATTACCATCTAACTCCATCAAAGTGACAAACCCCAGCCTTTGTTGATGTCCTAGAACAGGCATGCTGAGCTGAACTATCTCAGAGATAGCAAGTGAAATGACTGAAAAACTGTACAGCTTCTTATATTGACTTTTAGTGCCAACAGCAAACCCTTTGGAACACAGGGAAAGCTTAACAATCTCCCCTTCCAAATCCTGTCCGTTCTGGCACTCCCCTGCTTAGGGGCCTTCTGAGCTGGAGGCTGCTTCTCTGTGCTAGTGCTTAACACTGCTTGACAGACCTCTCATCCATGAATTTCTCTATTAAATTTTAATATATGCATACTTGGCATTCAAATCATCCTATGTTAAGAGTATCTTTTGGTTTAAATCTCATGAAGCACTCTCTTTTTAAGTCTGCTGCTTGTTGATTTATTTTGTGCCCATTTTCTTTTCATATGAGTATGGCTAATTGTTCTCTATTCTCTGTTCCTCGTGCCAGTCAGAACCTTAAAAATGCTATCACTTCTCCTTGAGCAGCATCTTTTCCAAGATGGTGATTCCAAATTACTTACTGTTTTCTGTACAAAAGAAGGTACTCCTCACTTTGCTCACACTTGTCATCCCCTGTACTATCAAAAATTCTGGATAACTTTTTGACACTGATACCAAAGCAGCTCACTGTCCATGGAGCATACTGACAATTACACTGTGCCCTTCCCAGTACTATCAATACTTAGCTAAACTTAGTGGCAGCTTTTCCATTAAGTTCAGGGGCTCAGAATTTAATGCATTGTTTTGCTTACCTTCTATCTTGTTTCTTCAGTGTATCCTGGGAAGATCTCCAGATATTTTCCTTCCAAGTTTATGCCTTGGTTGTAATTTTCCCATGTGTGAAAGACTAGCAGTATCTAATAATTTCAGACAAACATGCAGAAAACAGTACTTTGGATGTTCTAATATGATGAAGGAGTCAGTTCATTGTTTGATTAGTGCCATGATAAAAATACTGTGGTATTCTCTTCTGTGGTATTCTCTTTTTTCCTCTGAAAACTGCAGGCTGAAAGTTTCATGGGAAGACAACATTCACACTCATTTTTGTTGTGAGAATGTTCACACACTTCTGTAGTGGAAGTTCACATTACTTTTGTTCTTAACACCTCATAAAGAACTATAATTTACATTCAGAAAAGCTTTTAATTATTGAGAAAAAAAATGAGCTTTGAAGGCTTCAATTGTTTTTACAGACCTTCTTAAAGAAAATAACCTACACTCTCTATGTCCTGGAGAAATTAATCACCTCTTCTGCCTTCAGAATCCTATTTTAAAATTCTGGTTTTGTTCCAGTAAACAAACTAAGGAACCAAGAATAAAAAAAAAGAACCTCCATAAACATTAACATGCAGTTGTCGGTAATTCATTAAAAGAAAATCACTCTAAAGTCTTCCATAGATTAATTCTAAATTTCTGGCTGAACTTCTTATTTTTATTTGCATGTTGTGACCTTTAGAAGGATGACCTTTGCTCCAAAATAAATGAAAACTTAAAGAAAAAACTCTTTTACCCTTCTTCAATAATACCAAAGCAAGAAAATACACACACATCTTAGCAGATAGCTAATAGCAGATTAGCTATTCCTCTCCACCTTGTGACAGTTCTGTGCTTTCATTAAGAGTTTACTAGTCTCAAACTATGCCAGATTTTCTTTACATGTTAGAAAGTCACGTGTTTTGGGGACTGGACTTTGCCATTTTAAGTACTTCAACTAATATATATATTGATTATACAAAGTTATAGAAATTATTTATATAAGTTATTTCATTGACTTTATTATAAAACTGTTGTTGAGAAGGCCATGCTAAATAGACACAAAAAGTGAACTGATGGCACAGACAGCCTGCCTTTAGGCTCTGAAAATGGTGACTCAACCTTTGACTTGGGCTACCCAAAACCAATGTCCAGTGCTGATGTGTATGCTGGGGAGAACACCACTGTATACTTACCCACTACATGCATTTTTTCCCTCAATTCTACTAAATATTGAGAAAACCTTATTCCCAAACCAATGGAACCATCTCTTTTCCTCATCATTACATCACTATTTCTTTTGAAAACTCTTTTCTTCCCTCTTCTTACCCAAAATAAGAATTGAGTTGATTTAAACCAAAATAAAGTCAAACTGAAATGTTCATGAAATGTTGAGTCACTGATACATCACTATAAAATACTGATATTGAAAAGGTTTAAAGAGAAAATGAGGTTTCTCTTAGTGAAAAAGAATGATAGACTGCACTAAATCCAAGCACTCTGAAAACAGGTATGACTGAGGATCTTGAAACAAGGAACAATTTAGGATAAGGAAATACAAGCAGCAAAGATGTGAAGGTGGCATCACGTTGTTCTTTCTGTATTAAACTAGCAATAAATAACATCCAAGTTTGTGGGTACAGCAGAAAATCATACTCACAGAGTGAAAATTAACTTTTACTGGCATTTATGAAGAAACCTAAAGGTGTGCTACTGGTTAAATAAGACTAAGTAAGCACTGAAGTACAGTGATGGAAGAGAGATGCGTGACACACCAGAAATCTGAAATCTAGCTTGATCTGCAGTAGTAGTAAATGAATTACAGCATCACATCAAACAAAAGACATTTCAAGAAGTTATAGTCAATTTTATTCATAGAACTTGAAGCACTTGAAAAAAAGTTGTTATTGTTCCCAATGGTTAATTGTGTGTACTTGGAGAGCACCAGGTCCAATGTGTTCTGTGCCATCAGGTTTTACTGGATTCAGCCACATAACATAAAGAAGAATTACACCTTCAAGTATAAGATTATGACATATTTTGTGAAATATTGTTAAACCCAGTTTCACTATCTTCTCTTTTAACATGAGAGAAAAAAATAAAACAAGTAGAGTTAATAAGAGAATTTTAAATTATGGCATTGCTATTAGCCCACACACTTCCAGCCCCCTTGAAACTTGGGGGATTATCAAGTGGTGACACGAGCAGCTCAGGCAAGTGAGAAGCAGCACCTGCTCCCTGTTGGTATGTACACTATCCAGTTCAAGCATGATTCTAATCCCTTGTCCTGGTCCAAGTGAAGATGGTGTCTTGTTTCATATACTTTAACTTCTATAATACCATTCATCTTCTTTCTCTGTCTTTTTACCACATGAATACTTTAGTAAAAGTAAATTCCACAAGTTATTAAGTAGCACCTAAGACATTTTCTCTAGTTTGAATTTATTTCCAATATACATAAGAATTACTATAACAGTTCTTTTTAGACAAAGATTTTATTTTGAAATCAATATAATTAAAGTTTCTTTTAAAACTATGTGCTTTTATTATAACACAAAATTGTAATCTTTTTTTTGGCATTGTGCAACCATATTGCGTGAGAAAGGAGAATGGTATTTAGGGAAGTCCACTGATATAATTCTTTATTTTTTCATACTATGGCTACTACCACCACAATGCCTATAAGGTTTTGTTGAGGAACACAGCATTCTCTTCAGACTTATTTTATTTTCATTCACACATTATCTCAATGACTCACTAAATCCTCCCCATTTTTTACATACAGTGAACATCTTTAAAGAGATAATTAATTATTAGTTTGCAGTTATCAACCCCTGCTACAAATATACCCAGAAAACCTTTACAGAAACAATTTTTTGTACTCTTCTCACTCTTGACTCCATACACGATTCCCTACACGAGTACTTCTATCCACCATCACTCTTTAGAGCATTCACTGATCTTGCTGCACATGATGGCATCCTGATGAAAAGCTTTCATTAGCAGGAGCAAAGAAGCATGAAAGAGCACAAGACAAATTTCTGTGTGTGGGCAGAAAAAGAGGCACATCCACTACTGAAGTGTAGGAGAGAACAGCACAACAGGGGCTGCTACTGAGGTCTTACTACAAGCCATGTGAGCTTAACCTGGCTGTTGGAAACAGCACTGCAGCCAACAGTAGCACTGCTGATCGTGAGGATCCCAGGCACTCAATGTGGCACCACACTGGCTTTCAGCTTGTAGGTGATCAATAAACTTTGGTATTAATGATGCTGCTTCACTGGCTGGCTCACATCACAACCATCTACCTTCTCTCAAGCACTAAGCTTCTGCAGAAAAAAGTACATTTGTTCTTCTCATCTCCTCTTCCATTTGTAGAGAGTGGAAATATTTCTTCTGTGCTGGTGAGCAGTTGCCTCATTTCTTATTTCTTGACCCATGGTCTCACATTGATTAGTCTTACTGACCCACTGCCTTATATAATTTTGTTCTGCCCTTGCTCATTTTCACCCCATGACATAACACTGCTATTGAGTAAAATGCAGGTAGGTTTGGGACACTACATCCAGCCATCCTAGAAGCTGTCTACAGTGACTGAGAAACACAAACACAGCCCTGATATGCCAAGAAACATCTAATCAATTTACCCTCAAGTGTAGTGCTGCCAATAGACAATGTGAGTACTCAGGAGTCTGATCTCCAATTTATCCATGAACACCCTCTTACATAAAGAGCTGTGTGAATGCAGGCATGAAAAATGCTAGTCTTAGGTTCCTCAGGAACAGCGACAATGGATGAAATTTCCACCTCCTCACTAGAGCCAACACACCAACTGAATACCATTTTTAAGACTTATGTTTCTAGGACTTTTGTTCGTACAATGGGTATAGACAAAGGTCATTATGTGAACATTTAAAAAAAAAAAAACACAAGCCTTGCCGTTAAACTGGGGAACAAAGTAAATTGATCCTCTAAATTTTATTTGTAGATAACCCCTGAGATAAAGATTTTCTAATTTTATTAAAATAAGGGATAAAATAATTTTAATTTATAAATCCTGAACTTTATGGAATAAGAAAAAAACATTCAGAATGCTAGTGGTAACATGGTATTGAAAAACACAAACATATTCAGATACCGTAGTGGTAACATAAGAAAAATTTCCATTTTGCCTGTACACTTCTTCACTTCCTGTACTTAAAAGCATTACTTCCATTCCAACAAAAACCGGAGTTCTTCCTTTAAACTATGAATTACCACTAACCATTTAACACACAGGGACATGGCATTTTTTACTGAAACCTTGAAAACCTTGCCCACTATCCAATTAAACCTAGGTTATCAACCATATTTACCAAAAAATAATAGATTTGACAGAATGATGGGAATTTAATATTACCATTTACTGCAAGGTGCTGCAGTATGGGAATAAAATATGGGAAGATTTTAGCAAAAGACTCAAAGATTGGATTTTCTGTTAGTGGAAATGCTATAATTCTGCGTGGTTGATTTTTAAATTTTTTTTTTTTTAGTCCTTGTTAAACTATATGAACTCAGCTGTTTAGAATGAAAAAAGATTTTTTGATCATGTTGAAGTACACTTAAAGCTTATTTACTGTAGCAAGTTAAATATTCATGTTACCTTTTGATTCAAAACAAAAAGGACTCTGCTAGCATAGAGCTATAGCATTTCTTTTTTTATTATTATTATTTTAACAGCAGCCTTAAACAGCTACAGGTCCCTGATGTTTGGTATATCAATATTTTATTGGTAAAGGTGTGCTGTACAAAACATAAAAACTTTATATACTCCAAGGGCAAATTACTTCCCTTCCCTCTTGGGAGTAGTTTATTTTTAATGTAGTTCTTTGAGGGCTTTAATTCTTCATGGGTTCTTAGGCAATTTTGAATTACAACATACATATTTAATAGTAATGACATCCAGGGAAATATTTTCTGTGGTGGAGATAATACACACGCATTAATAGTAAAATATACAAAGAAAAACCCCTAAATCTCCAACAACCAAAAGGACATACACAATATGCTTACTGACCTGTAACTAATTATAGTTATATAGTACCTGCTGCTTTTCTTATCTGACTACAAGGTCACCTGGATTGTCATGAACTATCCATTCAGCTCGTGAGCTGCACAGCCACTGCACAGCCACCTGCTTACTGCCCTGCCTCACACCTTACAAGACACAGCACAAACACCTGCCCCTCCAGAACGAGCCTCCCAAAAAATACCTCTCCACCAGCAGACCCTTCATTGCAATGCTACAAGCTCACCTAAAAACTGCACCCATAACCAACCATCCAAGCACCTTGTGAATATTCACCTCACTGTGCTCCCACCTGCACTGTCCTCACAGGAGCTTTTGGCACAGGTATTTGCCCCTGCACGCAACATTTCCCTCCATGAGTCAGCACAGCCCCTGCAGGTACCTCCCTGCAAGGTTTGCAAGCTCTCCAGAACCCTCCTCAGCTCCATTATCGCTGGTTTAATGGATGCTGCCATATGCATGGCATGCATTCCACACTGCCCTGACGACAAACTGAGAATTACAGCACGCATCTGTGCTCTGGGGCACAGCTTCCAATTCTCCTGTCCTCCCAAGCGCAGGACCCTTTCTTGCAAAGCTGCAAGCCTATCCCAACTCCTGCGGTCCAAACCACCCCACACATAGCCTGTGAGCGCTGTCACAACACTGTCAACCCAGCAAACTTATCAGCCACTTTGTAACAAAGCTGCTCCACCACGCGAGAACTGGTCCACCTGAGCACACACCTCAGATGCCCTGGATATAGCTCACAGGCACCACCACACACTATTGTCGCACATAAATGGTCCCCCATATCAATTAAGTCTTAGCAGGGTCAAAAACCAGTCTGGGTAAGGCTCTCACAGCCCTTTCATCAACAGATTTCTCAAGGTTATGAGCCCACAAGAAGTCCTTCCATTTACCCGACCTCACACTTGGTAAATGAACACTGTTGATATCAGGAGCTCCCATCACCCCACTGGCCTCACAGCACCTGAAAGTTCATCCCTCCCAGGCTGAGCTCTCCTTGCTCAAATCAATCTCTTCTCTCAAGGCTACAAACAAAACAGTCTGAATTTCAACTCCCTCTTGCTTGGCACGAGTACATTTGTTCTCACAGCAAATGGAAACACAGAAAATGTATCTATTGTTTCAGGACATGAATGTGGCCACCCCTGCCTGCCTGCTTAGGTCTCCGAGCCCCTTGTACCAAGGCTGAAGATCGAGCAAGGCTCTTAAACATTTCCATCCCTCAGCTGCCTGTGCACCATGCAGGACAGCAGCCCACGCTCCAGACGGGGCTCCGGGCTATCCCTGGGCCCTCCTGCAGACAGACAGAGCCCTTTGAATCCAACCTCACAGTCTTAAACTGGGAAAGGGAAGGTTCAGATTAGATATTGGGGAAAAAGTCACTGTTAGGGCGGTCAGGCATTGGAATAGGTGGCCCAGGGAGGTGGTGGACTCCCAATCCCTGGAAGTGCAACACGAGGTGTCCGGGTCTGGTGCTGGGTGATGCGGTTTCGTGGTTTAGGGGCTACAGTGGCAAGTGCCGTGCGGACGGTCGGACTGGACGAGTTTAAAAGATCTCTTCCAACCTGATGATTCCATGATTGTATGCGTGCAGCACTTAGAGCAAAGTAGCGACTAAGACACACGGCAGCACCTTGCACATGAGGGTCTCCCACTCCCCGTGCCACCAAATCCACACTCTCGGGAACGAGAGCTCCGCAAGGCACCTCCTAACCCCGCACCCTTCCCGGCCCACGGCTGCCCTCACAGCGGGCACGGCGTCCCGAAGCGTGGCTTCCCACCAGGCCGGGATCGAGCCCGCAGTTTGGCACTATCGCGGTTGAACAGAGCCCGGGCCAAGGGCACCGAGGTGCGGGGCTCCCGCACACCCTCCCGGCACTGCCCTGACGGAGCGGCCCCGACCCGCCGCCACCGCCCGCACACGGGCGCGGCAGGGCACGCAGGGAGATGGTTTAGATACTTTTACAGCAAGAAACAAAACCAAAAGGATTGAAAGTGCTTGATACCTCCTAGCGCACCTTTTACCTTTCCTCAAACCCCTTCCTACCCTCCCGCCGTCCCTCAGGCAAGAGTCCGCTCGGACCGAGCGTTGCCCTGTCAGACTCCCGGCCCCAGGAGGGAAGACAGGAAACCCTTCTCGGGAGCAAGAGGTGAGGACAGCTCTTCATCACCCCGCTTTCCCCTTCCTGCCCCCCGACGGTAGCGCTCTGCCACGGGACGGGGCCGGGGAACTCCCGGCTCCGGTCACTTCAGCCCTCGGAGCAGCGCCGCTCTCCCGTCAGCAGCGCGGGCGGGGCGGGCGGGGGCGCGTGACGTCACGCGGCGTGGGGCCGTTGCCGCGGTGACGCGAGCCCGCCCCGCTTTAAGCGCCGCCTCGGCGGGGCGGCCGCGCTGCCGCTGACGGAAGTGAAGATGGCGGCGGCGGCGTCTGACCTGCTGACGGGATGGTGCCTCTTCGGCCTGGCGCTGCTGGTGAGAGGCGGCTCTCCCGCCCTGCCGCGGCCCCCTCACACATCCCCTCCCCTTCCCTGGGCCGGCTGCTGCTCCCTCTTCGGCCGCTCGCTGTTCTAGTGCTTGGTCTCCTCGCCCGTGCCCCTGGGGCTGCCCCGGCCGCGAGTGCTCGGCGGTGGTGCCGCAGGGCAGAGCCCGGAGCTGGAGCGGGGGCTGCCCTGCCCCTCCGCCCGGCGAGCCGCGCTGTTTGTGTTGTCGCGGGTTCCGTGGGTGAGCGCTGGTGGCGTTGCTCGAGCTGCTCTTAAGGAAGAATGACTTTTGTGTGGTCAGTATAACCCAGGTGCTGAGTGTTCAGGTAAAAGTGTGCTGATGCTATGCCAGCCGTCCGTACAGGGTCTAACATCAGTACCTACTTGCGGACGTTGTTACTATACAACTCATAAGTGTTTTTCCCATATGTTTCAGGCGATTTTAATTTTCTGCTGGGTTTATGTGCGCAAGTATCAGAGTCGGCGGGAAAGCGAAGTGGTTTCTACCATAACAGCAATTTTTGCCTTGGCCGTTGCTCTTATCACATCTGCACTCCTGCCAGTGGACATATTTTTGGTCTCATATATGAAAAACCAAAATGGTACATTTAAGGTATGGACTTTAAAAAATGTTAATTGCCTCTTCAAAACAAGCGCTTGTGTTGCAAAAGGATGCTCCTGGGTTGTGAAAGTGTTTGGAACCAGTGCTAATACCTGTTTTAGTGACTTGACTTTTCTCAAAGCTGGGTACTAGTACTGTGATTAAACACTCATATCTGGTATTTGAACTGGATTTCGATTTTGACTTCTATGCTTTCTCAGATACTCTGCTCATTTCCAAGTGCTTGTTCCTTCTGTTGTGCATTAGAGTGAATGTACTGTCCGGAAGATATAAATAAATTGCTTAAGGGTTGCTTTTTAGTGCTTCATGATGGGGCATTGTAGAATAAAACTTGTTGCACTTTTGGTCAAAAATAGACTGTATAGCCCCTTTGTAACTTAGGATTGTTTTATTTGTCTTTTTAGTCAGCAAAAAAATTTAGTGCTGGAACATTTAAAGATTTATAAAGATTTACTGTGGTAATCTACCTGCAATGTAGAGCTTGAATTAAGCATTTTGAAAGCTGCAGGAACCCTTGGCAGAGGGGAATGCTGTAGTATCTCTTTTTGGCTGATAAAGCCTTAACTGAACTCCTGCATTTATAAACTGTAGGGGGTTGCTGTGCAAAATGAGTTCCTAATGAGATGAGTACTTGCTGTCATCTGCTCTAAGTATTTCTGTAACAGATCTTCCCAATGCTTCAAGTATTGCTTGAATTTTCAAGCAGAGTTCTTGAAGATACTGACCCAGTGTCTTTGTGAGCACATTGTGAGTAACAAGAGGTCGAACTGGAGCATGTAGCTAACTTCAATAATAACTTACTTGGGTTTGGAGCTTAACTGGGTCTCTTGTAAAAGTTATGATCCTGAAACAAGTGATAGAGTGGGAGAAAGGTAAATGCCTGCTCACCAGATTGTACTGCTTTTCAGCCTTACTTCCAAAGGAACATATAGGGCTTGCCTGATCTGTGTAATGCTTCAAAACTAGCTTGCAGCTCATACAGTGATTTTGGTATGGTGCAAGTTATGAGAAGCCTTTAGAATTGAGCTGTGATGTGTTTTTTGTCATCTTTATTGTTCATGGTGAATACAGAATAAATTAAGTTGTTACTCAATGCTATTCAGAAAAGTTTGTGTTTTCAGGCCTTGCTTGTTTGGAATTAAAGACATTCTAGATGATGGAAGAGATGTTTCACGTGTCAGGGTTGTAGCAATTCAATGAAAACAGTAGTCTTAAATACATTGAGCTTGACTATCTAGAGAAATAACCATGGTGCAACTAGGTCCAGCTGAAAAATACATATCTAATGGGGACTAAGCAGAATTCTGTGCTGCAAAGGACACATTTTGCTAATGTGTACTTTGCTTGATTAGAAACAAACCTGTGAGAACAGGTCATCAAAGGTGATTATGCAGTCGCTACAAATTTTTACTTAAGGAAATACAGTTACTTAAGGAAAACTACTTATAATACTGTTTTTTGTGGGCTAGAATTCCTTGTTAATGGACACATGTTGTGATATGGTGAGGTGGATAGGTGCTATTTAAAAATTCTACTGAGAGCAAGCATTCATGCTTGTGGTGAACACTTTTTTTGTAAAGTACTTTTTTGCCTGTGCTTTTGAGGCTTATTTGTTCTGCTTAGTTCCTAATGTTGGTAGGTACTTCTTATGGCTTGTTAAAATACAATTGCTCCATACTGCCTTAAAGAAGCATTCTTCTGTGTCTTTTAAGTCTCAGCTGAATTGAGTTTCTAGCTTTGCAGAAATAACATGAGATTTACTGACGTTACTGCATTTCATCCAAACACAGGTGTTGAAATTATGGTATAGAAATATTAATGTGGCCTTCTAAGTGGAGTGAATCTGAAATCAGTCAGAACCTACAAACCCGTAGGTAAACACAGCTTTATTGATTTGGTAATTCCAGTTCAAGGGGTAATGATGTAGGAGGCTGACAGCATCTTAAAATGAGGCACATGGTGTCCTGCACAGGACTGGGAGTGGTGATTCTGATGGATCCTGATGGTCCCTTCCAATTCAGTATTTCTATGATTCTGTGGTCTTCATGAATTGTTAAAGCTTTTAAACGGCCCTCAGTAACATGTGCTTCTTTCCTGCCATTGCTTTCAAGTGGGATAGACTGATTTGTGTTTGGAATATTTCCTGAAGATTACTGGCCTTTCTCTGGACCATTCTTTCAAATCCAACACTTCCAAGACCCTGTAAATGATGCTGGGGTCTGAAGGGCTATGGCTCTGGCAAGAAACCTTCATTGCTTTGGATGGGCAGAGTGAGTTAAGTCTTTAATCTGCTCAGTGACTTTTTGAGGGAGATCCAGGTAGCAGATGTGGATAATATTCTCTATAGATAAATTAGTAGTTCATCAAAAAACTCCAACAGGATGATTTCAGAGCTGATGCCAAAAGAGTAGTGGCAGTTATCCAGATTCTTAGTAAAAAATTCTTCTTCTGTGTGTATGCTTTTCCTCTATGTCCCAGCTGTAATTCCTGGTATAAGTGGTGAGAGTCATGAGAAACAAGGGTGCTCAACTTGAAAGAGGTAC
The DNA here is from genome assembly GCF_027579445.1 of Ammospiza nelsoni. Lineage (NCBI taxonomy): Eukaryota > Metazoa > Chordata > Aves > Passeriformes > Passerellidae > Ammospiza > Ammospiza nelsoni. Next base: position 97,548,928 of record NC_080635.1, read on the forward strand.
TATATGTGAACTTCCAGTTCACTTTTGATGTATCTGACCCTACTGTCAACTTGTGGATATAGCTGAAGGTTTACAAGATGAATAAGCTTGTAAACCTAGGGAGAATCACATTACACTAACAGCAGAGGTTAAATTGAAGGCTTTGAAGGTTCAAAGTTCTCATTGGGAATTGTGTGTGTGTCCTGTGACAAGGGAAGGTGGTATGTCCTGGCCACAAAGATTGGCTGAACTGTAATACCCAAGCAGAGTATCTTTTTCTGAAATTTATGAATATTATGCTGCTTTCTGGAGGAATTCTCTTTAAAGTGTTGTGTAGCCCTTTTCCATCATGTGTTCTAAAGTGCCTTCCTTGGCAAGGGCTGTATGGTGTGCCTTGGTCAGCCTTTGTTAACTTGAGGTTTTGTTCATTTCAACAGGACTGTTAAGATAATGTTTCTACATCTTTCAGTTACTACAAATAATGGTTTATGGTGAAATTGGCCTGTAGTATTTAGCACATAATGGTGTATCTCACCACGTTTTGACACTTAACAAATATTATTTTAAAGTTTTTATACTGTTTGAATTGAGCAGGTTTGGTACTGGCAAGTTTTGCACAGTAGTTACACAGCAGATACACAGTAGAATTCACTGTAACACCTTTTTTGGAGGGTAGGATTACTTTGATTCCTAGTACTGTTAAGTAGGAAAGGAGGATTTTGGTTTAATACTGATGAAAACTTGAGTATTACCTTGCAAGTGAAGTCCTGATAATGCTCAGCAGCAGCATTTCAGCTCAAAGGTTTTGACTGTGAGCACTGTCAGTGCTTTGGATTGTTTCAAAGGATTTCAAATGCATCCAGTTTCATCTGATCTGTTTGATCTGAAAACTTGTTGGGCTTACAACAAGCACACAGGAACAGAAAAGCTTGCCATAGCTTAAAAACATAATATTTTTGCTGGAACCCAAGTTCTCTGAGTCTGACCTACAAGTCTCATAAATATTTAAAGCATAGCTGATGCTGTCTTGCAGCAGGAAGACTGCTTGAAACAAGGATGCTTCCTTTTCTGTCTCTTTTCCCACTGTTCTTGCAGAAGGCAGAGAAGGTAATGAAACCTTTCATTTCCTTTTTGAAATGTATGAATTCTTGCTAGTGCATGAAGTTAAAAGCCAGTGGCTTCTTTCAGTCTGATTAAGACTGAATGTGTCGCAAGCCCTGGGTGTCTTTGTGAGCTGTTAAAAGCCAGTGGTCCTCTTAATGATTCAAAGAGTAGCATCTGCTTGATGGGAGGTACTTGGTGTAGACCATTTAAGGTTTTTTGCATCTTACTAGGGTGAGAGGGGAACAACTCATTATGTAGATGCTCAGAATACAAAACCACTAGAAATGTCCAGGGTTTTTATTTTTAGAAAGATGCTAACTGAGAAGTTATTATTGACTGAGACCATGCCTCCTTCCCGAGTAACAATTACTACTTGTGAAGCAATAATACTTGGCCAGAATTTTGTTGCTAGGCAGATGAGGCTTAGATGTGTATGTTTCTGGATGCTGCTTTCCATCTGGCAGTCAGAATCCTGGCACTGTCCCATTTTCGAGGTAACAGGCTGGAAAATCTGAGATCTGGGTATGAAATCATATCTAACCATGCTGTGACTCAGTCTCCAGTCTTTCATACTGCATCTTCCTTTTGTTGCCTAAGCTTTGGGAGAGGCTAATCAGAAGAGTGAGTGCTTCATCTGCATTTGATGAAACATCACAAATACTGAGACCTGTAGTGTTGCATAACTTTAAGCTCTGTTAAGGGACATTTGCAGAGATTGGGAGCTAGCTTCCCTGGGTACTCATGAAAGTCTTACAGGGTGCAGCAGTGACAGTAAAAATGTCAAAATTAATGGGGACAAAAGAATGAAATTCATGGCTGTTCCTCATCAAAAACGATGGAAAGTCAGATTAACTTGCAATGGTTTTATCTGTGGAAGTTATCAGTAGAGTTCAAATAGTACTGTTCTGTTAAAATATGTTAACATGAGTCACTACCTGAACAGAGTTGCTGGGAGAAAGACTCTGCTCAGTGATTAACACAGGAGCAAGTGTTCTTTGTAACTAATTTTCCATTAATATAATTATAAAATTAATCTTCTAAGGGAGCTTTGCTTTGGGTTTAGCATTTAGGTAAACTTAGTGTCTTAAGCTGCTTATTTTATATCTTTACTTAAATAGCAACATGTTATGAGCATATGTACTTTTTACACTAGTTTTTAACATGACCTACATTACAAAATACTTAAGCATAATAGTTTAATATGGGTCATTATGCTCATTGCACATATTACAATTTGTAGTTTCCCTTGTCTCTCAGTACAATGCATTGGTACAGGTGTTTTAAAGGTGATATGTGTTTGCTGGACTGCATGGAACGAAGTGAGGTACAGCACAACAGTGTGGATTGCCTGAGTTCTGCAGGTCCTTAGAGAATTTGTGGTCCCATTTTGACCACCTTAAACTGTTTGTTGAAGGCAGTATGGATTTTCAGCTCCCTAATCTATTGTGCTTCTAAGCCATTCACTGTATATACTGTAAGCTTGGGTTGTAATGAATGGAAAAGAAAAAGACTAGATCTAGGAGGCTGCTCAGATGAGTTCTCAGCTGAGTCCTGGATATGCTAGTTGAGTTAATTGCTATACCTAGCAGCTTAGTGTGTCACCAGAGATGTTAAGGCTGTTGGAGCTCTCATACTCATTAGGTAGCAGTGCTTGCTTTTGACAAGACAGTGCTGCTGTCAGTAGCCTTTGGAACAGCTCAGATGGACTGGTTACTGCCTTTGAGCTGCTGATGGTGTGTGCATATGGATAATCTGCCCGTTACAATTAAGCATTTTGCTTTGTGGTTTGTTTAAATTTGGGCTTTGGCAGCTGACTGAAAGCTAACATAATAATTATGATATACCATTAAATTGGCTTGCATTATGTATTCTTCTTGTGCAGAGTAATGCAAAGTTTGTATTCTGAGGCACAGGTAAGTAATGGTGAAATGCACACATTTGCAATTTGGGTTTGTTTGGTGTAATATAGCATCTCACTATTTTACTATGGTGTAGGGTATGTTTCCTAGTATACTACTCTGGTCCTGTGTGCAACTTAATTTGGAAAACAAAATGAAAAGCAATTGCAATGTTTAAAGTTCTTCATCTGTATTGTGTTAAAAATGCTTCTCTGTAGCTGAAGGAGAGCAGTTCTTGGGCAGCTAAGCCATTTTGTATTTCCTTTACTAGCTACCTCTTCTGTACAATGGCTGTGTCTCTTAACCTCTCTTAAGCTTTGGGTCTCACTGTTGCTTTTCTTGCTTGTTCTTGGCTTTTGTGGTTTTAAATGTCTCCATTGCTCATAGGAGAGACCTTTTTTCTAATAGCTACTTGGAATCAAGTAATGCAAACAGTCCAGTTCAGTCTTGATTTTCCCTTAGCCTTGATTAAAGTAAGCATTTTCTTAATATATAACATGAGGCAATTTAAATGTTCTGTATCTGTTCTTATTGTATTCAAATTCTTTTGTGGTATATTTTAATACAAATGCATAGAAATTTCTTTTTTAAAATGCTGTTGGGTGTGAGCCTGGCAGTCTTCAAAGACTGAGCTTATTGTGTACCTGACAGATACTTCAGGTGTTGCTTCTGCCCCTTCTGCTGTAATATTTTTCATCCCTTTTTTTTGCTGCTTAGATGTCAAAATGAATATGTATTTTTCTGCTCAAATTCCAGCTGGATGATAATCTAATACAGTTCATACAGTGAATTTTAAAAGCTTAATGTAAACTGATCTACTGGAAGTCTTAGTATAGTAAGAAAAAGGAAGCTGGTGCTGATTTTCTGAGAGATTTGAAAAAGTGTTCGTGGTATGTCATCAAGCCCATATTCCAGATGACTCTATGCAGTTCTGAGGGAACTGAAAAACCAAATGCCAAAGTGTCTTTATGTCTTAGGGGAGCAATATTTAAGTAGTGTGCTCATTTGCATTTTCATGTCTCCCTGTTAATGTCTTTACAACTGAAAGGGATTGACCTTACTGGTTTGAAGAAAGCCCTTTTTCACTTCTGTATGCAGGCTTTGGCAGTACTGGATTTTTTTTGTCACCAATTCAGTTATGTTGGTGTGTTCTCTAGCTTTTAAAGAATTGTACTTGTGGATAACTACTTTCTTGCTCTTGACCACATGTAGATTGGATCCCACAAAACTAAAACAATTCTGAAATATGTTTAACCTGTATGGGCAGCATTGGACCATTTTTTTCAACCCCTGAGTTTCTGTCAATGATTGTCATAAAACATTTAGCTTCGTTAAACCAATAGTTTCTCTCTTGGAGGAGAGGGAGTGGGCACAAGAACTTGATTTCATCCATCTGGCTGACTGCAGTTTCCAACATAGTTAAGAGTTGTATTTTCACTTCGTTTCTATTCTCCTCACCATTCCCTGGGACTGAGTACTGCAGTTACTTTTGCTCTTGTTGAAATAAGGGATATAAGTGCTCTTGGAATTTGACTTGTGAAATTAGATATTGCTAAGTTGAATATTCATGTAATTCAAGTCTTTGTGAAACAAAAAAGTGAAGTCTTGTACTTCTGAAAAAGGAGATGATAGCTTAAACTGATGTAATAACTAACAAAAGTAAAAGTTATTGAATTATATATAACTGAGCATAATAATAACTTCTTTTGTATTCTTATGTCTAAGTATTGTTGCATCTGTGTCTGCAAATTTTAAACAAAGCTATTCTATAATGGAGATATTGTGTACATTGTGTACTTTGTCCAACTGTGTGGCCCATTTTTGTGGCCTTGTTTTAACAAGAAATCTATTGAAACAAGGCCACAAAAATGGTCAGAGTTGTGGAACACCTCTCCTGTGAAGACAGTCTGAAAGAGTTGGGGTTGTTCAGTGTGGAGAGGAGAAGGTTCTGTGGGGCTGTTGTTGCAGCCTTTCAATATAGAGAGAGCTTATAAGAAAGATGTAGAAACAGTTTTGACCAGGGCCTGTGGACACAGAAGAAAATGTAACAGCTTTAAACTGAGGGTGTGGATTCAGCTATAAAGAAGAAATGTATGGTGAGGTTGATGGTTCTCTGGAACAGCGTTCCCAGAGGAGTTGGGGATGCCCATCACCAGAAACATTCCAAGGTCAGGTTGAATGGGGCTTTGAGCAACCTGGTGTTCCTCTCATGGCAGGATGGATGGACTAGATGATGTTTGATGGTCCCTTTCAACCCAGATCATTCTATGATTATCTTCCCAGACTCTTATAAAGATACTGTGGAAATTAGCAGAACATATGTGGGAGCTGCCAAAACTGCTTAATGATCCTTTGAGTCTATAACCCTCCTTTTGTGAAACTGTCCTATGCTTATTCCTGTTTGCCCAGTGGTTTTCACTGTTGCTAGCACTCTAGCATGGAATTCTTTATTTTTGTTTAGTGGTTGATTCTCATGTAGTCTTCTTTTATTGCATTTGCTAATAAATGCTTCTATCCTTTATTGCTAGGTCTGGGCTGATGCTAATGTTTCAAGGCAAATTGAAGACACTGTACTTTATGGATATTACAGTAAGTATTTTAGCTTTTTTTTCAAGTAATAGGACCTTCAAGTGAAGTATTGAAGTTTTTAGAGGTCGTATAGGGTTATCCCTTTTTGGTTAAACATGAGTCTTATATTCAGTGCTCTTCAGAGAATATTTTTTATCTTCAAAAGCCCCCTAAAACTGCAAATATACTGAAGCCAGTTCATGAAAAGGCTAATGGTTGCTATTGTGTCATCTGTGGTTCACATGTTTCCTGTGTGTGTATTTAGTGGTCCCTTAAGGGGAACACGTGGTTTTGCTGTAGCTTTTATGGCATTTAACATATGCAGCAGTGTGAAACTCATCTACCATGTATAAAGTTCATGCAACCATGAGTGCAACACTTTTAAGTGTTCAGATTCAGCAACTACTGTGTTCCAAGTAGCAGTTACTGTGCAGGAGCATAAAGGAGTTAATTTGAAAGTGCTAATCCTAAATAGAACTGATATTTTAAAAAGTGACTGAAATAAAATAACTGTTTACCAAAGCTCTGCATAGTCTTATATCAGTTTTTTAGCAGTCCTTATGAAACTTATGAGAAGTTTTACTACTACTGGATGTATGTAGTGGGTGTAGAAATGTGCTCAGCACAGTTTGAATAAAATGCTTGTTTCAGTTAATGGTGCAAGCTCTGAGGTGGTTGCCTGCTTTTGGTCACATTTCCAAAGACTTGAAGTTTTTTCTTTTAGATTGTGTTCTTTTGAAAATATTTTTTAGTTCAGGAGATGATTTAAAATAGTGGACTTAGTTCATTAAATTAAATTAATTATTGCCTACCAGTGATAGTAACAAACTAGAATTGACTTCACTCAGCATAAAAATGAATAAAGTCAAAAGGAGTAAGAAGGCTTCTGTTTTCACAAAACTTTTAACACAGAGATTCTTCACTTTATAATAGTGGAATTGATATGTATTTGATTTCTTTTCTTTGTAGTTTACCAAAGTCTTGTTTAATAGATGAAATATTTCACAACTCAAATGGTGGAATAATCTTCAAGCTCTTCTGTGGTCTGTTTGCTGTAGATTTGTGAGACCGATTGATTGATGAACTTCTGTAAGGTGTTTTGGGCTAGCTGAATGTTTTGGTAAATCTTGAACTAATTTTTGGAAAAGATAAAAACTTAAATTGGGAAAACTGCTGTTGTTTTTGGCCTTTCTGGACAGATCTACTTGAAATACTATAGGAAAATGTCTTATTTCATAGCATATCCTCCAGATGGTGGTAGAGATTTAAACATGGCTTTAAAACTTTTTTCTCTTGCTATCTTAATTTGAGTAGATACTTTTTCAAAACTGGTTTTATAACTAGAGCTGTGTTGAAGTGAACAGTAATAGTAACTTGTTTTTCAGAGGTCTCTAAAAATCATATATAAAAACACAATGCCTCTCCTACATCTAGTGCCCTGCTGCTGTTGCCTGGCATAGTGCCATAACAGCTGAGAAGGAGAAAGTTAAGGAACTCTTCCATTGGAATACTATTCCACTTTTTTTTTGCTATCTTCTTAGGAAAGTATTTGGTAGTGTTTTTGTTTTTGATTTTTTTAACAGACAGGATGAGCAGAAGTGAAGTACTCTTTTGTACTTAGAACATGAATACCAGTATTTTCTTGTGTCTCCTGAAAATGGAGAATAACTATATATATCCTACTTGACTTGTGTAGTTGTATTGACAATTTATGGTATTAATAATTAGTGGGCTTAGGTCATGGTCCTTCAATCCAAGTCACTTGTAATTGTAGCAAGAATGTGGAGACTGGGATTTAACTGATGTTTTAGAATATTAGTCATTACTTTGCTACTTGCATTGCTTTTTACTGATAAAGCTGTAACTAAACATAGAAAAGCTTTTTTGGTTTTTTGAGTAGGTGTTAGCCCCCATGAAAAGTGTTCTGTTTCTCATTCTCACCTGGTTTCTTGACTAGACTGATACAAAAGTAGAATGAGTTTGTATTTGTAGAATGATAAGTGAGGTACCTCTCAGAGCGAAGCTTGAAATAGCTGTGTCTTGAAGTGGGATTTCAGCAGCCTAAAAGCTTTTCTTAGGAAATCAGTCTAATAATTGCTTTGAAACCATAGTGGCTTAGTGTGTTACTATTTCTAACCCCAAATGTAATAGAACATGCCTCACAGTACTTTAGTGATTGAACAATGATCAATGGTTGGCAAATGCTCTAAAAAAGCATGTCAGTTTGTATGGAAGGAAAACTCTCTTGCAGAAAGTGTTGTAATTGAAAACTGTCCAACACAGTTTGCTTTGTATCACAAAGAGTGAGGTTGAAACAACTAACAGTAGCCTGGAGATGTGTTGTGTAGCTCTTCCTGTAGTGAGTAAATACTACCTGTTGGAGTCACCTCAATGTCCAGTGTCCTTTGATGAAATTTTGTGTATGGTGACAGGGTATTATTGGTAGATTCTAATCTGCTTGTGAGATAGACCAAGATCTTGACCTACATGTGTTAGGTGAATCCCAGCTACAGTGTGACAAGGACTGTATGCTAAATTTTATGGGGTGTCTTCCTGTGTGCTTTGAGGTGTATGCTAAAATTGAGATTTTCCATTTTCTTTTTGAGTCAGCTAAAGTCTGATGATTCCTAGGTTAAAATTTGAGTAAGAATTTATCCAAAAGGGCAAGTGGTATTACTTGGATGATTTTTACTTGGAGTTTTTTCTGCTTACTGCAAGTGTTTGGTAAGTCATTGACACAAGAATTTGGACTTCTGGGAATGAAGTGCAAATCAAATATGACTTCATATTTTTGTGGTCTGGTTCTAGGAGAAGCCATTCTCAATACTCTGAGAGATCTGTAGCTGTGGTTGACAAATACTGTGGAGTTGATCTACAGAAACACTTTCCTAAATAGGGTAATGTTTCTGAGAGCAATGTGCTAGAACATAAATGGAAAGTCACACTTATTCACAATATTGAAGTAGTATGACTGCTGCTGTAGAATGCCTAGGAAGGCTTCTTTTTCAAATTTGAGTTTTCAAGGTGTTATATAGCACTGAATTTGCTCTTGGCAAATGTAGGAGTTCATGAACTAACTGAGAACTTGTTTCTCTTCTTGCATTGCCATACTAAATACAACAAGCAGTAGATACCTTTAACAATTTGAAATATTTTTCCAAAGAATGATTTCTGTTTAGATATAATTAGAGATTCATATTTAGATTCTAGATGTTGAAACTTATTTGGCTTCTATACCAGCTTCAGGAAAAAAGGCTAAGGTGGATTTCTTTGGGGCATGTGGGCACTGTGAGGAGTGCACCAGCCAAGATAAGAGGTCACAAACTGAAGTTGGGAATTAATGTATTCATAGAAAGGTGTTAATTACATTTTTATGTATATGTGGAAAGGTGTTAGTCATGCAAAATGGGGCAAAGATGAAAAATAGACAAACATTACAGGACTTGTGTAGTCCTGAGTACTCTTATTTATTCCTTCAAAGGTGCAATTATGTGCTGGCACAAGCAGTCTTGGTTGTGTAGCAGTTCTGATGTTTTTAAGTCTTAGTAAGTTATTCTAGAACACTTTTCTTGTGGGGTGCAAATACTGTAACATACTGCTTTCACAGTTTTTAGTTTCCTAATGGACTTCTGCAATGTTCATAGTATAAGATAATGTAGAGTATTAAAAGGTTTTCCTAAATAATCATGTTCTAAAGCATGTTCAGCTTATAATACAGACAGCTGAAGATTTAAACTTCAAGTTGTCTACTTGAAGTTGGTCTTTTAGCCACTGGCTAATCAATCTAATTGATTTTGACCAGCTGTCTTAGTGTCTTCAAAACTTGACAGTATTTGTAAAGACGTGTTAAGCCTTTTACTTTCTTATGATCACCTGAGCATCAAAGTGACATGACAGAAGGACTGGTTGGTTTAGTGGCTACACAGTTAAATATCTGTTGCAATCTCCAATTAGTCCTCTTAAAAAGGGAGCATGAAGTGATGATACTACACCGCTACAGCTTGTTTTGTGTTGTTAATTGAGGTCAGTAACAGCCTTGTCTTTCATCCATGATGTACTTAGTTAATAGGAGAATCTGGTACAGAGTCCAGTGATCAAAATACCTTTAAATTAATTTCATTTGATATACAGTTTTTTGAACAATAATTGGGTGGCTTAGCTTGCTTTTATTCACTATGCTTTAAGCTAATGTGCTAGTATTGTATATCACTTGCATGCAGTTGATTATTTCTAGTCTTTTGTTATTGCTGAATTCAAGATAGATCTGAAATCCTTAGTCTGAAAGGGTTCACTTTAAAGTTCTTTGGAGTTCACAAAACGGTAATAGCTTGTATGCTGGCTAGTGACTTTGACTTTTCAATGCTTGAAATTAAGAGCTACAATGAGAGGAAATGAATGTTTTACTCTTTCCTTTGAATTACTCTGTGGTAAATGAAGTGCCAATGTAACTGTCTCTTAATTTAATTCTTCCTCCTAGCTCTGTACTCGATCATTCTGTTCTGCGTCTTTCTGTGGATTCCCTTTGTCTATTTCTACTATGAGGAGAAGGAAGAAGATGATGGCAACACATGCTCAGTAAGTTTACTCTAGTAAATACACCAAGCAATGAAAAGGCAAATTACTATTGCCAAAACATGAAAGCAACAATGATTTTTAATTTACAAATGGTATTAACATTGTGATATTTAAATCTATTACTATAGTTCCATAAAAATCCTGGAGCAGTTCTTAGTAAGACATAGTCTGGCATTGTCTAGTCTAAGCACTGTGGTCTCACATGAAATGAAACTTTAGTGAGATAAGTAATTAATGTCTGTATTTTTGTGAAGTCTTTAAACTTTCTAAAAATTCTTTTGAGGAGAATGTCGTGCACAGGAATTTAAAACTTCTTATGTGAGACTCCATAGAATAAAAACCATATATAGTGACTGCTTTTAAAGCAGAGAATAAGAAGGTGGTTCTGATTCTGAAATAGGTACTCAAATTTTGTCTTTCTACTGTAGTGTTTGCTTTTTTTTCTTGAAGTAGGCGGTAGTAATTTACCTGAAGCTAAGGTGTTTACTTTTGTAATGCTCTGGTTTGAGACCTGCCAGGGAATACAGTAACTGCATGCCAGTAAGGTACTATGTTTCAAATGAAAATACTTTTCTAAATAATCTTTTGATCAGTTAATCATGATTTTTATCCCTTCTGTTTAGTTGTAACCTTAACATAAGAAGACTTCTAATAATAGCCACAATATAGAGTATTAGGAGTATATATTTTCTTTTAGTGCATTTGCAGTGAATATATCCAGGCTTCCATCCACAGCTGCTGGGATGCATTGCTTATGGTGGAAGCAGAATTCTATGTCATTGTTCACAGCTCTCAAGCTATGAGATGTTTCAAGAATGTATGCTTATGAGTTATGTATAAAACTACTCATGCTCTTTATGGAGGTTTTTTGTACAATACCTGTTTATGCTAAGTATAATACTTCATCGTTTGCACAAATCCCTTTATATTCATTTTATGTCAATGTATCAACTTTCTCTTTAATATTCAGCAGGTTAAAACTGCACTCAAATACACTCTGGGATTCATCACAGTTTGTGCAGTTCTTCTGTTAATTGGGTAAGTATTTGTATTGAGCACTGTTCTATGCAAGATTTGTTTATCAGAGTTCTGTGCTTCTAAGAGGTAAATTATGATACACTCAATCTGTATAATCAACATCAGCTTAATCACTAATAGGGCTTAAGTATCCTGAGAATTATGTACCTGAAAAATAAGAGTTTAACTGGAAGATAAAATGGTTTTCTTAATTATGGGGGTGCTTGTGCTTCCAAGCTGATTGAATGTGCAGTGCAAATTGGTATCAAGGACATGGTGGCTTTGACACAACTACATTAATGCTTCAGAGTACAGCAGGAGTAAAAAATTTGTCCTAATCTATGTTCATCAAATAGCTTTTTGCTTTTCTCAAGTGATTTTTCTGAAATGGACATTGCAAAACAGTTTCTTAGGAAAATTAGATGTTATGTGCTTATACTTTGCTAAATAGAAATGTTGTCTGAAGAATGTTAGTATGAGGTTATACTTGACTTAATTGTGCCTTGTATGATAAAGCTTTTGCTGGCCTTTGTTTAGAAGGCAAATATTACTGAAGTGAGTAACCTGTTTGCAGCAAGTGCTGTTGCTCTGAAACTCCAAGTAGTAGCAGAAAATTGATTTCTGATCACCATTAAGCATGACATGTGCACACCAATACTGAATCTTTCTCATGCCTGGTGTCATAAGCTTTTTAGCATTTTGACCTCAGCAATAAAGTTGGTAAAAATTGCAAAATGTATGCTAAAATGATGCATATCAGAGTACTGGGTGTGAAGTAGAAACTAGAGTGAAATTAATGCTTCCAGTTGTACACCATCTTACTGGAATATTGTTTTAGTTTTGATAAAAATTAAAGGCATGTTTCTATCAAGTCTCTTGTCCTTTTAAGTGAAAGTAAGGTATTTGCTCTTATAAGAGATTGCAGGAGTTTATTACCTTAATCATTGTCTAGAAATATTGCTAAAATTTCTGGCAAAAGCAGTTTCTGACAGTTAGCTCACATCATAGGTATACATAGATGTATTACACATCCAGTTGAGAAATCGTGGTAGTGTCTCTAGTAGGTGTCAGCTGAATCCTCAGTAACTGAAGGCATGTTTCTTCCTCCCTCCCTCCCAGTAAGACAGAAGGTGGTAATTCTTGTATTTCCCGTTTAAGAGAAGCTGCAAGACTCCCTTCAAGGGGAAAAGGCTGTTTCAGGAGGCAACTGAGGTGTCTGTGCTGAAGAAAAATGTCAACTCTGTTTCCAGTATAGTTTTATTCTAGATTAAGTAGCATATGTCTCAGTGTTTATGTATATGTTTTTTCTGAAGAAGTTACCTGTCTTAGTCAGCTGTTTTCATAGCAAGGAAGTGGCCACAGAGTTGCATTGTGACCAGAAAGAGATAAACATGTTGGAGCTGAAGCTTCCATCTGAGTGGTTTGACTGTAGTGAAGATCAGTCTTGCAGTAGTGGGGGATTCTCTCACTAGTGGTTAGGATCAGAGTAATGTTAAAATAGACTGGAATTTTATGTCCTGGGTTTGACGCTAGGTGTCTAGGCTTAATGAACTAGAGTGCTGCTGCACACAAGTTGAGACTGAGTGGGATAGGAATATTTCCTGCTGAGTGCCTAACAAATAGTCTTTTTCCTGTGCTTACATGGCTGGTGTCTCATGGCCAGACAACCTCCATTCTGATTGGTTTAGGAAGTAATCTGTATGATTAAAAAAGGTCAATAAATAGTTTAAGGTCTACATAAGGAATTTTTTGCCTCTTCCCTGGTTGGCTGTCCTGAAATTAATTATAAAAGCTATATTAAGCTCAAAGTTTGAGTGTCTTTTTCTTACTGGGATGTTGCCCTTGCTCCACTAGAGATCATTGTGACTTTTTTGGGAAACAAATGTGTTTAGTGCCACATAGTATTGGAGGTTTTTCTGACTTGATAACACAGCTCAGTGAGCAGGATGTTGTTGTCCACATTGTTATCAGGAGCAGTGTTTGTACTACTTACTTTACTTGTCTGTTACAAAACAGTTGTCTGGCAAAAATGTGCATGTCTGAAATACTTAAATCCTCTGCACACAAAAAACCTTATACAGACTACCATGAAAAACAAAGTATAGGGCAAATTTATACTGGGATGCTCAGAACTAGTTTTTACTTATCATAACTTTCCCTTCCCATAAGTTAGGCACTTTTCCTCTACTGTCTCTAAATGTCACGTGCTTGTCAAGGGGCTTGACATACTGCAATTTACATTAAGGAACACTGAAGCAGTCTAGTATGAAAAAAAGGCTGGTTTTGAGGCTAATGAACATTTGGTTCCAAAATGCATGCTTCTCTGGCTGTCAGTGTTTAGAATTAAACAGGTTACCTTAGATTTTTTAGAACCATTAGCTCTTAAAAAAAAAGCTATGAATGTATCTAATTATCCTATAAATAGTTATGCAAATTATATGACAGCAGAATACACTTAAGGAAATGAGTCTAAATCTGGTGTGTTGAAAAATAATTTTCTAAGGATGACAGTTAATGGCACTCTGATTTAAGAATCAACTTTATCCATCTACACTTGTGTATTAGCCCTGCCAAGAGTGAATACTTTTAAACTGCTTGTCTTGCATTTACTTTCCTTGTTCTGCAGCCTAGATATTGATCTAGATTTTAATCATAATTTACCCAGGATGTGTTTTGAACAGTGTAGCAATTTGCTTCTATTCTTAAAATTACCACAGTTAATAATTTGATTTGTGTCCAAAACTCCAAGTATCAGACACCACAGCTGAGCTGTTTTGTTTGCTTGCATTACCTAAATTTATAACTCCTGTATTCCTTTCTGGGGCCTTTGGTGCATGGAACTTGAGCAGGAGCAGAGTCAGATGTCCATCTCCTTCAGTCAAGGTTTATCTGAGTACTGATTTAAGAGTATAATGTATTCAGTAGCCCCTGCTCTGGTTAGTGTCCTTTGACATGCTGGTTCAACCAAAAAAAAAAAAGGAATCCTGTTGTTCTTAGTGGGAAAAAAAAAAGCACACAAGTTATAAATATCCTAAAATGTTCTTCCATCTTGCTTGTTTCCTGCATGTGGTCCACAAATAGCAAATCCATAGTCATGTTAAAATAAAAAGAACTTGAGCTATGTTCTCGGTCTCTTCTAACCATTTTTACCAAATAAACCTCCAGTTATTTATTTTTATTATTTATAAGTAGAAATGTTGCCTAACTTGGTTTTAATACCTGTCTTCATTTTGTCTGGATGCTGTTGTACAGAAAGCATTACTACAAGAGGCAGATAGAAGAGCTAAATCCTAAGTCAACAAGCATGTGTCAACTTAAGCAAATGCTAGCCCTCAATCTGCCTCTTGTGCAGCCAAGAAGCTTTCTTTAGAAATTAAAATGTTGATTTTTAAAATGTGAACTTTTTTTTTGGCCAAGTATCAGTTTGGTTTTGATGTGTTGATTATATGTGCACACAGTTGGTTTAGCCCCAGCCTTGGAAGCAAAAGCATGTTTTGTATTTTGAGACTGCTCCTGGAATATATGTATTTGTTTGGGACTTCAAGGTGGGGTCTAATCATGTCGTACAAATAATAGCAATTTCTCACCCCAGTCCAAATGATACTTAAGAACATTCTTGATGGACTTATGTGTGAGTTCTTTCATTCTTTGCCTAAAGTGTTTCCCTCTAAATCTGTCTTCCCTGTGACTTGTAGACATTCTATTTCATGTCTCAAAGCTACAGTCACAGTGGTTTTTGGTATGGAGGCACTGTTTTTGCAGCTATTACAAACTCAGCTGTTTTGTCTGTACAGGTGCTGAAGAGTTATTCTTATTAGTTGACTTTAGATGGTGAGCCTGACAACAGGAAGCTTTCAGCTAGGGGACTGTTTTACCTGACATTGCACTCTGAGCATTCTTTCCTAGTGGGCTTATTGGAAGTACAAAACAACTTAGTGAAGTTCCCTGCAGCTCAGTTCTCTGGGCCAAGTACAGAACAAAGAATGGAATGGAGCAGATGTGTTTAGTTGTAATAATGGATGATATACATGTCCCTTTATATTTCAATGCTTGTTTAAAGAATCATTCATTATTTTATTTTGGCTTTCAGAAGTGTATATTTATATGAGAATTTGTCTCAATTGATGCTTAAAGTTGATTTGCTTCTCTGCATATGAGTCAAATCAGGATAGTAAATCACATTAATATGTCTTTTAATTTTACTTGAGTGTGGAGTCCTTACCTCTTTTAGGATGGGTAAATAGAAAATCACTTGTTCATTGACTGCAGACCTGACTGTACACACATATGCATGTACTCTGCTGATCTAAATGCAGAGGAGAATGTGAATAAAATAGAACACTGTCTTTTCTTCAGGAATGAATGGGTTTCTATTTTCTTAATTTAGAAATAGAATTCTTCCTATTTTTCAATAACTAGGGTAAGAAATTTTTTTTTTCTGTATTACAGTGCTTTTGTTCCTTTGGATATTCCCAACAAGAAGAATTCCACAGAGTGGGAGAAAGTGAAGCTCCTGTTTGAAGAATTTGGAAGTAGTCGTAAGTTTGAGATTTGTTCTGAGCTTTGCATGAGTTGGTACTCTACTAACCTCTGCCACTTGTTCATTGACTGAACGAGATAATTAACTTCCTTGGTGGCAGTTTTCTAAGTTTTCTCTGGCTGCTTACCTACAGTAAGTCTTTACCATAAGACTTCCTGTTCAGAGAAAAACAAAAATTAGGACTGTTGTGAAAGCAGACACTGCCAGCATCTTGTCTCTGTTCTTTGAATACAAGTCCCCATTTGACAGCAAGGACTCCACTGTTGTGTCCACTGATATTTATGGTGGGGAGAGAGGATACTTGCTTCCATAGACTTCACTTAGCTCTTAAATGCTGCTTGGATGCTGAAGTTCACTGACTCTGAGGGTATGGTGAGTGTGTGATGGTTGTGAAGACCATTGGGTTGTGATGGCCTTCATTCATTTACCCAATGAAATGCAGTGCTGCTGTTCACTGTAAAAATGAGATGAGTTGTTCTGTCTAATTGGATGGGAAAGTCTTGTGGGTGTTACAGTTTCTTCCCTTTGCTCTTACAGTACTGACCTCTTCTAAAATTGTTGTTAGCAGTTGTTATACTTTACAGTAGGGCTGTAAAGAGCTGTTGAGAAGACCAAACTCCATGGAATAGTGTTTAACACTTGTGGTGTAGTTCATGTGCTTAGTCAGGGTATGTTTTCAGGGTAAAGGTGTGAGGGAAGTGTTTTATAGGTGAGCTAAAACAGACTTGATGTCACTTTTCAAATACATTCAAGAAAGGGTAACTAAAAGTTGTTTAACAGACATTCATCTCAGTGCATAAGTGCTCCATTACTTTGTGTTTCATTCTTGATGTCAATCAGAGTATTGGTGTCTGTGTGAATGTTTTAGGCTATAATCATAGAAGCCTTCATCAAGTCATATTCTGCATTAGTATAGGAGTTCTGTACTGAATAAAGTTCCCTGCAATGACATATACCAAGCACTGACAGGGCCCATCAACTTTATATGTACAGTTTGCTTAAGTATTCTCCAACCTGATCCTCTTCCACCAAGGGTAAATATTCTTCCAGTTTTTCTCACTCTGCTCCCTGGCCTGGATTTCCTGAAGTCTAGTCTTTCTAGTAAAAGACTGAGGTAAAGAAAGCATTCAGTAGCTCAGACTTGTCATTGAAAAGTCCTGTCTCACCAGGTCCCCTGCCCCACTCAGCAACAAGCCCCTATTTTGCCTCTTTTTCCTCTTGCCACTTGAATACTCAAGGCCCTTGTTTGCTGTAACGTCCTTGCAGGGTCTTTAATCATAATATGTTCTGTGCTGTAATCTGTGCTTGTAAACGTAGGAGATGGGGGGGACAAATCCATAGCTTATTGAATGTTTTGGCTGTCTGCTTGCTGATGTTCCTCTTGCTTTGCAAAGATTATAACAGCTCAGGATAAAATGCTGCTTAAAGTGTTTGTACAGGTTGTGATAATGGTTGAGCTGAGATGTAAGCTAATGTTTCCAGGTGACCTTGATATGACTGTAACAAAGTATTTGGCTGCTTTTGCTATGAAATACAGTATAGCCTATGTTTTTTTCTAGGAAAGTAAACTGATTAAGATGCTGGGTTGGGATGTGAAAGTCTGATTTTGTTTTCTATCAGCATTCTCTTGTGATGTGTAATTTCATAGGATAATTCAGATTGAATAGACCTCAGGTTATCTATTCAAATCGGAATAGATAGGAATAGATAGCACCAAGAAGGAAGTTGTAAGATCAGACTGGATTGCTCAGGGCTTCATCACCTAGCTCTTCAAAACCCCCCAAGTTTGTAGACTGAACTCATTCTGGAAAAATCTGTCACCTGTTGTGGATATACTTGCTGTCACCCAGCTGTCTCACACTTGACAGCTGTGCACCACTGAAGAACCTGGGCTCCCCCTGTTTGCTAAGCAGACAGGCTGTATTGGGGGTCTCCAAACCTGTCTCTGTTCCAGGCCAAACAAGCCTGACTCCCTCAGCTGCTTTGCACAGCATGTGCTCCAGCTTCCAGCCACTGTAATTCTTCCCTTAGCTTGCTCACGTTTATCAGTCTTAACCTGCAGCAGGGGCCTCAGAACTGGTTGCACTGTATGGTCCCTTCCTTTAATAGATGGACATGCTGCTGTTGATGCAGTCTGGGATGCTGTGGGACTTCCGTGCTGGCACGGCATGCTGCTGGCTTACCTTCAGCTTGCTGTCTCCCAAGACCCCCATGCAGGGATCCCTTGTGTTTTCATTGAGCTACTCCACAGACAGCAACTCTCTGAAAAGGGTTCTTTTGTGTTCCAGGTGCTGCAGAAATAAGGACAAAATGCTCGTCTGTTGTTGTTACTTGTGCCTGTTGTCCTGTTTTTATATTAATTTACCCCTTTCCTTTGTCTGTCTGTAGTGGCCCAAGAAATACAAAGATCTTGAGACATAGAACAAACATCCAGTCAGCACTTGGTAGTTGGTTGTGCAGTTATGAAAGAGATGCAAACTCATCCACTGAGGCACAGCCTGATAAGATACTGCTGGTATACAATTACAATTTTTCAGCCAGTTAGTTTCTTAATGTTGCATTGAGCACAGTTCAGACTTCTAAAGTGGATATTAAATGTTGGTTTCAAATACTTCAAATACAGGAGGATCATTGAATACAGTGTGTAAATACATTGTGTGATATGTTACAAATAGGGGCCACTTGAGGGGTATTTTTTGCCCCCTAAATTTCAAAAACAACTCAAATTTTCACAGCTACTGAAGGAAAAATAGTGCTAGGTGGTTTTTGGTAGGTTTTTGGGTTTTTTAATAAGTTTTGAACTTAGCTGTAGTGTTTGAAACACAGGAACACATTGCTTTTAACTCTGGGGAAGTTGTTTGATATTATCTAGCAAAAACAGTAAAGGAGAGATTTGAGCAGTGAAGTTGGATTTGGTTGTGCTATTCTATTAGTTTTTGGTGGTTTTGGAAGGAGGTCTGTAGGGTTGGTCAGAAGAGGGGTGCAGTTTCCCATAGAGTAAGGTTATGATTTCTCAGTTGGCAACTGCTTAGTGCTGTGTTCAGTAAATAAGAATGGAAAGTAGCCAATGAATGAAAACAGGCTAGTATATCTGTGAGTAGAAATAAAAGTTACTGTAGATTTTTTAATTAAGTAGAGGGGAGGGCATGGGGGAAAACAGTAAACTCTGGTTATGACTCAGCATAAACATGAAATTGTTTGCTGAAAGTCAATTTCTGTAATTTACTATAAGTTTCAGTGTTACTAAGTGACCAAAGCCACTTGTGATGTCTTGTGTGGTGAGGTCAGGGACAGACCTGTTCTGGAGAATTATGCACAAGATTTTAGTGAGTTAAATGCCTTTTTATTTGGTCACTCTTTTACTGTCTCTCAAAATTACTAGAGTTATGAGGCTACATTAACTCTGTAGTCCTCTGAGCTTTGTCCAGTTTGTTGGTCTGTATATACATTGAGTGAAGCTGAGGCTTTTTTGGTTGGTTAGAGGATCCATGCTTGTCTGATTCTGGATAATACTATTAGTAGGAGGAATCAGGTGGTAGCAAACAAAACTAAGATGAACTATCCAGAATGCACATGAAAGTTGTGCAAGTTACCACAGCACCCTGGGAGGCCAGAAATAGGTCTTGAAAGGGGTATTAGAAACTTACGGGAGCAAGTTCATTAGTGTGTTTTCAACCAATTGGGTCAATGGAACTTCTGTGAGCTTGTGAAAATGACAAGAGTGTCTCCTGGATCCTGCAATTTCATATAAAGATCTGTTCTGGTAAAAAAGCTCTTTTAGGTAAGTTTTTCATCTGAGTTATAACTTCTAACTATGTTTTCATCTTTGTCATGAGCTTAAATCTGTTCTGGAAACTAATTTAGGAAGAACTGTTCTTACACATCTACTGTATTTTCAACAAGTTTTTGGGGGTTTTTTTGTTTTTTTTTTTTGCAGATGGCTTGACTGCACTTTCATTTTCCATTAGCTCCTTGACTGTGATTGGAATGTTGGCAGCCATCACTTACACAGTAAGTTGTTATGCAGCATTTTCAGATTTTTACTTTCATGATACTTGTGGTTATCACAGTCTCTACCTGTGTGGAAAACTTGTCATACTGAAAAGATTCAGCAGTGTCTTTAGCTCTGGATTTTCATGGTTTGTAGTAGTCATTCTAAGTTCTAAATTTTTTGCTGCAAATTTAAGGACTGCTGTTTTGGTAGTGAGCAGAGATCAGACTTAATTCTGATGTGTTTATGGAAGGGGGTGTCACATCACTTGTGACTTGTAACAGTCACTGACTTTATTTTATTTCTCCACTCTGACATTAGGAATTAAATGTTGCACTTTTTTTATTCATTGAACTGTGGCATAACCTAGAGTTGATATGGAGCTAAGGTACTGCAGTTCCTTATGAGAGGAATTTTGAAGGGTTCATTCTGTAACCAATTGTAAATGGTATGATTAAGGTTATGTTAGTTTAACTGCTTGACTCTTGCTTTTACATAGAAAGAAAAGGAACTGTTTTAACTTACTGACATTGGTCAACATTTAATGCTTATGTGGTCATTTGCTTTTCCAATTTACTCTATTTCTTCATTCAGTGAATAATCAGCATGTTTGTAATGCTACATGTTTTAATTTGTTGTCAAGGTAAAATTTTGCAACAATGAAGCAGCTTAAAAGCTTAAGATAAGTGGCTGATAACAGACAAAGCTTTAAAGTTTCTCAGAAATTACTGTTTTTCTGACAGGTTTTTATCTTTAGATTCATGTCCTTGCTAGGATAATGTTTTCTTCCATTGGAAGCTGACTCTAACATAGTTGTTCCTATCTAGGTTTGCTAGTGAACTTTAAGTGCCTTTGTAGCCATAGCTTGTGCAGTAAATTATTTTGAAGCATTGGTACCCAAGAAGGTGTCTGTTTCAGGCAAACTATAAATCTATAAAACTTGAAAAAGGATTTAAGAAAGAGGGAAGGGGGTAAGTGCTTGTGAAATACTACCTTTAGAATGTTAAATGAGTAAAAAGTGGAGCTAATGATTTTCTGTCTCTCCAGCTGGTGTAAGTTACAGCAGAATTATGGAGGGCAGTTCAGTACAGGTTCACAGATGTGTCAGAACCCTGACAGCTTAGTGGCCATCAGGGTCTGTGCAGTAGGTAGGAGAGCAACTGGGTGGATGAACTAGTGGGTATTTTAGGTGAGCTGAATTACTCTCAGCCCCATTGGTGAAGTCCTTTAACCTGATCAAGATGATAAATTTTATTACTTTAAGCCTTTTCTTAAAGTGACATGGGTCATTAAATTATTCAAGCTAGCTTGCTGACATCTGGATCATGTAATGGTCAAAAAAGATCTAGACCTCCACTTAGTCTGTAATAATGTGCTAGATTTTAATTAGTTTTCCTTAATTATGAAGAAAAGATCCATTTCTTGTTTGAATTGCTGAAGAGCACATACTGTATTATTTTAGCTATGATACTAACAAAAGAAAAAAACACCTTAGCTGAGAGAATAATATGAGTGTTTTGTTCAAAAACCAAGTATGGTTTTATAACTGCAAACATCTAAAATGTGAGATTGTTTACACTTCAGTCAGGAATAAAGTGGCTTTATTTTCACAATGTACAACAAAAACCTTAGCAAATGTGGCACTTTGTGGTATGGTTTAGTGGGCATGGTGGTGTTCCATCAAAAGTTGGGCTTGAATATCTTGGGAGGTCTTTTCCAACCTTAATGATTATGTGATTCTTGGATTTTTTTTTCAATTTACTGCTAATATTTCCTACTTCCAGTGTTATTGCCTACTTATTTTTGAACCCATACTGGTTGTAGGCACCATTCAGCTGAGTATCACAGTATGCTTCTGTCTTCAACACTAGCTGAACCTGGAAATATGTGGAACCTGGAAATCCATGTTCAATAATTCCAGTGTTCTGTATTGTCTGTATTTTCTCAGATGAAGAAAATACCTAAATCTTCAATACTGTTGCTTTAGTGTCAATGTATTTACAACTTATATAAATACTGAGTGATAAATGAGGTGAAACATCAGGCATGAGAACTCTTATCTGAATGCCTTAATTACTAAGACTTTTGTGCTAATTTGTTGCTTTGTAAACTTCAGCTGAGCTGTTTATGCAAATGTCTGGAGTGTGAAATTGATTTCCTTTATTTTTAACTGTTGTATTTCGTTCTTCTGTAACTCTGTTCTGTTTTACAGTAGGTGTTAAGGGAGAGTGGGAGAAATGGAGGAGTTATTTTACAGAGGTTTTGGGCATGAGCTCACACAGGAGTGGGTTGTTGTGTATGTCTGATGTGAGGTTTATTTCATTGTTTGCAGGCAGTTGTAGAATCTTAGCAGTGAGCTGGCTTTGATGTATGGGTGGACTGAAGTACAAATGTGTCACAGACAGTGAAAAACACCTATTAGAAGGTCTGTTTTCCTACCTGGAACAGTGTTTTCTTTGGTTTTTTTTGGTTTTTTTTTATGAAAGCTTTAGAGCTTTCATGGCACCTTTCCCACCAGCAGTGATGATCAGGCTTCCATATTTAAGCTCTTTTCACCTGCAGCAGCATGGGCTGGACTTATCCCTGTGGTATGACATAATGCAGAAATTGCTTTAGGAATGAAAAGTTTCTGGGCTGTTGTACTTGCCTGAACTTCAGGGAGTGGTTGGCTCAGAGTGTAGTCTGTCTTTGCCAGTTTGGATTACTGCACTTGCTCTACTTCAGAGCAGAACACAATTCTGGAAGGAGTGACTCTTTTCTCTTGGTAGTTTCCCATGTCTTTGTGTTGTGGGGTGTTTTTTTCTTTTTTTGCCATATTAGCCTTGTATAAAAAAATCACCTCTAGGTGAGACAGACATGAGTGCACAGACAAGTCTTTGTTTTTCAGGTAGCCTTCTGCTGTCTATCAAATCATTTATGCTAGTTTCCAAAGGTGGGAGATCTTTGTGCTTAGTCATCAAACCACTCTTTGATCATTGGTGTTAGTTGTTGTTTTTAAGCACAGAAAGAGAACATTGTTATGTAAGTGTGAACACAAGAATTAAGACACCTATTTCAAAATTTTCCACAAATGCTTAGTAGATGATGGAAAAAAGGATAGGGACACCATGTGTGGTCTGAGTTCCTGTGTCTCTGGACAGAGGTGATCTCAGATCTGTGGTTTACACAGTGAAGAGTTCAGGATTTGTGGTATAGATGTAACTGAAATTTTATTTTCCCCTGACTTACTGCATATCCTCAACCTGTTTCAGTGCCAGAGTTTGCTATTCCATTCTTAAAGGGAGATTAGGAACAGGTATATCTGGTCTTCTATGTACTCATTCACAGTAAAGAAAAAAATCTTAATGCTAAATGCTTGCCTAATAAAGGTTGTTTTGTAATATGATAGCAAATCCCTTCATACCTAATTAAAAATGGCCTTACATTGAATGCCTACTTTAACAGAAAACACTAAAAATAAATAGGAGTGCTGTGACTGCAGTTGACTGATTTCATCTTAAAATGTTATTTATGGAAGAAACCATGAAAGAGATGAATCAAGTGATTTTATTAAAGTCTCTGGCAGTGCAATTTATCCATTCTGCAATTAGTTAAATGTATGTTAAGAGTACTGCTTTGTGTGGCCTTCAGCATGAAGAATTAGATTATGGCTACTCTAAAATTGAATTTGTGTTGTGGCAATATACAATAATGTGAGAAGTTGGGGGGAAAAGGCTTTGGCACTGTCAGCAGGTAGCTTTGAATTCGAGTAGAAATAGAGAGCAAAAGCTCACTTCAGCATGTGTATGTGCCCAGGCTTCCTTTATGAAAGCAGATCCTCCTGCTTCCACAGGAGCAGGGATACAGCAGGGTGGTGTTACTGAGACTGTAAATGGCTTCAGTTTCAATTATGGAACTAACAAATTTACCCCAAGGACTAATGTAGTTAAAACCTATTTTTTTAGCCATAAGTCCAGTGTTTGGGGCCTCTCAAGGCCCTGATTGGTTTGTTACATTACTCTGAAGTACATGGTGAGCTGTTAATGCAATGAAGAACAGAATTGTGGAGTCTTCTCCTTGCAGATACTCAGGAGCCATACGTACATGGTCCTGGACAAGCAGCTCTAGGGGACCCTGCTTGGGCAGAGGTGTTGGACTGGATGACCTCCAGAGTCCATCCAAACCTCAGGCATTCTGCTGTGTGAATTTGCAGAGTTTACAGTGGTACCAATGGGTCGCATTGTACCTCATGGTGTGAGGTGTCTTCTCTTTAAGTTTGGGTCTTGCCTATGAAAGGGTTGAGGTGACAGTGGTTGGCAATAAGATTGGTTCTTTATTGGATTAATTTTTTCTACAATACTGGTTTTACTGTTAGAACCTCATTTAGCTCGTGTTGGACAGCTATTTATTCCATCACAGCTGTTAATTTGTGGAAAAAATAAAAGATTTATTAGAGATTCTTACTATGATTTATTCACCTCAGTACAACTAGTGTTTCAAAAACTGTGCTGGGCTCTTTGTAAAACTACGCCGTGTCAGAAAATAAGTAGTTACGTGTTAATAACTAGTGCTAGTTTGTGCAAGATGATTCTGTCAGAAGATAGTAAGAGCTTTGAAGTACTTTGATAGGTGGCAATTTTCAGAAGCTCATTGGGTAAATGAAAGGGAGACTGCCAATTCAGAGTAGGGGAACAACCAAACTTTTAATACCTGTTCTTAATCCAAGTAATACAAATTTCTTTTTCCTTTGTTTTGTAACTTTGCAACTTGGTTGGATGAAAAGCAAAGTTGCTTCTTTCTGTGAATGGATGTAAAAATATAAAAGCTGCAGTTATGTTTCTTTTGACTGACTTTGGACTGATACTTTTTAGTATGTCTTTTTAGAATATAATACTAAAACTTCAAGTTGGGTTTCCCTGCTGAATATACCAAAGAATAATCTTTTCTTGATTTTAATTGACTGTTTGGAAGATCAGGAAGGGACAAAAAAGATGCAACTTGTGTATGCTAGATTTTTAACTTTTTAAGGGGTAAAAAGTAAAGTAGCATAGGTGAATAATGTAGATGAAGTCTACAAATGTTCACTTGATACATTAATATTACTGGCAAGAGCATAAACATATTTCATTTTCTCAAGTACATGCAATGTTTAAATGAACAACATTATTTAGGTATGTCTTAATATGTCTTAATTCTCAACACAATTCTTAATTGGTAGTCACTTATCTGTTTTCAACCTTTATCCCCAAGTCTACTTTTTTGGTATTATGTAATGTATAGTACTGATGTACAATGCTTGATACTTAAAATTGTTTTGTAAGACATGTGAATAGGTGATCTTCAAGTGGGCTCTGCAAGTCCATGACCTTGATGATTTATACTGACAGCTTTCTATGTCTATAAATATGGAATAGTAACAAGAAAATGATAAATTAGGCCTGCAGTGCTATGCTGGTTTTGGCTGGGGGAGAATTTGAAACAGTTTCACAGATGATGTAGTTTGCATCTATTCTTTCATTAATGTGTTTTTCATTGAGATGGTTCTACATGGCCTTAGGTATTAAAACAATAGTTGTTGTCAGCTCCAGGTAGCTATTTGAATTTGAGACAGAATAATGAGTTGCTCATACAACAGTAGGCAGATTAATTTTTGAGTGATCTTGTGCATCTCACTTAGCATGTCCTTGAAGGATGATTATAATTGGCTTTGTAATTTTTCCGAACATTTAATAAGCATTATTTGATTTCTTATGGAACTATAAAGTGCTCATTTTTTTCTCCATCCTGAAAGAGGAAATGTTAGAAAGCTTAGCTTGTCTACTCACAAATGTGATGACCTTTTCACACCTAATTTTTATCTGGATTATGATTTACTTTTCTGCAGTTGATGTTATTAACAATCAAAGAGCTTAAAACCTTTTAGAATCTGCCTAACCTTAAAAGCACTCATTCATGAGTGATCTTTTAAGCAGATGTCAAACAGCTATTGAGAAATTGAGATTCATCAATTCATCGTCACTACTATTTAATAACTTCAATGCCAATTCTGAAATAGAAATGTAATTCTTTCATTATGTTCACTTCTCTGTGAAGTAGTAAATAACCAAAATAACAAACCAGTTTGATGGTTGTTTTAACAGCCTGATTCCTACTACACTGTTGGAGAACTGTAGATATGAAACTGGTGGGTAAATTGTTTTGTACTTGCAAATCTTAGAATTGGAAAGTAGGTTAATCTTTTGGTTGTTAATGCTTTTCTAAGCCTGATGGGGCAGTATAGAAGGTGACTGCTAGGCAAAATAATTCTGATCAGTATTGTAACTGAAGCAGAATTAATTCTTTCACGGATGTTTTGTCCAGCAAGCACAAGTTCACCATGTGTAGTAGAACAGCTGTAATGTAGAGGCTGTTGTATTTGGCTTCTGTATCCTATAAACTTTGACAGCACTTTTTGTCCACTTGAACACTGGCAAACAATGAGTCTGTATAGTGGAGAGAGAACACTACTATGAGAAATGAAGGTGAGTGTATAGCAGGATATGGTCGGGATGAAGAATAGAGAAATGTGCTCAGTGCAATATTCATGTTGAGTACTGCGGATCATGCAGGAATTGCCGTAGTGAACCTGTTTGGTCAATCTGTTCCACCCTTTGAGATGTTTTTTACAACAATGTTATTCAAAAGTTATGTGCTCTAATAGCAACTGAAGACTGGATGCTAGAACTTCTTATGAAAAACTGATTTTTTACCAGATAACATGTTGAATGACTTTTGAAGATGCATGGCATGAAATTTTTAGAGGAAGCAAATAGCCAACTGTCCATGAGAGAGCTTGCCATCTTCAGATGCATTTAATAGTCTTTCTCCTTTAGCCCTCATAATTTAAGGGAAGATATATAAACTGTTGTTATTATTTGCCATGCTTAATGATGTTCTGAAAGTAAGGTTGTTAAATTCCAATTTTTATTTTTGAATGGTAGTATGAGTTGGTAGTCAGAGATGGGACAGGTGGCTTTAGAAGAAAGCAGGTGATGAATCCTTGCAAGGTCAGGTAACTTTTCAGAAGAGCTGTGCAATCAAGCTGCACGGAGGAGGTCCAGTTTCAATCCAAGTGGAGTCCCAGTTCCTCTTTCACAAACTCAGTGTTGCTTGGGTTGGTGTGACACCTGAAAGTGCACCTCCCTTGAGGCTATTTAATTGGACTGAGCAGTGTGCTCAGTCAGAAGCAGTGCTGGCAAGAATGCCTTGTGTCCATAGGAAACTGTTCAGCATAAGCAACTGAATTGTGTTGGTTGTTGTGAAGGGTAAAAGGTATCCTGTGACTTCCCTCGTGGCTAGCATAATTGAAATAAAAAGCTGATTAGGCTACTAGTATATAAAAGCATCTTCTATACCAAAATAACAATTTAAATGGAGGGGGTTTTTAACTGGGGCATTTGTATTAAAGAAAATTAGCTCATACTTGACTGTATTTCCTAAGTCCTGCGTATATTAAAATAGTTTAGGTGGTTCTAACTTGAATAGATGCATTTTTGTCAGTCCAGTTGGTAGAACTGAACATTTTGTCTTTCATGGGCACACTTTGAGGTGAAGCATTGAAATAAGCTGTTGTAAGAAAATAGGAATATGAATATTTGTGTCTAAAGCTGAGAACATTTTTGTTGTCTTTTACACGGTGATTATAAGAATTCTCTTTTTAATTTGGCTTTTTTATGTGACTTCGCTAGAGGGCACTGCTGTGCAAGAAATGTTTGTCAATATTTATTTCTGCACCTCTTGCCCAAGATTAGATAGATGTCTTTTAAAAACCTTAGTAATAACCACTTTAAAACCACTTGCATGATATATAGACTTCCTAATAATAAATGTAGTAGGAAGTCTTTCTGATATGCTACACAAGCATTTTTCAATAATTTACTGAAATCACAAGTTTATTTCTTAAATATCTTTAACCAGAAAGAGCTGTTAAGCTATCTTTATTTTTAGTTCTGGTTGTGCACCAAGCTGATGAGAAAATATTTACTTGTTCTGCTTGATCTCTAACAAGGAGTGATTATTCTGTTTGGGCCACAGGTTAATCATTTGACCATATCTTACTAGCTGAACATAGCAGATTAGAAAATGAAACATAATCAGCTTCCAGTTAAATTATAATCCCTGATGGCTTCAGGCTTTTTTGTGGTAGGTGTTCAGCTTTAAGTCATTTAACTCTATTTTAAAGTGATTTAGTATATTAATTTTAGTGTGGTTTGCTGTCTTCCTCTCAACTGATCTATGTGCTTATGGCTGATGTGGCTGATAATTAGGTGTTCCCACCTTAACATACCCTTTAAGTGATATTCTTTCATAGTTTGTGCAATTTTGAAATCTTACACTAGAGGTTATAGTTTCCAGTGGAAAACCTTTCTGGATCTTTTTAATACTCAAGAGTTTATCCCTGAAGTAGTTGCTTGATGCAACAGTGTCAGTAAAACATGATTTTGCAACTTCTTGCAACCTCACTTATGTTCTGTTTTCTGTTTCTGAGTGACTATTATCAGCATGGAAGGCAGCTAATAAGAAAGACTTCCCTCATCTGCCCATGGGTTATGTGAGTGTGGCAAGTCTCAAGTGTTGTGATGTGCTGAGTCTGCAAGACTAAGAATCAGAACAGTAACTCTTCCTTCTAAATCCCAACTGTGAATGACACGAGAGTGGCCGAATCTGCTGCAGGATGAGAAGGAAAGGGACCTGGGAAAAGTGGAGATTAAGCAAATTAGACACAATGCTTATGTGGTTTCTCATAAGGTATTGAATACTCTGTCTGGAGCATGGATTTTATTTGGGTTCAGTGCCATGTTCAGAGAACAGGTAGAGCACGCTTCTTGCTGCTCTTCAGTGCCAGCTGGTACTGCATGAAGGTACTGATCTATTTGTGGCATTCATGGGAGTGACATGCTCTTCCTGTAGATGGATTTATTTTCAGATTACTGTCTGACTGAACTACTACTTCCATGAGTAACAAATAAGACAGGAATCTCAAAAGCTTTGTTTAGACTGTTCTCATAGGGTTGAGAAGCTGGGTTTTCTGTTGCAGTATGTTGTTGTCTTTTTCTTCTTATCCTTTAGCATAGAAGGCCTTATGCTTCAAAAGGTCTATAAGTAAAAACCTCATCTATCCAGAGGTGCCTGTGGACAGAAACTCAAGTGAGAACAAGACAGCTTCTCATGGATGATGCTTCTAACTTGTAGTTAATAGGTAGTGAGCTCTAAGGATTTGGCTTTCCAGCCCTTAAGCTAAATGATAGTGGTGGTCTCTTACATTGAGCACTTGTGGTAATTCGAGAGACAGGCGATGTCTCTAAAATAAATTGGTTTAACTATAAATTGAAATTATTTTTCTACTCAAAAATGTGGTTTCAATGAAGCTGATCTGGCATTCAAGCAAGAGCAGAGATAGAGCCTTAGGCCTTAGAGATGAACCCTTGCAACGCGTGTTATCAGATACCAGCTTGAACACTTGGTGTTTGGTACCAGACTCAGTTCATTTTTAAGAGCCTGTGTTACAAAACTACATGTACACTGTAAATGACTGTACATTTGGATGTCTGGTTACTTACTCTTTGGTAGTGTCTCTCATTTGATTTAACAATTCTAGACCAAAAAATTGTCTGAGAATAAGTCCTGGAATCTGTTGTTTCAGTGGTATAAATATGTCAAGAATTAATTATTTGTTTTATGTAAGTTTATGTACATCGATTAACTTGTGTTAACTGCTTTAAAGGCTCATTTTGATATATTTTGATTCATATTTCAAACTTTGAACCCACAGTTTGTTTCAGGACTAAGACCTCTCTTGGCTGGAGTGTGCATCTCTGGTTTGTTTTACTTGGCTATCCTCAATACATTGTTTGCTGGTTAAGTTGCAGATGCCTAACATAATAGCCCTTGAATAATTTGACACTTGTACTAACCCAAGGGATTAAAACTTTGTCCAGGGCAACTTTGAACTTCTTTATCAGCCTGAAGGGAAATGCAGCCCTGAAAATGAGCTAATACAGCTTCTGTTCAGACCTGTGACACATCACATGGGATTACTCATTTTTCTGTCCTTCATTCTATATATTGTTATCTTGAACGACCAATGTGTTCTTTTCCCACACTGATGATGGGAGCCTTACTTGCATAATCATGTTACTATTAGCATCTTCTGTATGCAGGGAAGGACCTTAGACAGCCTTTATCACTGGAGCACACTTGATGTTCAAGTATGTAGTTCACATTAGCAAAAACAATGCATCACTTTGAGAGTTCTATTTTTCCTTGTAGAAACTTAAACTAAGCTTTAAAGCCCTGGATTTTATTTCTTAACTATTTCATAGAGTGAATACTTGCTATGTTAATTGATATGTTAGTTGTTTGAAGAACAGGTAGAAACCTCAGATGTTCATATCTATTTACTTCTAAGCTCAGGTTTGTAAAATTGTTCAGGTGCATTTTCATAGTGATGTCTTACATGTTTCTGCATACTGGCACTGGCTAGAAGTGTTTTGTGTTCCAGAGAGGGACCTCAGGTAAATTGTGACTTGCCTTTTAGTTGACAGTGTTCACATGTCCCCTGAATTCTGTAGTTACACTGCTAGTGACCTGAGTGAGCTCCTTGGGGTCAGTATGGGCCCAATACTGTTGAGTCCTCACAAATGATCTGGGTGATGGGGTCGAGTAATCATATAGTTTGAGAAATATGCCAGACTTGGAGAAGTAGATAGAACAAAGAGCCACCATAGAGATGTTGACTGATAAGAGAATTGGGCCAACAAGAATGACATCAGGTTTAGCAGATCTTAAGGGGGTTTATTGCAAGCAGCAGTTAGTGCTTGGGTCTGATCAGCTGGGAGATAGTTCTGCTGGAAATGACCTGGAAGTCCTAGTGGGCAGCAAGGTGAGCATGATCCTGCAGTGTGCCTTGCAGCAGAAATACAAATAGTGTCCAGAGCTTGCCTCAGCAAGAGAGTAGACATTGTCATTGTACTTGTCGCTTCCAAAGCCACATCTGAAAATTGTCTGGTTTTGGTCCCCTAGATTATGAAACAGAGGCCCCAATGAACACTTATGGACATGATTACGAAGTTGTAGAAAGCAACCCATAAATGAAAACTGAAGGAATTTGTTTGGTCTAGAGAAGAGAATTGTAGGAGAGGGCTTTTTACAGAATCAGCTAGGTTGGAAAAGACCTTTGAGATCAAGTCCAACCCATGACCTAATACCACCTTGTCAACTAGACCATAGCACCAAGCGCCACATCAAGTCCTTTCTTGAACACCTCCAGGGTACAGTCACTCCACCTCCCTGGGCAGCCCATTCCAATGCCCAATCACCCTTCCTGTGAAGAACTTCTTCCTTATGTCCTAAACCTTCCTTGGTGCAGTATCCTCTTGGCCTGACGCTGGTCAGGGAGAAGAGAGATGATCCTCGCCTGGCTACAGCCTCCTTTCAGGGAGTTGTAGAGAGGGATAAGGTCTCCCCTGAATCTCCTTCTCTCTAGGCTGAACAGCCCCAGCTCCCTCAGATGTTCCTCATAGGATGTATGTTCCAGACCCTTCAACAGCTTTGTTGCCCTTCCCTGACACATTTCAGCATCTCAGCAGCCTTCCTAAATTGGGTGCCCAGAACTGGATACAACACTGGAGGTGCAGCCTCACCACTGCTGAGTACAGGGGTACAATCACAGCCCTGGCCCTGCTGGCCACACTCTTGTGGCACAGGCCAGGATGCCGTTGGCCTGCTTGGCCACCTGGGCACACCCTGGCTCATGTTCAGCTGGCTGTCCATCAGTATCTCCATGTCCCTTTCTGCCTGGCCACTGTCCAATCACTCCCCCAGCCTGTAGCACTGCAGGGGTTTGTTGTGGCCAAAGTGCAGGACCTGGAACCTGGTGTTGTTAAACCTCCTGTCATTGGATTGAGCCCATTGATCCAGCCTTTCCAGGTCCCTCTGCAGAGCTCTCCTACCCTTCAGAAGATGAATACTCTCCCCCAGCTTGTCACTTGCAAATTTGCTAATGGTTGACTAACTCCCCTCACCCAGATCATTAGTAAAGACATTAAACAGAACTGGGGACAACACAAATTCCTGGGGGGTCACCATGGCTGCCAGCTGGATGCAGCACCATTCACCACCACTCTCTGGGCCTGGCCATCCAGCCAGTTGTTAACCCAGCAGAGTGCTTCTGTCCAAGCTGTGGGCTGCTGGCTTTTCCAACAGAGTGCAGAGTGGGATATGGTGTTGAAGGCTTTGCTGAAGTCTAGGTAGACAATATCTGCAGCCTCATGTGGGTGGCAAGACATCTTATATACTTAAATACTTTCAGAGGAGATGGTCTAAAGGGAGAGCTGGCACACTGACAGTTGTCAAGCCCAGGCTAAGTTATGGCATATTCAAAGATACAATCAGAAATGGGCAGTGCCTTGCTCTGGGCTCAGCATGAGACTTTAGTATGTCGAAGTAGGTTTCTAAGCAGGTCAAATCATGTCTTGTGTACAGAAAACTCATGATGTGACAGCATGTATGGTGACATTTTTAACACACTAGCATTTGTGTTAGATCTGTTCTCAGTAGAAAATGTAAAGCTGTGCTTGAAGGAGGAAGTGGTATTTCTGTGAATATCTAGAAAACTGCTCTTCAAACTTCCGGAAATATTGAAAAGACTTGTGGACATGACTCTTAGAGACATGGTTTAGTGGTGGACTTTGCAGCGTTAGCTTACTGGTTGAACTGGATAATCTTAGAGGTCTTTTTTAACCTAAACAATTCTCTGAAGTTAGCAAGTGTTCAGATGTCAAAGACTCTAGTAAAATTGTGTGTGTTAATTGCTGAGGGAGGGAAGAACCTTCCTGCTGAGCTCTTCACTAAGAGCAACATATCATCCACAATAAACAAATTACAAGCTTATGGCTAATGTCTCTAAACTGCCTGGAGTAACTTCTGATCTTGGCCTTGATGTGTAAGAATCGTAGGGTAACAGAGAGAAAGTAATGCCATTTTCTTGTTTACCTTGCCTCAAATATGTTTCTTTTTGTTAGAGGAAAGCTTATGGACTTTGCATTGGAAAAATCTGGGTGTACTGTTGATGTAGAAGCTGGCAAAACACATTGAATGACATAGAATTTATAATGACGAGTAAATTCTGAGGAAATTTATGGATGGTTGTCTGAGCAGTCTTGGAATATAGCTGAGTTCAGATGTTCACATAGCTTTTACTGCCTTTTAACTGCAGAATTTTGGTTTTAGTAAATTCAGTACTTTCAACTCAATTTTATTCAAAAGCAACTTGAACACTCCTGGCTGCAAAGAATTTGTTTATGCTTTGCTTCTAAAACTACTAATGTTCATTTTCTAGAAGTTTCTGTATTGCACAAAATGTTGATTTTGATCTAAAGTGGGAAGGTTAAGATTTCTGGAAGCTATGTGATTTACAAAAAACAAGGGCTAGTTTAATAAATTATCAATGTACTGTGCTTATATGAAATCTTAATAGATGTCTGAGCAGTCATGAGACACTTAAGTACCACTGGAATGATGTGGGATGCTGGAATTTGCATGGCATGTTTGTTTTGCGCAAAAGAGGAAGGAAATTGGATGCCTTCGTAAGAGATGGGATGAAAAAAACACCCATTTGTGCTGCCTCATAGCTGTACAACATTGATCAGCCTTATCAGATGAAAATATATGGCAGAAAATTTGAGTTTGTGTGTTTCCTTTTTATTTAAGGCTTATGGTATGTCAGCTTTGCCTCTGAACTTGATTAAAGGAACTACCAGTGCATCTTATGAACGTTTGGAGAACACTGAAGATATTGAAGAAGTGGAACAACATTTATTGAGGATTAAATCAAAGGTAAGATCTTCATTGTTCTCACTTTCTTAATGATTTTTTTTCCTTGCTAACTATGGGCATGCTGTAGAGTCTGTTCCAGAAAGAATAGCAAGTCAGAAGTTAATAGCTTGCAGTTATTTGAGTTACTTTGAAACACGTGTGGTGGCTTGTGTAGCAGGGATTACATTCTTCATGTCAGTCCTGCAGCAGTAGTTATTTCTGTCTAGCTAATAAGTGTTAACAAATTAAACTCAAGCTTCTCCAGGCCTGCTTGGATGGAAGAGATGCTTTGTAGATATTAACCTCATTTAGTCCGCTACCAGAAACAGCATCCAGTTTGTTGATTTACTCAATGCAGTACAGTTAACACTGGATACTTGCTACAAAGAGCTGTCATGATTTAGATTCATCAAACTATTAATCATCTTTATGAATAAATAACAGCTCCAGATATTCTTGCTTCCCAGTTAATGTACCTTGCTGTTATAAATAATTTCTTTAGGAAAAGCATACAGATGGAAAGCTGTTCTGAGTCCTAAATATCCCTAGGATGTGAACACCATTTGTAAACCCATAATGGTTTTGCAGCTAATGGGAATGCTGTGCCTCATATAAGCAAGACACTTTTAACAATCTGAGTGCAAGCCAAAGGAGGGTAAGATTTCTTTACATAAAAGATGATGGGGGAGAATCTCGCACCTCTTTTTTTCAACCCATTTCAGATTGACCAGTGTTTTTGCAGCCTTGATTGAGAAAAGTGACATTGAGGTGCCTCCCTTCCCTCCTGGCAGTCCATCTGTGCTGTTATATGCTCTGTGATAGTAGACCTTAGAGATGTTGAAGCAGTTCCAACAGTCTTCCCTGGATACTTGGCTTACCTCTACAGTGTGGGCATCTTCAGTGTTCTAGACACTTTGTCTGTTCAAATGATCGTGTTTTGGTTTTGCACAAAGTACTGCAGCACAAAGGCATCCCTTACTGGAATCAATATGAGAAAAATGAGAAAGCTGTGACAAATGGATCATTACTTGTTATACAAGACCTTGTTGATCATGATAATTGGCATGGAACTGGTCTTACTGTTTGGTCTGGCAAAACTTCAGGTTCAACAACTTGGAAGTTCTTAGTTTGTCTGTATTGTAACATGACGTTTAGTGCAAAGTAATTTTTCTTGGTTTATGCATTCTTGTCAGGATTCTTCTGCATTCTGTAATGGAAATCTTCAGTTATGTATGCATTAAGTTGTGAATAAAGTGTTACTGAGACTACTATACAGTAAAAACTAGAAGTATGAAGGTATGCTACTGAGATTCAATATGTAGTATGTTCTTGTATTGTTAGTGCATCTGGTAGGTTTATTTCATTAGTCTTAAGTAATTGAAGCTTGAACTTGTAGATTGGGAAATTGAACTGTTGTCAGAAAGTCCTTTTTAAGTCACAGAGGTGCCATACAGGGTATAGTATTGTGTTCCTGTTAAAAGTACATTGTAATCTCCAATTTAAGTATTATGTACAGCTATGATGTGGTCATAATCTTTTTGAAGAATTTATTTCATTTTTTTTCTTCAGTGTTACAAACTGTTAGATTATTTGTAGGAATGATCCTTTAAAATAAGAATAAAATTGATAAGGAATTTCACGACTTGAAAATATCATTTTAGTGCGCTTCCTACTATAAAAGAATCTTTTTTGCCAAGTATGAGTTTGTAATACACAAGCATCAATGTTAGAAACAATTTTGGTTCAGCTCCCTAATGCCCATTTTGTTGCTTTTGCTTATACTAAATAACTGAGATGTGAGGCTGTGCTACTCACTTCACAGCAGTGTAAGGGTTCCTGTTCAGTGTAAAGGCTCAAAATTAAAGTACTTTCCTAAACATAATAATCAAACAAACTATCTGGTACATTCACCTAATTCTTGGGGTGATGCTTCCTCTTATCTCACCTATGTTTCTTGCTCAAGAAACATAACTGAGTATCAAGTGGAGTATTGGAAAGAAAATAAGAAGTGCTGAGTTGGATATATGGGCTTAATTGTGGAATTTAATGGGAAGTGACCTGAAAATCCCCCTGTTCAATCCTCCACACAAAATATGCATCTCTTTCAGGCTAGATCAGGTTATTTAGATAATGACTGTGCTTTTAAACTATTTCTAACAATGGAGACTCTCCACCTTGTTAAAGTTTTTGAAAACTTTTATTATGAAAAGTAGTTTCTGCCACCTAATAGGAATCCCTCTGTTGCAGCTTCTGACTTTTGTGCTTCATGCTCTTGATAGTCATAGAAATTATACATGCATGAATTATATACTAGTAATTCTTTAAGAGTTGTTGTAAATAATTTAAGTAGCTGTCAAGTCTATTTTCTTGCCTTGGTGGCTCTTGATCTTTTGCACTCTTTTGTTACCAGTGCAGAGATGGACGTCCTCTGTCATCAAGGGATAGACGGACATTGCAGCAACTGGAAGAGAGGTTAAGGACACTTCGAAGGAGAGAGAGGCATCTGGAATCTATTGAGAAAAGCTGGTGGACAAAAGCTTGTGAAGCTATTCGACCTCTAAAGGTAAAACTTCTCACTTTTAGGTACTTAAATTGAAATAACTTCCAACTTCCTTTTTTCCACATAAATCACAGGTGAAGTTTATGAATTACCACCCTGAATATCAACTACACTTTTGTTTTTTAAATTTACTCCAGTACTACACGATGGTAGCCCTATAGTGTGTTGCCCTGTTCTTCTAAGTTCTTCAAAGCCCTCTGATGTTTACATTTTTTGCAATGGAGTTTTCACACACTTTCATGTAAATAATGATTGGTTTTGCATTCTTTTCTTGAATAGGAGAAAGTTGACAAACTGTTTGTTTGACCAGTGTCATTGGAGAGGTGGCAATTTCATCCTCCAATCCACTGTCACTTTTGAAAGTTTATCAGTATTGGAGTTCGAAAATAAACTGCCCTTCTTTTTACCTTAGATGTTCCAGCATGTGTCTTGTTTTATTTTGTGTCCTATTACAACAATAGTGAACTCTGAGCTGTTGGAAAACCTTCTACTTTGTCTCAGCTCTGATTAAGATTAAAAATTAACAAATCTTAGCTGATTTACTTTGGTGCTTCTGCCATAGAAAACCTGAATGTCTTACTTTTTTAATCAAAAATATGAAAATGGGAAGAAGGAAGAATTCTATGGCTGTCAGTTAGTTTAGATTAATCTAAATTACATGTATCCAGCAGAAATGAGACACTTTGATAATATATGCATTTGGAACAAGCATCTTGCCAAGGAATTACTTGATAAATAGCAAGCTACCTGAGTAGAATGTAATGTCGTGATACTTAACCGATGCAAAGGAGATGGTTACTGGGGTAAAGCTTTTATCTTGCTCTCTTTGATCTTAGGACTTTGATTTTCAGTAGATACCTGGTTTTGAAGACTAGTATCTTTATGAACAGTATTCCCATATAAAGTATTTCTTGCCAACTAGATGTAGGAAGAAATTTCAGCATTACTTTCAACTGTAGGCTGCTTTTGGGAAAGCTGGGGGGGGGGTGGGTAAACCATTTCTTCTGTCATTGCTGCTGTTAATGCTGAGTGCTGGGCTGAAATTGCCACTGAACAAAAGCTTTCAGTGTGCAATTCTTAGTGCAGTTATCTTGCTATGATACATTACAAATATAGACTGAGTCTTTCATTGAAAGGACAAATATCCCTAACTATTCATCTTAACAGTTTGGAGACTTCCTTTTGATTTAAAAATACTTAATACAGCTTGTGTATAAGGTATTAAGCTTCTACAACTTTTCACATAAAGCTCAAATTTGAGAAATATGTTGGCCGTATATTTTGTCTCTGGGACTTGAACATTTCATTGTGTTCTCACAGGAAAGCATACAATAACATTAGTTACAGCTTATCACCTACAGTCTGGATGGTATTCCAGTGTCTCCTTGTTTTCATGGTTTGAAAGCTTTGTGTTCACTCAGTAACTGTGACAGTCACTGTGAGTTGTTGACTCATGAATCACAGTCTAAAGCAGAGTTGCAGGTGGATAATTTTTCCTGACAGATTTTTCTTAGACTATGGTTGTGTTATGAAGCATGTCAGAGAACTTGTTTACTTTGACTAGAGCTGTCCTGTGAAGGTGGTAATGTCCATCACTTAATTGCATGTTAACTCTTTCAGAGCTGTTTTAGTGTTGCTTGAAGAGCCTTTGGGATGTCTTTGCAGATATATAACTTTTGAATTGTTCAGTTGGGCTTTAAGAAAAGGTGAAAATCTGTTTGATATCCATATGTAGTACTTCTGTTCAATGTAGAAGTGCAGAAAGTATCTTGGAGCTTTGCTTACTGTTCTACAACATTTTTACCTTCAGTGCCTTCAATTTGGATATTACTGTTCAATTATGTGACTGCTTCTCAGACTTCAAGAAAAATTCTGTTTCCTGTGAAGCAAGTACTAGATGGAGAATCCTTTTTCTGCTTTATATTTGGGATGGTCAGTTTATGACTGGCTCTTATTGGGACTGACAAAACAGAATAACATGTTCAGGAATTGCATTTAATCTTCAAGGTCTTTTACCATGTTAGCATAGTGTCTACATTCAAACTTCTGTTATCATATGTCTTTGTATTGTGTCCTCAAGTGTTCTTGCTTTAATTGTTTTACTACTGCTAAATATCTATGAGCATGTGATTTGTTGTTAAAGGCAAAACTTTTTCTTTAAGTAGAAAGCCTCTTTTGAGGATTATTTTATTCAAAGCTTACTCAAAGATGAAGCTGTTAGTTTTTCAATTCAGTCAAAAGCTTCACATCTTAAGATCCCAGGGAATTGAGTATTGGCCAACATGAGGTGGTTGAGTAATGTTAAATCAGTCTAATTTCTTTCTACAAAATGTGTCCTTTCCTTTTTTATGGATTATTACACTTTCATCTGATACTCTCAGCAACAAGAGAAATGTGTTATTCTACAGGAGTTTTAAAATTGTTTTTAGGGAAAACAACCTCCAGAGCACGTAGATATGTTTGCTCAATATGTGAACAAAACTATAGGATATGAAACATGGAAGTCTGCTCAAAAATAATGTTTGCAGTATTGCATCTGTGTTTTCATGGTGTAATTCACAGCTGTTTGGAGCAAACTGGAAATGCCTAAGGTAATATAAGGAAGTCAAGTGCTCTGTTTTGAGATCTCCATGAGCAGAGATGCCCACTCTTTCCAAGACTCAACTCCTTTTGTCCTGACTCTGGAGTGGCACAGAGGGGAAATAGGGAGTTGCCATCAGTCCATAAAACTCTACTCTGCCTTTGCTTCCTCTTCACATTTTGTTTCTATTCCAGTGTGAGTGGACTCCATGAACTGTAGTTCCTCTCAGAAGCACGTGTGGGATTTCTGTAGGCTGCAGCTTCCTTTAGAAAATATCCTCTTGTTCTGATCTGGGGCTCTCCATGGGCCAAGTGTGGCTATTTGCTCCTGCATAGTCCTCTCAACAGGCTGGAGTAGAAATGTCTTACTCCATTCTCTGGAGCAGCACCTCTTTTGCTGAGCTTGGTGTCTGTATACAGGATGAATATTAACAATTTTTGGAAGTTATTTTTGAGGCTTTTTAAACAAGTACCAACTGTTTGTGGATTTCTTAATGTTAGATGTCACTTCATAAGACAGGCATATTCCAGAGGTGATACAAATACCTGTCTAGTGGGCATAGCTGGCAGAAGGTAATGAAGAATTATGAGATTCAGACTCTTGGTCTCTATTGGTTTTCAATATCTATTTCCCATACAGCTAATACCTAGTAGGATTTGCTGTGGAAAGGTAAAATCTTAGTACATTTAATTATGTGGAAATGCAAAACTTCATACTTACCTTGATATTGATCTCTAAATCTATATCTAATAAGACCTACATAATTTGAGGGGTTCTGTAAGTGATGTTCTAATATTGTGTTAGAGTTTGCAGATGGAAGTTTATCTTCAGAATTTAATGAACAATAATAGTATTGTATCTCTGAGAGTCTTTAATGAGTAGCTGTAATAAAGTTGTTAACCTTTTCATGATGGTTGTGTGCCAAGTTTTGAGGCTAATAAAACTGTGAAACTCCCTCATTCACGTGGAAGACCATGCATTGTGCACCTGCATTTAGAATTTTGAAATGACTTTGTTGAGGTCTCAGGTCTAGCAATCTGAAAATGTTGTTTTGGGAAGTTCAGTGCACTTACCTGATTGTATTCCATGACTAGGGTTTCTAGGAAAATACGGTGAAACTGTTGGAACTGTAACTGAATGAGTTTCCTATCTGGGCTCTCTTCTGTGTATCATCCCCTAAACTCAGGGGAGAAGATTGTGAGGGAGAAAACCTGTCAGGAGGGAGAATAGTTTCCTGAACTAGCTGCTAATCCAGGAAACACAGTCGGTGGTGTTCTGGTTGAGATGGCTTGGAGAATCAATTCTTGGGGGGAGTGCTGTATTTGTTAGGCATAACAAAAACACTTCTCTGTTTTAATGAAGACCTGGCATTTGGGATTGGTTGAGTTTTTCATCACTCCCAAGTGTCTTGGTCATTGTGCATTTCAGAATAGTGCTACAGAAGGGAGCTGTTACTCAGGAAGGGTGAGATGTTCCTTGTAAGCTGTGCACGGGTTGCCTCCTGTTGGAAGGTGGGCACGCATGGGGTGGTCAAGGCTTTCCAGATAATAAAGAGAATACAGGTTGTGAATTCTACTAAATGCTATTTTTGTTAAATGTAATGTGTCATCTCTTCTCTTAATGTCACTTTTGACATTGGGGTAGATTTTTGTATTACACTAGAGCATGTGATATCAGTACTTGACAAACTGTGTTTAACATGGAGCACTTCTCTCAAGTATTTACCAAAAAGTTACTGTTTCAAGTGTATTTAAGCTGTGAAGTGCTCCAAGATCATTAGTTTGTTATTGAAACAAAGGCAAGTGTTCACTTCTTGCATCAACTGCCGACACTTTCAGTTAAATTGTTCTAAATTTTTTACTTGTAGATTGTGTGGGGAGTGTTCTTCATCATTGTGGCCTTGCTCTTCACTGTCTCCCTGTTCTTGTCAAAGTAAGTGCATTTCAGCATTTTCCTTGACCATTTAAATTACCTAGTTTCTACTCTAATAGAAAAATTTGGATGGTTGCCTCAACCCCCTTCTTTTCAATATTACATTTCTGTCAATAGAGTTGCACTTCTCATTATAATAGTTTATATTGAAATGGAGCAAAATGTACCAAAGCAAACTGAAGAAAGAACATTTTTTTAGGTGGGGAACAGTTCTGGTTCAGCAGAGAAATTAAGTATATATGTTCAGGAAGTTTGAATTCAGATGACAGAAGTATTTTGCTTGCTTGTATGAGTCTTATTGCAGTTACTTTGACTAGTTAAC
Source organism: Ammospiza nelsoni (assembly GCF_027579445.1). Lineage (NCBI taxonomy): Eukaryota > Metazoa > Chordata > Aves > Passeriformes > Passerellidae > Ammospiza > Ammospiza nelsoni. The sequence continues at coordinate 97,589,828 of NC_080635.1, forward strand.
AGTTGCTTAAAATCTTGCAGTAAATTACATGTTTAATCCATTTTGATGTGCATTACACACAGAAATAGTTTTAGAGTGTCAAAAGCAACATACCCAGCTGCAAATCTGGTAGATGTCAGTGTGGATTGACACTAACCAAAGGTCTCAAATATTGGCATTTTTCATCTGTTAGACTGGGAAAATATGCTTTATGACCCAAACCAGTGAAAAGCAAAAATGCTGAGGAGATGCAGAAATCCATATATCTTTCACAGAACAAGTGCCCTGAGTGTGGTAAAGCAAAGCATGTGTCTGTATAGATGTTAGACAGCTGTCATCTCTGGGATTAGTTCAGTTTGTTGTTTTGTTTTTGTTTTTTTTTTCTTTTGAGTTGCCCTTGCAAAACTAAAAACAAAGCTCTGAGAGAGCCACGGTACTTAACCAGTTTTTCTAATTACTGCAGTTTGGACAAAGCTCTGCATTCAGCTGGCTTCGACTCAGGATTTATAATTCTGGGAACCAATCTGACCAATCCATTGAATATGCTGTTACCAGTTCTTCAAAGGGTAAGTAAAGAAGTGGTGATGTGCATATGTAGGGATGCTCTTCCATTTCCTTTTCAACTTCTCCCCAAGTAATTCATTAAAACAATATTGTCTAAATGTGTGTTCAGTAAAAGCAAGGTAACTTGTTATTAGTTACTATCTACTGATATGAAAATCTTGGGTGAGTGAAATCTAGTTTGGGCAAGGAAGGTGGTGCTTGAAACTGATATCAATGTGATGAGACTACAGTGGCAACAGAGAATGACAACTGCTATCACTTAGGCCTTTTTAGTCAAGTAAATGCTACTTTTCACTTTTTAATATATTGCACACTGAAAAAAATGCAACATTGGCTATATTATAGTGAGGCATTAGTCTTGGAAGCAAACCCAATGTAAAACCATGCAGCAGCTAACTTTAGTAGAGTTGAATGGCAACAAGTACACGTACAAATTTGAGTTTGTCATGAGTAAACTGAGAAAAGAAAAGCTTTGGTATTAAGCTAGTGCTTTATTCCCCCTCCAGTTGAGGTATTCCTGTATTGTTGGTGTAATGGGTCAGCACAATGCATTGCTTCCTCATAGGTTTTAAAACTGTTGAACATCTAAGCTTGTAGTTCACTGAGAAAAGTGTGTTCAGCAGCAATATTATGTCAAGCTTTTATTAATGTAAATATAAGTTTTGTATGCAAATATGATCAGAAAAATAGTCACAAATATGCAGTCCTAAAATAATTGTTGCCACTGTGGACGTGTCATTCTGTGGGTGTATTTAAAATAATTAAGTATTTCTTGGTCTAAAAATGCATAACACTTCAAAATTAAGGCATGTCTTAAATTAATAAAAATGCTTAATGCTTTTCCAGATTGTCTAAGCTCTATTAGCAGCAAGCTGTGTTAGCTATATTTGGAGTCAGCTATGTAAAATAGGACTCTGACAACCTCAGATATAAGCTATAGAAGTAGAAGCTACTTAGTTTTGAGTGGGAGAAGAGCTTTTTTCCTTTTTAACTGCTTGTGTTCTTGTTTTAGGTTTTTCCGCTTGATTATATTCTTATCACAACCATTGTTATGTATTTTATCTTCACTTCAATGGCAGGGATTCGAAATATGGGAATATGGTTCTTCTGGACAAGGGTAAATTAAAGAGTTTGTTTCTAATACTCAGATATTTAAAAAATATGTGCTCTTGAATATATTTAAGATTTTTGTATTGCTTCATGAATGTGGGGTGTTTCCAATAGCATTGTCTGTATGTCTAATGAGTGTTAAAAGCCTGTTGTACCATTTGCACTGCTTTTGGGAAGTGTTTCATTTTACCAAGTTATCAGACTTCTGGGCCATTAATACAAATAGAACTTAATTTGGTTGAGTAGCTGTGCTTTGCAATTTAGGTAAATACACCTGAAAACCTGCTTTGAACCACTGGAATTAAGTTGCCAGAAGATAATTTTAGCAACCTCCCACTTCTGGCAGTAGATTTAAAACTTATTTGAACTAAAGAGCTTTCTGAATGCCTTCAGAAAAAAAAAGCTATTTCATTGTATTAACATTTGTTTTTCTGATTTTAGCTTTATAAAATCAGACGAGGAAAAACTCGACCTCAAGCACTCTTGTTTCTCTGTATGATACTTCTGTTGATAGTTCTTCATACAAGTTACATGATTTACAGTCTTGCCCCACAGTATGTAATGTATGGAAGCCAGAAATACCTGGTACAGGTGAGATGCCTTTTTTTTTGTTTAACTTTTATTTTGTGTATTAAGAATGTACTGTTTACAGAAACTCTGAAAGTCAGATGCATTTTCAATTTTCAAAGAGATTTTGGTAGGCATTTTCTTAAATACTAGAAGGGCTCTTGGTAATACACAAGCCAGAAACTGATTGCACTATATATGACACAGCTTAATTTCCCAAGAAATTGTGACTTAGTCATCTCAAGACTTAGTGTGAAACTGAGGTTTGTTTTACTCCTTCTGATAAGACAGTTGATAACTTCCACTAGATCTTGTGCTGGTCTGCTTAGGTTGCTGAGTGACTGCAGGGATGATTATTTTGAATGTGTAAAGCTGTGTACAGAATGAAATCAATACTGTTCCACGGTTGATGATTTTTTATCATGACAGTAGAATAGAATTGGTACAGTAGAAAATAATAAACTGAGTGGAGCTAAGTGTGTGCACATTCATCACATTTCAGGCACTTTGGACTGTCCACCTTAATGAAACTCCAAGCAGTTCTTGCACTGTAAAAAATTCTACAGAATTAAGCAATTAAAATTTAAACCTCTGACTTAGTTATTGTACTTTTGTGTATTTCAAGGTTTTGATTTAAGTATTTCATCTTCTGTACCTGAAGAATTAAATTATTGTATTACGTCTTAGTTTGAGTGGCAGCCTGCATATTTATGGGGAAGTTCAAAGTTGCATATCAGAAGCATCTTGAGAGGTTTCATGGATGGCTGTTTATTAAGGTCTGGTATCTTACAGGGGTAGAGTTCATTAGATCTGATATTGCCAATGTAGACAAATAACCAGGTTATGAACTGGTTGCTTATTCAGACACAATGAAGTCAAGATCCCTTGGTGTGCTGTTTGATGTTTAAGTGTCACAAAGACAAAACAGTTGAGCTGGAGTGGTCAAAAGAAAAGATTTAAATGAGATTGAAGTGATTGGATGCTGCTTTGAGCTTTTGGAATATTTCTGTAATTCTCTGGGAGGGTGTTCCTGTGGGAGGACAACACACCTGCTTTACACACCAAGCACCTGCTGACATCCTTCAGCTGCCACAAATTAGTAGTTTTTGTACTTTATTACTATCAATTCTCTTAGTTTAAACAGTGGATACAGAATTCTTGGGGCAAAAGGATTACAAGAGAAATTGAAATTGGAACAGTGTTAAATAGGCTAGAGAAGAGGAACTTGCTCAACTTAATGTGTTGGTGTGGTAGGATTGTCACTGCAGGAAGTGGAGGTCTCAGTAAATGCTACTCACTGCTGTCTTTACATTTGAATTCTCTGGTAATGGGCAATTGGTCATCCTGATACCAATCCAAGCACAGTAATAGAATCACTGTAGCGAATGTGAATATTTGGTGTTTAGGAAACATAATTCATTTTATTAGATTTTATGCTAAATATACCTAACACAAAATAAACATGCTTAGATGTGCATTGGCTCAACTTGTCTAAATTAGGGTAGTAGTAGCATGAAACTAAGATGAAAGTCAGTTTAGGTGTGTTTACACAGAGCTTTATCATAAAGTTTGTAGATAGCATGGAAGATTTGAAGAGAAAATAATAAAGGCAGTTAGCTTGCAGTTTGTTTTGCTTTATGAATAAAATAAAATGTGTGTATATTACAGGAGGCAGAAGGATTGAGATTTAAACACTTGCATGTTAGCTGTTTATGACAAGAGGTATCTGCAGAAAAATACATAATTTCTGAGGAAAAAAGGTCAAGAGAATAGAGCACATCAGTAGACAGGCTCTTGTCATTCTTGCAGCTATTGCAATATAATCCTGATCAGCACTGCAAGAAGGATTAGCTGCAATGGTTGAGAAGAGCTGTAACTTTCTGTTTAAAGGATTACAAAATGTTCTGGTCAAGGTAGCCATCCTGAGTATTCAGGTTATGTCTCATTTCAAAGAGCTGTGTTTTAAGTACATAATCTGAGTAGAAACTGGTTTTATTGTTAAAATAACCTGAGACATAAAGAATGTGCTGGTAAATTACACCTGGGCTTCTCTGGCATACCAGATAGATACAAGGTTTTCTGAGAACATCCTCTCCAAGAGTATTTCAGAATGTATCAGAAACATTTTCTGTGTCTGACTACCTTGGAAAGTTGGATGTTAAATTGTGAGATTTTGAAGTGGGGAGAGATGGAGTCTGGGAATGAAGAGAAGCAAGGTATTTTTCTGTGGAGGTAGTAATGAAGAGGTTCTTAAGAGTTATTGAATTGGTGATTATGGATTTAGGAATGTCCAGGAACACAACCAGAAGCAGGGCATGTGAACTAGGCATAGCAGGCTTCCTGATGATGAGAACCATAGAACCCGATGCACCAGCTCACTTTGACAGTCCAGGTTTTCATTGTGCTCTCACACTACAGTTGATTTCATCCTTTAGAATTCACCACTGGTAACCAACAGTGTGTAAGAACAAAGCAATAAATGAGCATTATTCCAGGAAAGCTTAGTGGATGGATGGGCTGACAAACATGTGTATGACAGTCTGGTGGCTCATAGACTGTGTGAAAGGAGCACTTCCCCCCTCTGCTTTGCTCTACAGTAATTCCAAATCTAGTGATGCGTAAAGCTAGGTTGTTATCACAATCCATAGTAATGCATAGGATAGGTTAGGTTCCTGTTTGAATCTTGGACTGTTTCCTTTGGAGACTGTTACTCTTGGCAAAAGCTTTTAATTTTTAATTTGGAAGTGCTGGTAACTTTCCTTTTAACTGAATATATATATATATATGTGAAAGTGGAGCTTTTGTGAGGCAATTATCATTAAATAGACCTGGGCTACTTGCTTTATTAACTCTGAGCACTGGTGTGTTCAAAGCATGTGACCCCAATTCATCAAAAGTGTCTTCAGCTCTGGTGTCTGTAGGAAACTTTTGAAAATTTCTTCTGGATGTTGTGCCCATACCAACTGAATCCCTCTGCAGGAATTTGTTCAACTTTCATAGCTCTTCAGACACCAAGAATAGCTTAGTTTCACCTCTTGAAGCAATTTGTCTTAACTGTTAATCAGCAATGACTCTTTATAACCTTTCACAAAGAAAGAATTGTATCCACTTCTAGGTTACCTCCTTAGCTTTCTAGCCGGAAATACTTGAGGTATTATTCCTATTTCTATTCAATAAGGCCAAGGGTTACTTGCCTTTGTCTGAAAGACAGACCACTGCTTGCTGATATTTGTAGCCAGTGGACCTTTTAAGACTTGATTGACCCAGACAGGAATTTAAAAGCCAGTACTTGCCATAAGCAACGTGGATACTTTTCCAGAATAGCAATGATCACTTTCTTTCTTCAGTCATCACATAGATAATTTGGAGGAGTGGAGCTAAATTGCAGGACTCAGTCTCTCCATTGTCAGCAGCAGGAATCCAGAAGTATCATGCCTTGGATGGCTAAGTATGGAAACAGATCTTTTCAAGTTCTTAACATAAGCAGAAACTAATCATGTAGGTGTAACAGGCTGTATGCAAACCCTTTATATAATAGCTTGCTATTTTCTGAGGTGTCCAAAATGTGTCAGCCCTTGAAGCACATACTGAGTTATTGTCCTTAGTTTTTGTCTCATGCTTGGCCTTGATGCATCCTGCTTTCTGCTTTGGAGTAGATGGGATAACTGACCACTAAAGTTTTCCTCTGGCAATACTTATACTAAAAATGTCTGAACTTATAGGAGTGTTCATGGATGATAGTGATATAAGACCTGAAAAAAGGCATAGATGTTGTCTAAAAAAGTCCATAGGTCTAGCTATTGCTGTATTTAAAGTTCTGTTAATATGGTAAAGTGAATGAGGATAAGGAAGGCAAAACTTTGAAATGGCTATGTTTTGGTTGTTTTGTGCTTTTGGTGTGTCCATGGAATTTTACAAGATATGATACTGTTCTTCTGAAAGAAGTGCTGGCTGTGACAGCAGTGTAAGCTGGAATAGTGACAGTCAGCTGGAATACATTCTGGAGATGGGAAACTGCTAAATGCACACTTAATGATGGAAATTTCATGTGTTCTGTTCTTACCCTGTTGTTTGTCTACACGTTCTCTTGTGTTCCCGATCCCTGTGACTGAGTCATATTCAATTTAGATCCATTTTTTACGGCAGTCTCCCCACTTTCATGGCCTTGCATGAAACAAAATTAGCTGCATGTACAAATTGCTACTTTTTTGTACAGACACCGAGTTGTTTCTCTTGACTGTTCAAAGTGAAAGCTGAATTTGCTTAATATTGATAGACTTCCTCAGAGAAGTTAGAGCTTAGTTTTATGTGCCAGCTTGTACTGATTGCTGATATGTTTTAAGGAACTTCTTTCAGTCTGAAGAAAAGGTGTTGAGTCTTACTGCTTTCTTTAGAGGATTTTCTGTTTGGGAAATCATGAGGGTGCAAGGAAGTACAAGTAGGTATATGACCCTTTAAAGTGAATCAAGGTATAAAAAATCATTGTAGAGCAAAGGATTTACATTGCACTCTGCTAAAATTATTCACTGATTGTTCAAAAATGTGGAACACAGAGTTCATGTTCCCTGAAAGGGTCAGTTTTCCAAAGATTTGGGACATTTAAGCAGGTACATTTGGGTTTTCAATAGTTCACTCAAGCATAATTTTTCTTCTTCCACTCGGGCAGTCCAAGTATGTTGCATGCTACCATCTGCCTTTTAGACCAGAAGTAAACTGTATTCATTATCACTATCATTTCTAACAATTCTGTGATGTCTTCATCGCCAAAGTTGATTTTCCGATTAATTTTATGCACAGTTAAAAGGTTTCTTTTCAGACCTCAAGTATATTTTTTACAAGTCTTCAAAAAGAACACAAGCTATTAATTGTTCTGTTAATGAAGTCATACTTAAAAATGTTCTTGTTTTACGGCTCACAGCTTACTGTGCTTATGCTGTTCAAAAATAATACTTTTGATTAGTCTACAAGACTTAGGGTTTTTTTAAATTAATTCACTGGAAAATATATTTGGTTTCTGCGTTATCATTGTCTATGGAAGACCACTTCGTGAAGACTAATGTACTAATTTTCCATATTTACAATGCAGAGTAATAAGACAATTGATGGTCAGCCAAGGAATGTGACACTTGTGTCTAAAGACTGTGATGCAGATGCACCTGAAGGTAAGATAAATTAGTTGCTTTTATTTCTATTGTGATAGGTACATGCTCAGCTGTAATAAGCAGCTTAATCTGTCTTGATGGCTTTCATTTGCCTAACATGAAGCTTTGATGTATAGTTAAGTTAAAGCTTACTTTATTCATTTGAAGGAATGACTATTTTTAGTAGAAACCATGGGTAACAAAGCATTCCAGTTAAATTTAAAATCTCACATTTGCTTTAATGTGTATGTAGAAGATCTTAAAAATAAATCCCAGCTGGTGAATAGCTTAGCATTGAAAGTGCACTTCACTGAGTCTGTTTATCATACAAACATGCAGACAAGTATTCTATTTGGTCTCTCAAGGTACTCAGAAAAACAAAGGTCTGAGCTTCTCAGTGGAACTTGAGATTCTCAGTGGAAACTTACAGATAAGAGAACTACATAATTTTTAATGAGATGTAAATGTGGGCTCTTCCATGAGCAACAATAGCAGTAGAATTAGAAATCTTAGACTATTTTTCTCTAATTCTCTTAGAGGTATGCTGGGGATAATAGGGAATGATAAATTTTCTCAGCTGTATTACTAAATGCCCCCTTTTTGACTGTTACTTGGGCAGAAGATGTATTATGGTTGTTCTGGAGTTAAGTAATGACTAGCAAGCAGCTGGATAGTGCTGGAGTGTTCCTTGACTTTCTATCTATGCAGACCTTAGTGGCTGATTTTTATTTTTTGAGACTAGTAACATTTTATTTAGTGCTTATTCCTCTGTGGAACTTGAGTAAGGTTGTGAGTGACTTCTAGCCTGGTTTTATTAAAAAACCAAGCTAATTGAAATCATGCTGGTTTTATTTTTTGCAGTGTTCCTTTACACTTCCTTTCCTTCTGCATATATACGGTTTTTTCACAGTTTGAATTGCAGAAGGTATTGCAATACTGATAGTACTCTTTAAGATCACAAACATGTTGATTGCTAACACTGATCTCAGCATAAGATTTGTACCCTTCAGAATGGTCCAGACTTTTTTGAACCCAAGCCTTCAATTGTTCTTACTCTGGCCAACTTTCAGCTCCTCTGTATGAACAGCAATTGTATTATGCACTCATAATACAATTGCTGTTCATACAGAGGAGCTGAAAGTCATCTGTATGTAAAGCTGAAAATGCTTTACAGTGTTGGTTATTTAATAGAAAAGATAAATAGCTGTCCTGGGATTCATAAAGTTAAAGGGTTTTGAGAGAATGGTTAAAAAGGGCAGGCCTCAGGCAGAAGTTTTGTTAACATTGCAAATACAGCGAAAAGTTTTCTGAGCAGTAGAGTGGATGTGACAAATAGCACAATAGACCTCTGTAGAACTGGCCTTATTGATTGCAACAAGGTTATTTAATGTGTATCTATAGAAGGTTAGTATGAATGGATCTCTGTGCCTTGTCTCTTATGAACAAGTCTTTGTTTTAACTACCATTATGTGTGTTTCATATGATTGGATAGAATTCTGGTCAATGTGTTTTGCTCTATATGTGATTAGCTGAAATCTAGGCCAAGATGGTTTTATGCTATGCTGTAATGTCACACCCCCTTGGCATTTCCTGTGGATCAGCAAGCTGTTAACATCCGGTCTCCATTGTCCTAACAATGTTCTGAGACTGATGTGCTGAATAAATGGCTCATGTCACTGGTCTGGATCTGCCCCGTCTCCGTTTGATTGTAAATAGGTGCCGTAGCACTGTGTTCTCCTCTTATTATCAGTATTCTGTAACACCTGATTTTTTGACTGCTTCTTGGAGTTCTTAATACCCACTCAGTTTTTCTCGACTTTTGTTATTGGAAAGTATGGAACTTAATTTATTTTTGTTCTAGAAGAGGTAACTGGACCATTAGTTCTTTGTTCTGAGTCTGTCAAGCCAGGTCTCCTCTGCAAGGCATTCCCTTGTATTAATCTTCCAATTTATTGTGTGTATCTTCAAATTTATACATATGTTAGTCATGTTCCTGGTGGTTCATAGCAGGATGTTTTCCTGTTTTTTTCCCTTAATTAAAACATTCTTTTTTTTTTAATGGCTGTTTTTAGATGTAATGCAGTTTCAAGTATTTAGATACTTTGACAAATATAATTGTTCAATTAATGTTTAAGCTGTCCTGTTTTTGTGATTAAATAGGGAAACTCTGGCAAAATTTAGAAGAACAAATTTGTTGCCTTTCAAAATGAGATCACTTTTGTCCAAATTGTACAGATGTTTGTTTCTTGTAAGCAGCTTCTTGACTTGGCCCGTATCTGCTGAAAGCAGAATATACTCACTGGCATTGATAAGCTTGTTAGTCTTGACCTTTGTGAAAGAAATTAAAGTAGTCTGATTTCTTCAGACTTTGCTTAATTATAGAAACTGGGGTTAGATTTAAATAAACTTGCTCAATTCCACCCATACTTGAATTTTTTTGAACATTTGTAATATTTTACATGATTTTCTTTCTTAGTTTACTTTCATCAATGGAAACAATATGCTGATGCTTAAAACTAATCTTCTGATGTACTGAACAGAAGTTGGTTTGTGTAAATGATGGCTTTGGTTTGTCATCATGTTGTTGCAGTGGCTATCTCTGAGTCATGGTCTCCTTTCTTAATAGAAGAGAGCTGAACATGTTGATATGCTGCTCTGTGCTGAGCTGGTATAAGTAGAAAATGGGTGGATATTTTTTAAATGTGAATATCAATGTGATCAAAAGGCTTAAGTAGAGTTGTGTTAACTGTAGGTAATACATTCAGGCCATTCAGGTATTTTTATAACTGAAAGAAAAGTTTATTTTGTAACAATCAACTTTTTTAAAAAAGTTGCATCAGTGAAAACACTTCAATGATTGTTTAATCTAGTCAGTTTTAGAAACTGAAGATATAATCCTTACCTTGGAATACCTGCAATTTTTAATAGCTGGTAACAAAACTAGTGAAAAGTAGATGCTACTCTTTTCTGTGATCAGACAGAGCATCTTGACAAGTCAGATTTATTTCAAAGGTAGGAACTAAACTTAAATACAATTTCTCTTATTTTTAAGGATAGTAGATGTGGGCAAAAATAGATGCCAATAACTTTAAGATAAAGAAAGATTGGTCAAGTACTTTCAGTTTGAATTGCCTTCTTTGGTACTAGGGTTTTGTGTAAACCAGTGAACTATAACTACATGCAAACATTCATTTGTCTCCTCAATTTTGTTCCACTTTACCTGATTTAATTCTAACAGGTGTTTTTCCTTAAACATAAAGCAAGCAATGACCTTTTAATGGCTGTGCTGATAGATAAGCTTAAAGCAATCTGCTGTCTTACTGAACGCTCAGATGTTGGAGATATGATCTCTACTTACTGTTACGAAGTAAATTATTGGTTTTTGTCTGAGATGGTAGAAGAGACCTGATCAAGTTGTAACAGCTAATACTTCAGGCTGTATTGGGCAGTGTTTCCTGTAGATTTGTTTCAAACAAATGTTTTGCTTGGTCCAAAGGACAATTTCACTTCCTGGAGAAACACAAAGCAGTTAAAATGCAATCTTACAGAAAACACATTCTTGAGTATTTACAGTTATATATATGTTTTAGCATTGTTATCTGCTTTCATTCAGCAAAGCTTGTCTCTATTTACTCCTGATATGCAGGAGGTAAATCTGTTTTATACTCAGATAAGGGCCATAATAGTGTAACTACATGAAACAGAATAAAGACAAAAAATAATAGAGCAGGGTACATCTTTTAAGTCAAGTACCTTTTTTTAGTTCATCATCTTGCACAACAAGTTTGTGTTTTGGTTAACTTAAAAGGCTCTTTAAGTAGTCTTTCGGGGGCAGCAAATTATTTTTGTTCTAAGTTATATTTGTTACAGGCAAAACAAGCTTTAGTTTTCCATGTTCAATACAGTTGGGCAAAAATATCATTTGATGACTGTTCTCAAGGCTAATGACAGCTGAAATGCTGGGTCCACAATTCACTTGAATATAAGGTAAAGCAAAGAAGTTCAATTATTTGATTAAACCTCTTGGCAGCAGGATTAATGTGTTGAAAACTTGGTATAGGTTTGCCTTAACAGGTTAATGGGATTTAATGTAAATGAGCAATGACTCAGCTGGAAGCCTGAACTATGAGATCTGACAAACACTATCTTCCTCTTTCTAGATTAAAAGATCTAGTTTTTAAGCATCACTCACTTTAAATGTATAACTTGCTCTGAATCCCCCTTGGATTCTCTTCTTTCATTGAGGCAGTGAGCCCTGCCCAAGGCCTGTTACATGCTGGGTGCAGTCTATCTGCTTGGCCTTTTTCATAGACCCAAGCTGATTTGGAGCTACATGTGAAGTGAGAAAAAAAAAAATCTCATTTCTTAGGCTTTGAAATTACTTGATCTGTGTTGCCTTTTTAGACACACTTATTGGTAGAAGTCAAAGTGCTCAGGAACTCAGGCTTTTATTTTTGCCTGAATATAGAATATTTTGACTGGATATAGACATTACTCAAGCTGGAAAGGAGGCCCAAATACAAATGGCAAAACAGGAGCATATTCTGTTTCTCTTCTAGAGAAATGCAGATGTGCAGAGGGAAACCACAAACAAGTTTCTTAGAAGCCTCTATTATTATTGTATTAGTAATTTTGTATGAAGAGTTGTATGACTATAGGTTATCACTTCCAAACTGTCGTTCTAAATTAATTAATTTGAAAAGTTACGGAATGCTTAACATAAAGTTAGGATTTTAGTGATTACTTTAGATTTTCCTGTTGCTTTGTGAATGACTTCCCTAGTACTTTATCCTGAATCTTTACTTAAACCTAACACTTTAAGTCCTCTATTACCATAAGAACTCCTTATAGATAAGCACAGTGTTGCATATCTAAACACAGAAAGCCCTTTTTGGCACCTGTAAACAATATGAACAGCTAAGACTGCTATAAATATCTTTTTGCAGTAGGTTGTTCACTGACATGGAGGTCTAAATATGTCAATTCCAACAATTATTTTTCCTAAAGGAGGAGGTTTTGGGAAGAATGAACATAAGTAGGTTAGGCTGATTGCTGCTTCCTTTGTAGAGTTTTCCATCTGTGTTCATCCCTAGAGTATTGGCTTTGATGTTTATCACTGGCTACATCTTTATAATAAGAGTTGTTTGCCTCTAGTTACTTTAAAATAAGGTTTTCAAGGGAGACTCAGAAAATGCTTCTTGAAGAACTTGAAGTTTAAGGTGGCAGTTCATAGGTGTGAAGTAACAATTATGGCTTGTATTAAAACCCATGTGGCCAGTGCTTGTAATTAACCTCAGTTGTACACAATGTTTCAAAGGATCTCTACTTTCAACAAAAGTACTGAGAATACTCTTTGCATCAGCAGGCTGATCCAATGGTTTATTGCTTCCCTGTAGAAACTGGGTATTATCTCTTTGGAATTAAAGTGACTTCAGATTTAGCTTTTGGCAAATGCTGTACCTTTTCACTTTATACATGGACTTGTAGCATTAGTATTTTCCTCACTTGAGGGTACTTAATAAACATTAAAATCAAGCCATCTTTTAAACTTATGCAAAATGAGATTAACAGGTTTAGCTCTTCAAATCTCATTAAATGTTTTTCACCTAGTCTGTTAATACATGCAAATCTTAGCACCCTCACAGATCCTCTGTAACCAAAGTGAAATAGAAACCTTATACCTGGATGAAATTTAACATTATAATGCCATAACTGTGCTAGGATGAACTCCAAATCAAAAACAGCCAAAAAAGGACTGATAGACTCTCTGAATGTATAGAGGGAAGTAGTGAAAACTCTTGCTATGTTTGGATCAAGTTTGTTTCTGCTTGGTCGTAAGATGCAGAACCTTCTTACTACAGCTAAATCCTTCATTCATACATAAATGCAAATTCTGTTCCTGCATGTCACTTCATTTAAATTTGACTGTTGGGGAAAAAATGTGACACTCAGATCATTCAATAGGATATTATTTTTATTATTTAGCATTAAGTTACTTTGATTAGTGACTTTTTTCTTCTTTCAGCACAGAATTTTGGAGGATCCTACTGGAAGCCTCCTTATGCTGTAAAGCCCTGCCATAGCACTGATGTGACTTAAAAATTCTTGAGCCATTTAATGTAAACATTTATAATGTGTAATTATCATTAAGAAATTTTGTGACTGCTGCAGTTGTTCATTTACTGTAAAATAACTCCAAATAGCTATTGGTTATCCAGACTTGTAACTTTTGTTACAAAATCAGATCTATTTGTTATAAAACCAGACTGATTCACATGGATTACATCATTTTTTCTGTCTGTCTAGTTTTATATGAGGTTGTGATTGATTTGCAGATAGACCGTGAGAAGTACCATACACAATTTACCTGTAGCTTGAAGCACTGAAAAAACACAGTTTGCTCTCTAAATAATTTGTCCCAAATAGCTTTTTCCTGCTCCTTATTAGTTCCTGGTTTCCAGGTTTCTGGCTCCTCCTTAGCCTGCTAAATACTTTCCTTTGTCAGGATTTGATTCCAGACCTACTGAGCAGCTTCTGTCGAATAAGAGCTTTTTGGACTAGGCTTATCTGGCTAGACTTTTGGTCTCTACAGGTCTCATTTAGGTGCCATCTCACTACCACTTCCAGCTGAACAAGAAAAAGCTGCACCAAAGCCAGACAACTGGGATGAAACAGCAGGCAGCTTTTTTTGCTTGTATGTTAGACCTAGATTTTAGAAGATTTTAGATAGCTGCAAACTGTTGTTTAACATCTGAGTGATTTGATACTCATGCTTCTGTTGTGCTCTGTAGTACTTCAAAGTGCTGTCAGCTTGAAGTGTTCAAAGCTTAGTGATTCACATCCCTAAGTGGGGACTTATTGTAGCTACTTACAACCAGTTGCGAAATATTTTCAAATCCCTGCTATATGTGAGTAGTATGTGTTCCAATATGCTTTTCAGTCTGATAAGGGATCAAAGGTGTAATTTTATTGCAAAGTTAACCTTGAAGCAAGTGGTGCAGAAGCTGTTTAATACTGGCATTATTGTGAAAGCTGAATGAGCAATGAATTGAAATTTAAACAGTTTCTGGGAGAAGTTAGCTGAGAGAAAGATAACTGGTATAGGATGCCACAACCCAAAAGTTATGAAAGCTTTGTTTAGGTGATTAATTTTAGCTTGTGAAACCAGAGAAGTAGCAACAGTGGAGGGGCTGGATTGCCAAGTGCAAACACAGGCTCAGCAACTGAATGAGGCTACTATTAATTCTGTGTGTATATGTGTGTGGGCATATATATCACATCAGAGAAGAATATGGAATAAGTGGGGATATGCTCAAATAGTATATTAAAAAAAACACTTGTAGAAACTAATGACAAAGGGGCAATTAAGAATGTAGTAATAATTTTTTGCTGTTTAGCCAACAAAAAAAGAAAAAAAATCCCGTATTTGTGGCTGGGAGAGCTGTTGCTGTCATTCCATGAATCTATTTCCAGAGAAATGAGGAAGTGATATGTGAGTAGTCTTTACCATAAATTTCTGTGGACTTTCGAATTACTGGAGTGACCTGAATACTATGAATATTAATCAAGATGTTAGTTGTGAGATGATAGGTACGAAATGGGGAAATTCTTAATATACCTGTTAATATCCTCCTGTAGAGACTCCTGAAGCTTGCTTTGTCTCAGCAATTTCATCTGTAATACAAAGCCATACCTAGAACCTTCAAAGAGCAGCTCCTTTTTGCTATGATTTGCAAAAAGCTTGATTTATTGACAGGAAGGTTTGGATTTTTTGGAAGCAAGGCTGTATGAAATAAGTATTCTTGGATACCTGAAGCTATGCCTTCAATGCTTCTAGGGTCTGAAATTTTGCAGTGCTTAGATGTTCAAGCACAGTAAGGATGCAGCTTGTCCTTTGGAAGTAGTTTTGAGTGTGTTTTAAGTAAAACTGAGTTCTGCTTGAATCTGGGGACATGGACTTCATCTGTCTTTGGATAACGTTCTCACTCTGGGGTTCTCCATCCAAAAATACCATTGTTATTTAGATTTGTGATGTCTCAATATCTACCTTCATGTGATGACTTTGAATACACACAGGATGACCTAAGAGGTCGTCTGGTCCAGCCTCCCAGCAAGGGGCAAGGAGTGCAGGTTGCTCACATCCATCCAGCTTTGAATTTCTGAGGGACTGCCTGCTTCAATGTTTGCCTATGCTGATTGCCTCTCCTACTATTTCTTGGTGCAGCTCTGTCATCTGTTGTACTGTTATGCAGCTCTAGGAGGAATCTCATTTAATACATTAAGTCTCTACTAGGCAGCAGATACAGCAGTAAGACACACCTGCTTCAAGGGGCTTGAAAACAGCCCTTTCCTAAATCTGACCATCTAGTATGTTGGACCTCTGCTCTTTATTTCTCCCCAGTTTGATCTATGGATTTACAGAGGGTATAATCTGTTTCATTGTCTAGTTGATTAATAAACAAGTAAAACAAGTGTACAGTATTGACTTTCACATAATGCCAATGTTTATAAATTACATTGTTCACAACAATTTTTAACTCTTCCCTAAGAAACCATTTCCTACTACATACTTTTGTGAAAGCTTATTGTATTTTGAGATGTGTAAAAGACTGACATCAGCAGTAAGTTCTCACAATTTGAATTTTCTGTGCACACAATCATGTTTTAGACTGTAATATTTGGCTTTGAACAGAATTATCATTGTAATTCATCATAAGCTAGCTAATTCACTTCCTGAAAGAAGCCTTAATTTGAAAATAGCACATTAAATGTAACTATTTCTTACTGTAATGAAAAACTTCATCAGTGGACTCAAAACAAAAAAATAGTTGACTCTTCTAGTAGTAATGATTATTTGTAGTTGTCATTCTTCATTTTAAAATTCTTTTGTCTTGAATCCTGGCTGTTTAGCTTTGTTCCTTGATCAGCACTACATATGTACATAGAAGATACTATATTTTTTAAATGGTGACATTTTAAAAATGCAAAAAAAAAACAAAAAACCACAGTATCTGGTGGAGGCTTGGTAGCTTTCCATGTGCACTTTTGTTCCACATGATCAAGAGACATCTAATACTCACATTGATCATTCTGGATAGTAAGTAGCTATCTTAATTTAGGCTATTCATTATAACTTATTCTACATTGAGTCATATGGAGGAATCAGTTAATGAAAAATGTCATGTCAGCCTATTAAGTAACAGTTGTTCAGAAACAATAGCTAAAATTTAGTTATCGTCTCTTGTAATGTTGCACAGAAATATTCTTGCAAGGTCAAACTATTCCAAAATATTTATCATAATCTATTTAATCCAATTATTATGAAGTGCCATCTGAAGATCTTTTAGTTGTTTTTTAATTCAAGCAACCAGCTGGAGAGCTGCAGATGGTACTGACAATATTATCTTTAATTCTGAAGTATCTTCACTTCACTGGCATTTCTTCCTTAGATGGCTGTGGGAAGTGAGCTATGTAATTATAAAAGTAGTGTATCACTCAGAGCTTTAGAAGGCAGGAAATCTTTACTTCAGCTGCTCCTTAGGAATATTTCCCAACCTGGGGTCTGAACTCAGGGACAAACAGGCAGTTTCTGGGTTGCTTACTTTCTCTGGTGTTCAACATGTTTGCACACCAGTTCCTGCTCTGAGATGACCTTTAGGTGGGGTTTGAAGCATAGTAAGCACAGTATAAAAAAACAAGATGACCAACCAGGAATTGATATTTTAGCTTAGCCTGAACTCAGTGCATGCCCTTCCTTGCATTTGAGAGATGAATGAACTGGCTTGTATGTGCTGCTGGCCATCCTCTAGCATGACCCCTTGAATGCCATAGGTTCAGTGTCCTGTAGAAGCCTTTACTCTCTCTATCTGTGTCATGAAAATTCCTTGGAAATTTGATTCTTAATTTTAAAACCTCCCAGTTAGAAATGAAGGATGATACACCCGCATCAGAAAATCCTACTTTAATATTCTTGTTATTAGAGAAGTAAGGTTTAACCAGTACAATCAGGTCTTGTGTACAAATAAGACTTCTGTTATCTGGGTTGCAA
This sequence comes from Ammospiza nelsoni, assembly GCF_027579445.1. Classification (NCBI taxonomy): domain Eukaryota; kingdom Metazoa; phylum Chordata; class Aves; order Passeriformes; family Passerellidae; genus Ammospiza; species Ammospiza nelsoni. The sequence goes on from NC_080635.1 coordinate 97,607,237, forward strand.
AAGGCCCAGTTCATGTTGGAGTTTTTTTGTGTACATGTAATTAATTGATATTTGATTTTTTACAAAGCTTATGTAATCCTGGTAGCAGCTCAGTTTTTCAAAGTCCTAAAATGTGTGTTTTAATCCAGAACCCACTTTGTATGGCTGTGATTTATATAAAATGGAAAGTGAGTTCCCTTTTGGACCAATTCTAATTAATAATTGACACATCTGCATGGGAAATTGTCCCGAGTAGTAATAGGGTTACCTATGTAACTTGTAGCTTTGTGTAACCTGTCATGGTCACTATCCTGTAACAAGTGTCCTTTTTGTGTACATTCTTGGTGGTAAATGCTCCTCCTCCTTGGTAGGAGAGTGAATTAGATGTAATAGAGTGTAATTGTTCTGCAGAGTTAAATATTGCTAAAATATTACTCTATTATATGGTATTAAGCTGGTTTTGTTGGTCTGTGTTAATCAGTACTATTTCCTTTCAATTTAGATCAGTGTATTGTCACTCGGACGTACCTCTTCCTTCATAAATTTTGGTTCTTCAGTGCAGCCTATTACTTTGGGAACTGGGCATTCATTGCAGTAAGTACTTGGAATTTGGAGACCTCTGAATCGAGTTGGGTAATTTACAGTAATTGCCATTGCATCATTTGCATCACTACACTACAATTTGTTTTACTTATATTGCATTTATATGCCCCTGAACTCAATAACAGTAACACTTTTTATTTTCAATTTGCAGGTCTTTTTAATTGGATTAATTGTTTCATGCTGCAAAGGCAAGAAATCAGTCATTGAAGGTGAAGTAGATGATGATGATTCAGATATGAGTGATGATGAACTGTCTGTTTATTACCATTGACAGCCATTTACCTTCAAGATGAAAAAATGTAAAATTACGTTGAGAGTCATGCCCATGTGGAACTTGTATCCAGATAAGCATCTTTGCACCTGTAAAAATAAATGAAATGACTGTACTCACTTAAAGGGATAAAAAACCTGAATATCACTTTGAGTATCACTGTTAAATGAAAACAAATGTTGAAGCTGACTTGGAGTGATATATAGAAAATATTGTTTTATGATGAAACATATATGTAACCTTCTGATGTATAATTTGATGAACTGTTGTAACTATTTCATAATTCACAATGCTTTTCTGTTCACTTAGGTTTTCTTAAATACTTTCATGCTTAACTTGTAGGACTTTTTTATTCATAAATACAACTAAAATCCTGCAAAACAGTACAAATAGTGCAGGAAAGATTTGGATGAAGTTTACATTTTCAGAAGGACTTAACTTCTACATTAGTTTTGCTGTAACTTCTGTATAAAACTAGAGCTAACAAGAGACTTTCCATTAAAGTATGCCAAAAATATTGTTTAAATGGTGAGTTTCCAATCTGTGAAAAATAAGTAATTTTCATGCTGTGATTTCCAATGAGTTACCATGGAAATCCACTGGTAACTATGAGGTGGCTTTTGGTCTCTCAAAGGAAATCATAGTGTAAAATACAATATTCAGCACTGATGCATTGTTTTAGTATGGTTAAGTTCTGAAACTTCCAGGTGCCTGATCTAGTCATAACCAATGGAATAATTAAGATGTGATTAATTTTTAACTTATTTTTCTCTTTAATGCAAATTGTCTAGTTTGAAGTTCTTTCAATATTTAAAGTAAAAGTTGTCAATTTGTTTACAAACCAATATGTTTATATAAACACAGTTCAGAAATATTTTTGTCATTTGTGTTGTCTTTGTAAATTAATCCTATTTTAGCTATATAGTTACTGAGCTATATTTCTAAGGATGAAAAAAATCTTCATATATCCTTTGACGGACCCTGAAAGAGAAAATGTTTACAAGGACAGACTTTTAAGCTTCTAATGCTACCTGAGGGACATTACAGTCTATGCAAGCACATGGAAAGGTTATTAGTCTTTTTTGTAAGACTAATCGTTAAATAGTTATTAGAATGTAGGGTAGTTATCAATATTATGTCCTGCTTTCATGTTTGCAAACACTAAAGTTATCTCAAGAACAATCTGCCTATTTCTGCAGTATTTCAGAACAGCAGGCTCTCAAGAACTTCTGAATTCTAATTTAGTTTCACTATTGGAGAAGATTTTGGGTGAGTTTTGTAGGTCATGCAGGAACACAAGGAACCGATGTTTGAACTATAGGAACAACAAAACCTGATATCTTTTAACAAGCCCTGTGTGCCAACTGCTCCAGTAATATAAATGTTGATGTGGCAATGTGGAAGAATCACACACAGAATAATCAGAGTTGGAAGGGACCCACATGGATCTGGAGTCCATCTCCTGGTGTTGCAGGTGGCTCATAAGCTGAAAATACATAGTCAGGTCTGCTCAACTGATGTCAATCAGTCTGTTTGCTATCAATGTGACATTTGAAAGGACAGAAATGTATTCAAACACTGAGAGTAGGTACTGAAATTTGACTAGGCAGTCTGAGCTGTCTGACTAGAATTAGCTGAATATTATTTAAACATGACAACTGGAGAAGCTTGCAAGGAATTAGTTATAAGGAGTTCAAGTAATTCAAACAGAAGATAGAATGTGATGTTGACTGTCTGGAAGCTGCATCAAGAGCATAGCAAGAACCTGGAGTATACTTATTTGTAGATGCCCTAGTGGAAAGCTTACATGTGACAATTTAAATAAAGTTAAATGCTCAGATGTCCTCCTTTCTTTCTGGGTTTTATTAATTTGCCATCTTCCATTTTAACCAAAAATTGTCACTTCCTACTTACAGGTTTGTTTGAAACACAGCTTTGCAGAGTTATATCCATTCTGCCCTAACTTTGCCCTGGGGAGATCACTGCTCATTTGGGGAAGATTGTTGGGAAGGTGTTGGTTTTGTGCCATGCAGCTGCTTCCTGCTGTGTGCAGGCCTAGGGGATCACTGACCAAGATGCCTGGCCACTGCCTAGGTACATTTTGTTATAGGTCTCTTATGTTTCTAGCATTTCCTTAATTTCCTGCAAATTCTCCCCAGTCTCCAGTTCTGTTTCCTGTCTAAATAATCTATATGCAGTAATACAGTGATCTGCCTTTGAAATGGTGACTGTCTTTTTAATTGGAAGACTCACTAAGTATCAGATCTTTTTATCCACATATTAATCAGATTTATAAGCAGCCCCTTGTTAATTGCAGCTATCAAGAAGCAGGCTTCTCTAGGAGAGTTCAAAAGTTACTTCAGACATCTGCTGTCACCCTCAGTCATAGAAGCAGTAAATAACTGCCAGCATTCATAATCAGAATTATTCGTCACCTGCCACTTCCTCACTTAAATTTTTCAGGAGTTCAATGAACCATTTGACTGACAAGGTTTCAAAAGATTTTCCATGCACTAATGTAATTGTAATGAATATCCACTCAAGAACTCATCTCTAAATACTTCATGTGATGGAAACTTGATGTTTTAGCTGTGCTGTGCCTTTAAAATGAACTAGAGGTGTTTTTGAAGTTTACTGAGTGAACTCTGTTTTTCTACATCCATTATCACCCAGTCAAGAAACCTAGCAGTGAAGTTTAAGACAGCTGTGACCTAAAATACTTGGCTTTGATCAATACTTCCAAGAAACAGAACTTCCAGTATGTTTTCATTCTAGTTGTCTCTTGTGTGGTCTTTAATACTTGCAGTTAGAACAATTCATTACTTTTCATCCACAAAGTGCTACTATAGCAGCACATCTACTCATTTAGCTGTTAAATATGAAATGATAATCCAGTTTTCTGCAGTTTTAGGAGCAAATTTGAACTTTGCAGTCATGTTACAATAGTGTTCTACCTTGCAAGCAAACATTTAATATCTTCAACTGAGTCTTCTGAGATCTGTTTTCTGAACTAAAGTCACTAAAAGACATCAGAAATTTTTCACTACTTTCTTTAAATGAGTGATATTTCAAGTCCACCTCTGAAATGTGAGGTTTCAAAACTTCTGTAGTGCTGTTGTCAGACCTGCCTTAAGTTACCTTTGTTGTTGCACTTCTCTAGTTAGATTCTACCATGTTGGAGGTTCATGACCATTTACAAACTAGAGAGCCTTAAATCTTGCAGACATGTCAAATAAAGCAAGATTACTCAGAGTATGTTGGATAGAATTCAACAACATGTGCCAAATAGTTTCTCATTTTGCTATTTGGACTGCAGTGACTGCTAGTTTATTCAGAGTTCCAGGTCATAAGTATGATAAAGCCTGTAATTGTTTGCTTGTTTCATATCTGAAGCTGAGAGTGTGCTGCAGATTTCCTGCTGATTGTCAGAAATAAGTGAAAAGCCTTTCCTGGTAAAGATGAAAAGAAATACCTGCTAACTTTTTTGTATTTTCTGCTTTAATTTCAGGAAAATGATTGCAGGGTAGGCATGAGATTTTTGCACTGAATATTTTAATGTACTTCTGGGTAGAGTGTACCTGTACAAGAGCCACGCTGCAAAGGATGGTAATTGCATGCTCAGAAAATTTGACTATTTAAGCTGAAAGCTAATGAACCTTTTCAATGCTTATGATTTGCTTCTGAATAATCAGTGTAGACATAACTATGCAGTTTTTTGAGATGTCTTCTACTGCTTAGAAACTGTATTTCTTGGATTGTCAGCTGTTATTTGGCTTTGTCAACACAAGTTAGTTGGACAGTTTGAGTTGGCCTACAACAGAGTTTTGAAAAGCATTGCCCCCCTGTAGAAACTATTGTGTGGTTTGTCCTAAAATAATGCAAAGTGCTGTTATGCATAGCAGAGGAATGAAGTGTTTGTTGAAGTGTTTAAGGTTGAAGTGTTTAAGGTAACTGGTGAGGTGTACCAGGTAACTTCTTTTTCAATAACTAAGCAGATACTCATTCATCCCTTGTGACTGCACTGACACAGTTCTGGGCACAGGCAGGAAAATAAAGCCTTGCTTCAGTGATAAAGCAAAAGAAAAAATATATATCACTTTCTAAAATTATCAAAATAATTTGAAATACTCAAGCTGTAACATTTTTCAGAATCTCAGGGCAGAGATTATAGTTCATATTGAAAGTACTTCTTCCATTTGTGTAGATCTGTTCTCTTTTAACCTTCTGCAAGGTCACTGTTCTTGCAGATAAAGCAAAGAAATGAAATTGAGAATTACTATCTCTTCTCCTGCAAATGTGTATTTTGTATGTACTTCCCAAAAGAAATAAAAGCCTTGTTTTGATTGTGGCAAGATACAATTTTCTATTAATACTCTAAACCAAATTCTGCTTCTAAATTAAGACACTTGCCAATTCTGGATAATTAAATGGATCAGAAATTCTTCAGCTTCAGTGAGATGTGGTTATTACAAGAATTATCTGGAAGCTGGGCTATTTTTAACTTCCTTCTATTCAGAGAGGTTGCATGAGTGATAGCACTTGTGTCAAATTTATAGCTATAAAGAGGGTTATTTCTTTTAAATAAACAGACAGTTTAAGCACGTTTAACAAGCTGTATTTACAGCTGTCTTCCAGATTTACCTCTAGAAATGTGGTGTATTCAGGAGGTCAGACAGAAGAATTTGGGTTTGTAGAGGACTGGTAATAGTGGTAAGCCACAGATGTAAGTTTTGTGATCCTTCTGTATTGATGTTGAGTCCTTATTTTGTATGTTATAAACATCTGTGTTTTTTCGTAAAGAAAATATTGTAGGTTGCCTATGAAATAAAACAGCTTAATTTTTTTTGAGCATTTTTGCAGGACAATTTCAAAATCCTTATTATGAGAATCCAAGTCTTGCATAAAAATGGAGATTGTGGGACATTCAAAGTAAATGCTAAGCTGAACAAGTGCGTAGTTCCTACTGAAATTCCAGTCTGGATATGGTGCTTTTCACTAGAATGTGTGGAACTTCCTGCAAGGAAGTAAAATACAGATTAATACCTCTGCTTCTGCTACGCTGCCTAAACATTAATCATGACATTACCACTTGTGGAAAGTATTTCTTCAGCCAAGAGTACTTCAGAGTCAGGACAGCAAGGACTTGATGTGAATGACTAGGAAATTTCTCACACACATAAGCCCCTTCCCAAACTTACAGCCTGTGGACTTATCACTATATTAGGCTTTTGAAGGAGTGTCCTGGGACATAAATATATTTGATTCTGACACTTAGTATGTAAGTTAAAGATACCATATCAGGTCCAACAGTAAATTTAATGCTGCCAAGTCCACCAGTAAACCATATCCCTAAGCATCACATCTACATGTTTTTGAATTCTCTGAGTTTTACTTAGTCTTCTTTAAACTTTTAAATTAGAAAGTGCAAATCTACATCCTTATTGTATGGTATCTTTACAATCTTTCCAAATAAAAATGGTAAGATGCTGTTTGCAAGTATATCTGATTTGCATGGAGTGTTCTTTTGGAATGGACTAAAGAAGAAAACTTCTGTTTATTGAAAAAAAAGTGGTGCAAAGTCCTGAATCTAGAACAGCTTTTTTTTAAACTTGGAAGTTAATTTCTTAACAATGGATGTATCTTTGCATGGAGAAAAAAGAAATCATAACTAGAAAATATGAACTCTAGAGGATTCCTCATTTTCCCAGCTAGGAGACACTACTTTACCTTTTCAGAAATTTGTATCAAAGTAATAATATTTTTATTAATTTCCTTGTGTAGAAAGATAATGCCTTTTTAGTTGTGTAGAGACTGATATCAGAATATTCTAGGGTATGATTTTCAAAAATGTTGAGGGCAGCTCCTACTGAAAACATCAAGGGGTTTTGGAACATGCTGCTTTGTGCTTGTAGAACTTAGGGAAAATATAAACCCAACTGTTTTCCTGTCTGTTCATAAAGTAATTAAATATATTAAAAACATAGTTCTAATGAATGGAGTTTAAAATGCTATCAGTTTTAGGTATTTGAAACTACATTCCTGAAAAGGTAATATTTGACTAATTCAATCACTGCAGAACAGGTTTCAGACTTACCTGGTCTTGTCCCTGGTTCTGAGAGGCAGCAGAAGGTACTGTCAGAATTGATTATAGATCAATTGTAATCGTTCCTGAACTATCTTTGAGCATAAAGTTAAGGGACTTAATAATAGAGAATGGGGTTTTTTGTGGAGACTTTTTAATGTCTGTCTCTTAGTCCTGTGCTGTTCTGCTTCACAGCTTGTCCAAATGGTACCTGACAGTATTCTGGAAGGGACTGACAGCTCTAGGAAGCAATTGTTCATAGAAAAGACAAAGGTTGAGAGAAAAGACTCTTGCATGTGCTAGATCCACAGCATTTAAAGCTTGCACCCCAGAAATCCACACTTCAGACAGTCTGCTATCTAACAGCTCAGTGCTGCTTCACTCCAGGCTGATTTGCATTGTGGAGAGTCTTTTTGCTGCAGGGTGGTGTAAAGCAAAGCTGAGTGCTGAGAAAGGAGCTTGCTGTTACAGGTGTGCAGGACCTCAACCTGATCTGTGCGTTTCTAAATTTTGGTTTACAAGAAGGCTTTCATTGCTGACAGAGAATCAGATTTCTCCAGTCCATCACTGGGCAGATGATCTGGTTGAAGTTGTCCCTGCTCATTGCAAAGGAGGTTAGACTAGATGACCTTTCAGTTCCCTTCTGATCCAAACCATTCTGTGATTCTCTTCATGGAGTCATAGAATCATATTCTTGATGAGTTAGATCTCAAGAGCTGTATCACCTCTTTTGGAATGTGGCAAAGAGGAACATTTGGTAGCAGCTGAGTGGGTGTTGATCCTGGATGATTAGACCTTCCACTTTAGTTCTTTCACATTCATAGCAAAGTAGATTAAAACATGTGGGCAGAATTTAGTCTGAGCAAGTCCTATCTGAAAACTGAGCCATTTAATTTGAACAAATTTATTCTAGGTATTTTTAAAGCTTAGTTCATGGTTTGGGTTACCAAACTTTCTAGATAATCTCTATAGTTAAGGTCCCTTGTATATTCAGAGATGTCTTTCTCTGCAGATATCATATTATCTGACATCTGACTATTTTGTGCAGGCTGGCTGCAATACTTACTCAGTACTGCTACATCATTACACTGTCCACATTTGGGGTGAAGCAAACTTGTTTTCACACCTGCAAAAGAATCCTCATCACTGTGCTCTGAGGGAGAACTTTGTCCCTGCTGTTCAATTGGATGTATTACAGACTTCTAAACATCTCTTGACATCAAAAAGGAGAGTAGAAACAGCAGCTTCTATGACCTATTGCTCTGTGGCGTGTCCACAAGGCAAGGGTGGTGGTGGTGGTGGTGGTTTGACCAGAAAGTGGTGCATCTGGCTGGCAGCAAATTAGAGTTTTTCTGGTCTTGGAGGCATTCCAAGAATAGCTAGATTGGTCCTCCAGGCTTGAAAAAAAGCTGTATTGTGGCATAGTTCAACCTAAAAGTACATTCATTGCTCATCCGACTATCTTGTCCTGCTGAACAAAAGGTTTTTCATGCTGTGGGACCAGTACTACCACGTGAGGTGTGTGGAGCCAGCACTGATGTGCAAGGCTTGCTGAGCAGACAAATGGTGCCAGTTCCAAGTGGTAACAGTAGAAATCCACATCCTACCAACAGGACTCCTGTCTTCTGGAGATGAAGCATGTCTATTTTTTGTTTTTGGAAAAGCTCAAGATCAGCATCCTGACAAGCTGGCATCCTCCTACGGTGGAGCAAGGAGCTGTTTTAATGCCTTTAAACTGCTTCCACAGATTTCCGGTGCCACGGTAGAAATCATGTGAGGATGGTTCTGTCTCATCCTCTTAGCAATGTGTGAACAGGCCCTGTTTTGACAGGCTTGCTGGATGTGTGTTCACAGTTCCCAGTAAGGCTCCCAGGTCCCATGCCAAAGACATGGTGATAATAACGTCATTCAGATTTGGCAAATCTATCATTGGGCTGGATGAATAATGTGGAGAAGGGCTGCTCTTCATGCATGTGAATTTCTGTCTTAAGGAATGTACTGAAATAGAAATGTTTTCATATTAGTGTCCTGTTTTAGGCCAGTGCCTGAAAAAATCTTTGTAGCAGCAACTCTGAGTTGTCTCATACGATGGGGATGTTTTGAATTGAAGAGCTCATCTCAAAAAAATGTAGTGTATTACTCCTGGTACTGTTACATTTAATCTTATTCCATGTGTTTCTGACAGGTTTTATTTAGATTTATCTATTCCATTTAAATTAAATATAGGACTTAACTCACTGTTCTCCAATAACAATTTTTTAAGCTTTTCCATATAACATTTTCCATTTGTTTTTCAGCCTATATTTTAAAATGCTTTTTCAGGACTCTAATCCAATCCTGTGGGCAAATGATCTTTAAGTGCCTTGAGAAATCCACTCAATGTAATAACATTGCGAAATTTATCCTCAAGTAGTGTTGGAGCTCCACTTAAATAATCTGGTTGTGTAGTTGAATTCTCCTAAGTCATGATCTTCTCATGGATAAAATAAACTATATGATCTGGTTGTACCTTGTGCCCCATTGTTGCTCTCTGTGTATTGTTTGGACTCTTTCCAAAACCATTCCTGATGAGTCTTTTGCAGATGCTGAGCTCTTTAACTGCAAAGATTATGCTGCTAGTTGACAGATGTACTTTTTAAATTTCCCTTACATTTCATCACAGCTCATACAGCATCATTATTTTTCGAAATATGCCAGTACTCCTAAATCTGTAGTGCTCCTATGTGAGTTTTACAACATTGCAGTTATAAAAATTTACATGTTGGCCTTGAGTGTTAAATTGCATGGATGAGAGCTGTTCTCCATACTAAAATGCATTCAGCTGGCTGCTCTCATTCCTGCTGTGCTGAAGAGGATCCTGCTCTGTAGGCACCTACAGTGGTAGTGATCAATATGAAGGAAAAAATAAAACTCTCTAATGTGCTCCACTCGGGAGTTTGTCAGATTCTCTCTGAATCTGCCTAGTTCCAGCAAGCCATAGCCAGTTTTTAACTATCCTTAAAGCGCTTCTAGTTCTTTGCTGTGGAGTTATTATCTTCCAAGAGGAAGTAATGAGTCATATTGTTTGCATATTATGTGTTCATGTGGTTAGTTCTTAGTTATGAAAAATGCTCTTCCACAGCAATGAAGTTTAATTTTAAAAAGTTCCTAGGGTGGGAATGGTTGTGCCAAAGTATTGAAATAACTTCCATTATGTCTCATCTTGCCCCAGAGATAGGAATGTGAAGCATAATTTTCATAATGTGGACACTTCTGTAATATTAATAAAATGTGTTGTTTGGTGTAGAATATAAAGCTTAGTCAGTTATGTTGTATTTATACAGAATTCTCAGAAGTGGCAGTTATAAAAAACGGGAGTTCTCACTCTCAATTTTTTAACTAGTGAAATACAAAAGTATATATTCAGGAGTGAAACAGTGCCTGTTTGTCTTAAGAGTAATCATACATTGTCCCTTAGGTAAGGAAACAATAGGATGAGTATGAAATTGAGTCATGCTGAACTGCTTTAGTAGCTTGCTGCCAAAAGGGACTGTCTCTGCATATTCCTGCAGCATGTAGTGCTTGCTTAATCTGTTTGAGAGCTCACTCAGTCTGCTACTGTAATAGCAAAAATAAACAGCAGCTAGAGAGCAGAAAGGAGGGAGCACTAAGCATAAGTGGAGTGGGGTGATGAACTGGGAAAGTATAGTGACTGATCTCAGGTCAGCCAGCAAGTGATCACATTGTAAGGCTCTTGAAAGAAGATTTTCCATCTGTGTAAGACTCCAGAAAGACAGCTGTAAGAACTAAGGTGCTTTACCAGAAAAAGAGAAATATCTGTGTCAGAACAGCAGACTTGGATATTAAGGTGGATGTGATGCTGTCTTAGCCATGCTGGAGGTCACTTGGTTAGCTAAGGGATATCTATGCCCTAGTTTGCCAAGGGCTTCTTTTCTTGCCCCTTCTCTTTGTCTACCTCTGCCTGTCATCATTTTGTCATTTTACATAATTTGTATTTATATACTGCTAATATATGGTGTCCTTTTGGCCTTTTTTAAAAATCTTTCTGGAATGTTTTGCTGTACCGTGAGTTGAAATAAAAATGGTATGAATGGCAAGTTGATAACATGACATTTGTCAGCTGAAGGTGCAGCAGATCTCTGCAATGCCTTGGCTATGCCCAGATCCCTTCCATGTTGTTCAGGTATCCAGAGAACAACAGACTTGCATGGACTAGGGAACAGCTGTCACCTGCAGAGAGAAAAGCCAGGTTTTTTTGACAGGTCACCACAAAGGGGTTTTTGAGTTGTGCTGAAGCACTGCAGTGCACATTTGATCCTTGAGGGTCCACAAGGAACTGATGAGATAGGTGAAGTGACTGACTTGTCATGCCTGCCAGTTCCTTGGAATGTGAGTGTGTTTGCACTGCTTGAGCACATGGGCTCAGAATTCTTTATGGAGCAAGTCAGGCTCAATTACATGCCTAAAGGGGGAGCTTAGACTCATCTTTGAGACAAAACTAAAAGAGAAGGGCTTTATTTACAGTAAAAAAGAATCCTGTGAACATCAGAAAACAGGGAAGGACTCCTCTAGAATCTCTGGTGACTCAGGAATCTCAACATGCATTGCCTAAGGCCATCAGAGGATTTACTAAATTTTTGTTGAGCCAGTCTTCAATGAAAAGGTCAGTTAGCAGACTCCTGTGAGCTGGTGCCTGAAACATTTAATCCAGTGATGAAAAGGTAAAATTTAGCTTTGTATTAAGATAGACATACTAAAAAGGAACTTCAGTAAGATACTACCAGTTGGGTTAAGCCTGTTGAACTTTGTCCTAAAATTGACCAGATTCTTCTGCTGCTGCCTGCCCAAAACCTGTCCCACCTCCCCATCCTGCCCCAAAAAAGGCTGATGAAATATCATACTCTTTCAGTTCTTTTGGGTATGTCAGTGATGATGATTTTTTTCAAGACTGAAAAAAAGGGCAAGGTGAGTGTTTCTTTCACTTGTAGAGCTGAAAGTAGTATTCAGAAAAAGCCAGCTCCATCAGCTTCCAAGAAAAAAATGGTTGAATCGTTGGTAGGTACCTGTAAGCTTCCCAGCAGATAAGTCATAATTGCCATAGATTTAGTGAAATCAGTTTCCTACCCTGAGAAAGGTATGGGCACTGTGGACAGGGAAGGGCATTTTGACAGTCCTGATCGTATTTTGATAAGCAATCTTGGGAAACCTCCTGGAGCCTAAATGTGGAAGTGATTGGAGAACTGCACTCAAAAGGTGTTAACTGATCGTTAATAAACCCAGAAAAATGTGTTAGGTTGGGTATTTTTGTCTTCCTTGTATTCAGTGTTATACTATAGTAACATTATGATTGGACCAGGATGATGAAATGTAGAATAGATTTAATAAGCCTGCAAATATTTTAAGTTTTAGGAGGAATACAAGCACTGTAGAATAAAAGAATGAATTTTTAGGTGTTCTGAAAAATTAAAAGAATGGTTGATGTGACCAGACAAAGCCAAAATAAAGAACAAATGGCTACTGGGTTTAGCTTAGAAATTTCTCTGAAAATTACTGTGCATTACAAGATGAACAAGTACAGTTTGAGGCTACAGGTTTTTACAGCCCTCAGTAAATTTATGGGAACACATAAATGGGTAGCTGACCTTCAAGAACTGTGAAATCATTTTTCCACTTAAAAATGTTAAGACTTGACCAGGAGGAATACATCCTGCTGCTCTGGGTACGGCCTTTAAGAAGCTTGAGAGCAAATCAGATAAAATTCGTGTGATGGTAACAGGAGTGATTAGGTGTCAAGACATGATTTGGAGACACAGGCCGGATGAACTTCTAGAATAACTGTTCTAATAGCAAGAACTGTGAACTTTTGGAACATGTTGTTTAGGAAAGTCATGGATGACCTGTGTCTAACCTGTTCTTATGCTTTTTTTAGAACGAAGGTGGGGGTCTCAAGGCACTGCAAAATCCTGTATTATGCTTCCAAATGCTCATGCTGTTAAAGACAGGCTTGCAAACATGCTGCCCAGCACACATTAGAGCCTGTATCTCTAACTAACATGTCTGTGAAGGTCTCTTCTTTGTGAACAATGCTTCTAACCTGGTGTTCAAAATTTTCTGGTAGTCTCTGTTACTCCTTACAGGTGATAGTATAAAGGTGTATTAGTTTGGCATGGCCTGGTTTTTGGTAGCAGGGGGGCAACGAAGATGGCTCCTGTGGGAAGCTGCTGGAAGCTTCCCACCATGTCAGGCAGAGCCAATCCCTGATGGCTCTGAGGATGGACATGCTGCTGGCCAAAGCTGGGCCAATGAGAGAGGTTGGTAATGGCTCTGTGATGACATATTTAAGAAGAAAATCAAAACAAAAAAAAGTCATAGGTTTTGCTTCTAGTCAGAGAAGAGGAGGAGGTGAGAACATGTGAGAATAACTACATGGCAACACCCAGGTCAGTGCAGAAGGAGGGGCAGGAGGTGCTCCAGGCTCCAGAGCCCAGGTTCCTCTGCAGGCCATGGTGAGACCTTGCTGAGGCAGCTGTGCCCCTGCAGCCGGTGGGGATCCATGGGGGATGCAGAGACCCACCTGCAGCCCACAGGGAAGGTGCCCATGCCGGAGCGGGTGGAGGCCTGGAGGAGGCTCTGATCCAGTGGCAGACCCAGTGGAGGGAGAGGGCCCTTGTTCCAGGCTGGAGCAGCCTGTCCTTGGAGGACTGCACCCTGTGGAAGAGAGACCCAGGTCACAGCAGGTTTGGGAGGACTGTGTGCCCGTGGGAGGGACTCACTTTTACAGCAGGTGAGGTCTGGCTGCTGCTCGTGAGGTTGGACCCACACTGGAGGAGTTCACTGAGAACTGCCTCTCATGGGAGAGACACCACGGCCTCACAGGGGAAGGACTGCTCTCCCAGAGCAGCAGAAGAAAATTTCAGTGATGAACTGACCAAACAACCATGCTCTGTCTTCCTGCAATGTCGGTGGGAAGGAGAGAGGGGCTGGGGGGGAAAAAGGTGTTATAAGAGCTTATTTTACTTCCTATCTTCCTCTGATTCTGTTAGTAATAAATTTCACTTGGCAACTTAACCTGAACCTGTTTTCCCCTTGAAATTTTTCTCATGGTCCTTATCTCACTCATGAAGTGAGATAAGCCTTTGTTAACTTTTCTCTTTTCCTTTCCCTCTGTTGCCCAGCTGTGGCAGGGGAGGGTGAGCAGGCGACTCTCGAGGGTGCCTGGTGCTGGGCCAGTGACAAACCACGACAAAAGGAGATTGGAACCAGAAGCGTTGGGCTATAATTTATAGCACAGAAGTATTTTCATGGGGATTTAAAGCATTTATAGAAAAAAGAAGTGGCCCATTTGACATTAATGCCTCATTCTACTGGTTTATTCAAAAAGAAATTTATCTTTTTTTCAAATATTGTCAAGGAGCAAATGAAGAAAAGATTGCAACTGTGACTTCCACTGATTTCTCTTTAAGAAGGAAAAGCAAGGCTGAATATCCACTGCTGGTGACTGCCAAGATAAATTGGGGCAAAAATAAATCTTTCGAAAGCTGTAAATCAATTTCAGTGACAAAAAAATCACTCGTGGAAACAGGCTGTTTTGTGACAGAATTTCTGAAAGTTAAGAAAATAATGTAGAGCAAGTCAAAATGTGAGAATGTGCAACACTTAAGAGGTGTACCCATCCCCCTCCCTCCCCAGCCCCCTGTTAATTAGCGCCGTGTTCCTGTTTTTACATTACAGCACTGATCCTAAGTGCTATTCAATTAAGATACCAAGATGATGTTATCCACAGAACCAAGTGTACAAGAAAAGTACAGAAAAATGCTGTGGAAGAAAATGCAACTGATTCAATGACTTACTCTTGACAGGTTAAATATTCATCTTCACTGTCTGTGCATTGCTTGAATATAGGTTTGATTATATGTTCCAGTCTTTTCTTTGAAATTGACTTCAAGGTATTTTAGGGGGGGATTTGACTCTGTTGTACCCCTGTGAAAGGCAGATAATGACACTTTCCATCTTTTCTGGAGTTCCTTCTCTTCAGGCCCCTGAATTTCATCAGTTCTAATGCAGAAGAAAGGTAAAGAACACAGTGAGAGTTGTAGTGTGGGTCACACCAAACACTTTTCTAGGCCAGAATTTTGAAAACTCAGAGATGATGATAATAATGTCTGATGCTTTCTAAAACATTTCAATACCCACTGATTCAGTTGGGTGTTGCCTTTCTTCTTTTCCACACAGAATTCTTGCCTTCCTTTTCTTTTCCCTTTCTTTGTGCTTCCTCTTGTGACTCTCATGTACTGAAATTTTTTTGTGATAATTATCAAGAAACAGCATGTCTCTCACTTTATCCTAGACTTTCTCATTTGAGTCTTCTACATTTGGTAACTTGAACCTATTTTTATTTCATGTACTGATTTTTTTCAAGTTTCAGGCTGCTCATGAATTCTTGTCCTTTGTCTGCTAAAGAATTATTTTTTTTCTACCTGTGTTTTTACTATCATTCTGTAGTAATTGGAAAAATCTCCCTCTGCCCCACCCTATCCTTGTGTCCTAGCTATCCTAGCCATCAAATTTGTCTTGAAAACTATGTTCTTAAAATCTCTGCTCTTCCTTTGTTGCCTAACTAAAGATGCATTAGTATCATTCCACAGCCACTTGTGTACAAGATTTGCCTCTTACTGTTATCTTTTCAACTAACTTTTCTAATTTATATGAATAAACTATAGGAAAATATTTTTCTCCAGCTTGGAAGAGGTAGTCCACTATTTTTTTATTCTAAGACATTGATGAAGAATCTGTATTGTATTGTACTTGTTTCCACAATGGAGATCTAGATACTGGAGTATCACTATGTTGAGCACTTCAGAATTTTTCAACAGGTATTAAAAAAAACCCAAAACCTTGACTTGTCTGGTCTTCATGGTTTGGTGCTCTAAAATAGTCCCTATATCATCATGAAGGGCTCAGGTTTTTGATTTTTCTTTTCCTTCCCTTCATGTCCTCTAGTTGTATTGGTTTGGACACAATGCCAATCCAATGTAGCTGTTTGATATTTAATTGGTTTGCAGCCTAGACAGATTCATCTACTTCTTAGACATGAGTAATAGTAACTGGAGGGAGATGCATGCTGATATCGATTGGGTATGACTGTAGGTGAAGACCTTACCTGGAAGATTTGGGTTTGGCTTTCCTTTGGTCTTGCTTTCACTGTAGCCTTGTCCTCAGCTATCCCAGCTGTGTGCTCTGTCTTTCAGGCTGGTGACAGTCTCAGTCAGCATTTCAGCCTGTGCTCTCTGAAGTTACTCAACTGTATCAAAGCCAGTAGCTATTGAAGGAGAGCTGTACACACTCCTGTTTCAGTAGTGTCCATGGCCACTGATAAAATACCATTCTTCTGGCCTCAGTGGGCTGAGCAGGGCCAGCAGCTGAGCTCCCACCCAGCTGCCTGCCCACTTTCTTCCCCTCTCCCCCACAGCAGGATGGAGGAGAGAAGAGCAAAACCAGGAGAACTTGTGGCTTGTTTAATAAGTCAAACAATCTGTGCACCCAAGCAAAGCAAAATAAGGAATTTATTAACTGCTTCCTCTCAGCAGGCAGATGTTCAGATGCTTCCCAGACAGCACAGCTCCATCATGTGTAATGGTTACTTAGAAAGACAAAAGCCATAACCAGGAGTGTCCTGATTGCTGCTACCTCCTCCTCTTTGCCCAAGTTTTTGGGTTAATTCCAATGTCATACCATATGGAATATCCCTTTGGTCAGTTGGGGTCAGCTGTCCTGTCTCCTCCCAGATTCCTGGCTCACCCCCAGCCTGCTGAGTGGGGAGCAGCATGAGGAGCAGAGGTAGCCTTGGTGCTCTGCAAGTATGGCACAGCACAGCCACAGCACGGGGCAGTGATCTGGGCTCCAAGTCACAAATGCAAGTGATCATGTACTTCAGGTCCTAATTGGAACAGTAGACTATTTGCATCATTTATTTCTGAAATTAATGATAAAAGTGACATGTTCATTTCTGAGAGGTCTGATACCTATGAAAGACTTAAAGGGGCTGGTGTTGGTGCAAGCATATTTACCTGGCTGTCAATAGAATGTCCTGTGCAATGGCAGTGTGATAAAACTTGTGCTGGCAGTAAAGCATTGCTTGACCATTTCACATGTGGGGTGAGACAGTTGGTGTTTGAACTGTTCCCAGCTTCTCTGGGGTCAGGCTCCAAGAATTTGTGAGGCTTACAGGAGCCCTTTAACTGTTTTTTTTTTTTACCTTTCTGTATTGTAACTTTCTGCATGGTGTCTTACTGCTAACAGGATGGACAAAAAGTGCTTCTCCCTTTACCCTTCCACAGTCACACAGTGATGCTGGGCTTAGAGAACTGCTGAGGAAGTGGGAGAAGTCTGAGGAAAGAACTGACACCATGTCTGCTGTGTCCTGCCTGAATTAATTTATTACCTTATGATGCTGACACAAATACTTTTTCTTTTGCCCTAGGTTGCTGTGGCTAAAATCTTTTTATATGTCTTAAAGTGTGTCAGGTTCTGGAACTGTTTCCCACAGGCACCCTGAAATTTCAGGAAGACATGCTATGTTGTATATGACTGACTTTGTCACTACTTATGGATACCTGCCTTGATCCTAATTAGAAAGCAAGCCAGCTGTGTGTTCCACTCCTACCTTCCTGCCCCTATTCACTTTGCAGGGGTCTAAAGTGTGTAATTCAAGCCTGTATAAACCCACACTGAGTATTGGGTGATGGAATGCTTGGATATAATGATTTCATTCTCTGGACTGCACCATCAAGGATTTTACTAGTTTGTGAAGAAACAGATGAGTGGCCACATCCTTTTGATGCAGCTCCCAGCACAATTTCAGAGCATCATTTACTGAAGGGTCAGGACCAACAATGCAGAAATTAAGCACCAGACAAAATGAAGCCTGTTTTGCTAGCAGCCTGACCATTCCTGTGTCTCAAGTGCTGCTCAGTGCTGCAGAGCAATTTAACTCTGTTTTGAGCTGCTAAAGTGATGAGGGGTGAAAAACAGTACTTGTCATAATTTCTTCTATTTGTATGGAATTTTATCAGTGCAAATGAAGATCCAATATTCCTTTCAAAGCCGTGGCATATACAGAGCACCTTCTTCATAATTTCTCTTCCTTGAGCCATTTGAAGTATTTGTGCAGGATGACTAATAAAATTCTCATTAAGTTTTCCTCATTGCTTTATGAAGATTCACTCTGAAGACTAGTATTAGTTGCTTTGTTTCAAGGGATGTTATAACTAAAATTCTTGCTCTCAAGTGAAATACATTATACTGAAAAGATGTCAAATGCGCTCAGTTCCTGTTACTGTAGGAATTCATGAGTAGCAGAAGACTATTTTATAATTCTAAAAACCTTTAATGTCTTTTTGTAATCCCATTTTATTTGAAGAGGAAGCGAGCTAATGTTTTGACTCCAGAAAATATTGTCTGAAGGGTCAGGAAAACAGGCCAGCTTCATTTCTCCTAAGAAGTGTTATGAACAAAAACTCGGTTAATATTTTTTATGAGAAAAAGTTTCAAAAAGGCAGCCAGACCACTGGCCCTGCCCAAGTTCTGTGTGTTTTGTTATTGTAATCACGGGTCGTTGTCGTTAATGGTTGTCTTTGTATTGGTAAAAGCCCTGGCTGGGGCGAGGTAATGGCCCTTCTCCTGGGTGGGGACCTTGCCCAAGGCTAAGTTTTACCTTTCTCAGAATAGGGAAGATACCTGAGAAGGTGGGGGGGGTTATGCAAAGTGACTCGCAAGACCAGAATGCTTTGTGGGACCCCCATCTCCAAACTCGTGGAGAAACCCCAAAAACAACGAGCCACCTAAGAGTTAAGAGACTGGAGTGATGTCTGGACGTGAGGAACCAAGTGCTGAGCCTGCAGAGATGCGGGAAACCTTCATCGTTCCTCACCCTGTCCTCGAGATCCCCCGAGCCAGGACTGGGGGGGTCTGGAGACCCGGACCGAGCAACATCTTATGGGATCAAGCCCTAAAGGCTCCCAAGAGGATCTGATCCCCAGCTCTGCCCCTGGTGGACAGAGCTGTGCATATCCTCCTCCTCTGAGTCGCCCTGGGAGAGACGACGGGAGACTGCAGCCCCGCCGAGCTACCCAATCCTGAGCTGATCACTTTTAATAAAGGCATTAAACAGGAGAAGAAGTCTCCTGGCCCTTTGGTTATTTCAGCTGGGGGCTCTCGTCCGGGATAGCCACGCCGCAAGAGGACTCAGGACTGGCCATCTTGGATCTTCAGAGGACAGCTGGCTACCAGGACCAGAGGGACCGGCTCAGGACAGCGACGCAGAGGAGCACCGGAGCACTGGACTGGTGAGAAATCCGGTGGCGGGAGTGGGAGACGTGCGCATGTGTGTGTGAGTGAGACGAGGGCCGGCAGCCGGACCTTCGAAGCGAGAGTGGACCCCTCAGTACTGCGGTTCCGGCTTTTCGCGAGAAAAGCGGCCAGGAACAGGGGGACGCGAGTGGAATTAGCGCAAGTGAGTCGTCTCCCAAGGGGGAATAAAGGGACCCCCCACTCCGGGCGTGCGGAGTGAATTACTGTGTATGAGTGGCACGCACCCCAAAGTCCTGACAAAGGGAGGTCAGGCACTTTTGTAAGGCTCGAGAAGGATTTGAGTAAGATTTGTCAGTCCCGAGAAGGATTCGGGTGTTTCACAAGCCCTGCAGGCAAAGTAAGTCCTGACAGAGGGAGTCAGGCACAAACCCCAGCGAAGGAGGCTGCGGTTTGCTTTTAAGTCCTGATACGGTGAAGCCTAAAAATTGGCGGGTTAGGCGAACTAAAAATCAGGCAGTTGTTTTTCCTGACTGAGGGTGTCAGGCACGACCCGGATTCTTGGCCGGGGCTTCGTGTGCTTAAGTCCCGATAGATGTAAGACCTGACGCTGGGAAGTTGGGCAATCAAGAGATTGGGCAGTTGTTTCATTATAAAGTCCTGAGCGTCAGGCAGAAATTTGAAGTTCAGTGGAGGAGGCTGGGGCTCCTCAAAGAAGGGTTTCTCGGTCAGTAGAGGCACCTTTGGGATTTTTTTATTGAGACCTGAAAAATGGGATGTTGTAGTAGTAAAAAGACTGGCAAGAGACTGAGAGATATACCTCCTAGTAGTCCCTTAGGGGAACTGTTAGTGAAATGGGATTTTATAGAGGCCACGGAGGGATTAGATAAAGTGAAAATGATCCATTATTGTATGGAAGTGTGGCCAGAATTAGAGGTGCAAGGAGGATGGCCTTGGTGTGGGACAAAGGATAAGTGGATGTGCCAACAATTAAATAATTATCTGACAGCTCGAGGCGATACTGATCCTGAGCAATTACTGTATGTGGCTTGCTGGTTAAAGAGTGCTGTTGAGGATGAAGGGGTGCGAATTTGTAAGGTACAGAGGAAGAAAGAGGGGAATGAAGGAGGGGATGATAGAACTAGTAAAAAATGGGACCCCCTGGATTATTTGCCTCCTTCTGCCCCTCCACCTTATAATCCTCTTCTTCAAGCACCTCAAATGGCAGGTCCGGTTCCTCCCCCGGCTGCCATCTCATTACCACCTGCTCAAATTCCTTCTTCTACCTCTTCAGCTTCAGCTATGACAAACTCAGTATCTCCTCCAGTTCCTTCTGCACCACCACGAGTGCATACTCCACCTGCTGCATTCTCCACCCCTTCTCCAGCTCCGCTTAATATCTACTCAGGCTCTTCTCCCCCTCCTATTGCTGTCCCTTTACCTCCTCCTAGTTGGGACACAAATGTCTCCTCACCCGATAAACAGCTATCAGCAAATACACCTGCTGATGGGCAGAACATTCAGGGTAACCCAGAGAACCCTCAAAGTAGCTTGGCATCTGAAGATGGGCCTTACTGTAGCACCAGATCCAAGACCTCCAAGGCAGAGAAACTCTTTCCCCTCAGAGAGGTTCCTATGGGAGGAATAGCGGGAGGTGTTGGCTTTGTGAATGCTCCCCTAACTGCTTCTGAGGTGAGAGGATTCAAGAAAGAGTTGGGGCATTTAGTTGAGGACCCAGTGGGCATAGCCAAGCAAGTGGATCAATTTCTAGGTCCGAATATCTACACTTGGGGGGAGATGAATTCCATCCTGAGTATATTATTTTCCCCAGAAGAGGTCCAGATGATTAGGGCGGCTGGCATAAAAATTTGGGAGAAAGATAACAGTCCAGGACCCCAGGTGCCAACAGGTGAACAGAAGTTGCCACTAACAGAGCCCAACTGGAACCCTAATCAGGAGGAGGGGAGGAAGGCCATGAGGGAATATAGGTCTTTGATAATACGGGGGATCAAAGAGTCAGTTCCCAAAGGAACCAATACCCAATTGGCATTTGAGGGTACACAGGAGAAAGATGAAGCTCCTGCTGCCTGGCTTAATCGCCTAAGGCGGAATTTCCAGTTGTACTCTAGAATAGACCCAGACACCCCAGAAGGTCAAATGCTACTAAAAGTCCAATTTGTTACCAAATCTTGGCCTGATATACGGAGAAAACTGGAAAAGATGGAAGATTGGCAAGAGAAGGACATTAATGAGTTATTAAAAGAGGCATTGAAGGTGTATTTAAGAAGAGAGGAAGATAAAGCAAAGGCCAAGGCTAAGATCATGGTTGCTGTAGCTAGAGAAAGTGCAGGGTGGGCAGGTCCACCACCAGGAGGAGGCAAGGATAGGCCAGTACTGACCGGTGCACGAAGGGTGGTGAGACCTCAGGAAGTCCCTTTGAGAGTACGACAGTGTTATTACTGTGGGGAGGCAGGACACATCAGAAGGTTTTGTAAAAAGCTCAGTCTCGATGAGGCAATAGCCAAGGAACAGGACAATTTAGGAAGAATTCTTAAGGGGGAGGACTAGGGGTGTCAAGGGCTTTTTACTATAGGGGACCCGATGAAACATCTAGAAGAGCCCTTGGTAAATTTTGAAGTGGGACCCCTAAATGAAGAATTTGAATTTTTGGTTGATACAGGGGCAGATAAGTCCTGTCTCAACAAAATACCACAAGGTATGGAAATTGGGAGACAATTTTGTGAAGTATTGGGTGCAGAAGGGAGACCATTTAGAGCATCTGTGATTGAAGAAGTGAAAATAATTGGAAACTCAAGGCAATGTAAAGCTAATTTTCTTTATCTGCCTAACTTAGAAAAAAGTTTGTTAGGAAGGGATCTGCAAGTCCATTTGGGGGTTGGGATTGTTCCAAGGGAAGGGAGAATGGTAGTACAAGTGATGAAGCTGTCTCAAGGAGATGTTGCAGAAATAAATCCTGAGGTATGGGCTGAGGGGGGAAAGAGAGGCTTATTAGACATTCCACCGATAACAATAAAAATGCAGGATGATACCTCACCCATACGGGTTAAACAGTATCCGATTTCCCTAGAAGGAAAGAAGGGGCTTGCTGTAGTCATCGAGCAACTGTTGCAGGAGGGAATTTTAGAACCCTGCATGTCACCACATAATACCCCTATACTGGCAGTTAAAAAGGCTGAAGGGAAATATAGGCTGGTACAAGATTTGAGGGAAGTCAACAAAAGAACCATTGCCAGACATCCAGTTGTGCCCAACCCATATAGTCTCCTAAGCAGAATTCCAAGAGAACATGCTTGGTTCACTGTCATAGATTTGAAGGATGCTTTCTGGGCGTGTCCTCTGGCAACAGAATGTAGGGATTGGTTTGCCTTTGAATGGGAGGACCCGAGTACGAAAAGGAGGCAACAGCTAAGGTGGACCCGATTACCACAGGGGTTCACTGAATCCCCCAATCTCTTTGGACAAGCTTTAGAGAGTTTGTTGGAACAATTTGTCCCTGAACAAGAAGTGCAGATCTTGCAGTATGTTGATGACCTGATGGTATCAGGAAAGGAAAAAGATCAGGTCAGACAAACTAGTATTAAACTTTTGAATTTTCTGGGGGAGAAAGGACTAAAAGTTTCCCAAGGGAAACTACAATTTGTGCAATCAGAAGTAACATACTTGGGGCACATAATAGGGGGAGGGTATAAGAAACTAAGCCCTGACAGGATTTCAGGTATTTTAGCTCTCCCGGCCCCAAAAACGAAAAGAGATGTGAGAAAACTCCTGGGCTTGTTTGGATATTGTAAGTTATGGTTGGATCAATACACACAGAGTGTGAAATTTCTGTATAATAAACTAGTAGATCCAGAACCCCTAATTTGGACAGTTGAAGATGATCAACAATTGGAAAACTTAAAAGACAAATTGTCTTCTGCCCCGGTCCTAAGCTTACCAGATCTCAGAAAGGGCTTTGACCTGTTTGTGAGTGCAGAAGGAGGTATAGCCTATGGAGTATTAACTCAGGAGTGGGGAGGGTGCAGGAAACCTGTGGCATACATCTCCAAATTGTTAGATCCAGTGGCTAGAGGCTGGCCAGTTTGTATACAGGCAGTAGCAGCAACTGCAATCCTGATAGAGGAGACTCAAAAATTGACCTTACAAGGAAAAATTAAAGTGCATACTCCTCATGATCTTAAGGCAGTACTGAGACAGAGAGCTCCGCAGTGGTTAACCGATGCTAGAATATTAAAATATGAGATAATACTAATGAATACAGAAGACTTAGAATTTATCACATCAAATGCCCTCAATCCAGCACAATTCCTAATGGGAGAGCCTATAGAGAATTTAGAACATGACTGTCTAGAATTGGTTTATCTCCAAACAAAAGTAAGAGAAGATTTGGAAGATCAGCCTCTAGCAACTGGAAGAAGCTTATTCATAGATGGCTCTTCGAGGGTAGTAAATGGAAAAAGAGCTTCAGGTTATGCCATTATAGATGGAGAAACATTACAAATTGCAGAAAAAGGGAAACTATCCCCAAGCTGGTCAGCCCAAAGTTGTGAAATATATGCCCTGAAAAGGGGACTGGACTTACTGGAGGGGGACCGGGGAACCATTTATACGGACTCCCAATATGCATATGGGACAGTTCATACATTTGGGAAAATATGGGAGGAACGTGGGTATTTAAGTTCAAAGGGAAAGCACTGGCTCGGACAGTGCTAACAGAACTACATAAATTAACTCACTGGGGAGTCCAAGGACTATGTGATCATTTCCTAAGAAATAACCTATGCATCGGGGTATATAGCCTGGCTAAAGCTGTTACCAGAGGGTGTATCATTTGTCAAAAAGTGAACCAAAAAGTTATGAGAAAAGTAGCACCTGGAGGAAGGGAATTAGCCTTGAGACCCTTCCAAAGCATACAGATAGATTTCACTGAAATGCCCCCAGTGCAAGGATACAGATATTTACTGGTTATAGTTGATCATCTCACGCACTGGGTAGAAGCCTTCCCGACCAGGAGGGAAACAGCTCAAGTCGTGGCAAAAGCAATCCTAGAGAATATTATCCCCAGATATGGTATTGTGAACACCATAGACTCAGACCGAGGTCCACATTTTGTGTCCCAAACATTACAAAATATAATTGAGGCTTTAGGAATGAAATGGAGGTTGCATACTCCGTGGCACCCCCAGAGTTCTGGGAGGGTGGAGCGAATGAACAAAACTCTCAAAAATGTATTAACTAAATTGATTGAAGAAACAAAGATGAATTGGCTGAAGTGTTTGCCCCTAGCGCTGTTGCGCATCAGAACAAGACCTCGGGCTGACATAAGAATTTCACCTTATGAAATGATGTTTGGGTTGCCATTCTTGTTAACACCTTATAGCACAGGAGACTATCTGGAAGGGGAAGAAGCTACCAGAAAGTATTTAGAAATAATTGGAAGAACTCTGGAGGGACTTAGAAAGAAAG
The DNA here is from genome assembly GCF_027579445.1 of Ammospiza nelsoni. Lineage (NCBI taxonomy): Eukaryota > Metazoa > Chordata > Aves > Passeriformes > Passerellidae > Ammospiza > Ammospiza nelsoni. Next base: position 97,631,962 of record NC_080635.1, read on the forward strand.
GATACCTTCCTCAAACTTCCCCTCTCGACACAAAAGTTCACAACATTAGTCCAGGAGATTGGGTTTTGATAAAATCATGGACTACAAGAACATTAATGCCTAAATTTGAAGGCCCCTTCCAGGTGCTCCTGATCACAAATTCAGCTGTGCGGACCAAAGAAAAAGGTTGGACTCATATCACAAGAATAAAAGGGCCAGTCTCACCCCCAGGTACAGGACTGGATCCAACATCAGCTTCCCCCTCTGGCATTGGACCAGAGTCCACACCACTCTCACCCCCCGGCGCTGGACGAGATTCATCTGCTTCACAAGCTAAATCATCTGAGTACACTGTGGTAAAAGGACCAAAGGATTTAAAGTTGACTCTCAGAAGGAAGAGTCAAAAAGACTGAACTGTGTGGGAAAAAAATTGTTTAAGAGTTCTAATATTGCTTAAAATGTTTTAAGACTGTTCTGTGTAAACTATGTTGGTAAAAAGTTTAAGACTGTAAATAAGTAATTCTAGTTAAGTTCCCCAATTTATTTCTAAAGACTCCAGGTTAATCCTCTACAGAACACTCCCCTGGGAGGGGAAACCAAAATTGGTAGGGAACAGACCAAGAGAGGTTTAACCAGAGAAACGGGTAGAAGGGACTCTAAAGAGCTTGGAAGCTTTTCTTCAGTAAAGTTCCCCAAGAGGCAAGGCCGGGTGGGCAGGCTGTGCAAGATGACCCATACCGGACTCTTGGGAAGGGTAGTGCTGATGGCTCTGATTGCTGGTGGTGCTCAGGGGAGCCCAGCTGAGCCGTGCAATGAATGCTACCAACCCCTCTGTGAGGAGGAAGTGAGCTCCTTGTCGAGAGTCCACATCAGTTCTAACCCTCATTGTGTTAGCCTCTCCCAATTGGTCTTTTATCAAAAAAATAAGAGAGTGTATTGGATAGTATACAATACTGCCACTTTTAGGCAGCCACTCCTAGGAGAGTGCCCTATAGAGGAAGCCTGGTTGTGTTTTGAATGGGATACTGCTGAAACAAGCTCAGCAGATCTAGTAAAAAGCAAAGAAATGGTGAAAATGGTAAGAAAAATTGTTTGTTACAAGTATTTATATGAGTGTACTGGAAAAGAGATAAACCCCTTTAAGAACACATTTCAGGGGAGCCTTAAACCCCTAGATTTGATCTTGTCTGGCAGCTGCACCGCTGGAGTGATAAAACCAATTTTCTTATTACCCAAAGAAACTGGATCAAGTTTGGGAGTTCCTATATATAATGATTTGGGAGAAATTAAACAGAACAGGCACAGTGAAATAGAAATTGAGAAAATCCAAAATTGTAAAAGCCAAATTCGTATCCCAATATCTATGTTAAACAAAGTTATTCGGCTCCAGGCAGTATTAAAAATAAAGAATTCAATTATTAAGAACATTTCAAACGAAATAAAAAGGTTAGCATGTGTAAATAATGAAGATCAAACTCCTACACTTGATCCCAGTGGGTGAGAGAACCTGGAGATTTTCAAAAAGGATGTGTGGGAAAAGGTAGTTTTTCTCGCTGTGTGTGTACTTGGAGGATTGCTATTTTTACTATGCTTATTTATCTGTTTCAGTAAAATAGTGTTTGCCATGAAGACAAACCTGAAGAAACCAAGGGGAGTAACAAGGTTAAGTAACCATGATTACCAAAGTGCACAAGAGATTTATAGTAGATTCAAAACAAAAATCGAGAGTTGATGCGAGCTTAGAGTTTAAGCTCGATCAAAGAAAAAGAGGGGGGACTGTTATGAACAAAAACTCGGTTAATATTTTTTATGAGAAAAAGTTTCAAAAAGGCAGCCAGACCACTGGCCCTGCCCAAGTTCTGTGTGTTTTGTTATTGTAATCACGGGTCGTTGTCGTTAATGGTTGTCTTTGTATTGGTAAAAGCCCTGGCTGGGGCGAGGTAATGGCCCTTCTCCTGGGTGGGGACCTTGCCCAAGGCTAAGTTTTACCTTTCTCAGAATAGGGAAGATACCTGAGAAGGTGGGGGGGGTTATGCAAAGTGACTCGCAAGACCAGAATGCTTTGTGGGACCCCCATCTCCAAACTCGTGGAGAAACCCCAAAAACAACGAGCCACCTAAGAGTTAAGAGACTGGAGTGATGTCTGGACGTGAGGAACCAAGTGCTGAGCCTGCAGAGATGCGGGAAACCTTCATCGTTCCTCACCCTGTCCTCGAGATCCCCCGAGCCAGGACTGGGGGGGTCTGGAGACCCGGACCGAGCAACATCTTATGGGATCAAGCCCTAAAGGCTCCCAAGAGGATCTGATCCCCAGCTCTGCCCCTGGTGGACAGAGCTGTGCATATCCTCCTCCTCTGAGTCGCCCTGGGAGAGACGACGGGAGACTGCAGCCCCGCCGAGCTACCCAATCCTGAGCTGATCACTTTTAATAAAGGCATTAAACAGGAGAAGAAGTCTCCTGGCCCTTTGTTTATTTCAAGAAGTATAATGACAATACAAAATTATCACTATGAAAAGAGAAAATAAGCCTGGCTTTTGTGTCTCCTGAGTGTCAGTTCTTTTCCTGAAGGCACTGCTCTGATTCAAAGATTCACATTGATCTTAAAATGTCATCCAGCATTATTCTACACAGAGTTTGTGCAGAAATGTCCTGCAAATGAAATGCAACTCCCAGCAGCTGTTTCTGCTCTAGTTTCTAGATGCAAAAGTAAACCCCAGCTCCTCCTCATAGAATCAGGAAATCAAATGTGCTTGAGCTCCTATGTATACCCTGGGCTTTGGACAAGGCTTTGAAGTATGAAGAGTGTGGAATAATTGTATTCTCTAGCGAATTTCAAATCTGTTTGGGAAGGGATGTTGTACATCACAAGACCAGGAATCATCAGAACATCTGTAATGAAGATAATTTTCCTTGATCGTCTAACAGGAAAATAGCGTAGCAATTTCACTGGCTGAAAAGCTTCAGTTTTCAAAAAGATAGAGACAAAAATCCCGGTATTTGCAAAAGAGTACAGGAAAAGTGAAACACTAATGATTGAAGTGGCCACATGGCTGAAAGCCCACAGAAATGTGTAAGATAAGGATGTTTTTCATGTGAGAAAGGACTGACAGAGCTGGGAGAAGAGAAGGCTCAGGAGGATCTCATCAATGTATAGAAATACCTGAAGGAAGGTTGCAAAAGAGGACAAAGGGAGGCTCTTTCCAGTGGTGCCCAGTGGCAAAAGCAGAGACAGTGGGTACAAGCTGGAAATTACTTTTCTTAATGTATCACCCTTTTCTACATTGCAGTAAGGCTCTTGAAAATCCCTTTCTTTTGTCTGCTCACATTTTGTGTCAGTTCTCACTTTCAGCTTGATTCATTATCTGTTCAGTCTCAGGTTTTGCCATCTACTTGAGATACACAGTCTCCTTAAGTGCTAATGTCTTCACACTCAAAGTCAATCTTCCCTTGCTGACCTTGATGGAATGAGTGAGGAACCCACGGCTTGCTGTGGAGGGATCATGACAAGTGCCATTATGCTTTTGTTTGCCTATAGTAGCATCTACACATACATGCAGGCATATATATGCATTCATGTTTCTCTTAGCCATTACACATGCTTCATGTTGGCCCAAATGCCCTTACAACCTTCCTGCCCTCATCCCCTTTCAAATTTGTCCTCTTCACCTTAACTAGATTTACTCAATAGTTGACTGTAAGTGGTAGGAATGAGAACACTCTCTTTTAATGGCTTTGTTAAATGTCAGCAATAATGGAGTTCAATCATGATCTACATCTCTTGGGATTCCTGTAGCACAGACAGATGGTTTCTGCTCCAATATTGCTCAGTCTCACACTGTGGGGAATTGTATTTTCAAGCAGAAATTAAGCAGAAGTCCTCATATATTTGCTCATTACAAAATGACACATTTGTTATTTAAATGCTTTTTTCTTCCCATTTTTATATCGTTCATTGTTAAAGATTATCCTAGGCTTTACACTGAGGTATTAATGATACAGTTGGGTATTTAAGGTATTCAGAAGAAGTGATACAAAAATGTGGTACCTTGCAAAAATCTATTTGTAACAGCTCCTTAGAAACCATGTGTGAGAGCACTATAGTCATGCTGAAGAACTTCACATGAATACTGATTTAAATTCTATTGAGAATATAATTTCAGTCTAAACTACTGCCTAGATTAAAAAAAAGAATAGCCCAGCTTTGCTTTTCTATCACAGGTTTGGCTCTTTGTGCCTACAGCCACACTTTGTATCTCCATCATTGCAGCAGAACTTCTGAATGTTAAGAATAGTATTGACTTTGGAGAATTAATCCTTCTTTTTACTGAATGCCACATGAGACTTTAGGAGGCCTGGATTTTTTTTTTTTTTGATTGCAATAAGTGGTATGTATATAATAAATTCATCAGTTCTCTTTTCAAAAGACTATTTGAGCACTTGCAAGGATCAAGCCACAGTAAATGAACCACGATTTCCTTTTATAGCCTTAGTAGTTTATGCAGGCATGTCTCCTTCTCTGCCCCAATGGCAATGAAACAGGCCAAAAAAAGTGAAGATTAGCTATATCTAGAGTTGCAGATGGTCTTGTTTGCAAGTAAAAATGGTAACTTTTGTCATGAATCACAGAATATGCTGAGTTGGAAGGTACCCACAAGGATTATTGACTCCAGCTTCTGGCCCTGCACAGGACCATTCCCAAGAGCCACACCCCGTGCCTGAGTGCATTGTCCAAACACTTGAACTCTGTCAGGCTTGGGGCTGGGAGCACTTCCCTGCAGAGCCTGTTCAGTGCCCACTCCCTGGGTGAAGAACCTTATCTTGATATCCAACCTAAACCTCCCCTGACACAGCTTCAGGCCATTCCCTCAGGTCCTGTCACTGTCACACAGAGCAGAGATCAGTGCCTGCCCTTTCTTGTCCCCTCACAAGGAAGCTGTCACTGCAGTGAGGTCTCCCCTCAGTCTCCTCCAGGCTGAACAGACCCAGTGCCCTCAGCTGCTCCTCACACAGCTTCCCCTCAAGGCCCTTCCCCATCTTTGTTGCCTTCCTTGGACACTCTCTGATAGTTTAATGTCTTTCTTACATTGTGGTGCCCAGAGCTGCCCCCAGCACTGGAGGTGAGGCTGCCCCAGTGCAGAGCAGAGCAGGACAATCCCCTCCCTTGCCCAGGTGGTGATGCTGGGCCTGATGCCCCCAGGACAGGGTTGGCTCTCCTGGCTGCCAGGGGGGGCCATGAAAAGGGAGATACCTTATATGTAGCAAAGATTTCTTATAGGGGTTATTTAAAGTGTAATTTTTTTTGTTCCTTTCCAAAAAGGTGCCAAAGGCCATTGCAAATTATGTGGACCTTTAAATTCTGGTCCTGATAATTTTAGAAATTCGGGACCTCTGCTGAGTAACTTTTAACAGCTAGTTTTAGCAGGACTTTTGTGAATTGGCAGCAATCCAACTCATTGACTCATGGTCTTAGAAAGTGCTATGGATGATTTGTCTAATGGCCCAGCACAGTGCTGCAAAGAAGAGTAAATCACAGCATGAAAGACTTGGATGTGTGACCAATGTGTTTTGTTCACTGGGTCAGGAAGTAATTAGAGGGAAGATTCAAGCCCTGGCACACAACTGGAGTTATCTTGAGGAAGAAAGGTAATGCCATCACTATAAGCTATCAACCTTGGAATGCTTCCTCTTTGTCCCCTAAGCTCATCAACTTAGAGTCTAGCATTAACTGCAGCACTTGTAGGAGTAATTCCTATTCACAGATACAAAAGCAGAAAGATGTGAAGTGTTTGCACATCCTGTTATCTCATGTCATAAGTCTTCCTTCATCTCCCCTTTCTGTCTTAACGTTTTGTTTACTGACATACAAAAGAAAAAGAATTCTTTGCTTGTCTGCATGTGTGTAAGCTTTTAGGAATACCTGGATAGTGCAGATAAGGAAGGTGCCAGAAAGAAAATTCCTTTCAGCTAAGTATATTTTTTGAAAAGTAAAATAGAAATTTTTCCTATCTGTACTGAAATATAAAAAAAAGCTGTGTTAAATACTTTTTTCTGTGAGGGCTGTTTGCTTACTTTTTTGGATGCTCTATTAGACCATATATCTGAGTAGGAAAGGTGTTATGAACAAAAATTCGGTTAATATTTTTTTCTGTGAGAAAAAGTTACCACTACTGCTGGGCTGCTGCCTTTGTTATTGTAATCACGGGTCGTTGTCGTTAATGGTTGTTTTTGTATTAGTAAAAGCCCTGGCTGGGGCGAGGTAATGGCCCTTCTCCTGGGTGGGAACCTTGCCCGAGGCTAAGTTTTACCTTTCTCAGAATAGGGGAGACACCTGAGAAGGTGGGGGGGGTTATGCAAAGTGACTCCCAAGACCAGAATGCTTTGTGGGACCCCCATCTCCAAACTCATGGAGAAACCCCAAAAACAATGAGCCACCTAAGAGTTGAGAGACTGGAGTGATGTCTGGACGTGAGGAGCCGAGTGCTGAGCCTGCAGAGACGCGGAACACCTTCGGACCCTCTCGCCCTGACCACGGGAGTTGACCCCGGCGGTGAGACCAGGCCGACTGAGTGGGAGGGGCACCATCTGACGGGATCAGCAGGCCCTAAAGGCTCCCAAGAGGATCTGATCCCCAGCTGTGCCCCTTGCAGACAGAGCTGTGCATATCCTCCTCCTCTGAGTCACTTTGGGAGAGACGACGGACGCTGCAGACTCGTTGAGCCGCCCAATCCTGAGCTGATCACTTTTAAGAAAGGCATTAAAAAGGAGAAGAATTCTCCTGGCCTTTGTTTATTTCAAAAGGGAATGAGAAAGGCCACCTAAGACTTAAGTGAGAAAATTAAAATGGCTTTTAGGCTGTGATTTAGACAAAGGAATAATTTAGAACTGTAGGACTTAATAATTTAGGAACTACAGAACTTAACCAACAGCAATAAATAAAGACATTACTTGGATGAACATTTTAGAAGATGTCTGTACCATTTTTTAAATAGTTTGTAGGGCTAGATTAACAGCAGTATTAGCTTTATGAATCCATTCATGTTTTCAGGCTAAAACAGCAGGTATAACCCACAAGTGGCATTTTTATAATGAAAATGTATGGTGTTCTGAAAGAAAAGCCATATTCTTGGTACTACTCACAATGTGCAATAGAAGTCTGATATTGATCCAGGAGAACGTATCCAGTCCTTGACTGCCAGAAATAGAGAAACTCATGGCATCGTAAATGTTTTACTTTTACCTGAGCATGGAGAGGTTGCCCTTTATATTTTTGTCAGGTTTCTCACAGGGTGAGTCTGCCTCTGTAAATGAGCCTTACTTGGTCTTATCCTATGCAAGCTATTACAGCTCCAGAGCTCAGTCCCCAAGGGGACTGGGTGCCAGAAGCCAGCTCGCTCTCAGACCAAGGCCGCAGGACAGCCCTCTAGCAAGCAGGGAATATTCAGCTCTTAGTGATTAGGCAGCTCTTGTGATTTCAGCTTTGCTCGCTAGGTAGCTTTTTCCCTTGGCCTAAGGCTCCAGCAGACGGTAGAGAGAGGAGAAGGAGAAGACGCCGGCTGTTCCACGAGTATGGCTTTATTGGAGGGTCCGTGAAGGGTCTCAGCTCTTCTTCTTCTGAGTTAGTAGGGGTACAGTATGCTACTTTTATACCCTTGGCCCGGATCCAATCCTGACCAATGGCAAAGGTGTTAGAGTGACCATAAGTGACCAACAGTAGGGTTAACAACGTATTGCCTTACATGGCTATAGGGATAGGGTACAAGGCGGATGTCCCTGGAGACAGGAAACTTCTTTGCTGCTGTGTCAGCATTCTATTCTCCAAGGGGCCCTGGCTAAACCTGAGGGGTTTACTACACCTCTGCATACAAGAAAAGAAAGACTAGACCATGCAGTGTCAAGTTCTTTTCTGCAAGACTTCTTCCTCATCACTTCTCTTTTTGGGTGCTGTTTGTTTCAGCCAGGCTAGTCAGGTGTTCCAGGCATGCCTGCCCTGAGCTGGAGAGACACCATTTAATCCTTTTCATACAGCAGTTGAGAACTGAACTTGCCTGATGGCTGTCTCTCTTCACTTCCCTTACACTTGCTTAGACCTCCAGCTTCCTTTCCAGATCCAGTTCTTTTGATTTCTAGGGAGAAATGGTGTGCCATGTTGTCTTTTTTTCCCCTTGTCCTCTTAAAGATAAATGGCATTAAATGCCATATATCTGCATTTGGGATGCATTTCCTTGCTTTCTCTGTTCAATCAGGATAAGGTCAATTTTTTATTAAACTTGTGTACTCTGTGAGTGCACTCTATTGGAGCTCTTTTACCTCTTTCATTAGTAATCTTTTACCTCTTTCATTAGTGCTATCTTTTCTGTTGATGCAAAGATGCTTCCTGGCTGTCTGGCTTTGTGCAGAGATAGAGAATGAGGTGTTCATTGTCTCTTAAGAAGTCTTCCACTTCTTAAGAGGCTTGCCTCTTGGCAATAAATAGGGTAAGGCTGAACTGACTTCTTGCAGATCTCTTGTTTCAAATATGTGAAGGCTTTTCCAGAATCATCTGTCCGCGAAGTTTTAGCTCTCCATATTTGTTATCCTTATGGTAGTTAGGCAACCAAGTAGGCTTTTGGAATAACTATCAGTTACTGAGTGCTGTGTTAGTAGATTTGTGTGGTGAATCCATGGGTGTTTCCTCTTCTGTTTGTAAAACCAACCAGTAGGTTTACTCAACCTACTGTCTTCTTATCAACAGTCCCTTATAATATGCAGGGTGGGTTTGATTCAGGATAGTCTCTCTCTCCCAGCCCCATGTTTCAGTTGTGCAGTAAGGAAAATTGGAGTGTTTCCTATCCTGCCTGTGTCATTGTACCCTTATCCACTGAGGTGAGGCTGCAGTGAGAGAACCAATTCAAATCTTCCTTTTCTTAATGTCACTCAAGATGTTTATTTCTTCTTGGAGATTGTAATAGAACCTCTGAAGTGCTGAGCTAAAATGGCTTGCTATTGTAAAGTGAGATGATGCTGGCATTGTTTCATGGATTGCATGGATTTGAATTATGACAGCACTTTCTCAGTAAATGGTTTTGAATTCTTAACATGCTTCACTTGACATTATTTTTGTCATCAAAATTAGAAATAATTAAACCCAGAGAAAATTCCTTTTCATTCAAGAGTTCTGTATATTTCCTTAGTTCTTACTCACTTGTACTTCATCTAGAGTTGGAAACCACCCATGAAAGAATGAGTGAAATGTGGAAAATTAATTCCCCAGAGCTTCTAAGGATGACTTTCATGCTGAGGTTGTTTAAGAAACAGAAAACTATTTGCTGTCTCTGTAGCAATCAGATAAATCCTGTGGAGTCTGGATACCCAGTTGTGGATACATCAAAAATGATGTACTTGCGTGCTCCTCCAAGTGCTTCAGTGTAGCACTTAGCTCCCACTAATGTTCACAGAATATCCATTAGGCTTGCAGCCACTGAACCTGACTCTGCAACTAAATTTGACTCATCATTGCCTAAACTCTGGTACCTTCAAATCACTTAGTTTCTATCATATAACAGTACTGGCAGAATTGACAAGACAGACATTTGCTTTTGGAACACAGATGTCCCAATACACGTTCAGATGTCATTTAACGAGATTAAGTGCATATCTCCCCAACCCCCTTCTTCTTTTAGAGACCATTGATTTTAGAATCAGGGACTGTGAAGTTTTTCTACCAGTCCTTAAGTTTTATTGTCTTGTAATAAATCCACTTTGTACACACTACTTAAAAATTCATTAAGTGAAAGACAGAAAGCAGGAAAGGCTGGGGCTGTCCAGGCCAGTAGTTAGGCTACCTGCTAGGGAAGCAAAACAGCATCATTTGATTGCCTGCTCCAATGAATACTTAATGTAAAATACTGAAATATTCATTGGTAAGTGGAAATGGTATCTGACCACATAAGACGTAACATGAAGTTTAAATTAAGGCAATCTTACAATGAGCCTGAGGGAAAAAAATGTCCAGCATCTGACATAGCATATAACTAGCTGGCTGTTAGGAAGTATTGAAAGAAAACTTGCTGACAGTGCTATTGAGAAATGTTTTAATGGGCTTTTATCAGGAGTTGAAGGTGATGTATAATTGTTATAATGTAAGATATGTAACTTATTTCTGTTCTATCAGGCCTGATGGGACCATACAAAAAATTATTAAAACCATAATATTTTTAATATAATAATATAATTTATATAATTATATAAATTATACATATTATAAATTATATATAATGTATATTTATATAATTATATAAATTAATATAATATTATAATATTAAACCAGAATAATTATTAAAAACAATATAATAACAGACAGAAACCCCGCAAACAAACAAAACAAAACAAAATAAACAAAAAACCTCACAAAACCCCCTCTTCTCATTTAGAATAGCTTTGTCCATACCAGCACTGTAAAGAGATTCTGCATATTAAATAGCAGATTAAATCTTCAAAAAGGAATAGGGACATTTGCAGTGTGCTCTGAAGTGATGATCACTAAACTAAGTTATTTCGGTGGGGAACTTGTTATACTGCACATTAATATTTTGCTCCATAAAGTACAGGACAGCAGGCAATATATTATAGTGAACTAGAGACGTCCAGGCTTTCTGTGAGGGCTGCATAGGTGTTAACTCATAAAAATGTGTTCCTCAGTACAATCCAGGTCCTAATAATGAAGTGGGTATTCAGTTATTGGGAAGATGCAAGTAGTAGGAGGCTGTAGATGGATGGGCACGTCACAAAAAGTGCCACCAAAATTGCCATTAGATGGAAACCTTTGTTGGTAGCTTCAGATGAAAGGTCAAATCCTAAATGGACAAAGAAATTAATCTGACATTTCTTTCTTGCCTGCTGATAGTAATTAGTCTGATGGATCTATTTTGTCCCTTTGCTGATCTGAGGTGTTTGAACTCTGTGGCATTTTAAAAGATTCATGTCCCCTGTAAATTCTCCTACGATTGGAGTTCGGGTAGGCAGTGCATGGGTAAGGTGAGCAGCTCATCACTCATTGTGCACTTCTGCCCATCAAACACATCTCCTGCTTCTTTCTCAGTGCAGAACACTGGGTACAATTTTGATCCTGTCCAAAAAACTTTGGGGGAATATATTCAATAGCACAGGTAGTTAGCCTTTAGACATTATACTCTTCTTTGAAAGCAAAGTAAACATTAAGTAAATATGTTTTCTTCTTTGCCAATAACCTCTAAAAGTTTTAAAACAAAGGGACTTGTCTGAAAACTTGTTTGATGATATCATATAAATGTGCCTGAAACTGTCTTTTCATGAATTTTTTAAGATTTCTGTATTCAGGTAATTATTGTTTATTGAGAAATCATTTATTAGGGGTTTTCTTAATCGCTGATTAAATGATATAGAGGTAATGATCTATTCTGTCCTCACAGTTAAATTTGGTTACAAAATTAGCTTGTGTTTACCATAGTGATAAGATTTTTTTAATATAGCTTTGTTCTTTTCCCCTTGTATTCTTTGATGAGCAAATGTAAGCTTCGAGACTTTTCTTAAGCCTTTACATGAACAAAATCTTGATGTATAAAATGTTCATAAATTCCAACTGAAATACTTTATCATTGAGGTCAAGAAGAAATATTTGCAGATGTATCTTTTTTTGTATTTGTAAGTAGCCTCTTTTTAAGCTATTGACCTAGGCAATATATCTCTAAAAAAAGTGCCAAAATAGGCAATATAATAAAATGTTGTGATTTTGGCTTCCTCTTTCAAATACATTCTAAAGAACAAAAGAAATTCTGACCCATCCCTCTCCAACTGCTAAGGACACAAGTTGTTGATTAGTGAATCATAATATCATAATTGACTAATAATTAAACTTCCCATGGACATGTATTGATAAAATCACAATAATGGCAATTTTTCCAGAGCTGAGTATTCAGTGCAAAACTGAATGCATGACCACAGGATGTATGCTGGAAGAAAACTTGAGGGGTTGTCTTATCTGTCTTCTGCTTCAAGGATCAGATTATTTCCTAGGGATGTTTCCTCTTTTTATTCTTGACGGTCTGTAGCCCAAACATCACAGTTTCTCATGGGTAAAAAGAAATGGATGAAGTACATAAAAGTGCTTGAAACTCAAATGTGGTGACCTTGGATTTATATTCTTTATCTTTGCAGGCATGTCCGGGAAGTCAAACTGATTGCACATTTCTGCTACAAATCCTGTGCTATATAACCCAACTTCTGTAGCAACTGTGCATGAAAAGAGGTTCTCAGAGACACCATGACTTTTGTGACAGTATTAGGGAGAAGAGAAAGGAAGAACGGGCATTACTGATGGACATAAGTGTAGGAGTCTTCTCTCAGAGTAAAGTAATATTCTCTGTAAGACAATACTCCTGCAGTCAAGACTACTTCTCTAGTGAAGCTACAGATGATTTGATTAAATCCTTACTCTGCAGCTTGATTATAAGATCCAAAGATGACAAGATTAAGGCAAATTCAAATTAAATTTTGAGTCTTTATGCATTTTAAACTTGAAGATATATACAGTACTAACAACAATGAATAAATTAATTGGAACGTTTCAGGAGGATTCAAAAGCAAGATGTGCAGCATGTAGGAGGTGAGTGGTGTGGACAGAAATAGGAAATGACAAGCAATGTAAAATTGTAGAAGTAAAAATATTTAATTGAATTTTTGTGATTTAAATAACCTGTCACTGAACGCTGAGGCCTTTGGTGCAGAAAAAAAGTATTTCAGGTAGAAATGGACTCTGATCTGTTTTTTTACTTTGGTCCACACTTTGGTCCAATAAAGAGATACCTTATTCTTAAATCCCTGGGTGTGGACAGCCTTTTATATTTTTTTGTGATTATTTTTTCCCTATTATCTTAGAAATTAAAAAAAAAAAAGGCAGGTTGAAAGTTCTTCTTAAGGTAGTATTTAAAAATACCTACTGTCCTTTTTTTTTCAGAACATACAGTGTAGAAACACTACATATGACACTATTTTTCCAACTTTGCAACATTTCACTTAATTTCTAAATTTTTTTTTGTCTTTATGTTTTCTTATATTTAAAAAAATCATTGAAATTGTGTTTACAGTCTAATTGCTTCTTTAAACTTTGCAATGACTAATCTTCTCAGCTATATCTACTTCACAACTTATACTTTTGCCAAAATGGTATTAACACTGGACATTTAAATATTCAATTTATTTATTTCAGTGTCTAAATAACATCCTAGATTTCCATAACCCTGGATGCAGCTATTTTTTCACACCTGTGCATTGCAATCCTGTAGACTTGGCTGTAAATTCTCTCTTTCAGGAACATAATGTGTTGCACAGATGCAGAAACCCACCCACCTGTAATCTCTGCAAGCATGAGTTTTTAATAACCCTCAATCCTACCACAGTAGGAAGACTAGATTGCAAAGGGAAAGTAGCTTTGGCCATGCCATGGAGATGGCCGAGAAATTCCCATGCATGCCAGAACCTCTTAGTTAAGAGACTCAAAGGCAGCAACTATATTAATGTTTGACTTCAAACAAAGAACAGACTTTGGAAGTGAATCCAAATGTGTTAAGTTCCTACCTACCAGGCTTGGAGTTGCACTGTGGAGAAGTTTTGGCCTGTGTTAACAGAAATGGAATCCAAGGTGTGTCTCAGCCATGAGGAAGTGTTCACTCTGTTGACCACATCAGAAGCAGACTGAATCAAAATCTTCAAAATTCTGGTACTGGGAACAAGTATGTTCTTAGGTGCCAAATAATTAAAATTTTACAAATTTGAACTGTAGGGATTCTACAAATCCATCCTGTTGCACAGAGCTACTTTTCAATGGAGATATATCCTGCCAAATCTCTGTTTCTGTCTGGTTTGTTTGCTTACTGTTAAAGGAGGAATGAACACAGGAGGCATGATTCCTTTCTCCAAGCCATATTTGATTAGAACTAACCATTTTTCAGGTGTCCTTTTAAGAGTAAATCACAGCCTGTGCACCCCTGACTGCCTGAATACTGTGGTAGAAGTTTAACAGCAAAACCTCACCTTGTCCTCTAGGACTTAACCTTGTCACAATCACTTAGCATTTAAGGTAAGAAGAAGAGAAAAAAATTGTTTAAAATTAAAATACATGAAGTCATCTTTATAGTGATGCAAAGGAAACAAAAAGGAGTCAGTGCTGCAGGTTTTTCCTGTTATTCACTGAAATGTTTTTGTCTTCTGTTGCCACTTGGCTAAGTGGAAAAATGGCACTGTGATAAATTAGTCCCTTAACAGATTTATTAGGACGCTAATCAGATGTTTGAAGTGAACTTTATTAGAACAACTTTAATGATTGAGCCCCTTAGCAATAAGAAAATAATACAACTATTATTTTGCTACCACGCTTGCTTTCACCTTGAAAGCACAGGGAAAGCATTCTTCAGAAAAATTTGCCTGCTTTGTGATGGCTTTTTCAGTGATTTTTCATGAACTTAGTCACACAAAAGGGTGAAGCAGTTTAATTTGTTTAATTCAAGTACTGCATATAGCAATATTGTCACTAGCAATCCATGGCACCCTGCTGTAAAAAGTGGACCCCTGTTCCACTTAAAAGCTGTCCTGAGGCTGGGATCCAGCATGAGACTAATTATTTGGGACCTCTCTGTCTCCCCACTGGTGTGAGAAGTACCAGCTCGTCCCCTTTGTGTTTCCTGGTAATTGCAAAAACTAATTTTTATTTTTCTTACGGAAAAAAAAAAGAGAAATAAACAAATAAAAACAACAACAGCCCTCCCCTACCTTGATGTACTGGAGAAGAAAAAGGTATTTTGCTGCTGTTAAAAATGGGAATCCTAAGGAGGGAAGAAATAATCTGTGTCTTTCTCCTGAACAGCTTGAGCCAAGCACTCAGAGAACACGCTGGGAGTGTAGGGCAGGATGGGCTGGGAGAACCAACATGAGGACCCTACTGTGAATGCTCTCCATAGAAATGTATTGTTGGCAGACTTAGTAAAATATTTTTTCCCTTCTCTAGATGAATTTTTACTACTAATAGTTATACTTTAATTGTGTCCTAATAAGGTTTTGTGTCTCCAGGAGGCGCACAGTGGAAGAAAGGGCATAATTTAATTTCAAGTCTTTGGCCTGTTGAAGACCCTGCCCCAATTCTGCAAAGTCCCCTCTATGTCCCCAGCCCTGAAGGAGGAAGATGATCCTTTAAGAAAGTATCTCCTTTTTCCCATCCTGTCTGCACATTTTTTGTTGGTATAGAGAAACTTAGGCTTGGAGCTTGTGTCCTAGCTCTTGTACACATCCAGTAATAACTGATTATTTCTTAGAAAACAGCAGAGGATGTAAAAGTTCTTTTATTGCAATAGCAACAGTCCTTCTGTTTCAGTTTGTGTTTTCTGAATCCTCAAAGCACCAAGTAAGACAAGATTTTTTGTAGCCAGAGGACAGAATGAACCACAGAAGTTATTTTTGTCTCAAGTGGTAAGTAGAAGTGAAAACACTTTGCTTATCCTGCTAACAGAAGACTTGAGTTTATGTCAGCAGAGCAGGACTGAAGTTCACTGTACAGTACCATGGGAACCCACATGAAAACCCTGAGAACTTCTTTCAAACACTGACATCCAGACCTTGTGTGAACCTGATTCTGAGCTCCCTTGCCCTGGGAGGGCTGTGTTTGAACCTGTGAGGATTTACATGCACTGCCTTTGCCTTTCTGCCCGAGCTGCTTTTGGCTGCTGTCCTTCCAGTCTTTGAGTGAGAATGTGCATAAGCAGCTAAAAGATGATGGCTGTACCTCAGGGTTACAGGGGTCAGAGGAATATACTGCTGCCTGCAACGGGGGCCTCTGCTAGGAAGTTTGGTAACAATTTCTCACCCAGCTTAAACCAGAATTGTCAATTCCAATTCTCCTGTTTGAGGCTGTGTCTTCTCAAAGGCACGTAGAGATGACACTACACGGTTGAACCAAGGTCCCAGCTCAGCCAGCACTCACAGTGTTTGGCACTGAAAACTTGCAGAAAGCAGAATAGGACTCACCTGTTTAATACCCTGTCAGGACTCAGAAAATTATGACATGAGGTTGGTATTGAGTAACTTATGATGATACATTTAGATGTGTCAGAATACATGCTCTCTGACAATATCCTTTTGGCACTTCTGCCTTTGTGGCCCATTTTCAAGCTTCTCCCTGTAAGCAGAAGGGTCAGGAATATAAAGTGTGTTTGTTGATTTTTGTTTTGTTTTGGTTTTTTGTTTTGTTTGATTATATTTGTTTTGGTTTTGGTTTGTTTGTTGTCATTGTTGTTTTGGTTTTTGTTTGGTTTGGTTTGTCTGTTTTGTTTTGTTTTGTTTTGCTTTTTCCCCTGGCATTTCTTTTAAAACTTAATTTAAATTGGTAGTAATGTTCTAGTATCTTCAGACAGTAACAAATCTAAAGTTTTAAGATAAAACCCCATGATTAAAATCTATGTACTGTCAACACAAAAAATTGGATACAAACGTTGTAATTTAGTCTTACTTTAGATATAAATTATATGGATGTCCAATATAATTCTTATGTCTATAATAATGGTTCCTCTTAATTTACTGTTTAGCAAGTGATTATCCCAATAATTCCTGGCCTTAATATCTGTAATAAAATAATGTTTGCTTTCTCTTTTCTGGGATGTTCATTTGCTCCAGTAAATGTAGCCAAAGTTTTCTCCACAGCCCAGAAAAGCAGCTCTATCAGTGGAGATTTTGTACATAATTAGCAGACTGTGGTTAGAATTAAAAATTATTGATTTTCAGGGTAAATTTTTATTTGAAGATTTATGCTTAGAGCCATACATTCAGTGTTTATATCTGATGCCAAGTTGCAGAAAAATACTCCTGACAATGTTTTCCTCATGCCCTGTACTGACTGATTGAAATTTACAGCTGACCTCCCTGACAATAGTTCTGTCAGAGGATCAGTCCTTCAGGCAAATTGCCAACTCAGACATGAAAGTCAGAAATGGAAGAATGCAGAAAGCCTTTTCCTTTAAAAGGAAAAGATGTAAATTTTCTGTAGAGATGTAAATTTTCCCTGACAAAGCTGGCATTGTGGGCTTCTTCTGCAGCTTTCTCCTTTGTCATTTTTCTTCCAGCTGAGGAGAGGAAAATGATACTTTTCTTCTTCCAGAGCATGTCCAATCATACTGAAATGCAGTTGTACTAAATGCCAAGGATTCATTACTGTTCTTGAAAGTTTGTCTCTGTAATGGAAATTTGTAGCCCCTGAGAAAGTTTCAGTTAGTTCCCAATTCCAGGTATCAAAATTACTTCAAAATGTCAAAATAGAAGAGTTTCATTATGAATTTATCTAAGGGAAAGATTATTTTCATTGTGGGGTTTTACTGGTAGGTCACAGCCCTTAAGAGCTTTATGGCTATCAAGTACAATGTACTGTAAGAAGTCCCAGTGATTCATTAGGACACAGTTTTTTATTAACAAATTGATATATGGGACAATTTCACAGGCATTATGTTGCTGAAGGTGATGTTTTTTAAGCTGGAAAATACATTCAGCCTGGTAACTATGTTCTGCCTTATGATTCCCTTACAGTGTAATTAACAATTTCTGTACCCAGACTGGGTACCCTGTAGAACAAATACTGTGTATCAAAGATCAAGAAAATGAATCCAGAATTTAATGAATAATTAACACACAGATTTCATAGGTAAAGTGCCTTGGAAACCCCAGGGATGAAAAGTGCTATGGAGAAGTACTACTCTGACAGTTAGGGTGAATTTATGTTGAATGCAGACATGATCTCAGTCCAATTCCTGCTTCTTTTGGACCCTTCCCAAGTAGTTACAGGTAATTTATTTAGACTCAGGTCTTTGTGTCTGGTCCCTGTAATAGACCACTGCCCTCATGAAGGTGTTTTTCACAGAAGTAGTCAGGAAGATGAAATAAGATCCCTTAGAAAGGCCAAAAAGCTACAGAAAACTCCCCCAAGCAAGAAGCAGCAGATGATGCACTCAAATTTATTTTCTTTTTTGCCAAAAGGGAAGACATTATACATGCATATATATGTATATGGAACTTAAAATTTATTGTGATGCTGGTGAATACTTTTAAAGTTTAACCAAAATACACCAAGCATGTACTATTAGTCCAGCTGCAGAATACCAACACTCATTGTCCACATTCATTGAAAAAGTTGAAAAAAAAGCTTTTCTAACACACTTACATAAGGAATGCTTGAAATGTAGATCTTTTTGCTTGAGTATCATGCTTATCCTTCCAATGCAGCTTGGCCAATGCAGGCTGACAGCTTCCTGCCTCCTGGAGCAGAGGGGCAGAACGTGTTGTGACAAAGTGCCAGCATCCTGCTGTCCTCAGCAGGAGGAGAGTGATGGCCATGGTGGGGCTTTCTTCTCCTCAGTGGTTTCCTTCTCCTGAGCTGCCAGCTGCAGCCTGGCAGCACCCCCAGCACACACAAGAGGCTGTGGTTTGTCAGGCAGTGGCTGGGGACAGGGGCTGTGTGTGTCACCTCCTCCCCAGCAGGGCCATCGCCAGGGCTGCGGCTGGGGAGGCAGCAGTCCCTGCCCCCAGCCAGGGCTTAAACCTGCAACACTGATCAGGTTCTCCTCATTTCTCTTTAAGTTATTCACTAGTTAGCTTTTTACTAGTAGACTTGGAAGTGAGCCACAGATTTGTGATTAATTCAAGTTTTGCTGATCTAAGCTTATACTTCTGGCCAGTCTCTTGTTTGGCAACAGCAATGTTTATTTCATTGTATGATTTAAATGCTGTCAAGACTGGCTTGAAAAGCACAAGCACAGCTTAGGTAGCTCAAAATATATGACAAGTGATAGCCATAACATAAAAACTAAAGATCATGTTTCTAACATGAACAGTTCAGTGCCTGTCACCTCAAAATGAAAGTTTTAATCACAGGTATGTGATAGTGTCCTTCCTCTAGGAACAACTTCAGTGGAATCCAGAACTCATCAGGAAGTTTTCATTTGACAGCTGGGTGCTCACAGGGAGTCAGGCTGGGCAGGAGGGCACTGAAATAGCTGCAGAGCCTCGAAGCCTCACCTGTGCTTGCAGCAGGTCACACGAGGGAAAGGCCATGGTTATCTTTGAGCTGTGCTGTCACAGTGCAGGAAAGCGAGATACCAAGGTGCTGCTGAGAGCACTGGGCCTGATGAGAAGCACTGGCCAGGGCTGCCCCTGAGGGTCTGCCCTAGGGTGGCTCCAGGGACACTATCAGATGATCCTGACAACAAATGTGATCACCTGATCTTATCCTTCTATCTATTTTCTGCAATAGGATTGACACAGTCCTTTATACCATATTAACGTTCAAAATTATCTCCTTGTTTGCGCCTTCTGGACTAAGGAAAAACTTTTATTTCCATATAGAGGGTGTATTTTCTTCTATCTTCAAGATTTTCAGTCTAACTCTATGTATCTTAAATTGCCTCTCCTGGGAACTTCACTGACTTGGAAACCATGTTCTGAAGAGAGAAACTTAATTAACTACTTCCAAATAATGAAAATCAAACAATTTAAAGATTTTTCTGCTTCATGGCAGAGAAAGACCTAGCTAGGTTTCCTCCTTCGTGTATTCCATGTTGCATGTAAGGCACTCATCCAGGATGCAGAAGACTTGGTTCTACTTTCTCAAGGAAAAGGATTTCAATTTCATCTCTTCTCAGTCCCACCTTGTTGGAGAATGTCTCACTGCTGGACTTTAGGGGCTGAGAAAAGGAATTCAATTCTCTGCCCTAGAAGTTCTGTCACTGACATAAGTACTCGAATCCTTGTGCCTCCAAGTGTGGCACAGTGTGTATCCTACCTGGTTTGCACAGCTCCCTCTGTGTGGGAGAAGTTCTAGCTTTGACCTCTGCAGCTGGGTGGATAATATGTTTATAGAACATTCACCATGAAATTAATAGAGAGACCTACAGACACAAAAAAAGGTCTTTATTTTTTGTATGCTTATTTGAAATATGTAATAAACATCAGAAATCACAAACCTGAACCAATGGAAATCAGTCATAGGGATATCTATCTATCTATCTATATATATATATGGTGTGTAAAACCACCTCCATCCATTTTTCTTGGTCTACATTGATATTAAGTTCATAAAGTAATAAAGTACATCTTCAATCAACAGTTTTATGTGACCAAATAAATAGGGATTAAGCTGAAAAGAGATGATTTAATTTACTGATTTCTCTTCATTGTTAATCTTGCTATTGCAGATCAATCACTGCGGTAACTGGTAGAATGTTCTGAGCCCCGGAATTCTGCATTTTGGGTGGAAAAAAATACACTGATGGATATTAAAAAAAAGAGTGAAACCTGAACAATCAAATGAGATTTAATAACAAAACTTTCTCATTTTCCTGTGCAAATAGTTCTATTGACTTTTGCAAGACTACTATGAAGTGAAACTAGTAATTAGAGTTGTCAATTTCTAAAGGATTAATCTCTTCCTGCAACAGAGAACCTTCCTTTCTCCCCCTGCGTTATACAGTTAAATAACATCCATTACTAATGGGTTGTTTTTCTGCAAAGGATTGTTTCTGACTCACTTAAAACTTAGAAGAGTAAGTAAACTTAGAACAGTATTCTAATAACAAGGGTAGGTTTAGGTGAGATATTAGGAAGAAATTCTTTACTGGGAGTAGCGTGGGGCACTAGAACAGAGAAGAAGTTGCGGATGCCTCATCCCTGAAAGTCTTCAAGGCCAGGTTGGATGGGGCTTTGAGCAACCCAGTGTAGTGGAAGGTGTCCCTGCCCATGGTAGAGGGTTGGGATCAGACAGTCTGTGAGGTCCCTTCCCAAAGCATTCTGCTGTGTTCTGTTCACAGCGCTGATGCTCTGGGCTTACACACTGATGGTCTGTCCCAGCTTCTTAAGATAGTACCATGACAGATGTCTGAGCAAGACTGTCCCCTTGTAAATGTTATTTCTGTCCCTAGTTGCTTATAGCTATTCCATAACTCTATCTTTTGTGCTTTTGAACTATTCTTAAAGAAAGAAGAAACAATAGAACCAGACAACTACAAACCTTGATGTCTGGATTCAACAGTGTGTCACATTTTAGGAGTAATTCTTATGAAAAAAAAATAATTGAAAAGTTGGAGGTCAAAAGGGGTAAAATCTAAAATTATGTAAATGAGGCCAGACTGCCAGCAGTAGGGGCTGTGTCGGGGCCCCTGCGAGGAAAGGCTGGAGCTGCTGGGCACAGCTAAGCCTGCAGCCGAGGTGTTGATGCCTTGAGGAAAACATATCTAAGAAAGGGCAAAAAGTGCCCCAGGGAAAGGGGGAGGAAGAGAAGGTTCTTCATGGCAGAGCATTATCCAGGCTGCAGCCCTTTGCCAAAGCAGGGGGATATGACCTAAATCAGCTGCAAGCCATGCAAAGCCCTAACTGCAGCAGAGAAAAGAGAGACAAGGAAGGAGTAGCTAAGAGGAGATGTTAGGGTCTGACCCCAAACATCATTCCCTGTTCTCCTGTGTGGTTCAGGATAAAGGAAAGGTGTAAAATTTGAGAGGGAAGGAGGTAACTGTAGATGTGGAGTCAGCCTGGGAATGGGGGGCAAGGGGCCAGGTGAAGGGTGTTGTTTTAATGTCCTTATTTTTTCCTCCGTTCTGCTGACTGGAAGGGAAGCAGGAGGGTGAGAAGCTGGGTGGAGGTTTGGCTTAGCCAAGGCTAATCCCCCACACAGTTTAATTTCATACCTGCTTTAATAATTCTTTCTTACCTTTAGTAGCTGGAGTCAGAACTTGATGTCCTGCAAAAGCTCTGTTAATCTTACCTCTCCATCAGTTTGTCATGACTGCGTGTGGAAATCCAGTTTGAATTCTGAGCAGCGAGGGAAGAGGTCACTGAGACTTTTTTCACAGAATCATAGGATGGCTGAGGTAGGAAGGGACCTCTGGAGGTCATCTGGTCCAACATCTCTGCTCAAGAAGCTTCCCCTACAGCTGCTTGCCCAGAACTGTATGCAGACAACTTTTGAACATCTCCAAGTAGGAGGAGATGCCCCAACCTCATTGGGCAGCCTGCTTGGTCACTCTCACAGGAGAATTTTTTCCTTATGTCCAGATAGTACCTCCTGTGTTTCAGTTTGTGCCTATTGCCTCTGGTCCTGTCTCTGAGCACCACAGAAAAGAGCCTGGCTCATCTTCTGTACACTCTCCCTTCAGACATTCATATTCACTGATGAGATTCCCTGCTGAGGCTCCTCTTCTCCGGGCTAAACATGCACAGCTCCCTGCTCTTCCTCACAGAGGACATGCTCCAGTCCCTTCATTATCTTTACAAACCCTTGCTAGACTTTCCATTGTATCTCCCACGTGAAGGGCAGCCCACACCTGCGCACAGTGTCTCAGGTCTTGCATCCCCTGTGCTGAGTGGAGTGGAAGGATCACCTCCAAGGACCTGCTGGTAGCACTCCTCCTGATGTCTCTCAGATGCCACCAGCCTTCTTTGCCACAAGGGTGCATTGCTGGCCTGTGCTCAGCGAGGTGTCCACCACGCCCTCCAGAGCCTTTCCTGCAAGGTGGTTTTCCTGATGGTGGTACCAGGGATTGTTTCTTCCCAGCTGGAGGATTTTGTATCTCCCTTTGCTCTTCACGTGGTGAGCTCTGTTAGCCCATTTCTCCTGCCTGTTTGGGTCCTTCTGGATGGCAGCGCAAACCATTGGCACTTCTTTTATGGAAAGAAAGAGGATCAAGGCTGCTGGAGCATTAAAGGAGGCAGTTTTCACTGGAGAGGGAACCCCTTCTCTAGCACAAATCCCATTTGAAGTAAAGTTAGATAAGGTTTAGAAAGTTTTGTAAGACACTTATTTTGCCTTTGGAATAATAAAGTAGTTTTTGTTCATGCTGGTTACCAAAAGAATAAAAGGTTCATCTGGCAAAGGGTCTATATCACAATTTGCCCAATTGAGTCAGGGAGCTTTAATGAGAAACTCAAGTCTTAACTTTACAGAAATGCAGCCAGAAAAAATGTAGACCTGAGAACCACACCTGATGTGAGTTGCATACTAAGTATGCTGAAACATAAGTCACCTTGTCTTCTAGAATAAGCTGGCAACTTTAGTTAAAGACAAATAAAACCCCTATATTTGTGTTTGATTTTGCAAAAATTGTTTGCATATGGGGAAATTGCAAAGGGAATATTGACATGGCAACAAATTAATGTGTTGACACCAGCTTGGTGAAGACAATTTCCATAATTAATCATATAATTCTTATATTAACACATTAGGTAGACAAATTAAAATGAAAAACTATGCAAAATGAAGTGGTTTTTAAGAGTTCTTCTACCATTAGTGCTCCTGATTGTTGTGAATTCTTTCTGCTATAACATGTTAAGGTAAAATAGGGAGTCAGATCTAGACACTTATTGGAAAAAAAGGCTCCCAATATTACCAGTTGGATTGTGCCTGGGCCAGTCTGACCCTCGCTGCTGGGCCAAAGGCAGCAACTGCGGTGTATCACCCCAGAGATACCTTGGCTTGCTGGTGGTTGCAGCTGGGCACTGAACAAGTCCAGGCTTGTTGGAACCCCGTTACCTCAAGAGGAATAGCTTCAGGCGATGGTGAAGAGAAAAAGGAGAGGATTCTGCTGGAAGGTTTAATGTCCAGAGGTTTATTCCATGGTTACAGAGGTCTGAACATGAGGACCTGCTCCAACAGAACGCTGACCGCATGGTCTGATCACCTTTTTAAGCTCAGGGACAGGGGGAGGGGAGGGACAGGTGAGCCACCAACCAGGTGAGAGGGGCAGGGTCTCAGGGGAAGATGACACCCAGACAGGCCAATGACCTCCAGGCCTGAGGGGCATCCTTTGAACTTGACCAACCACACGACGCCTTGCTGGAATGTTAAGTCTGAGTGACAGGACTCACTCAGCATGGGGGTAAGGGGGAAGGGAGAGAGTATAGGCACACCTGGGAAAGTGACCTGGAAGGCCAAAATGGGACAATACAGCACACCACAACAGACACTGAGCAGTAAATTAGGTTCTTGATTCCTGCAGTGCTTGCAATGACTTTATTCTGCACTGTCAGTGACAAATCCATCTGGTGTAATTGATGTTGTGTGAGCCCTGTCTAACCCCATTCTAGTTGGAACACAGCAGAGGGAGAGTCTCCTCCTAATCTAGGAGCATCCTAGGTCTTGTAAGTAAATCTGTATAGCCAAAGCAGCTACAGGGTGGTGGTGGCAGATTGAATGTGGAGGCAGCTCTGAGGGCTGAACAGTGAGCAGGTGACTTGATCCAACCATGCTCCTTGTTTAGGAAATTGAAGGCTGCCTAAAGGGGTGGAATTATTGCAGGATGGACAAGGATTGTGTAGTAGATAACTGCACTGACAAAGGTAAATCAGAGTCCTACATAGTTGTGGTTTGTGCTGATTTTGTTTTCAGAGGCAATCTCGAGGTAGTTTAGCTGAGCCTTTTATTGATGTCAACAGGATGCTTGCAAAGAATAGTTATTTCAGCTTTAATATATGTAGAATGGAGTTTCATGTGGTGAGTTAGAAATACATGGAAGAAACATGATAATCTACAGTGGTGAAAGTAGTATCATAGATCTGTACATTAGGAGTGATATTTCTGGACTTATGAGCCAAATTCAGAAATGATCTGCTAAAGTTTAAGTGGGGGAATTTATATCTTCATAATATTCTCTAGTATATGATCTGTATCTCTTAGGCTAGGTATATTACAACCTTGTTTTATATAATTTTTTATATTGGATCATGGCTTGCACTAGTTTTAGAGTCTAGCAGAATGGCATGACACAATCAAAGCAGAATAGCATTAATTTAAAGAAAAGCCCTTGAGTCTCTTGAATTCTCCTTTAGCATGGGAACGTATACACCAGCTGAGATAACTTTGCTGTAGGCCAAATTAAAAAGGTCAGGTTTATAGGTTGCAGTGTAAATGAATCAGATTCTACAGGAGTAGAGAAGAAATAAAAGCAATAGCTCAATCTCCCTTGCACCCATTTGCCTTCACCTCTCTTTTAAGCTCGGTGAAGCTGGTATTTTTAATGAACCATGAACTCTGGTTTTAAAACACTAATGTAAATTCTTCCAGGTTTGATTAGCCGAGCCTGCAAGGTATTAATTTTTTAATGGGATGTTCTGTGTGAAGAAGATTTCTGCCAAAGTGTATCCTAAAGTTGTACTTAAGATGGAAATCTAAACAAGGTGCCAAAGGAAAAAGTGAAATTGAATTGTCAGCTAAATTTTACTAGACAAGATTGAAGACTGTAATATTACATTTCAGTGGAGTTCTACCCAAAGAATTACTAATAAAACACTGAAACATTTATTAGGCTCAATTATGCATATCTGAAACCATTTTGTGGAGCTCTTCATTTAGCCACAGTTTTTAAATGAGTAAGATCGAACAGATGCATTAACTCCCTTGTCCACTTCCCAAGCCTTTATTCCACCATTAGGTTTGCTAAACTGAAGTCTTCTGTGCTTGTTCTACAAGCCTCCACTCAGAGGATGGCTTCAGAGTTGGATGTGGGCACCTCTCAGTCTGCACAAGGGCTTAGACAGCAGCAGCAGAGCCAGCATGACACACATGCACTGTCCCCATGCTTTGTCTCGTGCACTGTTGGTTTGTCTCAGGCTGTTGGTTCTGAGTCATTGTGGAGTTTAAGAAATGGATGGCTGTTTCAAACTCATTTGAAATTTAATGGCCACCATGACAGGGGTTAACATAAAGCAACTGATATATTCTTGAGTGTACTGAGGATCATATTTAGGAAGATATTCAGTGTTTTGATAGAAGATGAAATTTTCCCCACACCTAGACAATCCCATCTTGCAGCTTAGGTCACAAGTTTGCCTTTGTTTTATTTATGATAAAAAGTTTTCTTTTTGGTTCTTTTATGAAGATCACTATGTCTGATTCAGTTTAAAAATTCTTTAACAGTTTATAATTTGTAGCCATCTGTCAGTGGCCTGGTAATGCATAATGACTATTTTCTGTTCTCAGGCATTAATACATTACTCTGAAGCATCTTTATCCTAAGCCATATAAGTCATTATAATTTATCCTACATCCATTATGCTTTAATTACCTTATCATCTGTGCAGATTATGGTTCAGTATTAAAAATAAAAGGGAGATTCACAATGTTTGTCAGAAGCAAGTGCCCTTTTTGCATTTTCACCTGCTGTTTATGTTTGCTCCAAATTAGGCTGAGGTTCATAATTGGAAAAATGAAAGAGGTTGTGTGGACTGAAAATCAATTTGGTACACAGAAACACATGGCACAAAGAATGTTTTCTTATGAGACGTTTTTGTGTTTTGCCTTTTTGTGTACCCATAATTATTTATACTAATTATAGCTGAAATACCTCTCCCTTACATGCACATGAGGCTGGCAATTAGACATGACCTCCAAACCCAGAAATTTGTAAGAAACAAGTTAGAATTAGAATGCTGCATTCAGGTCTGCATTTGTCCTGGAGCAAAGGCAATGTTCTCTCTTCCCTATGCAGAACCACAATTTCAATTTAGAGCAAAGGAATTGGCTCTTCTAGTAATGTGCTATTCAGTTATATCATCAGAGGACATGTTTAAAACCCCCTTTTGGTTGAATTTAAGCCAGATCTTTAGCTGGATGAATTGCCTTGTCTCTGAATCTGACGGCGCTATGTTCACAGAGACCAGATGAAGGTCTTGATGGATTATGGGCAATTGAAAGCACCTGATTACCTAAAATGCAGGGTGGTGGCCCCCTGTGCTATAGAACAGAGACTCCCATTCCTGCTGCTTGGGAGCCCTTCTCTCTTATTTATGGATGGCAGACTTCCCTGTTTCCTCATTCCCCTGCTCCCTCTCTTTGCTTGGGAAGGCATCTCATCCTGATTTAGGCTCTGTCCCTATTTGGTCAAAGAGTCAAGACCAACAGCATTTTAGTGCAAAGTCCAGGCAAAATTTCCTGCCATGTGATTTTGAATCATGCATAGAAATAGGCCTTAAAGACCATAATGACCTAGAAATAAAACAACACACTTCTGAGACAATATTAGTATAGGAGATAATATAAAATCTGTTCATTAATTGGAGGCTTCCGGGGCCAGATATGGAAAAGTGCCTGCCCCACATAGGGTGAGTACTGTTTTATGAGTGTAGCAAATTAGCATAATTGACAAGAATTCCCAATTAGAAGCACAAGTAATGAGGTAAACCCTCTCCTTGGCTCCACGTCCTCTGGAACTCCCCCTTTCTTGCTACTAGCTGTATTGGTTGTTCTTTGTTTATGAAAAAATATCTCAAGAAGCTGGTTTTTACCTTGGTTCCCAGAGGAGGCAAGATAGGAGAGGAGCTTTTGGAATGTGTTTTGGGTTTTTCTGCCTGTCAGGGTAGGAAAAGTACTGGAGTAGCTAGTAGCTATATAACTATACAGCAGTAGTCTACAGAGCTACGAATATGTGTGAAGGAAATTTAAAAGCAAAAATTATTTTGTCATCACTGCTGAGAAACAAAGAAGAACCTGAAGAAGGGTATTCTTTACTATTTTATTTAGAAAACTAAGTCAATGAAAGTAACTAAGGTAATATAGACCAAACGTTTTTTGCATTGGGAAGTGGCAGATAGTACCAAAATTATCGTGTGTTATTCAGGTTAATGCTCTATTTTGTGCAGCCTCATCAGTAGTTTTCACTCAACTTTAGTTGATGGGGTAGAGATGCAAAATAAATATGGTAATGTCAAGAAGTTAAATTATTATTTTCCCTGCAACATATGGAAGCAGCCTTTGACCTCCCAAGTCCTACACTTGAGGGGCTGGAGAGGTGTTAATTTTGAAATCTTTCTTGCTCCATAAGCTGTTCACCTCATGATGTGGCAGTAACTGCTTTACAGCACATGCCCACTGTGTCTTTGCTCACCACATTGTTACATTTTTACCATTCTAGTCCCGTATGTTTTCAGCATTGGTTTGTGGTTTTTTCTTTTTTCTGTCACATGAGTTCTTGTGGATCGTATGGGCTAGATGTGTCTTGATGCAAATGGGAGACAGGAAGGCCACAATCATATCATTTTAGACAGATACCTTGTCAAACAAGGACATGTGGCACACTGGGTGAAAGGACTGAGGTGGGCCTGTGACACAAAGCTTTTGGCACCAATCTTGATTGCCAGCAGAATATTTTGGAGGAGAGTAGGATTGCTTGAAGGGTTTGTGACCAATCCCACAGATGTGCATAATGCCATATTTCTGATAACATTTTTGGCTATAATGCGTTAGTCTCATAAAATAATAGATTTGTAAGTATTTCAAGGTCTGAGGACCATGTTACACGGATGAAACAGTTCCTTTGACTGTAATGATTGGAAAAACTTCACAGTCAAAATAAATAATTCCTGATAGCCTTTACCAGACTACCTAGAATGCTTCACATTTTCATGTAAAATTGAATTCTTCTTGTAAAGATATATGGTGAGAAAAATGAGTTATATGGTGATAGACCAATAGCTCGAGTTATGCAATAACTTCAGATCTTCTGTACTACTGTCTCAGTTCTTCAGTTTCAAAAAGGCACAAATGTATTTGCTTAATTAAAGATTGAAATACCATACTATGGTAATGAGACATAAATATTCTCAAAATCAGGTATTCCAACCCCACTATTCAAGTTTATATGTATAGAGTAACCTTGTGAAGTGCAGTAAAGGCAAATCCAAACTGGCACTGCAAGAGCCGGCTGGGATCTAGAAATCCTGTATCTCTTTTTATGCAGAATGGACATCCAAGCTGAGACTGCCTGTTGATTTAGATCGAGTGTCAGATGGTTTATTCTATCTTCAGATCTTGGTTGGATGTCCATATTATATTTCAATTGTACCATATAGGATGACAGCCTTTTTCTTCCTTGGTGCAGGGATCTTTGCCTCACTCTTCACAGATGAAAGCAAGTGAAATTTTTTTTATGTCTATGCATTGAGCAGTGTTAGCCTGACCTGGATTACAAGGGAATAGATTCCAATCTCCTTTAAAATGAAGAAAGATTTCCTGAAAGATGATTCTAGTTTTATCCCATCATATATAACCGACTTTGATGCATATTATTTTTGAAGTATTAATGAAGTATAATAATATGGGTGATATTGAATATTAAAATATTGAATATTGAAAATATTTATATTTTTACTTGGATTGTATTTCTCTGTATTTCATATTTGATCTTGCAGGTACACTTCAGGTGTTAAGTTACTATTACTAAGTGCCAGTTTGCAAGAAAGTAGACTTTAAGGAGTACTATAATAAACAGACCCAAAAAATGCTGTAAGAGGCTGAGTAATGTACTGAAGAATGAACATTTGTTGGCATCATAAACATATAATTAATATAAATTACAATTCATAATATTCCATGATAGTCCTAAAAGACCATTTCCTGAGGACAAATGAGTAAAATGAGAAGGTAAGTTTATGACTAGTTGCTTGGCAAGATTAAATAAATTAATTGTAAAGAATGGAAACATAACTTTTATGAACATGACTTACACATAGCCCTATCTCTTCCTACAAAGATAAATAGCCACAAAACCCCCCCCACAAACTTCCTTTTTAAAATCCTCACCACTTGTAGGGGCCTGAATATATGTATTGTTATAAAGGAGTCCTTGTGAATATATATATGTAGTGAGAGTCCTATGTATTAGATAGGTGGGTCCTGTTGCTCTGGATGAGCTACAGCTGTGGGATCCTTGGTTGGGTAGCAGCTGTAGTTCATGAAGGCCTCTGGGATAAAAGGGGTGGGCCGAGAGCCCAGGAGGAGCCCCTGTGAAGCCATGAGGAACTGCACAGCAGAGAGGAGCTGCATAATAGGACCAGCAAGAAGGTATGGACTTTAAGAATATCATCACAAGAATATGGGACTTGAGAAATATGCACTACAATATGAATACAACAACCACTATCAAAAATTTACCTCAGCAATGACTTTGTGAGACTGAGTGTCCTGAACACTTTTGAAAACGGTATGCTGGAGATAATAAAGGAGTGACTCAGTGCTTTGGCACACTCCTGAAAATGTGAACAGTTGGGACCCCAGCTATCAGCAACAGATGGGAAGTGCTCAAGCTTTGAATGTTCAGTAGGAGACCACAGCAATTCTGTAAGCATGCCAAGGAAAACATCGAGTTGTAAGAAACAATTATTAGATTTGTCTTCTCGGCTCTTTAATCCTTAAACTTGATAATCAGGGCTTTCCTTCATGTCCACCTGATTATTGGGCCTTCATGATCTTTTCTTATGAAAAAACAGTGGCAAAACTCACACCAGAATGAGAAGTACCTCTCAATTTCCTACATCCTTGAAGAATTTCAACTTACGTTGTCTTGTTGTGAGGTTGGCTGGGGATATTTCATGTGGGAGTTGCAGAGTGCATGGACAGTTTATTACTGACAATATTAAAGTCATTTTACACGGCTGGTGAGGCTTTTCTCACAGCACGGTTTATTAATGTCCCCAGCAGTTTTATTTATAATTTATCCATTTCTACCAAGCTGTGTGCTGAACATTCCATCTCCCTGTTGGGCCACAAGAACAGGTAACAATGGAAAAAACTGCAGTGATTTTGATGTTCTACTGACACTCAGCTTTCTATTACCATGCCAACCTAAGAGAATAAATGCTGAGGCCATTGTCCAGGGATGATGGAGGCACTTTTGGCAGCCAGCCAGGCAGGGACCATACTGTGCTCATGCTAGCGGCTCGGATAAAGCATCAGTCAGGGAGAAGAGGCTGAGATGATACTTCTGACACCTTTTGGACAAGACTTGTGATTTGATGTTGCATGTTTGATTGTGGCTGCAATACTGAATCCTTATTTTCTCTTGGATAATCATTTTGCAGCACCCAGGATAGGATTTTATGGGCACTATTCTGTTTTCTGTGTGTAGAACTTGCCCCTGAGCCATCAACAATTAAATCAACCATTTCAAGGCTTCCTTAGCTCTGGAGCTGTAACTACAAGTTTAACTTTCTCAAAAACATAAACAGCTATGACAGGTGCAGCTCACCCATGAAGCAGAGCCTTGAAGTGCTGCTTATTACAAGGCTACCAAAACTGTTTGGTGGTTTCCAGGGGATTGCAAGATATCAGTTTTCTCTAACAGAACGCACACTGTGTGTGAGTAGTCAACTGGAGATAAAAAAGGCAGGATTCTGCCCAGATTATTGGAAATCAAATCAGTACAGTTAACAAAGTTTAAAATGCAATTTATCTAACCAAGTTCAGATGTCTAATTGATTTGAACTAATCCTGAGTCACCACTGACTCTACTGGATAGATCTTCCTTGGCCATAGTAGGAACTTGGACACCTTGTGTACTTGTAGACAGCTGTGTAAGGTAGGTGTTCTAGTCTGATGTCTAATCACACTTTGCCTTTTTGGTTCATGTACTGTTACGGTACAGAGAGTATAACAGGCATTAACCTTTACCAAGAAAAATAAAGGCTTTTAAGTTCGGCTTTTATTTTTCCTAAGCTTATTTTTCAGTTTCAGATTTAGAATATCCTGTGTCCAGTGAAATTCCATATGTTTGGAAAGACATGTCCTTTAGTGGGCACCGTAAGAAGTCCAAGCAAAAGTAGTATTTCTAACTACTTGTTTAACTGTGTGTGTTTGTATTCTTTAACTCAAATTGGAAAATTCTGAATTTAAGCTTAACTATTAAAGCAAGAAATAATTCATTTCAGCTTGTGAAATTAACAGCAATAATAAGCCTGTATTTGAGAAGCATATATGTAGACATACCTATCTCTAAATCTTTATATAATTAGGCATAGTTTCCTAATAACTAATCATTGTTGTTTTTTCCAATTAGTATTTTGGAGAAATATATTAGACTGACGTGTCACAATATAGAAACCAATAACTTCTCTGTTAAGTGTCATCAGTTTGCTGGTTAAGTGCTCCTACAGTCAGGAATCTGTATGGACTCATCTCCAAAATCTACCATAAGCCACTGTAGTGAGCATTCTGGATATTGTGCTCCCCCTGTGATGGGCAGAGGGAGCTCTACAAGCTGTGTGTGCTTCCCAGCAGCTCAGCCCCTCCCTGCAGAGACATGCGCAGAGAGGGGAAATTGAAATAGAGGAGCATGTGATAAATAGTAATGACAGCAGTCAAAGGAAGGAAGATATTTTTAACTTCTGCTCCGCTTAAGCAGTCTTGTGCAAGATAACGGAGAAAATCTGTGGTAGAATGGGAAAATGACTTTTGATACCCTGAGTCACAGCTCAAGGCCTTGCCAAGAACGTGCTTTCCCTTCAGGGAAACTTTCCTCTTTTTCCATAAGAATATTGTCCTGTGAAAGTAGGATGATGTCAGTTCCCTGTTGCTTTTTAATATTCCTGCTATTATGCTACTGCTGGTCAGACAAAGAATATCAAATAAATAAAACCACCTCCACATGTCAGTAATGCACTCTTTTATTAATCATACTGAAGGTAATTATTTTAAATTAAATCTGAGGTGGTGCATTTTTCTAGCTTTTCAAGTGTGTGAAAAAAAATATTAATTCCAGCATAGAAAATAAGGATAAAAATGATCTGAAATCTATGTATTCCACAAGGAATAAGAAAAATAAGCAAGAACCTTTTCAGTCTGTTAATGATGCTGTGGGAGGTAAAAAATATCAATAAAGAGTCCAAAAGAGCTGATTTAAGCAATGATCTAATGAGCTCCTATTTCATAGCATGAGATTTTTTCTTTTAAAGGGACATAGTTAAATAAATAATCTTAGGCGTGATCTTGTTTTAAGGTCATTCTGATTTTGTGGAAATATTCCTAGTTATGCAAGCAGTTATTTTTTTTCCTAAAATATTTCACTTTAGGAGAAAGATAATAACTGATAAGATAGTAACTGTTTACAGGCTGTAATGTCCTTATTTCCCCTCAGTTTTTGTGCAGGAGCCAAGAAGTCTTTCCATATTCTTTTTTTTTCCCAATTAATCTTAGTAATTTCCTTATGATGAAACCAAATCAATTGCTTGTAATCAACTGGGAATTAAATGCAATTGAAATTTAAGTAATTTAAATGGGCCACAAATCTCTTTCTGAAGTTTGACTAATAAAGAAAGAGAGGGGCGTTTCATCCAGATCTGCATAGGTCCCCAAACTTTCTTGTTTCAGAAATATAATTACAAGATTGGTGATTATACTTTGATTTTCCCTTTCTTAGGGATTGCTACTGTGACATCTACCTAATGTTTTGAGCTGAAGTTCCACTTTTTTCCCCTAATCCTTTCTCCCTGTCTCTTCTTTTCCCTCTCCCTCTCTTCCTCTCTCCTTCCCTCTCTTTTCCTCCTCACCTTGTTTAGTTTAGCCAGTGCTTCCGAAGACCAGAATCCTATTTTGCAACAAAGGGAGGGGACAAAAAAACCAAGTGGCCCAGAAAAAATATAATTTTCATTCCAGTTCTGTCCCCTACTGCCCAAACAGGTATGATTATTCCTGAAATCAGGTGCCAGTAATTCCATATGCAGCTCTGCTTCCATCAACACTGCCTTGTGAAAAACAGTGAGGTGCTGCATGCACACTGCCCAGTATAGAGAGTCAGTAAAATTCAACAGCAAAAATGGCTCAGCCTCTCCTAGGGAAGGTCAGCCCCATGTTGAGAAGAAGGAAGCAAGGAAGAACTTCTTCTTGTGCTACCAGAAGTGAGAGGTTTCTGGAATGGAAGTAAGAGGCAAGAGCCAGGTAGGAAGTGGAAGGAGGAACGGTGCAAACGCAGTTACCAGATTTGAGGCAAGGCAGAATGGAAGTGATCCGAACTGAACCTTACTTGGTCTCAGTAACACCAACACCCTGAAAGGACCAGAGGTGCTCCCAGGGGTGCTCAGAGTGCAGGGGGATGGCTGAGACATGAGTGAGAACATGAGTCCCATTGCCATGAAAGGATGTCATGCACATGGTTGGTGCCCTGTTCTTTCTTACACTGAGAAGTTGTACCCACAGAGGCAAATAGGAGATGCAGATGGTTGCCTTGAGCTACCCTAACAGATCAGCAGAGACCTGCAGAGCTTTCCTGGCAGGAATATACCAAACATACCAACTTGCAAGTGGTGGCAAATCAGTAGGAATCCTATCACTGTCATTCGTGTGTGAAATCTTAAATTTCATGGTACCTTAAGTCACAGTTATGTGTCACATTAACCTACCTTTGAGAAAGCAGTGAGTTTCAAAGATGAAAAGGTGTCTTTAAATGGAAAAATCTATCTTATAGTTGGTCAGCTATTAATCTGAACAGAGTTTAAGACTTTCGGACTTGTTGATTCATATATCAAAAGCAGGGCTGCAATGTAAAGGTTTATGGCTAAAGGCAAGGTAGGTTAATTACTAACCAATGGGCCGAATCCTAAGTACTCTGCAATGTGATTTAAGTTTTATATAATGGTGATTAATTAATGCACAGTGTGGAATAAGACCAGGTAAAGGAGGGAAAAATGCTGGTGGAACAATAAAGATGATAATTTACTGTGGTTATATAGAAACGTTCTGTTCTCTTTTTCTAAAGTGCCCAATAAGTTCCTGAGAACCAGGGACTTTTTGTAAGTAAACATACCATTATTTCCACTGCCATTTGATGCATATGGCATATTTTCCAAGGTGTTTCAAGATAAGTCTCAGCCTATAAACATGAGCTGTGTTCCTCAACCATCTCTTAATTATAACAGATTTCTAACTGCAGCCTGTTAACTTATATATGTGTCTTCAGATTTCAAGGTCTTTCTTACAGACATATGTTACATTTGCCCCAGATTCTGCACAATGATCTTTAGATAAAATTAAGGGTATTCTTAGTGGAAATAAATCCTCATTTTCAGACCAAGAAGGGATTTTACTGCTGGTAATGTCTTTCAAATAACTTTGTTTTTCTCCATGATCTTTCAACCAAAATGTCCTTGCTCTGCTCAGATGAGGCTATGGGAAATATAAAATGGCTGTAAACTCTGATGGTTAGTATTCTATTTTACCAGACTAATTGATCCATTATATAGATTCCCTTCCCTTCCCTTCCCTTCCCTTCCCTTCCCTTCCCTTCCCTTCCCTTCCCTTCCCTTCCCTTCCCTTCCCTTCCCTTCCCTTCCCTTCCCTTCCCTTCCCTTCCCTTCCCTTCCCTTCCCTTCCCTTCCCTTCCCTTCCCTTCCCTTCCCTTCCCTTCCCTTCCCTTCCCTTCCCTTCCCCCCTACAAAGCTACAGATGAAGGAATTGACCCTTGAAGACCATATTGTCTATTCATATAATTTAAAAATTACCCTCTGTTATTCAACAACACTTTATGAGTGGTATGTTTGTTCTTTTTATTCCACTTTTAAATATCCTTGGGTTTTGTTTGTCAAAACAAATGCTGAATCTAATCTGGATTCCTTATCTTGACAGCATCTGCATCAGACCACAGCCTATTGTGAGGCCAGGCTAGTGGGACTGTAGGAACAGCACAATCAGAGGTCATTAACCCAGCAGGAAAATCATTTGCCTCATTGGCTGTGGGTGAGAATAAATTGGTGAGATAGTGAGCACAGATTGTCCCTTGAGAGCGGCTGAAACCACCCATTTCTAAAGAATTGCCAGCAGGTTGGAGGCAGTAATTTAAAAAAAAATGATTGACTGACACAGCTTTAATTTATAGAAACAACAAATGATCATTTCAGTGTATGCCATAAGGAAGGTATTAGCTAGTGTAGCTTTTGATTCAATGCCTACATTGTGATTTTTTTTTTTTATTTTTATGAAGGCAATATCCACAAACATTGATGGAACATATCTGGTGATTTGAAAGCAATAACTGCAATCTTGGGTGAAAATTTGCATCTTTTAATGCAGTTGAAATCTTGAGTAGCCATCAATAAATCAATACAAAAAAGGCCCTAAATCACTATAGATAGCTATAACTATTTCTTTCTGACTGAAGTCTAATCTATATTGAGAATATAAATAATGACTTTTATGCTTTATGTGATACCCTCTCTTTTCTGAATTCAAGAAATATGATATACAAACACAGGTTAGATGAAGTAAGGCTGCAACTCACACTCTGTGCAGGGTTGTTTTATATTGAACAGTCATTCAGGTTCTGGTCATTTAAATTCAGAGTGAATAAAGATGGAGTGCACACATTTTCCTTTGGATGTCATTTCCCAGCCAAATAGATGTCAGTGTCAGAGATATTTGCTGGTTCCTTGATTTTTTCCCACCTAATTGGATTCCATTTCTCCTAATTATATAGACTTTTGCTATTATAAAGGATTAATTTTCTTTTAAAGAATGTATATGGGCATTATTAGCAGATTTTTTTTTCAAAAAATAAGCTATGCTATGCCAGTTTCAAGTGGTTGTTCTGCTCAGTATATAAAGACTGACTAATAAAAAACGTCATGCCAAGTATCTGCAATATTTGAAGAAAGAATTCAGAGTCTGGACTGTAGCAGTAGAATGTTTCACAAAACTTCAAAAAAGAGAAAAATTATAAATTCCAGATTATTAAAGGAACTTTGCTCTGTTGCTCTTAACCACCCTTAACCTCATTTTCAGTCCTCAGTGCTTCAGAACTGGAATCCTATGCAATTTTGTCTGGGAACCACTTGATTTCTATGTTTAGAGCAAGCTCAGGGGGCCCACACAGGGGACCCTTTTCCTGTTTTTATGTCAATTCACAGCCCATGATGTCTCCTGAAGCCCATTTCTTTTTTTCTTGTGACATGTTGGTTTTTCTTGAACATTAATTTTCCTATTAGAGGTTGCATTCAGCATAGCTGGTGGAGTGTGTGCCTGGGGAGGTCATGGGTAGTTCCATATGGCTTGGCCGCAGCTTGAAACACCACACAGCACCCCAAAACTGCAGCCAGTTGGAGCAGCATGATCCTTGGAGGTGACCAAGAAAGGCTGGGAGCTGACAGAGGCGAGAGATACCTGTGAGCTCACCTGAGGAGTTACATGAGGACACATCTGGGAGACACACAAGGAGAGGTGCAGATGGGGACACAGCTGGAGATTCCCTCACGGAAAGGAGTGCTCGGTGACCGAGCTAGGGTGCCTCTGAGGGACTGTGGCCATGGGTGGCCCATGCCAGAGCAGGGAAACTCCTGAGGGTCCAGTCATGGATGAGTAGAGGGGCAGTCAGGAGAAAATGACTAAGAAGAAAGGAGGGGCAGAGAGAGCCATCACATCCAGACTCCAAACTCCTGCTCCATCCATCCCCTCAACCAAGGGCTTAGGAGGGCCAGAGTGCGAGCATACTGAAAATGTGGGAGCTGGGATAAGTAAGGGTGAAGGAGAGCTGCTGAAGGGAGGGGAAGTTTGGGCTGAAGCTGGGGAAAGGAGAGGAAAATTGTTTCCACTGGTGCATTGACTTTTATTTATTAATCAACGTCTCTGAACCACTAGATAAAAGTTTATGTATGTTGCCACTGAAGTAAACTAGGTGTCATTGTCATATTTTCTGAAAAATCTTGCCCAGGATTCTTCTCCCAGAAGCCTCCTGCCTTTGGTGCCCGAGCAGCTGCTGCTGAGCGCAGCCTGGAAGTGGCTCATGCAGCCCTGCTGTTTGTGTTTATGGTGTGAGAACAATCGATCCAGGTCATATTTCTTCAGCCTTTCCAGAACAATGTGTCTCCAGACAGTTGCTAAGTCCTTGCTAAAGCAAGATACATTACATCTAGTGCTTCCCTTTAATCCATTATGCCAATTATATTGGCAGACAAGGACATTAGGTAGGTTTGACATCATCAGTTCTTAACAGACTCAAGTGAGCTGTCTTTTATCATCTTACTGTCTACTGCTGCTTTTGGATTGATTGGTTAAGAGTTTGTTCCAGAATATTTCTGGGAATTGAAGTCAAGTGCTCTGTAATTCTCTGGATCCTTCCCTTAACCCCTCTGCCCACATACCCCACACCTTCCCATTTTCAAAGTTTCCTATTTCTAGTCCTTTGGGACTTCTGTGGTTAAAACTAGGTAGA
Source organism: Ammospiza nelsoni (assembly GCF_027579445.1). Taxonomy (NCBI): domain Eukaryota; kingdom Metazoa; phylum Chordata; class Aves; order Passeriformes; family Passerellidae; genus Ammospiza; species Ammospiza nelsoni. The sequence continues at coordinate 97,669,936 of NC_080635.1, forward strand.
CTTCTGATAATGTTCTTAAATCCAAAGGGATGAAAGTGGTTTGTCCTAATTCCTTTTCCCTAGTGCTTTTGGTGAGTATCATAAGACCCTACTGAATTGAATAAATTTATTTACTAAACATTGAACCTCTTTTTTTGGCTTAGTTTCCTGCTGGTTGTTAAATTTAATTTCATTAAGCTTCAACAAACTAATTTTGGGAGGAGTGAAGCCCAGAATATAAACATTTTCTGCATCACTTGCCATTGTTCTTTTTTTCTGATCCTTTAACTTCTTGACAGCAAGGGAATTCCTTTAATATTTCTTGAAATGTATTTTTCTCATAGAAGAAATAAATCCTGTTTGACAGACTGTAATCTTCTTCATCCTTGCTCCTTACATGCTTAAATCTAAGCAGAGAAACAGTCCCTTAGAGATGCCTAAGACCTTACATTTGAATGAAGCAAGTGTCTAAATGTCTGGATTAAAAGGGATAATTATACAAACATGGGGAAAACTACTGTGTGGGGATTAGGAGCAGCATTGTCTGTTAGGCATAATCACTGGCTTCATGCCTCTTTAACATGGACTTTGGATCCCCTCTGTGGTTAGATTGCTTCCATCTTTGTACCTTTCAAACAAGAATTTCTCATAAACATAAAAGCCATGTACATACTTGGATTCTTTCAGTTGTACACCTGGAGGAGGGCTGAAACAGTCTAAAAATAATCTTTCAAGTGGAGAGCAAAAGCACCATGTATGAGTCAGAAAATATTTCTGTAGGAACTACTGTTCCTTTAAAATATCAATTTATATTTATGTAGCACTTCCCACTGAAAGAACTCTATATTTTTGGAAATGCTAGTTGATTCTCCTGTGGTGAATCCTAAGAACTAGGAAGGAAACACCTAAAGTTTAGATGAGGAGAATCAAGAAAAGAGCATGAATCACTTACCTAATGTTACATAGAAAGCTACTGATGGATCAGATTAAAAATCAGGTTCACAAGTCTTTGTCTTGTTAGCCTTTCCCTATAAATTTAAATAACTGCTTTCCCTATAAATAGAAATAACTACTTATAGTAAAATAACCTTTTTTGAAATGGAATTAACTGCTTTGCTCTAATCATATTAGGAAATGTAGTAATAATAATAATAATAATAATAGTAGTAGTAGTAGTAGTAGTAAAGAAGTCTCTTTAGTACCCATCTGTTGCAACTTCCTTTCAAGGACCTGGTCTACAGAGAAGCTTCACTGGGTATGCAAGATTCCTTTATTTTAATTAGAACATTAATATTCCCACTGTTTCCTTAGCTTCTAAAGCTAATGTCAATCTGTCCCCCTCCAGTCACTTGGCAAAGAATGTGATGAGAGTATCAGGGTGAGGTTCTTTTTGCAGGGCTTTCCAAGTGACAAAACATAAGGCTGTGTTGTTACACCTATCTTTTTTCTTTTTTTGTATAGCAGTACCCATGCAGACAAACTTCACGTTATCTCTGTACCACAGCAGAATTCATCTGCTTTGCTCCTTCACTCCCCTGAACAGCATTTTCCTGTATTTTGAACTGAAGTGAATTATGCAATGAAAGTGTGTTTAAAATGGTTGCAGTATAACAAACACTTTACCTCTCCTAATAACAGCAACAACAATAATAACAATAATAAAAAGCTCTACCAATAGGCATGTTGCTTAGCATGACACATGGAGCTGAAGGGACTGCTGGAGCCCACTGGAACTGACAAGGGATCTGCAGGTGAGTGATGGAGCCACCCTAGCTGGCAGCTCTGGGAAGCAGCTGGGAAAAAAAAGGATTACAATCCCCCAAATTTACTAATAGGAGAGGGTGGAATGAACTTCATGATGAGAGGCATAGTGTGATATAAGAAAAGAAAAGAAACAGTAGAATGTAAGGAAAAAAAGTGAGGGGGAAAAGCAAGATAGAGTAAAAAAAATTACTAGGACTCCATTCAAGCAATTGCTCTGGCTAGAAAATATGATTAATGTTCATCTCTAAACAATTACAGGAAATAATTCCCTGTGGTAAGTGTGAAGTGACATGAATAGGAAGATTTGGGTATTTTCACAACCCAAAGTGCAGTGATCCGTGCACTTGCTCACTCACACACTTGTGTGGACTGGAGAGGGAGCTGGGAGCCATGAGCTGGGTGTGCTTTAGTGACCTGTATCCCAGCTCCACTGCTTACAATGGCAAGGGCATAGCAGGTGTGGGGATTGTTCCTCTGTGCTCTGTAAATTCGATGTGCTTGAATATTCATATTGTTTGAATAAACATAAAAACAGAGGCCATATCAGTCATTGCCAGTGTGTGCACCTTTGAGATCACAAGTCAGGCATCACGTGCTTTAAATTGATAGATGACTACCAGATTTTCAGCTCCAGTTTAGATGTATAGAGCCACAGAGGGTGTCTGAGCTGAGCCAGGTGTATGTTGGAGCATTTGAACTGGCTTGTGCTATGTTTCTCACAGGATCCAGTATTCCCTTTCTATAGTCCTTTGCAGTTTGTACTCAGACTTTCTATGTGTGAAAGTGCGCACATCGATAACTGTTAATATGCTTTGCATTTCTTTCAGTACTTCTTACCTGAGGGCTTTCAAAATGTTTTAGAGTTTTAATAAAAATGAATATGCATTGTGCCCAAATTCTGCTTACTCTAATGCCAATTCATAACTGTGTGTACTTTAATGGTGGTGCCAGATTTACACCACAGGATGTAAGCTGCTGTGCCTGCGCTGATAGCTTTGGATGTGCAAGAACACAACACAACACATGGCTGCTCTCTTTTCCCCTAAAAGATTATCATCTCAGGAGTACAATTTTATTGGAATATAATATAAGACAATGTGGCAACTGTAACAAAAGCACAGTAGTTATTCAAAATGCACTAATAATCTTTTGGGAAACAATCAAAAAAAAACTATATGATGGGTTGTATGACTTCAAGAAGTGTACAAATTATGTATTTGATTTCAGATGATTAATTATAGCAATTCATTTTGTACTACAAGGGAGAGACATTTTAAATCACATTTTTTGTAGTTTCAAAAACTGATATTTAGTATTTTGACATGATTGATTATTTATTTACTGATATAAATTTACATATTTTTTCTCTATGAGAGAGAATACCAAGCATCTTTACATTCATGTGTTGTCAGCTACTGCATAAATATGTGAAAGTGAATAAAAAGGGACTTTCCAGTCAAAGCCACTAAATACCTCTAAGTCAATGCCATGTCCCATTAGTTTTCTCAGTAAATATGGGGCTTAGCAATGCTTTCTAAAGAATTTTTTGAAATATGAACAGATATTATTGAATGCTTTCCACATTCCATGAAGCGAAAATGCAAGCAGTCTTGAGAAACAGGAAGAGAAGATAATCTTACCAATTGCTATGCTGGTTAATCAAACTTAGATCTGTTTAACAGTGGGACCCTAACTGAGTTTCCTTTCTCTTCTGTGGCATGTTTGGTACAATATTTGAATGTCATAGCCCATTTATTTCCTCCTCTGAGTATTCTCTCCTGGTAGGCTTTAGTCATGATGTTTCTGTGTGTGATTAAAGCTTTCAGCTGTGCCTGGGTGGCTGAAACTTTATGGGCTGAGGTCAGCAGGCCTTCTAAAACCATCCTATGTTTTTTTACTGCATGTCACCTGTGGTAATACAGTGTATTTAACATCAGTATTCAGGAATTTCTCATGGATACAGAGCTCTCTTTACTCAGTAATGCAGGTTATCAGTGTTGGGCCTAGAGAGTTCTCCTAATGCTAAGTCAACTAAGTCAAGCTCAGTATCCTGATCCCTGCTTGCCCTTCTTGTTCTCAGCTCAGTCTCCAAGGCTATGTCAGCATTGCACAGCAGAACCCAGTGCTGGGGTCCCCCAGCTGGCACCCAAGCAGCTAGGAGAGGGGTGGAAAGTAGAAATAGGGCATTATGTCCAGGATGACAGACTTCAGGACACCAGCAGAGGTGCTGACACTGGCATGGATGCATACCAGCTCCTGCAGAGACAGACTTCACTGCTGTGCTCAATTGACATAGCCTAAAACAGCTCCTGCCAGTCTGTAAAGACCAACTTATTGGTACCCTTACTCAGGTACAGGTGAAATCAGTAACTCATCTGTTCAGTGGATAAAGTTTTGAGGTTGCTTTGAACAAAATCTGTCAGGAACAAGGAATCACCTTTATATCAACCATTTTAATGCTGTCAGTTTTCCAGAGAAAGTACATGACATGTATATTTTTCTCAACAAAACCACTTCCAAAATCTGGCAATCTGGAAGTCTGTGTTTCCTGTCTCCCTCTTCAGAGAAATCAAGTGAGTAGAAGCTTCAACCTTGACCAACATTACTTTTGTCACCCTGTGCACTGGAGGCTGGTGTTAAATTCTGGGATAGCAAGAAGGGAATGGGCACTTCTGTGGAACCATTGGTTACTGCTTGCAGGCAGCTCGGCTGTGTCAAGCCTGGCTGGCTCCTGCTTGTGTAGGCTGCTTCTGGGGCTGGTTTCACTGCTGGTGTCACTGAGATTGATGAGGTACTGTGGGATAACTTCTGTTCTCTTACTCAAAAACAGCTTGTGTGGCATGATGTCTATGGTCATTTTACCTAGCAGTTACCAGTTTTTAAGGGCTGGCAGCTGTCATCTCATGCTAGCTAAAATGGTTAATTCAGAGTTTACTGCCTTTCTGGTCAGATTTGAAGAGATGAGGGAATAGAATGTCCTTCCTGTTTCTGGTCCTCTATTTTCTTTCCCCCTTGCTATGCCAGTTTAAGTGCCAAATACTGTGTGTGCCCTTCTCTTCAAATGCCAGTCTAAATCTGCTGCAGCCTAGGGTTGCTACGTGTTGGTCTGACACTCTCTACCTCTTTGGGCTGTGTCAGTGCCAAGAATTGTTATCTCTGCCTGTTGCATACACTGTGTTTGTTTCTCACAAGTCTTTAAGATAAATAAATGAAAGAATTTGTGTAGGTGTTTTGTTGTTTTTTTATTTTTATTTTATTAAGTTGTTGGTTTTTTTAAACTCAGCTGTCACCTCCTTGTTAGAAATGTTCTGTTCTTGGTCTTGAGGGAGCTCTTAAATCCAGATATGGTGGGTGGCCCAGATGGTGCCTCAGCTGAAGAAGGAGGTCTTGAATAGAGTGGAATTTAATACTCAGCAGTGTGCAGGCCTCTGCTGTGTCTCTGAGGCGTTAAGGGTACAATGCATTAGCCACCTCAGAATGAGTAAATGAACAGAATTGCTGAGGAGAGGGCAGAGAGTGCATAATTGGCATCAACTGTGTTATCAGGACATGCTTCAGATAACAGTTTTCAAAAGACATATGAGAAAAGGACCTACTTAAAAAAAACATGAGAAAAAAGGTCAAAACCAGGCTTGTGCCCATTTCTGGTGGTTATTCAAGTGGAAATTTAAAGATCCCTCAGTGCTTTCTGAAGAGAAAGAAAATACAGCTTTTTTGGCCTGCACTCCATGAACCAATAAAAATGACTTTTAACTTAAAAACGTCATGTGAGTTACTGCCAGAGCCACAGTAGCTATTGCAATTGTCAAAAGAGGCATTTACAATGCTGGTATCTTACTTATTCCTATGAATCCCCCTGAGATGAAGACAGCACTCCACATAACCCTCGTCTTTATTGGAAATGACATTTCTAGATACACAGTTTTATGTAGTCATTCCAGTTTGTCCCCACTGTGACACTCAACCTCTCCTTGTCGTATCAGTCTCCTGTAGGAGTAGATAGAGATGTTTCTCTACTGCCTTCTGCACTCAGAGAAATGTTGTATCTATTGCCAGAGCTTCTGATAACCTGAAAACCCAACTGAAAGGAATTCTTCTGTCCAAGAAATGACAGTGGTATCCCAATTGCTCAAAATGGTTAAACTGAATTTCTCCTTTAAAAAAACTCTTATTTTACTGTCTATCAATTTCCTAAGCTTTCTAAGCTTTCATAAATTAAATAATATTTATCAAAAAACCTCATAAAAATTCTTTGATACAGTGTGAAAGCAGTCGATAGGGACCCTTCTCTCTTTTCCACTTTGGGTTAAATACAGAGACCCAATTGAATGCTCTTTTATTTTTACATTACTTTCAGATTATACTGGATCACATTTTCATCAGCCTGTGTACAACTATCGTAACAGTTTCACGGGAGCACATGTGAGCAGAGAAAGTACAGCTCTGTGCACCCTTCACCCCTCTAGCTGTTAATTTGCTAATGAAAGTCTCTTCAGTGAAAATGAGGAGGACAGTCTCAATATGACAGTGGACCTGAATGACAACTTTGCTATGTAGTCTGGAATTTTCCCTGTTTTCATTTGAAAAGTAGTGATACCAAGAACTGAAAATGCCCAGGTTTGTTAATGTTTCTTTATTCCTAGTTTTATGTGGCAGATAACACTTGGTGCAGTTTCCAAAGGAGCTCGTCACAGAGCTGGTAGCTGGTATATGAAAATCCTGTGGGCTGGCTTCTGATGAAGGCTGCAGTGTCAGCTGTGGGCAGCATTCCTGACTGGGCTTTAAGAGTTTTCACCCTGCACTTGCAGCACTCAACACAATGAGCACCCCCTCCAGCCTGGCATTGTGTCAGCTGTCACCAGCTGGGACACTGACACTAGGGAAAGCTGGGGAGTGAGTTTGGAGGTAACAGTGAAAATTGAGGCTGAGCTGGGAAACCTAGTGGACCTGAAGTAAGAAGGAGAAATGTGAAGGAAAATGTTACTTCAGGTGGAACCTGCTTGTGAAGGGGAGATAATTGGCTTCTCCTGTGTTGTTGAACCAGCTGGTGGCAAGGCTACCTGGCCCAAAAGAAACTATACCAGGGGCAGTTCTAACAATTTATGGGTATGAAGTATGGATGAAGAACTTCTAGGATAGATGTCTATTCTATTTACTAGTGCAGACAAAATCTGAAATTATGCTAACTGGCTACTGAAATCAGTTGTCCACTTCAGGCTGCAAGTGTTTTTTGCTTTACATAACAGCTTTCCTCTTGACTTATATGACAGAAAAGGCTTCATAAGGAAAGATAAAAAAAAATGTTAGAAGAGTATTTTCAAGGCTGCAAAATCAACCTTTCAAAAATCTGGAAATACCACAATACCTTTGATAGATACACATTAAGATAGCCTTCAACACATAAAACCCAATGCTGTTTTTCCCAGGACATTTTCCTCACTCAGTGCACACAGTAGATACTCTTGTTTTTTTAATCATGATATCTCCCAGTAAACAGCTTCTATTACAGTCCAGGTACATCAGGTTTTTTGCTGACCATCATGGAAACCATCTGAGAATGTAATTTTGTTAGTTTTTGTGGGGAAAAATATGAAAACTCAAACAGAGGAAGAGGTTTTATATTAAAGGAAGAAGGAACAATCAGAGTTACACTGAGTATATCCATAAGGGTGTGGTAGACACTGCTGTAGTCAGTGTGGTGGTCAGCTGGGTCAGACATCAGCTGGAAGTAGCAAGCCCAGCTGGATGCAGGAGTGATCACTGGACAGTAAACCCAAAGTAGCTGTGGCTTGGTATGAGCACAGACTTACAAGGGAAATGTGGATGTGAGGGTGGTTGTAGCTGTCCCTGTAGAAACTTCACAGCATTCTGGGGGAAGCTGTCAGTGTGGGCTTGTCAATTCAGCAGCACAGCCATGCTCTGCTTGTGTTCCCCTCTTTTTTTCCTCCTTGTTGCTGGGGCGCTAAGAGGACAGAGTTGTGTGGCTGCAAAGAGTCAGGCTGTCTTGCCTTAGACAGTTTGCTATGAAGAATTATAGTTAACACAGAGGTTTTTATTTGTTTATTCTTTTTTCTTTGTTAGGGTTATTATTATTCTGTATTCCTTATGCTATAAACATATTTTATTATTATTCACAGAATCACAGAATCAGCTAGGAGAAGACATTTGAGATCAAATCTTACCTATGGCTGAACATCAGCTTGTCAATTAGACTGTGGCACTGAGTGCTACATCCAATCTATCTTTAAACCTCTCCAGGGATGGTGACTTCACCTTTTCCCTGGGCAGATCATTCCAATGCCCAGTCACGTGTTCCATGAAGAATTTCTTCCTTATGTCCAACCTAAACCTCCCCTGGTGCAGTTTAAGACTGTGTCCTCTTATCCTGTCACTGGCTGCATGGGAGAAGAGACCAACCCTCACCTGGCTACAGCCTGCAGTCAGGGAGCTGTGGAGAGGAATAAGGTCTCCCCTGAACCTCCTTTCTCCAGGCTGAACACCCCCAGCTCCCTCAGCTGCTCCTCACAGGACTTACCCTCTCTAGACCCCTCACCAGCCTTGTTGCCTTTCTCTGGACACATTCCAGCACCTCAACATCCTTTGTAGACTGAGGGGCAGAGAGCTGGACACTGAACTCAAGGTGCAGCCTCACCAGCGCTGGGAAGAATCCCTGCCCTGGCCCTGCTGGCCACACCATTGCTGGCACAGGCCAGGATGCCATTGGCCTGCTTGGCACCTGGGCACACCCTGGCTCGTGTTCAGCTGCTGCCAATCACCACTCCCAGGTCTCATTTTGCCTGCCTCTTGTCCAGCTACCTTGTTCCCAGCCTGTAGTGCTTCAGGGCATGGTCGTGGCCAAAGTGCAGGACCCAAAACTTGGTCTTGTTAAACTTCATATCCTTGGATTGACCCCATTGATCCAGCCTTTCCTGGTCCCTCTGCAGAGCCCTCCTACCCTCCAGCAGAGGATCACTCTTCCCCAGCTTGTTGTGATCTGCAAATTTGCTAATGGTTGACTAGCTCCCCTCACCCAGATAAGCCATAAAGACTTTAAACAGGACTGGGAACATCACTAATCCCTGGGGGACACCAGTAGTGACTGGCTGCCAGGTTAAAGAAGAGTCTCTATTTCTACTATTTTTCCTCAGGAGGTTCCAGATGACATTTACCTATGGATAGAAGTATTGTCACCTCCTGTTTCATGGGCTGTACCAGCATTCGAAGATCATCTAACAAATGGGGCTTTTCTGTGACAGTATGGATGTCTGTTCCAGCTGCCAGTGGCTAATTCACTGGTACATACTCTTAAACCTATTGGACTTTGCTCACTCTTTTACCTGCACACTGGTCTCCAATTTAATTAATTACTGACCAGTCCTAGCAGTATCTATTACCCTATTAAATTAATCACCTGCCCTTTCTTCAAAGCTCAGCTGGCTTTCTATAGAAATAAAGAGTTACTTAATTTAATCTGAGCCCTTTTACAGTGCTTATCACATTCAATCTCTCTACCAGACTATCTGTGAAGTTGACCTGGCTTCTCAGAAAAGGTTTCCTCTTTCCTTGTAAGTGATTTCTTGAGTGATGCCCCATTTTCGAGGAGACAGCATAATTCTCTAATGGCTCTTTAAGAAATTAGCCCTCTTCTTATGGAAGGGTTGAAGAAGTCTGGGCAGCAGCTTCTTATCTGGCACACTTCTATTCCCTGCAAATGGTAGTTCTCTCCTCAAGCACTGATTCCACTACTTTGATGACTGCAGTCTTGACCTTTTTATGAACTTTTTTTCCATCTCCAGGAAAGTGTGTTTGAAAATTGTTTCAATTTATGGTGCCTTGCTTGACTGTGCAAGGTTTTTTGTCTGATGAACACAGAGGCCAATTAAGTACAATGAGGGTCCTTTATTTGTCCTTCAGATTTGCATAAGAAATTGCAGTTTTGAAATAGAAATGGTTTTGAAGGAATATAACAGCTTAGAATTTTCAGGTACTAATTTTTACTGTACTTCTAACAGAATGTGAGAAATGGTCTCTCCTCCTGAAAAGCATTCAGTCCTTAGCAGCCTGTTAGCATAACTAGCCTTCAGTAAGAATAGTCCTTTAAACATTGTTCTCCTGGAGTCCTTCAAAATTCTCCAACATTTCCCCAATGGTGATCCGAAATTGAGGCAAACATTATTTTTCAGACAGCATATATTTTGCATGCAAAACCTCCTGACTTTAATAATTCATACTGAGCAGCGTTCAACTTAACAGATTCTCATTTGGCTGAATAAACAACATGGGGCTGTTTATTACAGCATGGGCAGCTCAGCTGGAGTAAATTAGTGTAATATTGTCTCAGTCACTAGAGTTACAGCAGTTTAGACCAGCACAGGCTTTTGTCACATATTTTTATTTAGATTTTTTTTTTTTTCATTTACTCTGGCATTCTTAACTGTAGGAGATGGCAGCTTCACAGACATAATTCATTCATCCAGATAGTTCCCTTGGGGCCATCCCTTAACTATTCCCTTTGGAAAGTAGGGAGGTATGGTATTCACTTTACAGATGAGCAACTAAGGAACAAAAAGTGATGCTTTTTAAAGACATTGACATTTCTAAAATGTTCACTGTCTTGATGCTGTAAAAAAATTGCATCACAGTATTGCAGAACCATAGAAATATTGTTTGGAAATGACCTCTGAAAACCTTGATTTTTTTCACCTACCTGAAACAGAACAGGTTTTCCATAGCTTTGTCTAATTCAGTCCTGAAAACCTGCAAGCACAGAGTCCATAGCCTCTCCAGACAAGTTGTCAACACTGAATTGCCCTTCTCATGATTTTCCCCCCCATCTATTATTTAATTTGAATTTCCTAAACCACAACTTGTGGTGGTTGCCGAACTTTATATCACTTTAGCTCCAGAACTTTTGTAATTGTTTAATGCAGTCATAGGCAGGTAGTTAAATCCCCTCTTACCCACTTTTCTGTTGCATAAAATGAGCCCAACTCCTTCCAGATGTCCTTGCAGCCATGTACTCTCAACCTTTGACTATCTCAGTAGCTCTGTACTGGATCCTCTCCAGTTTCTTAATATTGGATTTATCCATTATAACCTGCCCTTTCTGTACCCTAATGTCTTTAAAAATTCATTCCAAATACAAATACTCATTAATTTTCTCAAAGCCAACCAAGATAATTATTCGTAATATTTTCTAAAGAATTTAGGAGCCAAAAAAGATAGATATGATATTAGAGGTATTTTCAAAATTACCCAGACATCCATCAGCTTCTTCAGAGTAACCTTGGCTTGCTTCCTACTGACTCTCAGGTAGACTATCACTTACTGGCTGTAAGCATATGAAACAAAAAATGTGTGGATATAAATTTAAATCAAGATCAGGACATTGTTTGTGGAGCAAGGATACGTATAAAGGTTTGTTTGGAATGGTTTACAATGATTGATAACCTCCCAAGTATTGGATTCTTATTGAATCCACCAGAATTCACTTAACTATGCTTGCAAGTAATTTTCCAGTCTGGACATTTGTTGGTTTGCACACAGTCTTTTAACATTCTGTATCTTTATCCCTGTAAATATCCCCAGAAACTAAACAGAGGTAGTGGATGATCTTTGGATATTGTTCAATCTCTAGAATGAAATGACTAAGGTTTTTAACATAGTTTAATTTATTTATATTGCCATTGCCTCTAGGAGCTGTGATCATTAACCAGAGGATCTACTTCAACTTCATGTGCTGTTTAAATGTAGAACAAAGAAATAATCCCTTGTCCAGCCTTTATGCAGCATGAGCATGAGGAAATAGGAAGCAGATGGGTATAAATACAAAAGCAGGAAAATGACATTGATCAGAAGGAAAAACAGGACTGTCAGGGTACCAGAGGATACTTTGAATTTTTGTAGGCATCACAGTATTGAAAAAGGAGTGGGTTCTCCTTTGTGAAAGAAAAATGGGATTGAAGTAAGGTCTGAGAAGAAAGAATAACAGCTTTGCATCACATTTATTGGCATAAACTGATGACAGAATGCCCATCACAGGATTCCTACATGACAGTGTAAGGTTTTAGTGAGGACACAGTAAAGAAGATAATTTTATCTTTTCTGTTTCCCTGTTGTTTGGTGTAAATGACAGGCATTTACACCTGGAGGTACAAGTATTTCTGCTTGGAAAGGTGGAAGCTGAGGCTACCTGTGGTAACTGCTGTCTCTGAAAAGAGAATGTATTAAATCTGTGGTAGATAGCAAAGAGCCAGATGTGTGAGCAATTAATCTTGGTCAGGTTTTCCTCACTCTAGGAAAAGGTAGGAAGCAGTGGGGACAACTACTTTGTAGAATACTGGGTTTGTCCCTCTTCTTTAAGCTGTAGCACTACTATAACTTCTCCCCTTGGGTGTGTTTGGCTTTACCAACTTGGCAATATTTCTCCTTCAACATACCAGAACCACAGAAGCACAGAAATCATCAAGGCTGAAAGAGACCTTCAATACCATCCAGTCCAACCACCAACCCAGCACTGCCATAATCACTCCTAAGCCCTATCTCCAAGGGCCACATACAGACACCTCTTGAACACTTCCTGAGGCAATGATTCCATTACTTCCCTTCACAACTTATTCCAATGCCACATCACTCTTTCAGTGAAAATTCTTTTTTTCTAGTGTCAGATCTGAACCTCCCGTGGCACAACTTTAGGCCATTTTTTCTCATCTTTTCACTTGAGACATGGTGGAAGAGACAGATCCCCACCTCACCACAGGTGGTTGTAGAAAGGAGTGAAGTTCCCCCCAAGCTTTCTCTTCTCCAGGTTAAACACCCCTGGCTCTCTCAGGTGCTTCTCATGGACTTGTGCTGCAGACCCTCCACCAGCTTTGTTGCTTTCTCTGGGTTTGCTCCAGTACCTCAGTGTCCTTTTTGAAGTGAGAGTCTGGGCATGATCCCCTGGTTGTCTGTGGCAGCCTGAGAGCTGTGGAGAGCTGAGAGAAGGTATGGGACTCTAGACATATGATAACAAAAATATGAATACAACAATGGGTGACCCCGACGTGATGGAGATATGCAGCCTGAGAGCTGTGGAGGAATATGCAGCCTGAAGAGCTGTGGAAGATAGGACAGCCAGGAGCTGTGAGAAATATGGCCTTTGAGTCATGGTGGGTTATATGTATTGTAATTGTATGATTGTTACAAGAAAAGGGGGAAATATAGGTGGCCATTGAATCTTAGTATGTATTGTATAGGTGGCCTTTGAGCCATAGTAAAATATATGTATTGTATAAGTGGCCTTGCCCCAGTCCTAGTTGTTCTAAATGGGCTGCAGCTGTGATGTCCTTAATTGAGTGGCAGCTGTGGCTAGTGAAGATAACTGGGATAAAAGGGGGTGGGGCAGCCAGGGAGAGCCTTGGAGGAGCCCTGACGAAGAAGCAGGAACAATGCTGCTGTGAAGAGCTGCTTGTGAGAAAACCACCCAAAAGGTATGGGACTCTAGAAATATAAAAACAATATGATAACAACAGTTGTCCTGCATGCGCTGTGACTGCACTCAGGATGATCTGCACTATGGCCTTCTGTGGTACTGAGCTCAGGCTGACAGTACTCTGGATGGTATTTCCAGCCTTTCTTGTAGATGGTGTTGCATTTGCTAATTTCCAGATTACTGGGATTTCTCTGATGAACCAGGACTGCTGCTAAATGCTTGAAAGTGGCTTGGCTTTTTTGCCAGCTCACTCATTACTCTCAGGTGAATTCCATCTGGACCTGTAGACCTGTGGGTGTCCAGTTGGCATTTTCTCCTGGATTATGGTGCCTTCACTCATCTCTCAGTCACAAACTTCCAGCTCTGGGAGCTGAATATCCTGAGGGTAACTGGTTTTGGTCTTAAGGACTGGGACAAAGAAGGCATTAAGTGCCTCTGCCTTTTCCTCATCTGCTGACACTGTGCTCCCTCAGCTGTGTACATTTGCAAGGACACGAGTCCTGCAGCAGGCTGCCGTGCTCTGTAGCGCTGGTAGCATGCAATGATGGCACCACTCTCATCCCTTTTGCTGGTGACTGCTGAGATGGCACCTAGTGCCCAGGACCTGCAGTGAAGTTTTGACCACCTGGATAAGTTTCTGTCTCATTAACCCCTTCCATTATTTTTTAGCTCTTAACACCAGGAGGTGAGCAACAGGAAAGTCACAGACAAAGCAGCCATTTAATTAACACATTAGTGCACCATCTGCCATACCTTCCTGACTCATGAGAGAAGAGCTCTGCTCTTACTGCTCTCACCCTCCTTACTATAAACTTCATTAAGAGTTGAGAGATGGGGTGGCATGAATTGTAGGAGAAAGCAGAGAAGCTCTTGATATATAATGAATGGCATGAGCAGCTATGCTGAAAGTGGTGTCATAAGGGGAAGGAAGTAAAAACCAGAGAGCAGGTCTACTGGAAGAGTGGTGGTGTATGAAAGGATAAGAGTTGTCCACACTGATTAATGCTTCTCTCAGACTTATAAGAAAAACCATTGTTTCTTTTGATATCAAATAGCAGGAAGTGGGTTCCAGCTGGTCCTGGATTTGCCTGTATAAAGTATCTTTGTTGACTGAATTACTGTGAGACAATGGAAGTATGCGGATTAATCTAACATGATTAACCTAGAAATGTACAGCCGAGTTAAAAGGGTTTTGTTTCAAATTCTAAACATCCTTCTGAACACTGAGATGTGCCTTTCTTACCATCCTGCTGGCTTTCACTACTTTTGCAAGCCCTTGTTTTCCTGAGATTTCCTGAGTTAAAGATTTTCTTGAGGTTCTTACTTGGGTACTGACAAGTAAGACTGAACCTTCTTGTCTCAGAGCATTTTGCCTGACCCACAGTCCAGAAACCACAACTGTTAAGCCCAGGCACACCTATTACTCTTTTCTGTGCAAAAGAATGACATGGAAACATATTACTAAAATGAAGAAAAATATATGACACGCCATAACTGTGAAATAACATTTACCTGCAAAATCCTTCTAAACATACCACAGTCCTCTTTGCATAACCTCTATATTTTGTAAACAATGTGAAGGGCAAAATTAAAGAACAAATGCCTGCATTGGCTTATATTATTTTAAAATTATATAAGCTAATGCTAATTTTATTTAAAAATTATGTGAAATGCTTATAGTGATAAAGTGTAAAGCTCCTAGATCTTGAGTAAGATGTAAAAGATTTGAAAATAATATGCATATTAATATGTTATTCTTACAGGTCGTGTTGAACTCATGTAACTCCAGAATAAGACAAGCATTAATAGACGGGTCAAGTCACCTAGAATGTTTTTCTAGCTGTCTTTTCTAGTTAGTGTTTTGAAAGGTTATAGCAAATCAAGTTTTTCTTATTGCAAGCCAACTAGTTCTCCAAGGTGTGTGACATTTCAAATAACTTTGTAGAACAAAATAAAATGAATTCTTATTGGATGTCTCAATTGTGTTGTTGAGTTTGAGACAGAACTATGTGACTAAGCTCTGAAACACAGTTATATTTGTTCTTTAACCTTATCTGAAGATCTTAAGATTTTTTTCCTGCAGCTTGTCTTTCAGAAATTTCTTTCTAGACAGCCTTTTGTTTTTCCCTTCGATGTTATGCCTCTCACCCAGGCATCTAGCACAAAGCCTTAAGAAGTGTCAGGTTAACACATGTAGTCCCTGCTCCAGCTCACCCTTTGCTTTCTAGCCAGGCTCAGGTTCTCCTACTGCTTGTACATGACATGATAG
This sequence comes from Ammospiza nelsoni, assembly GCF_027579445.1. Lineage (NCBI taxonomy): Eukaryota > Metazoa > Chordata > Aves > Passeriformes > Passerellidae > Ammospiza > Ammospiza nelsoni. The sequence goes on from NC_080635.1 coordinate 97,685,421, forward strand.
GGATAATCTTTGCTTGTCTGACCCTGACTATTTTATTCTCATCCTCCAGGCATTTTGCCTGACGTCTGATACTATCTGACATGACATTCTTTCAAGTCCCTAGAACCAATGTGCAGTTTTAGATACATTGCTCTGTCATTTCGTTTCACCTTTCTTTGTCTAATTTCTTCTTTCTGTGCCTGAAAGCCTCTATTCTTACACTTGGATTTACCTGCTAGAGGCTTATATTAGTATATCTTAATTTTCTACCTTAAAAAAAAAAAGCACTGTGTACTAAATCTATATATTGGTTATCTGACATGAGTTTCTTACATCCACAAAAAAATTATTTAAGGAGTAGTCCAGTATTTAGATTTAGGAGCATATATTTCTTAAGTGTATCCTAGTTCCTCCTTCATTTAAAATGTAAAGGCACACTGTCATTTGCATTGATATTTTAAAGCAGAAAGGTCAATAAAAAAGTCTTTATCTTCCCACGTTGTCTAAAAATGACAGGTCTGGAGGTCTTCAAGGAGTTGAAGGTGTTCTTTATTAAAGCAATTTTTTTTTTCTGGGCAAAGCATGAAAAATTACTGACTAGACAGTGTTGCTTTTTATTTGCATGAAATCAGGCAAAAAATATTAACAGACCAATTAGGCCATCTTCCTGCAAAGTATTAGATGTATTAGCATTAGTAGATTACTACTGATGCAGAGAGACAATTCCTTTTGTTTTTTATCAAATACTCTTCCCCTCTCTGTCTTTTAAAACCTCAGTTGTTTGCTAGAGCTATACAGAAAGCCACCGCAAATTGTTGCTCTTGAATTACTAAACGTTCAAAAGTACACTAGTAAAACACTTTGTTATATTCCTGTAAAAGTCACCATGGCCATAAAAAGTCAAACCCTTAAGTCATGTAGCATTTTGAAAGTCTACAGTAATACCTCAGGAAAGCAGCTTTTACCAGCAGCACTGGAGATGTTTATAATAATTTATAATACAACATGTCAAGAACAGACAAGTGTTGCATTTCAATTTTTGCATTGGGCCACATGCAGCAAGCAGTGCATAAGACTACTGTAAAAGCACAGATATATTGAAAGAATCTTCATCCTTTTATTAATGATCCTTTGAAGAGGCTTTCACATTCTTACATGTATTTTCTTGCAGAAACTGTCCTCTTGATCTATTATATCCAATAAAGAGACCTTGTTTGCATTGACAGCTGCAGTCTTGGAAGCAGACAAATGGAAACTCTCAAAATTAATGTATTGATAATGGTTATCTTTATACTCTTTAGTTCTGGTGTGTCAGAATCCAAAACCACAAATGGTTTTAACTAATCTGAAGGAAAGCAGACCTTATTTTTGTTTTATGTGGTAGCACTGACATGCTCTGCATTGTAAAAGGGGAGTGAGCTGTTGCAAAGGGCAGAGATACTCACCCTCCTGACCAGGCTGCCAACCCTGCTGTGTCCTGGGGAGCAGCTGCTCACTGCAGTACCCCCCTGACCTCAGCCAGTGGCACTGAGCAAGTAATTGGTGCTCACACGTGAGTAAGGACATGGACCTGAACCCAGGACATGAACTTTCACCTGAGGAGCAACACTGGAAATAACTCAAAATACAATGCAAATCAGAAAGTCTCCTGACCATGACCATGGTGTTTTATAAGAAGGTTTTGAGTGATGTTATTCTGCTCTGAGTCCAATAGCATCCAGAGCTATTGGAGGTTACATGGGTTTCAGGTCTCTCTTACCTTAGACCTTGCATTGAGCACGTCTTTAGGTCAAATTTTTAAATGCTGACTTTTTTTTTATTGCCATCCTTTGCTTGTATATTTATGAGAACTCAAATTTCTTTTCAGAGCAGGGACCTCACATGGGGTACAGGTATTGTAGATGCATGACTTGCAGGTTTATTCACAGCTTCTACTGTCAGATAAGCAATAGTAATTCAAATTATTCCTGATGTGCTTCATTTCAAATAAGCATCACGTCTTTTCACCCTAATGTAGCTCCCAGCAGATCTCTGGTTAAAAAGCTGTTTAGGCTGGGCAAGTACAAAGGCTTATGCACACACAGTAATTCTTGAACAGTCTAAGTATGGGAGATTTATAGCTAGTAATAAGTGACTGTGGAAAGGGATGCTTAGGGTCATTGCAAAATTACAGGCTGAGTCTGCCAGCTAGTTGGTGGCTCTGATCAGTTCAAACATTTGGTGTTTTATCTTCATTCAAATAAATGTGTTTATACATGCTGGTCCTGGCTGCCAGATGTCACCATAGATCTGAAACCTGAGGGAGGTTTTGATGCAGAAATGACTTTAGGGAGATGTGGAAGAGTCGCATGGAGTATTCATCTTTGCAGTAATTAATGTAAGCAGTAATGACCTCCAGGTCAGGTAGATTCTTATCCTTAATGACTGTCTGAGCAGTGAACACTGCCTCAGACCATTAGCTCCCCCAGACAGTCATTTTAGTGAGCCTTGACTGCCAGTCATTCTTGCCCAGTATTAACAATACTCATAACTACTTTCCCAAACTTCCCCTATCATTCAGTGGCATGGAGTGCTACACCTTCTTCATATTCACAAACAGTTTAAAAGTGTGCTATTTTACATAAAATTTCCTGAAAAAGTGATTATCTGGCTAATAGTTCACAACTGACTTGTGCCTTAGTAGAGTGGATCAGATATTCACCATTTCACAATACTTGATTTAATTTGATGAGAAAAAGCATACTGAGACTAAATATTTTTGTGTGGAAATAATCTTCCTGGGACATGATAACGTGGAAAACAGCTGCAAACAAAACTGCATTATGATGATTCACGTCTATTCATATTTACCTGAGTACATAGCAGATACATAGAGGTTTTTGTCTTACTGTTTGAAAACTAGTACTGCCTGAGCTCATTTAATTGCTGTTTTTAAAAAGTAGACTCGGGTACTAGTTTCTTCTGCTGTGAGAGTTTAAAGAACAGTTTAGCATAGCATTTGTTCCATTGCAATATCTCTGCACATCTTCCTAGAAATCCTGAAAAGGTCCAGGATACATAAAAGAGCTGCATTCCATTCTGCAACAAACAAATTGAACTTGTTTCAGTAGATTCAACATTAGATGGCATTAGATAACATTTTCAAAGGTAATTCATGTCACCTGAAATGCAAGAGTTTGCAACTAATGGTGATATTTCTCTTATTACTTTGCCAGCCCAGGGTCTACTTAAGGAGTCAGTAGTTGTCTGTGCTCCCAACTAAATTTGACAATGTTCTTGTTTTTGAAGAAATCTAGTTGGTCTTCTCATTTTGACAAAATAACTAAATAAGCCTAGCATAACATTCAGTTAAGTAGTTAGAAGGTAAATTTTCAATACCTGTTTCTAAATTTATTCTGGTGAGGTCATTATCTAATGGTTTCACATCTTGATGGGGAATGGAAATGAGAATCAAACCAGTCATTCTAACTGGATGTTCCAATTCTGTCCTATTTTCAAAAAAAAAACCCCAAAAAACAGTTGAATGGCTCATTTGCAATCTTAGGCTGGGTCACAATTGATTAAAAATAATAGAAATGGACTGTAGAGGTTTTGGGAGTCTTCTGAGAAGATTCTGAGTGTTGACATACGAAAAAGGTATTGAGGTAAAACCAAGCACTTGCATTACCAAAAATGTAGATTTCTTTCATACAGTGATGATTTTATGACAGGTGAAACAGACAGTGAAACTATATAATTTCTGGCTTGTAAAATATCATGGTTAATATTGTTGAAGATACTCTTTTTGCCCAAAGCAAAGTAACTATCTTTTTATTTACAGATAAATTAGTGAGAAACTTCATGTTCATTGAACTTTGTATACTTTGAATTATTTTTTCCATCAGTTTAAATAAATTACAACAGTCCTGTTGAAGATGTACTACTAAAAATTTTTAGCCACAATTCAGTAGAAAATGAAAAAGTAAAATATTTTAAAATTATGTTAGATCTATAAAAATTCTCTGATTTGGGAAAAATTGAGGGATTTTCTGAATGTTACTGGCTTCAGATATAAATTGGAAATGCAAATCTATGTATTGTCTTATCTCCTTAAATTTTGTAAAATATATGTGTTGCCAAAATAGTTAAGGAACCAGGTGTTGTCAAAGGCTCATGTCTCTTATAAATGTATTTAGAATTTTTTAGCTAACTTACTGCAGCAAATCATTCTGTAGTATGACTTCTCTCCCTTCATGAATTACAGTTATCTTCTATCACTTCTAAGAAGACTTAAAAACTCAGGGGAATGTAGTGGAAATCATAGCCCTTTGTTCAGGTGTGGTATCTCATCAACCCTTGCTCCTTTGTTTCACACAGATTTGAAGCTTCTGACATTTTAGTCAAAATGTTAAATCAAACCCTTCTGGGTGAAAGTAGATGTGCCTCTGGCCATTTGTGCAATATCTTTCTGAACACTAATTTTAAAGCCAAACTTGCAATTATATTTGTTTTTAGGTGCCTATCTACTTCTGGGTTAAACAAAGAGCACTTTCATTACCTATTTGAATTTTGGTCAAGGATTCCATTACAAAGAAATGCAAAGATGAACATTGTGAGGAAGTTGCTCTTTCTATTACTGCTTCTTTCCATTTCCAGCTTCAACTCCTCATTAACTTTCATATTTACAGAACAGAGCTGTGTTATTTTTTCTACCTCTTTGTAATGAACTTCTCTCTCTCCTTAAGTCTCTTGGAGTACATTTTGATTTTTCCTGAGATGATTTCCAGCTTTTTGATGACACCTTTGCACTTTTCTTGCTCATATAATATGTTTGACTTTTGACTTTATAGAATTTCTTACCATTTTTTAAACACCTAGGGGTTAAAGCTTTAATCCCAAATGCTTTTCAAAAGGTTTTTGGTTCTATTTAACATTTGTTACACTCTCATCTTTATAAGCCTTTGTTTATCTATCAAAAAATGAAACTATCCTCCCTGTCCTACACTGCCCAATTTTCTCAAGAATCTCTTGCAATTCAGAAGTGTCATGGATTATAGTTCTATGAGATTGAAGGGAATGTTGGTAGGATAGGATTTCTGGAGGTCATCTTCTTCCATAGAGGTAGATCATATGCCCCAGAGCTCTGAATGTTTTGGAGACTTTCTGAATGTCTTAGAAACCCTCTCTGCTTTCTCCATGTCCCTCTAGAACTGTGGGTGACCAAAACTAGGCACTAGAAACTACTTCAGATGTGTTTCACCACTGCTGAGGAGATGGAATAGAGTTTCCCTTACAAGCCATGCTCCTGCAAATGTAACCTGCAATGTGAACTCTGCTATCATGGGAGAGCATCTTTTCACCTTAGTGCCCCCTCTGACCTCACCTTTGCAAAGGTTTTCAAAATACACTCTTCTAAGTTTCTGCACTCATAAGAGTAAAAGCAAGCACATGGGAAACAGATTTGGAATATGATTAAATGATGGATCTGTACTCAAGGAGCCAGTCTTCTTTCTCTTGTGGAAAGTGGAAAATTTGTTGAAAATAAAGTAATTTGAAATGATGTCCTTTTCTCTGCTCTGTGTACATAAGCAAAGGGTTGGTGTTTCTTTTCCTTAATTCCATGTAGATTACTTCCTTCATGTGCATGTTTCAGCAGCAAGCCACATTTTTAAAACACTGTATTCAATAATATCAACCTGTTACCCTGACTTGTGTTCCTAAATCATTCAAGGACACTAATAGTCATAGCTGTCAGAAATCACATCACTCACAAATTGTGTGTAGATTCAGCACAACCATCTAAAATGAGTGCTGTTAAACAAACCAGCCCCAGCAGTTGTTAAGCAGTATTGTCTTGCTTTAAGCTTACCAAAAAGTGTCTTTTTCTGCAGGCTGGAAAAAAATGGCACTGAAAAATATTATTTAGATGGGAGAACATCAGGCTAAGCCTTCTAAACCTCTGGTATTGGAAGATAGTTGGGGTCATCCAAAATAAGTCAATTTAACAAGAATTCATGTGTCATGAGTGTTAGCTCTAAGGGAGCTCAGGCAGCTGTTTTGCTGAAAGGGGCTAACTATTAAATTGTATTGAATTGTGCTGTGTTGTGCAAAGTTTCAAGTGCCTCATTTTGGTGGCCTCTGGTTCAAGAGGGATGCTGCATAACAAATGTCAGGCCAGTCATTCCCTCATACCTGCAATTAATTGCACGCTCCACACAGGTTATTCACAGCTCTGAGCTCCAGAGGGTGATGGAAATGTTCCTCAAGGTTGTTAATGACTTTTTTTATGTTCATAACCATTCTTATCTTTCATTATCTTCATCCTCATGGCTACTACAAACTTACTTCTGAAAAGTTTTGAATTAGACCAGTGTTTCTGTGGCCTCATGGCAATATATTCCTATGGCTGTGAGTTTGGGAGGCAGGTCAAGAGCAGCCCTCAGCAAACAGGACTGCTTTGGTGTGAGAGGCTGAAGGAAGTGACTTTCCACATGTTTGCAAAATCTCACTGAGCTTTTTTTGCTCCCTGTTTGGCTTCCAGTTGCCTTATTTGTATGGCAGCAAGAAATTTCTGGATCAGCCCAGCAGAATGTGAGTTACTTTATTGAGCCCTGAGGGACAGGCTGCTGCTATTTCAGGTGACTTGTGCCTGAGCATCACCTGAGATGAGAGCTGGATATTGAAAAGGACATGACTACTTGTTGCTCAAGAGTGCACTCACAGTTAGCAGGAGCGAGCAGATAAGCCTGCAGAGATTTCAGAAACCAAGGTCTTCAATTGCCCATTTGAAAGTTTTTATGCAGGGAACAACTGAATATAGTATAAACTCAAATAAAACAGCAGGCCCTTAGGATGCAGTAAGCATTGTCAGTGTGGGTACACTTTTAATATTAGCTTAATATAAGGTAAGATAAGTGCACTTGTAATATAAGGTAAGGTAAGGCACTTGTAGCACACTTAAGGTAAGTGCCCAGTGTAGCATTAGAAGTAGGAGGACATTTCTGTACGTGCTCAGCTGTGGGCAGCTCATACATTTATAGCAATTGAATGCTGAATCACCAGAGAGTTCCTCTGCACCCTGAGATTTTGAGCTACAGGCTGTGGATCCCTCAGTGCAAACATCAGATTGTCTCTTTCCCAATTAGCAGTTGTGCAATTTCATAGCAGGTTTGGGGATTTATGTAATACATTTATATAACATTTTATTTTGTTTATTTTTCTTTTAATGAAATATTTTCTAAAAATACATGGTTTTCTTGGAGTATCATCTGCTTTTAATAAGTTTAAGATGTGGAGAAATACATGTCATGGGGATTTCAGATATGAGTTGCAACAGCACCCAGTGGAACCAAGCATTGTCACTTATGCTGCATCCTAGTCCTTTTCAGCTCTGTCTGTGACTGACAATATCTGTACTTCCACCTCACTTCTCTATTATTTTTGTGTTCACCTCTTGCTCTGTTGTGGAGCTCCTCTACTGTAACTTTTATCACTTTGTCTTGCAGAGTGCCTGGCCCAGGACCACTCTCTTTTTATTTTCTGTTGAGTCTCCTCACAGAACCACTCATTTGTTTTCTTATCTGTATGTGCTATTCTGAGCCTGCATCTTATTATATTCATCTTCACTTAGCTGGGCTTTTTTTTCATTTTTCTCTTTTTAAAGAACCTCTGTGCTTCTAATCCATAAGTCATTGCAGGAAGGACACACAGATTGAAAACCTCTCTCTCCAGGCAGAATGGCAAATTGCTTTTCATTATATGATTCAGATTTCTTAAAGTCTTCAATTTTACCTAGATCCACTTCCATTGAAAAAACCACGACAACATCCACAGCCAAGCAGACAAATCAAAAATACCTTTTGAGAATGATGTTGAAAGTAAATATTTTATTTTGCATATTTTTAAGTGAAATTTACTGCTGGAGTGCAGAACTTTGATTTTTAAAGGCAGAGTAGATGTGTTTATTGCTAAAAACACCTGATGATTTACTAGCATGGCAAAGAAAAATGCAGGAGAATTTCAGAAGTGGGATCTTGCATGGCAACAGTGAGGATTGTGTCTTGCCTGGTGTTCACAGCTTTGCTTGCAGCAGTCTGGGAGTAGCTGGTGGTGGGATGCCTCATGGTCTTTTTTATAACTTGATTTGGTGAAGATCCAAATGAAGAGCCCTGATGTCAGTGTACAGGAATCTGACTTTCTGGAGTTATTTGTGGAGCAAAATTGTTCCTGCACAGATGCATTTCTTTTTTTAATTCCATTGGTCATGCACTAATTAATTTCTTTCAAAAGACCAACTCAGTTAGTTGGGACAAAGTTGAATTTTGATTTTGTAGATGAAAAGTGAGGCATTTCTTGGCCATTGAAAACCAGCATCTCTTCTTTATTAGTGAGGATATGGAACAATGAAGAAAATAATAAAATTGTTGTGAGATATGGAAGAGGTAGGAAAGCACATTTTAGTATCTTCCTTAACATCTTTCTGCAAAGAAATACGGTCAGAAATACCTGTAAAGGTCAGGGAAAGCCTCCAGCAGCTGTGGAAGCTAATTTTGTTTCATTCTATTTTTAATTTTTTACTTTAATTTTTTTTTTTTAGTTTACTGCAATTCCTGAGCCCTTGCCCTATCTGTAAGAAGTATGGAATCTTTAGGCAGAAAATAATTTCATAGCCTGGCACATTTCATGCGCCTATTTTACATTGTCTCCTGTTCTCGTGCTTGTACCAATCTGTTAGCATGGCATGGTTTCAAGTTGGTCAGACTTACCCTAGGAAATTAAACAATCTGCCAAAATTAGTCTGAAGCAAGGAAGAGGATCCTAGTGACACCTTCCCCTCCTCAGAACATCTCAGATCTGCAGTATCAGTGCACTGGAGGCTTGCAGGGTTAACTTCTGTTCCGTGATTCCTCTGCAGAACAAGAGGAGCCCATCCCTGGTTCCCAACTTTTCTGATTACACATGCACTGATCCAGGAGAACCTCAGCTTGAGCTAAAACCATCCAAATCTGCCATATAGCAACTTTCACTCAAAGAAAGATGTCTCAAATGTGGAGTTCAGGCGGAAAGCTGGGTTTTGTCTGCCTTTTCTCTGATATTGAAAATCTAACCAGCTGAGGTCTGAGTGACTGTGTTCAGGATCACACTCTCCACATAAAATTGTTTTTACTTACTACAGGTTCACTTGTCTCAAAAAGCCTAATGCTTGGCACTTAAAATAATAGCTTTGCTAGGCAGGAGGTGCTATTTTTCCACTTCTGGATTTTAAGGACAGACTGAATGCATACAATAAAAGATTACACAGCTGTGTATCTGTGACATAATGTATCTAGGAAACGCTGCAATTATGAAAATCTAATGACTAGTTGTTAAAATTTTCAGAACCCTAACTGCAGGTAATATAATGATTTTTTTAATGTTGCCTGAAAGGGAAGCTTTTAGAAAAGTTCCAAACAAAACTGAAATTCTCAATGTTTCTGGAAAGTTTCAGATGGTATTTGGGACATCAGTAATGACAGCTGGAGTTCAACTTCTGCCTCTTGCCAATGGGTTGTCCTTGCCAGAGTCTTCCTTAAAACAGGAAAAAGAAAACAAATGTATAGATATATTTTCCTGATTTATATGAGAGTACTATACATAAACAGAAATTGATATAACAAAATTAATCACTTTATATACACATCAAATGTGCAAATCTCTGTTTACTCTACATGGGAAAAGAGCTAACTAGACTTTTCTTGCTTTGCTTACACTTATATGAATAAAAGACAGCTCTATTATGAAGAACAAAACCTGTCCTAATTTGCTTATCTCTTTTGGTGAGGTAATCTACCTGCAGTTCAAGTAATTGAATTGCAATCTTTCTCTTTTTTTGAAGCAAAATTATTATGGTTCTTCTGTAAAAGAGAAGGATTTTCCCATACTCAGGAATTTGAAACAGTCAGCTTATGCATCTACAAGAATACTCTGCTGAAGGGAAAACCCTGAACCTGTGTATTTCAGAGAATACCACAGCAAATTACACCTCCCCTGCTGACCAGAGCAGACACTGCTGCTCCCCTGATTAAATGGGTTCCAAATTTTGATGCTTCTACCTGCATCTTGCATGTGGGAATTAATCCTCAATGTGACTGTATTAGAGCTGACAGCCCTCTGGGCCCCTCCAGCTGTCACCAAAACAAATTCCTCGCCCTCCTTCCTGCCTGTCCAGAACGCCTCAGGCAGTAGGGCATACATTTTTCTTGTTTGTGCCCATCCATGGTGACACAGATGACAGCAAGGCTGCAATAAAGCTGAAGCATTCTCTGGCAAGAAGAACTCTCTGGCTTCTCTTTCTCATGCAGGTTAATTCAGTTTTCATATTTGACTCTGATGTTGTGGATGTGTACCATGAAGCTAAAAAGCCTACTGGCTTCAAAATAGGTGCTGCTGATTGCAGTCAGGGCTGCTGACTGGTGTTTCACAAACATTCCCATCCTGGGGAGAACTGTGGGGTGATTTCATGAGCTTTGAAGTAGAAGTGGAGCTAACTAGCACACCACTGTGTGTCAGTTCAGAGAGAGGGCAAATAGACATCTGGGACACAAAAAACAGCTGCTGAGATGAGGCATCCCTTTGAAATGCTAGTAAACTTTGCAATAGTCACTTCTTGAACCAGGAAATCAGCGAATTGTAATAATTTGGTTTCTGATCATTGTGAAATTCCTTTGATGAGTTGCTAAAGGTTTTTCTGAAGAGGCTCTTGAGATAAAAATGCCATTTAAACAGCCTTACTTAAGTGTTCCTGTCTTCAATCTATTTTAGACTCTCCTTTTTCTCTTGTAGACCCCTTAATCTTTTCAATACTTTTCTTCAGGCAGCAGGCCAGAAAATAAGAGTCCACAAAAAAGCTCTTAGTGATTCCATCATTCTTAATTCTTTAAGAAGAAGGATGGGATATTTGACTCCTTTTTTCCACTAAATGGCTGAGACAGTTCACTTTGTTTTCCCATCCTTCTTACATCCAGACAATCAGTACTGCTGTCAAGAAGGAATGGCAGGAAGGTCAGTGGCAGAGGTAGAACCATTAATTTGCTTCTGCACATCCCAGATGTGTGCTATACATCCTAAATGGTGCCAGGCAGGGGGTAATGGGAACCCTTCAGCAGTTTTAGGCCTGAGAGAATGATGGAGGATTAGAGCCTTCACTTCTCTCCTGCTTTGTAATAAGGACTAGCACCAACAGGATCTTCATGCTGGAGTGCAGCAGCCATCTCCCCTCAGGGACGGAAGAATGGGAGTGCACAAGGGTGGGATAGGCTGGTGCTGGGATTTTTTTCTCTTCTCTCATCTAAGTGTTGCTAATTGCCTCACTTCTTCACAGGCCAGCAGAGGAAGGAGATGGATTTAGGCTGGTCCCCACACTAAGGGCAGGAATTTCAATCTGGTGGTGACAGAGCTTCAGCACAGGTGGAGGAGGACATGTTGACAAGCCCCTCCTGGGCACATGTCTGCCTGTATTCCTAGTGGAGTTTCAGTCTGGGAGGGTGGCAGTGTGCAGCTTCTCAGGAGCTGGGAGAAAGAATCAGTTTCTGGAAAACTGCACAAGCAACCTCCTGGTGCCTGACAGGTCTGTGGCTGCTGGGCCATCCCTTGCGTGTGACACCTCCTTCCTGCCCGGGCCTGGCAGCCTGCTGGGGTACAAACCCACCCAGTGTGCTGTCCTCTGCTGTCAGACAAGGGAGAGGGTGGCAGAGCAGCCAGCACGTTCCTGTGCCTCAGACCTGCAGAGGTTTGGTGGACAGAGCATCACCTGAACGCACACCTGCTCCGTCCTGGAGCAAGCTCTGGGGACTTGGAGCAGAAACTTTCCCTGCCCAGCCTTGGCATTTCCCACAGCAATCTAACTGCAAATAACAATGTGGTATAACACAGTTACTGTGTAAAAATAAGATTCAAAAATATTCATCACACATTTTTGAAAATGGATATATTACCATCCTGAAATATTATTCATACAGGGTTTTTTATAATTTTCTTTTAATAAGTGGTTAGCATATTTTGAAAGGTATTTTGTAAGAATGGAGAATTTATTAGTATTCACTTTCAAAAATATAAAAAATATATCTTTCTTGGTCAACAGTGTAATGAATGTTAAACCCCATCATCTGTCTTGGGTGGAAAATCTGGAAATTTAATAAAAGTTATAACTGTATGAATATTTACTCTATAAAAGACTAGAATCAATATCTAAGTCACAGTACAGGTCACAAGTAGTCAAAATACAGTGATTAAAGAGAGATAAATACATCCTGTTGTCTTTGGCCTGTGTGATAAAGTTGAATGTGGACTCAAAGCTGACAAGCATTTCCTGATAGAACAGCTGTTATGGCAGCAACTGTTTAATTATCTGAAATACATACTTTCAATTAGACAGATTGCCTCAAATAATCTTGCTTGCTCAATATTTTCACCTGTTCAGTGGGTTTTCAAGCAATGTGTGAGCTGCAGCCTGTTAAATTCCAAATATTATTTCAGGAGATCCAGCCTTGAAGAATTGAAATGGTTTGAAGATGTGACAGCTGTAGGAGCTGATTTTTTTTGTCTTATTTTTGGTAGTGATTAGATTTGAGCAATCTGGTCCAGTGGAAGGTGACCCTGCCAAGGCAGGGGTGTTGTAACTAGATGATCTTATGGTGCCTTCCAGACCAGGACATTCTGTGATTCTGTAATTGTACCCAAGTCAAGATGCCAAGAGCATGGCAGTAAATGGATGAGAAGACAGGTGGGTAAAAAAATTGTTGAACTCAGAGAGTTTGTGGGTTTGGAGGCACACTGTAAGTGCAAGGGTCTCTTTTGAGGCCTGTCCAATTTGCCAAATGTGCAAGGTAATGCATTCTTATCAGGCTGGCATCAAACCAGGGCAAGGAGCTGGTGTGTCCAGGCTGGGCTGCCACGCAGAGACATAGGAGGGATGGGCCAAAGCACTGTTCAGAAGAGAGGCACACCAGGATCCTGGGCTATTTTTTTTCAATAATAAACCTTTAGTTGATGCCTTTTATCACAAATTATTCAAAATCAGACAGCATATCTTCAGAAAAAAAAAATTGTCTAAGCACTAGCTTTACAAAATTACCCCTCTCCAAAATGTTATCTGCTTATGTCCTTGCTTACTAATACAATGCCACACAGCTGGCCAAGACTGGAAGAAAATGTTCTGAACACAAAATTTCAAAATGGTAAAAACATAAAAAATTACCTGAGAACCCAGAGTTTTGTAGTCAAGTACTTAGGAGCTAATAACCCATACAAAATGTGCTATTGATTTCCATACCTATTGTAAACTCTGGTGTCTTCAGATCCTCGAAGTTTTCAAAGTTCTCCAGTGCTTTGTGATTTTAGGTGTACTGAAAAAGGAAGAAATGGTTGTCTAGCAGAGGTTTTAACCTCCTATTTAGATGCAAAACCTGGATCTTGTCCTGGGATCTCATTCCAAATAACATGAAAAATGCATATTTGGTTTTTCTAACTTTTTTTAAATTGTTTTTTTTCTAACTTTTGGAGACTTTTTGCATTGAGTTCTTAAGAAGTTGTGATGCATACTTTGAAGGCTGTCATCCTCAAAGAGGGTTCTGTATTAAAATAGGGGACCTCTTGCTATGCAGTTATTAATTGCTGTGAAAAGAATGATCTTTACTTCCATTACCAAAATTAATTAATTTCTTTACTGCCATCACAGTTTTAGAGGAACACAGGGTGTTAGGTGACCATTGTAAAGTAAATAAAAAAAATTACTTAAAATCTTCTTTTAATTTAATACGTATCTTTGTAATGAGCTTTTTCAAAAAAATGAAAATTTCAGGTCAAAGTAGTCTCTTCACTTTGAATATAGGTACATGTGGTAATACCTTTTGATTGCCTGGATAATAGTGCCTGTTGTGGTTTAACACCAGCACTGCACAGCTGCTCACTTTCTCCTCCACCAGAAGGATCCAGGAGGGAGCTGGAAGGGTAAAGCTACAAAAATCATGGGTTGAGATAAAGACAATTTAAAAGCCATGCACATGAGTGAAGGAAAACCAGGAATTAATTCACTGCTGCCCATGGGCAGGCAGGTGTTCAGCCATCTCCAGGAGAGCAGAGCCCCATCACAAGTGACAGTGACTTGGGAAAACAAACACCCTCACTCCAACCTTCCTCCTTCTCCCACCCACTGCACTCACTGAGCATGATGTCCCATGGTCTGGAATAGCCCTTAGGTCAGTCTGGGTCACCTGTCCGGGCTGTGTCTCCTCCCAACCTCCCATGCAGCCCCAACTTCCTCACCAGGCTGGTGGTACAAAAAGCAGAGAGGCCTTGGCTCTGTGTGAGCCCTGCTCAGCATAACAAAAACATCTTTATAATTAATCAACCCTGTGTTCAGCACAAATCCAAAACACAGCCTCATGCCAGCCACTGTGAAGAAAGTTAACTCTACCCCGGGCAAAATCAGCACAGCCCCCAAAAGATAACCATCATGTTATAACATGGATCTGAGACAGATGATTTGGAACCTTTTTTTTTTTTAAATTATGTATGATGAAATTATGGACGGTTATTTCAGACCAAGAATTAAGCATGTTTTAAAAGTTTATAATATTCTCTTATTTTCTTAGTTGAGAGATAATTAATTTTTTAAAATATATTTTCCATATAAAACCTGAAAGCTGCCATTTGTGTAATACAAAACATTATTCCCTCCTCTCTCATGCAATGATAATTGGAGGGTTTTTTATGGTGTAAGAGATTTTCCTTTCTAGTTCTGTATAATCTCCCTTGAGAACTGGTTGGTTTTAAACTAATTGGTTAGGGAGCCACTGAGAAACCATCCCTATGTTTTTGTGTCAATTACAGTGTGTAATTTTTTTCCTCAGATGGCATGGCCTTGGTCTACCCACTAACTGCTAGTGGCTTTATCTACTCTGAGGGGGGGATTGGCTTTCCTTCTTTGCATAATTATTTGCTGGTCAGAAGACAGTACAAGGAAGCTGTAAAGCTTCCCCATCCCACTCATCTGAGAAAGGTTTGAACCACCACATTTTGAGTTTCAGGAAGGCATCACACAGTATCCCTGTGAAACCTACTTGTCATCTCCTCCAGTCTGGCCTCTGTGTAAACAGAAATAAGAGCATTGGAGGGTTTGAGTCCAAAAAAAAGGTAGCGTGACTATTGTCCAATTTTTAGGAGATTCTCACAGAGTGAAAAATCAAGACTGCAGTGCCAGGCAAGCATTCATATTCTAGCACACCACTTGTGGCTGAAATCTAACATCAGCTCAAAGCATAACACTGTAATTTTCCTGGCTCCATAACTCTGTCATGCCTGCCTGACCCATAATGAATATTCCAGAATTTGCTTCTTTACAGTCTACTGATACTTGGCAGCCTTAATTGTCCTGGGCTGGGGTCCTTTGCCTCTCAGGAGGACAAGAATCTGGATAATCCACATACAGGATTTAGAGGTGTAACAATAAAATTATCGAGAAAGTGAATGTTCAAAAGAGGGGTAGGCAGGGTAGAGTCTGATTAAATAGTGGCACTGTGTGATAGTGGGGGTAGCTCTGACATTCATAGGAAGTTGGGAAATCCAACATGGCACCCATAATCCCAGGCCTTCCTTAATTAATTGCTGGAAGCAGGATATCCTGGAGTTCTCAATACTTGGTAAAGTCAGGAAGAGCACCAGTAAAACTCTTGCACTGGACTTCCGGAGGGCAGACTTTGGTTTGTTCAGGAGACTTTTTCAGAGCGTCCCTTGGGAAGCAGCCCTTAAAAACAAAGGAGTTCAGAAAGGGCGGGCATACCTCAAAACAGAGATCTTGAGGGCACAGGAACAGACCATCCCTGTGTGCCGAAAGATCAGTCAATGGGGTAAACGTCCAGCCTGGCTGGGAAAGGAGGTCTTGGAGGAACTTAGGACTAAAAAGAGGATGTATCAGCGTTGGAAGAAGGGTCAGGTCTCTAAGGAAGTATTCAAGAGGGCTGCTAGAGCATGCAGAAAAAAATTTAGGGAGGCCAAAGCTCAATTTGAACTCAGAATGGCGACTACTGTCAAGGATAATAAAAAATGTTTTTATAAATATATTAATGGTAGGAAGAAAGGTAAGACCAGCCTTTGCTCTTTATTGGACAAAGGTGGGAAGTTAGTATTTGCCGATGAGGAGAAGGCAGAAGCGTTTAATGCCTATTTTGCCTCAGTTTTTAATGGGAAGATGACTTGCCCTCAAGACACCCACCCGTCTGGGCTGGTTGATGCTGTCAGGGAGCAGAATGGTCCCCACATTATCCAAGAGGATGCTGTCATTAAATTACTAAAATGCTTGGATACTCATAAATCTATGGGACCAGACGGGATCCACCCCAGGGTAATGAGAGAGCTGGCAAACGAGCTTGCAAAGCCACTCTCCATCATTTACCAACAGTCATGGCTCACTGGTGAGGTTCCAGATGACTGGAAGCTGGCCAATGTGATACCCATTCACAAAAAAGGTGCAAAGGAAGATCCTGGCAATTATAGACCAGTCAGCCTGACCTCTATACCTGGCAAAATAATGGAACAGTTTATATTATGCGCCATCATGCAAAATTTGCAGGATGGCCAGGGTATCAGACCCAGCCAGCATGGATTTAGGAGGGGCAGGTCATGTTTGACCAACCTGATCACCTTTTATGACCAAGTAACCCGGCTAGTGGATGCAGGGAAGGCTGTAGATGTTGTTTACTTGGATTTCAGCAAGGCCTTTGACGCTGTCTCCCACAGCATTCTCCTAGACAAACTGGCAGGACGTGGTCTGGACAGGAATACCCTTTGCTGGGTTCAGAACTGGCTGCATGGCCGGGCCCAGAGAGTGGTGGTGAATGGTGCTGCATCCAGCTGGCGACCAGTCACCAGTGGTGTCCCTCAGGAGTCTGTGCTGGGGCCAGTTCTGTTCAATATTTTTATTGACGACATGGATGAGGGCTTAGAGTCTTTTATTAGTAAATTTGCTGATGACACTAAATTGGGAACGTGTGTAGATCTGCTAGAGGGACGTAGGGCTCTGCAGAGAGATTTGGAACGGTTGGATGCATGAGCAGAATCTAATGGGATGAACTTCAATAAGTCCAAGTGCCGAGTCCTGCACTTTGGCCACAATAACCCCCTGCACCGATATAAGCTGGGAACGGTGTGGCTGGACAGTGCTCAGGTGGAAAGGGACCTGGGGGTGCTGGTTGACTGTCGGCTGAACATGAGCCAGCAGTGTGCCCAGGTGGCCAAGAAGGCCAATGGCATCCTGGCCAGTATCAGGAATGGAGTGGCCAGCAGGAGCAGGGAGGTCATTCTTCCCCTGTACTCGGCACTGGTGAGGCCTCACCTGGAGTATTGTATCCAGTTCTGGGCCCCTCACTTTAGGAGGGACGTTGAGATGCTTGAGCGTGTCCAAAGGAGAGCAACGAGGCTGGTGAGGGGCTTGGAACACAAGCCATATGAAGAACGACTGAGGGAGCTGGGGTTGTTTAGCCTGGAGAAAAGGAGACTCAGGGGTGACCTTATCACTCTCTTCAACTTCCTGAAAGGTGGCTGTGGTGAGCTGGGGGTCGGTCTCTTTCTCCGGGCAACAACAGACAGAACAAGAGGACACAGTCTCAAGCCGCGTCAAGGGAGATGCAAGTTAGAATTAAGAAGGAAGTATTTTACAGAAAGAGTGATCAGATACTGGAATCATCTACCCAGTGAGGTGGTGGAGTCATCATCCCTCGAAGAGTTCAAGAAAAGACTGGATGTGGCACTTGCTGCCATGATCTAGTTGAATTGTTAGAACATGGGTTGGACTTGATGATCTTATAGGTCTCTTCCAGCCTTGAATTTCTGTGATTCTGTGATTCTGTGATCTGAGAAACTCCTCCCCTGGAGTGGGATTCCCCTGTAAGAACTAGTATCATTCTAGATGTGGGGTGAAGTTTTCGTGTCAGTGTGCAGTCCCCATGTAAATGTTTCACAAAATGTGACTCATCTCATACTAACTGCATCCTTCTGGTAAAGCTGAACTGCCTTTCAGACTCCATTGGCTGTATTGACCTGTTCTTCAGTGATTATAATGGGAGTTTAGACTTTAGCTCACGAGTTGATGTCTAAATCCTACTAAATCTGATGCTTAATTTAGAAGAATTTTATTGCCCTCATGAGGATTTTAAATTCTTTGTGCAATCAATCTGTACTTAGAGAACTGGCTGGGTCTAGCTGGGCTTCAGAAGTGCTTCTCTTTTTCTGTAGGTTGCAAAAATAACCTGGATAGCTACAATAGGCAGAGTTAGATTGCCCTGCAGAGTTCTGTGCCTGAAATATTGATAGGACAATGTTTTGGTTAGAATTCTAAATTAGATAGAAAGGAGTCTACCTATCTGTCTTTACAAACCATATATAACTCTTGCTTGATTTAGGAACCTAATTGCTGAAAACAGCTCTGAAAATATTTTTCTAATATATAGCTCTTGAAAAGAGCATGAAAGAAAGTGGTTGAGTCCAAGGAGACACCAAATAAGAAGCTGAACATCTACATACATACATACTAATCAAATCCAGTTTGTTTGTTTGTTTGTTTTTAATACTGTGAGGTCCTTCAGGCATCACGTTTTGTAATTTCCTGAATCGATAATTTAGGGACATAATTCAATCAATCATTCAACTGATAATAGGAATAAACACTATTTTTTTGCTGTTCTTAAAACTGGATTCTGAGAACCAGATTTTTAAAGTATTTCAATTCTTAAGGATTTGCTGCACAAAAGGACTTGGATTTTTTGATGGTCAGCATTGCATCATGTAAGGTTTAGGTGCCTGTTCTCTATTTTTGCCTCCATGTGTTGGACAAGGCACATTATCTGGTTATACAGTGCATACAAAGTAAACATCTCCATCTGGGCTTCCCAATAGCTGCCCAAGGTAATCACCAAGAAAACAAGCACTGAGACCAGAGCTGTTTCTTCAATCCCACCTCTGTTGAGGACCTTAAGTCACAGGGATAAGCAGACACGAGCAGCAGATCCCAAGACTTTCCCTGTCTTAGATGCCCATTCTTAGGAAGAGTCAGGAAGTGATGGGCATCACTCTGAACACACAGCTAGAGCAAGGAGGTTCACCAAAACTGAAATAAAAGCTGAGAATTCAGCACACTTCCAGGGTGTGGGAAACAGCTATTACTCCATCTGAAGGGATTCACACAGTGCTTGCTCACTTCTGGACATTTACCTAGTCAGTGGGCTCTAGAAATCTCTGTGAGTCTTGGTGCAACAGTGCAACTTAGGAAAGTCAGCCTTCATGTCACCAGGGAGAAGGAGCAGCAGAAAAAATATTTCTGTGTACTCATCAAGAGAATTACTTAAAAGAAGCTGCTGATACCCATTTCTTCCTCAAAGAGATGATGCATTTTCCATTAAAGGGTTAGATAGAAAAGTGAAAGTTTAAGTATTTCTGAGTTTTTGTATTCTCCTACTGAATAAAAAGGAATTTTAGAAGCTTCCTTGTTGAGTTTTTCCTTTTTCTACATGAAACAAACAGAATACTCTAATGAGTTTTACTGAGAGAATACTCTAATGGATTTACTGAACTCATTTAGGAACTTTAGCAGACTTGAAAAAGCCGTAAAGGACACAGGGATTGTTGAAATCAGAGAAGGATTTGTACATGGGAACTAACTGAGCAGGGGTTTGTAATCCTGAAAAAAAGAGGCTACTGTTGGGCCAACAGTAGTAACTTATATAGTTGAGGGAGGAAGTTGAATTGGTTAGTTATTAACTGTTCTTCATAAGAAGTAATGAGGTATAAAATGACACCAGTGAAGAACAAACAAGAGGATCAGTACTGTAGCATAGTTAATTGGAGTAACTCAGTGCCACAGGATGGTCCAATGCAGCTTAAGAGGCAATTTTGTCAAAACCAGATAAATGGCTCTTACTTTATCCTACAATTGTAATTAATGGACAAAACACTTCAGTGGGAGTGCTAGGGTTGGTAGCCATGCCTATCTTATCTGTAATTGAATTTCTCTTAGTGAGGCCATTTGTGCTTTCCTTGCAAAGAAAGATGTTTCTAAAAGAGTAAGCAGAAAAGATTACAGCATTGCACTGTTTGAGAGCTGGCTAGAGATGAACCACAGCTCCCCAAGCACATCTTCAGCTGGGTACCTCTCAGCTGGATTCCTCCCTCAGCACATGAGAAGGGGTTGGGTTGCACAAGTGAGCCCTATGGTGCTTTTCTGAGAGAGGGAAATAAAGTTTGCTCCTAAAAATTGCTTCTGGTGCCTTATCCAGAGATGCAGCACAGCCTCGAGCTAACACCCGAGGAACTGAGACTGCTATCAGAGCATGTCTCCATCTGCTCATTGCCAACAGAGATTCCCATATCCCCCCACAGAGCCCAATGGAAGGCATTCTCCTGATTCTGTGATGGATCCTTCCAGGGGGGAAGGATGCTTCCCCTTCCAAGGGGGAAGGAGGACTTTGTTAAACCTGGTCTGGCAACTATGGGAAACAGAGACAAGCCAAAGCATCAGAGAGCATTTCTCCTCATGCAGCTTGGGGCTTGGATGTGTTTTTGCTTCATTGTTTTTGTTTGTTTTTAAAAGAGATCATCCCAGTTTAATCCTGTGTAAAACAATATTGGATGATTTATGTCTCATTGTCATGGAAATGAATGACAATCTCAAAGGAGGAGTGTCAGGACAACATTTCCAGGAGCACTGATACACTGCTGGAGAAGAACTCAGACTCAGTAGTTAATTAAATGGAAAAGACCTCTAGCCCTTTTTGTCTTTTGTCCCAAATCTTCATCATGAACAGTCATTAGCATTAGATATATGCCAACATTAAACCACTGGTACTCCAAAGATGCATCAGAACGGCAGCACTGCTATCCCACCTCTCATCCCTTGTAGCATCACTTACACTTTCCTCTCTTCTTATCTTCAAGAGGTATTCTAGAGTGTGAGCTGAAGTTTAATAGTGACTAATTCGTAGTTTACCTCCAAGTTTCTGGGGTAAATAGCATCACTTTGGCAAAAGCCTATGTAGCAAATAATTTTGGTAGAAACACAAAACTCCTTTACACTGCCTTGGATCTGAAATCCTTGACATCTTGAACTCTTGTCTGAGTGATCTTTGGCAGCTTGGCTAGATTTCCTGTATGCATGGCTTCCCTACACTGAAAAGTCCAGACCATATTTTCTTTAGCATTAACTTGCCCGGGAAAAAAAAATAAATCTTTCCCTGAATATGCATGTAAGAAGGAGACAGAGAAACTGCATAGGGTTCTATACAACTGTTAATGTGTATTTAAACTGCTGAGAAAATGAAGCCTTTAATAAAAAAGATTTTTGTCTCTTGTATATACATCTAAGGAATATGTATTTTGTGTTGCTTCTGGGTAAACTCTGGGCTGAGCTCAGCTGCCTCGGTCTCCTCCAGTGCTAGTGACAGAAACATGGGCTGAGCCCTCAAACAGCTGAACCACCCTCAAACACCTGAACCTTTCTGCAGCTGTGGCTGGGCCCCAGCTGAGGCAGCCAGGCCATGCAGAGTGGCACGAGCGGGCAGGCAGATGCAGGGCCCCTGTCATGTCTGTGTCTAGCATGATTTAGGGAGTCCTGACTTAATTCTTATTTGCATATAATAAAATGCCAAACATCTGCTCAGTGCTTTATCTGCATTAAAGCCAGTGCATAAAAGTTTGTACTCTCCTGCTGGGCTCAGTCTGACATGAATCATTTCAGAGACATTGAGCAGAAACTGCAAGTATGAGTGGCATCTTGCTTATGGGAAACAAACTCTGTTTTAAGAGGAAGCAGCCAAATCAGTAGGTAAATATACTGGGTTTCAGCATAATTTTATTTTCTAAATATGAAATACGTAAGAAAATAAAAATGCCTAGCATTTTCTGCTCAGAGCAGCACCAACTCTAAATAAAGAGGCACTGAATGTTGCTGCTCACTGAAAGCACACTGCATGTTGCTGCTCACTGAAAGTCACATCTGTGACTGCCATGTGATACACAAACACCCAGGCTAATGCTAAACCTGAATCCACTGGGTTATTAATAACAGCACAACTGGGTCAGCAGTGTATTGAGTGTAAACTGATTTATCACGTTTCCTGGGTAAGTTTGCAGCCTACCCTAAGCTTTCTACAGTTGCAACTAAACTATCATTAGATGATATAAAGCTTATACAAATAATTTCTGCATTACAGTTATTGAAATACTAAGGTGTTCAAGATTTGTATTATGTTTAGATCAGTCAGGGAGGATGCTAAGGCTTATATCTGGATTCAGGGGTCTAAGCTTCCTCATTTGGGCTCAAAAATCATAAATTTGTAAAACATGCTCTGAGACTTCTTACCATATGGAATGAAATCCTTTAAAAATGTGCAGTTTCTGTTGTATGTAGTGAGAGGTTTTTGGTGCTGATCTGAAAAGTTAGGAGGCTGCATAGCCAGCATTGCCATCTGCCTCCTTCTGCATCAGCCTCTTGAAAAACAGCCAGTTCTATTTGACTGATGTATCACAGTGTAGAATGACAGAACCATAGCAACATAAAGGTTGGAAAAGACCTCCAAGATCAAGTCCAACCTTGACTGAACACCACTTTGTCAACTAAACCACAGCCCAAAGTGACACGTCTAGCTGTTCCTTGAACACTCCAGAGATGGAGACTCCACCACATCCATGGGCAGCTCAGTCCAACGCTTAACCACCCTTTCTGTGAAGAAATTCTTCTTGATGTTCAACCCAAACCTCCCCTGATGCAAAGGAGGCCACTTCCTCATCCTGTCACTGGTTGCCTGGGAGAAGAGACCGACCCCATCTGCCTACAGCCTCCTTTCAGGGAGTTGTAGAGAGGGATAAGATTTCCCTAGAGCCTCATTTTCTCCAGACTAAACAACCTCAGCTCCCTCAGCTGCACCTCATGGGACTCACTCTCTAGACCCTTCTCTGGACATATTCCAGCACCTCAACATCCTTCCCAAATTGAGGGGCAGAGAACTGGACACAGCACTCCAGGTGTGGCCTCACCAGTGCTGAGTACAGGGGGACAATCACAGCCCTGGTGCTGCTGGCCACACTTGCTGACACAGGCCAGGATGCCATTGGCATTCTTGGCCATTGGGCACACCCTCGTGTGTGGCTCGTGTCCAGCTGATGCCACCAGCACCCTCAAGTCCCTCAAGTTCTGCTGGGCAGTTTTCCAACCACTCTGCCCCCAGCCTGTAGCACAGCATGACCCAAGGGCAGGACTTGGCACTTGGCCTTGTTGAACCTCACAGCGTTGGCCTCTGCCCATGGATCCAGCCTGTCCAGATCCCTCTGCAGAGCCCTCCTGCCCTCCATCAGATCAACACTCCTGCCCAATTTAGTGTTGTCTGCAAACTTACTCAGGGTGATAGTACTACATCACCTAACCTCCAGGCACCTAAGCCAGTTACTGGACCTGGCACCAGGCTGGTGGCTAGTTATTTCTTACTTGTTTAAAGATTTAGACCCTCAGGCATTAGATCAGAAAAGTCTTCATTCAGCATGACGTGCTCACTCAAAGCAGACCAAGTCAGGCTCCCTTTTGTGGCTTAAAAATACCTTATGGCCTGAAGAAAAAATTGTCAAACTGAAACAGTTTCTGAAGATTGGTCCTAAGGTTGATCCTAAGTACTTTTCTCTTAACAGATGGATGCTGATCTTCCTCTTCCAACTCTCTGGGTTAAGTTCTCACTGACACGCCTCTATTCTTATCTTTTCTTTTCCTAAGCAGATTGGTGGTCATGTTTTCTTCCTCTCTAAGATCTCTCCAGCTAGTAGGCTGCAGCATATTCACTTTCATAGAGCAGGAACCAAAATAGTTTTTAAAACTTTTTTCTAGAACTCTGACATCTGAAGATTTGAGATATCCTTCCATCTCTGTACCCCACAGCTATGTTGTAGGTGAGATTTTTGAAGATCTGGTTTTGATTCTATGCATGGAAAAGGAGATTTAATCTTCCTATTCCTAATAATTTAACTGTATTTTCAATACAAAGAATAATCATATTCTGCTTGTGATTTATGATGAAACTGACTAATTTTTTGGGGTTTGGTTCATTGGTTTGTTTTTTTTTTTTAATCTAATATACTTAGGAACTTTTTTATATTGAGATAATTTTTTGTTATACAGCAAGAAGAGCATGCACAAGATTATAAGTCAGTGGTTTTTTTGGGTGCTGTGCATTGAAACTTAACTTATTTTCAATTATTTGTCTTTCTACAACTAGACAAAAATTCTAATAAAGCAGAAAAATTGTAATAGTATTCAGACAAGTCCAATTTATATGGTACATTGTTGGAAAAAACCCCCTAAGAAAATGCAGAATGGCTACAAGCCTACTAATATGATTTAGAAACGTTTTGCAGAAGCTACATACAACATGCTATTAAAACTGCAAATACATATTCAATACTTGTGTTTTATAGAAAATTGTATAAATATTCAAATTTAAGAGAAACAATATGGAATAAAGTGCACTAGGAAACTGATATGTAGACAAAGGTTTATTTACACCATACAACATTTTAAATATTTTATACACAGCTGCAGCAGAGAAAGCTATTCTGAGCTTTCCAGAGAAAACTGCAATAATAAAGATGTGAAATATATTATTCATATAAAAGTGAGATTATTACTTTATTGCATTTAAAGCAATGAAGAATGTAGCTCAACAGACATTCATTTAATGACAAAAACTTTGCTTTTATATTATAAAGTAAAAAGTGTAGTAATGGCCAAACAGACTGTTATAAACTTTAAAAACTGCATAAATATATACATTGTGCTTCATGGTGAAGTTTTTTGAAAACTAAACCAGATGAAGCTGTTACAACATGAATCGTTGCTTGAGGTTTATCTATAAAGATTACCTTACAAATCCATTCCACGGGTACTTACAACACACGATGGTAAGAATTGTACACCTGGTTCTCCACTAGCCGCACTAGTGGGAATAAACTGTACGAAAGAAACCACTGACATTTGGCACAGGAAGAGCCTGACATAAAGGAGTTGCAATGTTCAGACAGGAGTGTCAGGATTGTCAGGATTCCCAAAGTCTTTTTACTGTCAGTGCAATGAATTATTTTTACTTTGTTTCTGTTTTGTTCAGTTCACTTTTGTTAAACTTCTGTTTGAAAGTCACCTTCTTGCACGTCTAAAGGCAAGTTCAGACACTTCTCCCATTCTGCTGGTCTGAGTTCTAAAGCATCTTTTGCCTCTGTGTCTAATACATTTATCGTTGTATAGTGTTGGTAGTCACCTGTGGTTTTGAAACTGTCCCATGGAGCCTTGCTGGGTCCTGAGTTCTCCTGAAGACCAAAGAAAGAAGAATTAAAATCAAGGATGAAATAATGCAGTTTCCATTTATAAGGCTGATTGCTGACGTGCTCTCATGAGACACAGAAGCTGGAGAGGGGAAATGGCTTTGCAGGGAGCCAGGCTGGCGGGTGCTCGGCACTGCTGCGACTTTCTCTGTGAACAATCAGCACTTTGGCAGGCTCCTCACCTGAGCTGCCAGCTAAGCCCTTTCTTTCACAAGAACCAATGTGAGAGGAATGGGCTGAGAGATCCAGTACCAATAGACATCTTTCTAAGAGTGGGAGAAAAGAGGGAGAAGAGAAAGGAAGGTAACAGAGAAGAGTTTGTGGCTTGAAATATGGAGTGGATTGAAACAGAGACTGCCAGCTGGATTTTAAATTGTGGCAGGTGCATGGCAAAATGACAGAAACCTTGAAAATGCTGTGAGAGCCACCTTGCCTTGCAGGTGGATGAGCTCATGTATATTAGGATTAACAGACTGAAAGGTGGTTATTTTCTACTGAATGATTTTTAATTTTTTTTTAATGCTACCTTTTATAAGGTAAAAGACTTGATGGACCAATTTAATTAGAGATTTCTGCAGTAATGTGATGGGTGGGATTTAGTTGCTAAAATCCAGTATTTTTGCACCATCTAAGATGCCTTTCAACTTTCTGCTTGATCTCCAACTATCTTTCACGAGAGTTGCAGGTCTCCTTTGAGCCCTGTATCATTGCTGCCTGTATTGTGATGTAAACCAAGACCTCTGTCTAAAATAGCCTGAGATGCCTATATTTAGGTACCTGGATCACTCTCTGACTGTCTCACAAACAGACCATTCCTCTAGGCAGCTTTTATTAGCAGACTTTTCAAAAGCACAGCACCAATGTGAAACAGAGTAAACACAACTCTTCCACTGAGATTCCCTTTGAGATTTTGAATTAATTCAAGCTTTATGTGAATAGCAAATCTCAAGTAGGGAGACAAATGAAAACATTACATGTCAGCTGATCTCAAAAGGAGGAGTGAGTGAGAACTTGATACAAAATAACACATATCACAGATAAAGGTTCATCAAAGAATCAGGGCTAAATTTCTGCTGGATTAAGATGATGTAAAAGATGTAAATCCATTGGCCTCACATCTGCTTAATACCTCTTCTTCATGTCTGAAAGCAGCTCTTCTGAAAAAGTTATAGAATACAATGATTCTAGCTCAGTTCCATTTAATATGCAAGTTTCACATTATAAAATTATATAAAAATTATTACTAATCAAAATATTACTGATAAAAATATGTCAGACTAAATGAGCTGTTTTAATTAGGTAGAATCAACCACTTCCTTGCTCTCATTATCAGTTGTAGTCAGAGTGTTATGCATGTGTGTATGAGTGTGTGTGTATAAATTTGAATTATGATGATAGCAGCCTCCACTCAGGATGATTTAATTTTTGCTTTTCCCATGGTAAATATTTATAAATCTGCTTTGGAAAAGACATGGCATTACAGAAATCTTGTGTGCTTTCTGGACAATTGCACGTACAGGTAAACCCATCTGGACTTGTTTGTAGTATCTAATTTATTATCCCTTTGCCTAGCTACATGAAAAGCCTTATTGGTCAAATTATATCAGTGAGCTGCTTTCTCTGTATAAAGGCCCTGAGACACAGCAGGCACATACAGATTTGAAATGCATTCCCTGCAGCTCAATTACTTGTCATCTATAATGACGTTAGTGAGTTAGTTGTGGTCTAATTGTAGAATGCAACGAGTCTTGTCATAGGCTGGATTACTGAAAATTGCTCTGGTCCTCATTTCTGAGGTACCTAAAGGTGAGGTCTTCTTGGGAAATGCACTGGACTCAAAAGGCTCTTGTTTCACTGTTGTTTAGGATCCACCATATTTTAAATATAATAGAAGGACACTTACCATACTGCCTGATTTTGGTACATCCCGAAATCTGTCCAGAGTCTGAAATTTCTGATTTAACTCTTGAAACAATTCCATATGCCTCTTTCTTGTATGCATGACCTTCTGCAAAATGGAATATACTTGCTTATATATATAATTGAATCTGGTTGTTTTGTTTTGCGTTTCTTTGCATCGTTTTTTTTTTTTTAAGAGAAGCATTACTTTTTCCAACATAATAAAGTAAATTGAATTCGGCAGGGTCATCTTTTCCCTATAGATTTGACCAATGGAAGTGAATTGCCCTGGCCATTCTCTCTGCTGTGTTTAATGCTCCTCCTGTGTACAAGAGACTGTTTTAACCCTATGTTTATTAAGTTGTTGAAATTAGAGGCCATTAATGTCAGGTTGGAAGTTTCTTGAAAGTAATGGCAATTTCTCAGAAGAATGTTTTTCTCAAATATCAAGAATATTTTCTAGAACTTCTATTTTCAGCATAGATACTTAAATTTTAATTTCTATAGGAAAGCAACAGCACTTTTAAATGGCCCCTGTTGGAATAATTTTTATGAGAATGCTGAACTCAAATCTTGGCTCAAAATGGAAACCCCCCAAATGTTATGTCTTTTTAATTAGACATCTTCTTGTCATTCAAATCATCATAAAATGCAGTTGAAATCGCATTCATATTAAGAAAAGTAGGCACATTTTTTCAATTTTACTTGCTTTCTTATTTCGTGGACAAAATAAATTATTGCATTCGAATACTGGCATTCCTGTGGAAGAGGGGTGACCCCAAAGAGCCCCCACAATGCACACCTCAGTGCACAGGCCTCAGCCATGTTCCTGCCTGGGCAGCTACTTGGAGAGTGAAGCCTGTTTTCAAGGCTAGATTGTGAGCTATGCTCATCAGAGCTGTTTTCAAAGGGAATTCATGCTCAGTAATGGATTCAGAGCAGCCTCTGGAGCCAAGCTGAAGGCTGCTTGCTGTTTGACCAGTCTCATGGTTCAGTGGTCTGGGGATGGGAGGCTCTGAGGATGCTTCACCTCAGCCCAACAGTGGATGGGCTTGGCTTTGCTTTTCTTAAGCTCTGTAACTGCTTGGACTTGAATTACAGCCAGGGCGGCAGCCAGGAGTGCTGGCAGACAAGGTGCAGGACACAGGCCTTTGTGCAAGTCCTGACTTTGTGTCAAGCCTGATTTTCCCTGGAGTTGTGAGTGAAACCCTGAAAACTTATGTATGTGGTGCTTGAGTGTGACCTTTTCCACCAAGTAACACCCCTGCCAAGCCTAGGTTAGTACCTTTTAAAATGGAGTGGCAACAGCTGACTCTCAATATTCCTTTATCAATGCCAACTTTGCCCTTCATTTGCATTATGTCTTTAGAGATTTCCTGAAATGTGTCTGCTCTTTTGGCCAGGAATTTCTACTGCTGTGCTCTAATATCTTTATTAACTTTTAATACAGCCACACAGTAGCTTGAGAAGTTGTTCACTTCTGAGGAAAGGAGTTTGGCAATATGTCTCACAAAGAGACATGAGACATCAGCAATTAAAGACCTATTAACTTGAGTTGTGGGGTGAATAAGGGAAAACCTTTTGCAGTATTTGGTAACAAACTCCTTGCAAAAGGTAATTTAACGAGACATAGCTAACAAAATTTATGAGGGGAGTTTTACATAAGTGACTTCCTAGGGATTCTTTTCAGATATTGCTGCTATGGTAGACAAGAGTATTTAGCAATTTTCATATACATAAAATTTAAAAAAAAAGGGTTCTACCTCAAATATTATCATTGGTTTTAAAAAGGAGACATGGTCATGTGAATAAAACAGTTTTGGTGGGTTAAAACACTAGCTCTAAAAGCAGGAAATAACATAAGGCTGTGAAACAAGTATCTCCATTTGGAAACTTTTTAGTAGAAAGCTGGGAATATAGAGAAAGCTACTTTCTGGTATCTTTTCCTTAATCATGGACCCAAGATGTCATTAAACAGCAAACATGAATAATGCAAATGTCTTACTCAGTTCATTACATTATTCCTGAGGAGAAGCAGGTGGGAGGAGAAATAAAATACTTGCACTGGGAACTCTGCCAGAAAAAAAAATCTTTACATTTTATTCTTTATAGCAGCATGACTGGTATGAACATGTACCCATGGATCTTTTGGTTACTTTGTGTTTTCCTGGCTTCCATTCCTTAATTCCTACCCACTGACACCCACTCCCTCCCTATTGCTTATAAAGAACAATGTGAACTGAAGGTGCAGCAACTTAAATTTCCAACTTTAAGTCTCAATTTCTAGACTTTAAAAAAATTTTTGGTTAGAAAGCACCATCTTATCTCCTTTCTAGAAAATATGCTTGGTTGGGTAACTCTTTCTCTTCTATGAGAAAACAACCTACAAAGTATTTGTACCATGTTATTCTTGTTTTCTCTATTAAATGAGCAATGTGGACAACACCAGGTTATTAACCTTAGAAATACTAAGTTTTAACAATACAAAGCTGGAGGTCTTGACTACTAATACTAGGATGACTAGCATCAGGATCTGAAAAGGATGGAAAATGAACTTGTGCTGCCCTTTTTTCTTTAGGTGCAGCTGCACAGATGCCCATTGATGCCGCATCCCTGCCAGAAGCACCAGAGTCAGCCACCACGCTGCAGACACACATCCTCTTGTGGTGTCTCCTGAAGGTTCCATAAATCCTGTGCCCCACACCCTAAAGGGGGTCAAGCTGAACTGACACCCCTTCCACATTTCTACTCTTTAGTCAGATAGAGTGTGTGTTTTAAAGAGTCTATGCCTTGCTCTGATGATCACCTACTCACAGAAAAGGATTCAGAGTGTGGATGGCTGTCAGCAAGATAGGGAGAACTTAGAACATAACTCTGTAACCAGCTCCCTTTTTATTTTTGATAGGGCTTTAGCTGAACTCTAACTGAAGACAAATATACTCATGAATATTTAATGATACCCCACCTGCAGTACTGTATTCAGCTCTGGGGTTCCCAACAAAAGGTTCATGTTGGAGTGAGCGTAGTGGAGGGTGACAAAGATGATCAGAGGGCTGGAGGATCTCTCCTATGCAGTCAGACTGAGAGAATCGGGCTGTTCATCTCTAACAGAGATGAGAAGGCTTTGGAGAGATTGTACAGCAGCCTTGCAGTACCTGAGGGGGGCCTGCAAGAAAGCTGGAGGACTTTTTACAAGAACATATAGAGACAGGGTAAGTGGTGATGGCTTTAAGCTGAAAGAGGGTAGGCATAGATTAGATATAGAAAAAAGACTTTTATGATGAAGGTGATGGGACACTGGAACAGGTAGCCAGAGAAGTTGTGGATCCCCCATTACTGCAAGTGTTAAAGGCTGGGTTGGATGAGGCTCAGCCTGGTTCAGTGGAAGGCGTTCCTGCCAGCGGCTCAGGCTTGGCTCCAGATGATGTTTAAGGCCCCTTTCAACCTAAGCTAGTCACAGATCCTATGATTTGTGGTCAATCTCATAAATACCAATATCATCATCATCATCATCATCACCAATACCATGGTAATTTAATTTGCCTTGGAGATTTTCTACATTGTTGCAGTTAAAAATGGTCTCTCAAATGTTTTACAAAGCAGCTAAGTAGAAAGAACAGATGGGGGAATGCCTTCCCAGACCTCTAATGGAAACATGCTGCTGTTTCAAGATGTTTTAGGTATGATCAGTTGCTGAACTTGGGAGCAGGAAATAATTTTTACCTGCAGGCATATTTATTTTTTACTTTTGCCTTAAAGAGATGTCTTCAGGTTAGTAAGAGAATGATTTTAAGCTTTTGTGAGTTATAGTAGCATTACAATAAATAGCTATGGCAGATGAAATTCTGAAAGAATGCAGCTCCAGCAAGCAGTGTTCAATTTAACATTATTGTTGGTGCAAGTCAACTGATCTGTGGAAAGGAAAGAAGACAGTCTAGTATTCACACTTGTTCTGTGTACGCTTGTTCTCTCTCAGAGCTAGAGATGCCTTGACTCCTGGCAATCAAGGTAATAAGGCATTTTCTGAATTATTTGGCATAAATGTTGTTAACAGAATAATCCAATGAATGGCTGATAAAAATGAGAGAGTGGGGTGACTGGGGAAATCCAAAAGTCAGAGTCTCTCATAGAATGTAAAGGTAATTGTGATCTTGAATCCTAAAATGCATGCCAATAGTACTGTTTAGCTCTCCGGTATGTTTTTGTAACTGCCAGCGTTCACCTATTATAAAGCCCTCCCGGGAATTTCTACAGCATCTGTATTTCTGTTCAACATAATTAGAATGAGTTTTATTTGATCTGACAGCTAACTGTTAGTGCTGAGACTTAATGAAAAAGCTACCTGTCCAGCTGTAGAGAAAAAATGACAGGAGTTGGAGGGCACTTAGCTGGGGTTACCACAGCCTGTGGCAGAGACGATCCAAAATGTCCAGACCAATAATTTTGCTCATGTTTTGGACACCAGACTGCATGAATGAGTCCAAACTTATCTTTATTAATAGCAAGAAAAGAGCTGTAAAGTTTTTTTATGTTGACTGTTCATTTAGCAAACTTCAAAGTTCAACTAGATTAGTCAGTGTTTTACAAATTCTAACTGTGGACAGTATATTATGTAGCAGAAACTATTATGTATAGACTAAGCCCTGTTCTTAGTCTTGTCGTGTTCATATTGCATAGCAGGTGGCTTTGTGTTCTTCTGTGGGTCTTGGAGAAAAATGGACTTTCTCATGTATTTTTAAATGTATTTTTATTGTTTTTGTTTCAAATTATTTATATGAAGGTGAATGTTCCATTTGAAGCCACTAGAATAATCTTATTTTCTTTTATATTTTAAATATGAAATCATGAGTAAGTATATAGTAATAAGTCAAACATGTCCAAAACTATTCTCTGGCAACATCTAACAGGGAATGGTCTCCATGAATACTCTAAACTCTCTTAGTCTAAAAGCAAATTGTCTGTTGTGAATGGTACCCAGATTGAACTGAGTTCCTTAATGACACTCAAGAGTTTCTTGGAGAGACAAGGGTGGTCTAGATGAAAATAGCGACAGTCTTTCTAAAAACTAATCCATTTAAAAGCTGGCATTTTTGGCACCAAAGAATATTCCCTCAAATGTCTAATTTGTTAAGATTGACATAGCTGGAGTATTTGTGTATAGAATGTGTGTAGAGACACATGTGAAAGGTTAAGGGTGTAGAGACTGCAGAGGGAGTGTTAAAAGGAAAAGGACAGAAGTAGCCAAACTTGTCCACACTGCATACTTAACGTTTGTTATCTTTAGAACCACACCCATGTCATTTTATGATTTGGAATCCTCAGAAATATGGAAGGGCACTGTCTCAGAGAGTGCCAGCTGGCACTGGTCACAGACAAAGCAGAGAAAGTGTTAAACATTTAAGTAGAATGTTCAATCCCTTTGGCTTGATCTTACCTCCAGACTGTATTCCATTTTGCAGTCAAGCTGCTTTGGGGGATCCAAAGAGCAGCATTTTGGCCACACCACATTATTTCAACATTTTTTGGCTTTTTAATTTTATTTTACCTTAGACAGTCGTGCTATGTGTAAGTATACAGAAAAGTCCACAGACTTAATCAGAAAAATCATAAAGCTGGGGGTGAGATGGGGTTAGTCTGCATCAATACTTGTAAAACACAGTAGCAACTGGCACAGTATTGCTGATGCTCTCAGTTCCTCAGCACTCACTCCCAGTGGCCCCATCCATTCCTTTTTACAAAAAAAGTATTTTCCTGCATTTTAACAGTAATCCTAAAAATGCCAGGCCATGGAACAGCAATACTGCAAACAAGTTAAGAAAAAGGTGTAAATAAACAACAACACACAGCTGGGAGAAATGGCTGGTCCCCCAGAGGGCTGTGCAGCCCTTCAGAAGGACCAGGACACGTTGGAGGGGTGAGCAGAGAACTGTCTGAAACTCAACAGAGGAAAGTGCAGGATCCTGCACCTGGAGAAGAATAATCCCCTGCACCAGGAACGGCTGGGTGCTGACCTGCTGGAAAGCAGCTCTGCAGAGAAGAACCTGGGTGTCCATGGACAACATGGAAGAAGAACCATGGATAACAAGCTCTCCACGAGCCAGCAGTGCCCTTGTGGCCAAGAAGGCCAATGGTGTCTGGGGTGCATTAGGAGAGCATTGCCAGCAGGTCTAGGGATGTGATCCTGCTCCTCTACTCAGCCCTGCTGAGGCCACATTTGGAGTTCTGAGTCCGGTTCTGGGCTCCTCAGTAGAAGAAGGACATGGAGCTCCTGGAGCAATTCCAGGGGAGGGCAACAAAGATGATTAAGGGATTGAAGCATCTACCTTTTGAGAAAAGATTGAGGGAATTGGGCCTGATCAGCCTTGAAAACAGACAACTGAGAGTGGACCTTATCCCTGTCCATCAGTATCTAAAAAGTGGTGTTGAGGTTTCCAGGCTCTTCCCAGCGGTGCCAAGCAACAGGTCAAGAGGTAAAGGGCAGAAACTGATGCACAGGAAGTTCCTGAATATGAGGAAGAATTTCTTTGTTGTGCAGGTGACTTTGCACTGGCACAGACTGCCCAGAGATGTGGAGTCTCCCTCACTAGAGCTATTCAATAATCATCTGGACACAATCATGTGCCATGTGCTTTAGGATGACCCTGCCGGAGCAGTGAGGTTGGACCACATGACCCATTCTGTGGTCGCTTCCAAAATGACCCATTCTGTGAGTCTGTGAAACCATGGAGGCAAGAGAAATTATGTAATGAGGAATCCTGTTTCTTGAGAGAAATGTGTAGGCATTGTGGGTGTTTATTTGGTGCTGGATTATGTTCCTGAGTGACAGGAAGAATGTTTTAGTAACTGTTGCCACCGAGAACACTCTCATTGTAATATTTCTACTTTTCAATGACAAAACCACTAAAACTTTGAATTCTTTATATCACTACAGTTATAAAACTTCTGACTGAATTTAGAGTTGCTTGCTCATCAGAATTTTGTTATTGTTTCATGTATTTCTTCTTCCTTTCTATGCATTTATCCTAAAGCATATTTAGGGTACTTGCAAACAGGGGAGTTTTTGAGCTATGGTTGATATGAGCTGATCACAGGCTTTCAAATTTTAGCCCACAATCTGCAGGTTCTATGCAAATATAATTGTTCAGTTTCTTTGGAGACACACAAAATGTATTATATCAAAATACCTCTATGAATAGACAACCTATGTGAAAACCTCAAATTATGAACAGCCCCTTGAAAACTAACTGCTGTATTCCTTCTGGTAGAAATGAGAGAGAAAAACTTCAAACAAATCTCTAAGAGACTTAATTGTATTGACTGAGAACAAAATGGTCATTAATGAACACAACTAAGCCTTCTCACTTGACAGGATCTAAGTTAGAAATTATGCATATCCAACCTAAAGAACCTTACATGAACTTAATTTTTTATATAGCATGGGATCCATAAGCTTTGACACCTGCAGCACTATGTAATTCAAAATTTGACACATCCATAATCACTACTTGGATGTGAAAGTCATATTTCAGTAAAGTAGTATTGAAGAAAGAGAAATTATTGAAAATCTCTTGAGCAAAGCAAACTTCTGCTGTGATTTAGCCTGTCCTATAAGAGTGTCACACTGTTCCAGTAAGTAGATAGCCAGCCAAAAAAAAGAGAAAAAAAAAATCAAAAAAACCAAACCCAGATGAAAATGAAAAGGCAAAGAATTTAAAAACTGAAATCATGATGGTTAATATTGCAATATGACAGTCTGATCTCAGAATATTTTGCAAACAAGTTGCACCAAAGTAGTTTTATGAATTGTTCATCATGTTCTGTACAGTACCAATTGAACAACCCTATCACATTTACTAGGCCAGAAGGCTAAAATCTGCTAAAATGAACACTTCACATTTACTTTTAGGAAAATACTTTTAATATTCAGGAATAATTCAGTAAAACTTACTTCAAAGTCAAGGTCCGAATAACGTGATTTTCTTCTCTATTAAGCAGTAAAAAAAAAGAAAAAAGAGGTTTTATTAACAAGGGGACTATTCAAATCATATTAATGAGTCTAAATAACATTCTTTTTTTCCTATTAGGTATGTATTAGTTATTTTGTAAGAAGATAGAGATTTTTATCTTGATAATTTAAGAGTAATGTGTGACTTTGCATAGTTTATTAGACCAGTATCATCATATTTTCTCTGAAATAAACCAGAATGCATTTCAGTGGGATGCATAATGTGCATGTTATTTGCATGCAATTGAACCTGTTGGTGTATAAAGTATTTCTATATTTTCTGTGATATTTGAAAATTATCATCATATTTATACATTTTTACACAGGTAGCTATACATATCTATGATTTAGACTTTTTATAGGTTTACAGAAATTGATTCGTTCCTACATCAGGCTTACATTGGTACAACTCCATTGATTTTAATGGAATAAATGACAGCAAAACCAAGCCGAAGCCACAGCTTCAGCTTGTTTGTTTGCAATGGCAATCTGAATGGAGAAAGCAATGACTTTGTTTTAAACTTATGACAAATCTGATTCAAAGCATCTGATATAAAGCAAGAATGATTTACTAGTGAAGTAATCACTTGTATAAAATGCAACAGAATGTGATTGCTTAGACATGTTACAAATAATTTAGCACAGAATTTTTTAGATCCAAAAAGAAATCAATTACAAAGTCAAATTATATCAAAAAGAAGCAGAAATATTATAGAGAAGGGATAAAAATATTTTTTTCTTTTAAAGTTGGAAATTAAATGGCTTGCAATAGATTAAAGAGATGTAGAAAGAAGAAGCTAGGTTGTGAGAGCTGAAAAGAATGCAAAAAAATTGAGAATGAGAAAAAAGATACATTTGTCTTCAGGAAGGAGGGTTAAAGAAGAAAAAAGTACTCCCAAACCCAAAAAGATTTGCTTTGAAGCTTAATCCTAATTTTTATGAGAGGGTATGATGGCTTTAAGTCACAGTGAAGGAACCTTTTCACACTGCATTTAATTTCTTCAATGAAGAAGAATCAAACTCACTAGGTCAAGAGGAAGAATCTTCCTGATTTTGATTTTATCTGGTTTAACAAACCTGCAGGTTTTAGTAAGCTGCTTTGTTCTCCTGAAATTGAAAGGAATGATTTTACAAGTCTTCTGGCTGTAAAAAGTGGAAGATATTTGGTCTCTGAGCCCTTGATTATACCACTTTGTGACATATTGTCTGGTTTTGTAGTGAAATTTTAATGCTCCATTCCACAATAATATAAGGAATATTACTGCAAAACTGTAGACACTCTGATACCTAAAGGGTTCTGAGGCTCTATAAAAGAACAGTCTAAGTTAAAACAACCAACAAAACAAGCTTTGGAGAAGCTATCTTTAATCATCAAGGCCTAATTTAAAGAGAATCTATGCATTTGTGATGAGGAATGATCTACTTTTAAGGTACAATTAGACCACATCTACCATTGAAAAGGCTTAATGGCTACAAAATAAGAAACGTACAACAGATAATGCAGTGATATTTACAGAAGTAACTTTGAAACATATTTTAAAAAGCTATTTTTAAGTTAGAGTTCAGTTCAAAACCTGATACCAATGAATCCTAAGTAAAAATATAGCAAATTTAGGAAAAAAAAGTTCAGTTGGCTAGGTACTGTGATTTGTAAAATTGAAACTTTTGTATATTGCTTTGTGCGCTTGACTCCAGTGAAAATATTCCTGGCATAGCTGGATTTGCACCCAGACAGCTCTATCACTGTTTACATGGTGAAAATATATAACTAACAGATTGCAAAATATTCAGTTGTGCTAATGTAAGAGAGAGGCAAGTATTGCAATTCAGCTGTTAGTTCACACCAGTTATAACTAAACAGGTCATATAGCACAGGTTTTTCTCAGTGAGGATTTTTCCAGGGCTCAACAAGAACCTATCACAAAAGCATTTATTTTAAACTTATATAGTAAGGAACATCTGTTCTGAGCTTGTGTTTCACATTTTTTGCATGGCTGCATACAATGAAATACAGTACAAGCGCTGCCTGAGCATAAAACATAAAATGTGTGTAACTGCCACAGGAGCAGAAAAGTTCTGCAAGGTTTGAAAACCAAAGGATGCTGATTATGAATGTGATCCTGAACCATGGAAAGTTATTTGCAATATTGTCACTGACAGCACTAGGTACACGATCAGGTCCTCCTGGGTGCTACATCATTGTCCTGAAATGACAGCAGTGCTATTTTTTGAGAGGGGGAAGCATGAAGTCATTAGGAAACTTACAAGGATGAAGGAGTTTCCACTTAGTCTCAATTGGAAGTTGAAATTTTACTCAATTGTTCTAGTTTCTGTATGATATATAACAGCAATGAAAACAGTTGCATTAATTGTGACTGCATATATTCTTTTCCTCTTATATGAAGTTTGTTATGTCTCTTTTGGCTGATGAAAATGGAGCTTTCCACACATACCTAAATGCTTTCAGAAATCAACCATCTAGCTCATTCTACATTAAACTGACAAAAGGCAACTGAGTGGAATAAGGGGGGAAATTTCCTTGTGTCAAATGAGCTGCTGAACTGGTCGCATCAATATGTTTCTTTCCAAAAAGCTGTTCCCTTTATGCACCTGCAAAACTGAGAATTATTTTAGCAACACAAAAATTACACTGGAAGTTGGTGGGTTTTTCCCAAGAATCGGCTGGAGATTCACTCGAGTATTAATGTTAAAAGAATACAAATAACAAAAACCTGTAAAGGATATTATCTGTGGTTTGCCTCATTTAGTATTTTGTATTTGACCAGGTCCTGCTATGACATTTCAGGAATGATATAGAGAAGGGCAAGTATAAAATCACATTTCTACCACAATACCTTCCATTAAGTCTTCAGTAGTTTCAGAATTTCCTTGGGAGGAGCTTATTCTGAAATCTAAAACATGCTGAAGTAGTGAATTCCACAGTTTAAATATGTAAAACATGAAGAAGGAAATTAGGTTGTTTATCTCTTTGACATTTTATTGATGTTCCTCTTTTTGATATTATAAGACATGAATAATAGATTCCTATTCGCTCCTCACTCATCTGTTCTCCAAGCTGAAGAGCCCCAAATGCTGGAGAACTGCAAGGGTCAGTAATAAAGGGAGTGTATAAAACCTGAAGATCCATGCAATTAGTTTTGCATGGAAACTACTAAGGGAATTAATTAATTAATAATTAATTAAAATTAATAATTACTAAGGGTAACAGCGGAAGTCCTTCACTCTAGTCTTGAAAGTGAAGTTTGACTAAGTTTTAGAGAAATATATTGTAGATGTTCTTGCACTGATAGAAATGATGACCTGACAAGAATTTTTCCATCTCTGATTTCTATGGCTCTTTAACCTTAATTGATAAAACCCATTTTATGTAGAAAAAAACCCCGTACCCTTCATGCCAGAGCCAAAATAAAACTCTGTGTAAAAAGATTTGTGGTAGTAATTTATTTTATTTCAATTTTACTTTGTGCTAATCATGTATAGCTTCTCTGTATAATTCCAGAACAACTTTAAACTCTGCTGAGGGACAAAAATAGAATTTCGAAGAATAATTTCCATACACCAGCACACACTAATCCGCTGGCACCAGGAAAGAGCTGCTCCTACTAAAAGACTAATGAAATCCCTCTCCATGTCTGTAAAATGACAAATGCCTGTTTTCCTTCTTATTCCACTCTGCATTACACCACTATCTGATTAATTACATCAGATACTCCTAAAGATATATTTCATTGTGTAAAGCATAATTGAAACCAGAGATACCATATTATAGAGAGGACTTATAACCATGCTTCCATTAATATAAAGTCCTATTATCAGCAGTTTATAATTTGCTCTGAGATAAGATTTGACATACAAGATCTTAGCCTGAGGAGGATTTTTTCCCAGAACAAAAGTAAAGAAAAATCTGATTTGGCCCTCAAGAGATATAAAGGTGGAACATATAAAGATGGTTTTGATTTTAAATGCCTTTTGTGTATATATAACTGAAAAACACTCTAGATTTTTAATAGAGGATTGTTGGCTACTAGCTCATAACATGAGCTAGACATAAAGGCAGCAAATTTTCATGAAAAAGAGAATTTAATGTGGGAATTTTAAGTCTTTAAACACACTAGCAAATTTAGTATGCCAATACTCAGCATAAACATAAATTCAAAGATCTCACTTTAAAAGTATTCTGACAAATTATTGTGTCCTGCTGCTCCCTGTTTTTATAGGGCAGACTGCATGTTTATTTATACTCAATCAGCTAAGACCACTTGCTTTGTGTTTCTGAAAGCTTTGAGGGAAAATGTAGCACTTGTTAAATAGACAATGATAAAATAAAGTCTGCAATATATGCTGCATTTTAGAAGACTGATTAAAATTTCAATTCTTCACATCTTCAGTTACTACAACAAACTCTGCCGGATTCTACCCCCACTTCTGTAAGATACCCTGAAAATAACCTGCATCAATTTCTGAAGTCAGAGGACTCTGGGACCTACTCACTCAAGTGAAAGAAAGGGAGGGTTGTTACAGGCTAGACTTCATTTTACTGAGAGCCACAAAATTGGCAAGAGCTGTCTCCACAGCTTATTGAAGAATGAAATGAGGAATGGGAGGGATAGAAATCTGAGATACAGAATGCCTGAAAATATATGCAATGTGGAAACATGATAAAGAAGAAATTCCTGTGGTGCTCATCTCTATATTTTTGTTCTCTCTTTTTTTTACTTCTCATGTCATAAATCTAAAAATCACAACATTTTGCTTTATTTCCCTGCCTGATGCTCTGGTACTTTATTGATGAAATTGACTATTTTAACTTTGTATTTTTTTCCTTCTTTTCCTGGTTTGGGGATTTTATTATTATTATTTTAGATTTTGTTCCTTCCCTGCTGTTTTTATCTCATTCTTCCTAATACCTTAATTTTGTTTTTTCTCCATTTCTGCCATATTTCCCACCTTTTTTTAAAATTTTTTTCTGCTCTTTACCTATCTTTAATTTTTCTTTGCATTTCACTATCTTAAACATACACCTTTATTTTCTCAGCTGTAGCAGTATTTTCTTCCTTAAGTCCCCTGTCAGTGATTTGGCCAAGGACCCACAGAGTTGACTGAATGTATTAAGAGCTCTCATAAATGAACACAGAAGGATTATTTTGGTCACACAATCAACTTAATACACATAAAAATCTCACAGCAGAATCTGAGACAGAAAAACAAAGAAGATAAGAGTCTGGAAAGAGAATTCCAGTTCTTTATGTGACAAATAATTTGTGAAGTCCTTTCCTTCCCATTCTTGTAAAGTACATGACATTTCCTCACCCCAACCCTCCTTAATAAATGTTTCTATTGCCTGTATTTGCATGTTTTTAATTTTATAGTATTTTATAGTCTTTGTCTTCTTTCAGCTCTTTTCCATTTCTGCTCACACTACACTAACCACAGTTCCTTTCAAAGAACCGTTCATTCTTCCACAAAGCTAACAATACAAGTCTCTTCACAGGTATCTACTTCTTCATCCATTTTTTTGCCCAATAAAAAGAGATTAATTACTTTTCCTGGAGATATGTTTCCCAGATCAGCTTCTTCCTCTACATTTACTTTCCTCTGCATCTCAGTGTCTGGGAATGCAATACTTCACTTCAAAGTAATTTCATTTTAATGAGCACAACACTCAGTGTACATTTTCAAAACAAAAACCATTCCAAAAGACTGTATTGAGTGTTCTCTTCATTAAAATCAAAACACTTTGAACTGAAGGAGCATACTACAAGCCACTTTGATGCCAAGGTAGCAAAGCCAGTTTTAATCCATGCATATAAGGAATGTTCAGGAGATTAACCAGATGT
Organism: Ammospiza nelsoni; assembly: GCF_027579445.1. NCBI lineage: Eukaryota > Metazoa > Chordata > Aves > Passeriformes > Passerellidae > Ammospiza > Ammospiza nelsoni. The sequence goes on from NC_080635.1 coordinate 97,726,524, forward strand.
TTGATTAGTCCTCCTCAGAAACTCTGTGTTGTGCTAATATGCCTGTCTGTGCCTGTAATCACGTAAGTACTGTTGGGTGCATACCAAATAAAATAAAAATTACCGATTTGCACATTGCAAATCTGCACATCCTTAAATTTATACTTATCTGGGCAATACTTGTATGTAAATATTATGGCATTCTCAAGCTATCTTTTGCAAACTAAAATTCCTCCAGACATAGTAAAGCATTTAATCGTTCACATCTAAGCATTTCCTTCAGAAAAAAAAAATAGATAAAAAAGTTTTAGAAGAAAGTTTGTGACAAACAGTAGGATGCGTCTGACTAGGGCATCAACGTTCTTGTTGCTTGTGTTTGAACTACTCATTCTGGATTTCTCTATGGAATCTGAAAAGAGACATGCACTGAGGTATGTAATTTACTTCATCCTGGAGCAGATGTCTAAAAGTGGCCTAAAAATGGGTATTTGTCTCAATTGACTCTATAGGGGAGCCAAATGTGAAGAGCACTTTTTCCATTTCAGAAGGGGAATGTCTACATTTAGATATTTAATGGTAGGGTTGGTGGATCCTCCCTTCAGGGTTAGAAGTCAGGATATAAGTTTTTTGTGCTGATATTGTAGCTGTGTTCCTGCTACAAGCTGATAGGAGGGGGAAGCTTTCTGCTGCTCTGGATCTTCTCCTTTAGAGCTGGTCCAGTCATGCTCTGTCAGGAAAGAGGTGGGCAGGGTGATCTTGAATGTCCTGCTGCAGGTTTTGCTGCTCCATAATGTCTGACAAAGCCCTGTCTTTTGAAAAGTCTTGCAATCTTCCAAAAACCAAATTCCTTGCCCCCTCACTTTTACTTTGTTTAAGGCAGCCACAAAGGTTAATCCAGTGGGTCACTTCCAGCCAATAACATTTTGGGCTTTGCCTCAACCCTTGCTTCTTACACACCTGCATAGTAAAAACACAATCACATTCTTTATCTGGCTGGATCTGCTTATCAGAATCTTTTTGAGACTGATTTTCTTCTACATACAATTTTCTTTCACGTTCCTATCTTCAGTTCAGTGCAGCACATCCTCGTCCAGTAACGTCGGGAATCACAAAGGCAGACACAAAAGCCAAAACAGTTTCTTTCATTTCTGACCTGCCACAATATCTGTGCTTTTTTCCTAATACATGGGATTTTGCTGGGTTTCATGAGGTTTACAAATATAACTGTCATTCTGGACCAAAATACCGCCTTCTAAACCTAGTATACTTCCCAAGTTAGGAGGAGTTAAATATTTACTATCTTGTAATATTTTACTGCATTTTCTACTACATAGTTATTAGTCCCTCCTGAGTGTAAAAATGATATACAGAATGGTGACTGAGACTCTGTGTGTACATCCCATCTTAGAAAGTTAAAATATGATACAAATACAGTTAGAAAAATAACTTTAAAGGAGCAGTACATTATACTGATCAATTTTCAGGCCTATATTCCAAAGCGGTGTCAGGAACTATAATTTTGTATATGCTGAAGTAACTATTGTCACAATTTTTACAACTTAACTAAGATCTGCTCCTTTTTTTTTTTTTTTTAAGGTCCTAGATGAACTTTCTCACCAATGGAAGAAAAGAGGCATCACCAGAAATTTATTTAGAGTGGAAGTTTGGTGGCAAATATGTCCATCTTCTCAAAGAATTATGAATCTTCCTCACATATCCATATGTATAATATTAACTGGACTGGATTTAAGCCTCTATATCTGACAAAAAATGATCTGAAAGATGGAATTGTAGATAGCTGGGAGAGGATACTGCTGGAAGTTGACCTTATCTATTCTGCTTCTGGGGTTGCATTAAATTTGAGAACTCCTGTGCATCACCCAAGATCTATTAACTAATATACCTGAACTGAGGGCCGTCATTTCTTTAACAATGCAGACTTGCTCTGAAAGAGCCTGTCTGTCTGAGCACTGAAAGGGCAAGGACTTAAACTATCTTCTAGAAATAATTTTGAAAATTCGTTCAAGATTATACATATTCACTTTAACAACAACCAAAACATGGATAATTTTTGATTCTTTGCAGATCCGCACACTTCATTTTCTATTAATTTTAAAGTTAAATCAACTCTTGTAAAAACTGATTGTAGTACACACACAATATAAACAGCACAGAAAACATTTTACTTTCAAAGCCTGTAAAGAAAGCTCTTAAAAAGAATCTAAATTCTGATCTTCTGCCCAAACTCTTCATAAAACTTCATTTTCATCAAACTTCAATTCCATTTTAAAAGAAACATCTATAAGTAGCCACTATTTATGAAGTATCAGCTGCAGTTGCATCTAAAAATTGAAAAATAAGGCTCAGTCTCTACTTCCCTACCCAGACGGTTCTAAACACTGTGGAGTAATAGCTAATGGCTTCAAGTTCGCACAATAAAGTAGAATTTTTTTCCATGCGTGACTTCTTTCAGAGAATGAGTGATTACCATAACTTTCTCATTTGTCTTTCTCTGTCCCACAAAATGCCATGTTCACAACATTTGACGTGCTGGTGAAATGTATTCCCAGTTCTTAAGGAGGTCCAAGTATGAAATAAACTCCAGCTCGCTCCTGGCTTTCACATGTAAAGGCTTAATAAGAATGGCAGTATTTGATGCTTAGGTCTTAACCATTTATTTCAACAGCTTTCAGTTTGAAAATGCTTAAATCCCACAGACAGATTGTAGTAATAACTGAAAGCCTTTTAAAAGCTTTTCAGTTCACTTTTGCAATCTGACTGGAATCTATGATACTCCACACGAAGCCCACCTGTACCTATTGCACACATCAGTTGTACCAATGCCTGCATGCACATGCAAACAAAACTAAATCAGTAAATGGTGAACTATTGGATGGAAGAATCCGAGATTTACACCAATGAGAGCATAATCAGACCTATCATATCTGAGACAGATATGATTGTCAGCAATAAAATGGCAAATAATTTCAGCTGCATGTGCTTGCAGGTAGGGCCAATGATTAGCACTTGTATCTTGCAGGAATAGTTTTTCTTCTCATAGCAACACAGAATTTTCCAGTGGACTTTACCTGGTAGGTCATGAAATCCTCGGCAGTCGTGTGGAATGTTAAATCTCCAGAACTATATTTTTTCATACAGACTGGCTCTGAAACTTTAGTCTTGTTTTCTAGGTATAAACACTTCTGATAATAAGAGAAATATGAACAGCAGTGTATGATCCCAAACAATAATTTATACTGAATTAAAACATTAGCTTCACCCCTCAGACACAAGACACAATTTATTGTCTTACCATAAAATTAGAAAAACAGAGCATGCAATTTGTTTATGCACCACTGACCTCTAAAGAGCTCATTGATATTGTGGATCCAGTTTCACTTCTTGATAATCCTGCATTGTCATCCAGCTCTGAAGCAATGAAATTCTTCACTGCTGTGCGGGGCTCAAACGGCAAACTCTGCATATGTTCTTGGGTGGGAAGATGCTGGTCTAAATTGATATTAAATTGGTCCATTACAGAGGGATTCATATTGAACTCAGGATTAACTTTGTAGTGCAGCAGCCTTTCATGAGGCAAGGTATCCATGCCTATATTCATTTTGCTTTCATCTTTCAGGGATGGCTGGGTATTTACTGAGCCCCGGGGCATGACTATGTAGTCGCTCTCTATCATCCGCTCCTGAGGATGGACTATGTCCATATCTGCACCTCTCAAATTGTCGTCAGTGCATAAATACACAGTCCTCCTCAGCTCGCTGTTGTCTTTTTTCAAGCACTGATTGGCCAGTTCACTCATACTCATAGGCATGTGGAGACCTGTTGGTTGCTGGATGATGACTTTGGAGATGATGTTTCCAGGCAAGGTTGAATAGCTCATTCCTTCTGGGTTTGGTCCCTTTTCCTCCTCTTCATCATTTAGTGAAATTCTAGAAAGTGTTCCTGTTATAGTGGCTGCCCTGCAAGGTCCAATGTCTTTATGCAGAACTGTGGGCCAGAGAAGAGGATTCTTACAGCATGAAACCATATCAACCTAACACTGCTTTTACTTGTGGCTTTATCTAGCAGTGCTTCTTTACCAGTGTATCTTCTAAAATATTTTCTATCCACTTATTAGTTTTCATGTTATAAAGATTGTTTTTGGAAAAGCTTTTATGTGGTTTTGGGTTTTTTCTTTTCTTAATTTGCTGTGTATAACTGATGCTGATCTCTGACTAACTTCAGTCATTTATATGAATCAAAACCACTTCATTTGTTCCTACTGACTTCTATAGATTTTAGGTGAGTTACAGCTTAAGCACAAGCCTGCCATGTGGAACTCATTAAGAGTTTTCCAAAAAAATACAGTATGACATCCCTACTGTCATTATTAACTCCACATAACCTTCTGGAAAATGTCAAACAGATTGTAAGGCAGAATCATTTCGTCATCCATTGTAATGACCGACCATAAGACTATAACTATGAGCATATGTTCCTAAACTCCTAAATGTTCCTTTTCACTGACTTTTAAAAACTCTTCTCTGTTAAAATATGTTTTAAATAAAAGTGACAAAAGAAATACCACATTGGGAAAAAATTCCATTGGTATCAGAAAGAATATTTTACTGTATCTGGAAAGGTTATAAAGAATATAAAAATGTTTTACAGCAGAGTCATAATCCACTTCTGTTCTAGGCCTAGACCTTCCTGGTCAAACTTGTAGAAACATTCAATGATTTTTTTGGGGTTGAGGTTTACATGTAAAAGTTACTAATCCTGTTATAAAATTCAAAATTTCCAGAAGCATTGAAGAATGGCTTCAAAAGCAAAGCAGCTATTCAGTCATAATTATTCATCTTTCAAAAAACAAACAAACAAAAAAAAAAAGAAGAAGAAAATAAAAAAGTACATCTATAATCCAAAACCTGTAATGAAAGAAAAAGGGTAGAAAACAAATAAAGTAACCAATTGCTGGACTTATTCCAGCTGCCTACAGGGATTTTCTGGTCCTGGTTGAAAATATTTTCATTCACACCAGTGCTATTTTATACAACAAAACCCAGCTCATGGGCTGAGACAGAAAGACAGACTCAAGTATCTAGGTTTTACATTTGCATAGATTCTGGTTGCCCAAGGGCTCTGATGACCCAGATCCCCCAGTACCCACCTGTCAGTTCACTGCCTTTTCCATAGCAAGCAGCTCATAAGACATCTGACTTTCCTTCCTCACACTAAACTAACTCTCATTTTTTCCCATTAGGAAAATAATGATTTTCTTCTAAACAACGGTGCACATATACCTGAATTCAGTGTCTGCTTCATTGTTTCCAGTGACACTTGCTCAGACACTTCAAACAATGATCTATCCTTAAATTTTTCCATTATCAGAAAGTGAGTTCAAATGCTTATCAAGCAAAGCCTGTTCATGACAGCATTCAGAGTCAATCTCCTGTAGGACACCTCTGGCAAGACCCTCTGTACTGCAGAGCTATGTTATCACAGAAGTGGGAACTACATGGATCTATGCTGGATTTTTGTCTGCATTGGATGGTGACACACAGGCATTTGTGCTACAATGCACTACCCTGATTCCTTCAAAATACATGTGCATATTAAAACTGATCTGTAGGGAAGAACTAAGTCTATATGGCAAGAAACTCAATTGGCACTTTTTTAAAGGTGAGTGACTGGAAACTCAAACTTCACCTTAATGAGATCAGCTTTCTTGGCTCTGCATTTAGCCAATGAAGAAAGAGTGTCCTTTAGGTGGCTGATGCAGAACAGCTAAATCAGGCTTCTGCTCTGACTCACCGCACAGAGAGGACACACTCTCCCTTTATTGAAAACTGAGGGTGTTTAGGCAAGACTGTTTCCCTAGGAAAAACTGTCCTTTGGAAATATCTCCTAGATTTAAATATTTCTGTAGAGTTTAAATAGTAATTAATTTTATACTGCACTATTTAAACAAGGTTGGTAAATAAATAGGTGAAATTTTGTTGTCTTTAATATACGGAAACAAATATAGCCAACTGATTAAAGATCACACTACTGAAATATATTTTTAAAACCTGCAACTTTTCTCATTAAAGTGGAATAAAACTCAATTTGCTTAAACTACTGTTGATTTTACTTAGAGTCCTAAAAAATATACCCATTTTAAAATGAATGCAAATTGATGCATCCTTCATATACACAGCTGTCAAGATACACTATTTTTTTGTTGTTGAACTAAAATGATGTTTTCACATTTGCTTGTGTACCAGGAAAGGAAAGCTTAATGCATTAAGAATTATCTTCTTTCCACAACTATTTGCTTTCTAATAGACTTTCACACCTTTGACTACTTTCTAAATGCTCAATTCTAGTTAATGGCCCTAGTAACACAATTAAATAATGTATTCACAAAGTGACATAATTTTCCACATTTTATTTTGTTTAAATTAATAAATATTTCCTACAAACAGCTAAGCCCCAATATTTTTCTGGTTTTCACTTCACAAGGAACTTGTACAAGACTATTTGTTGGCTAAATACTATCTCAATGTTCTTACCTGACCGACAAGCAATGTCTACATCCTTCTCAAAATCAGTCTGTAACAAGAAACAGTGAAACAGAACAGCCATTAATAATTCAAAAATAAACCACAATACCTTTTTGCCAACTAGCACTTCCAAAATGTCTTACTTACAGGGTCATAGTCTGTTAAAAATTGTTTCTCGTTGCTGAGAAGGTGAAGTGTATTGTTTTACAACAGCAGAGCTTTATAAATTTCCTAAAGTACAACTGGGTGGTTTTCAAAGTACACTGCCTGACCAGAAAACATAAAATAAAATAGGTGGAAGTAGAGGACATAATTTTAATAAAATGATACAGTGTATAGTTTTTAAGGTATATGGAAGAATAACTTCTACATCTCACCAAATGATCTTCTTTAAGGAAGATTTTCATGGTAATGTAATGAAAAAAAGTATGAAAAATAGCCTGCAATACAAATTACTGTGAATTCAAATAGTCCATCCTGTTTGAAACGTCATTAATTTGTGTAAATGAAGTGCTTATGTTATAAAAAATTCTGTCATTTCTTTTTATTAATGTAGTAATATAAAATTTTTGTACTCCCTGAAAACAACTATTATTTATTTCATTATTCAAAAATAAATTGTGAGAATAAGGAAGAATTTTAACAGTTCAAAATCAAAGCACACTTTTCCTAGTTAAACAAAACTATTCTGTTAGAGAATTTATTGACTTTTTATTTTCACAAAAGTTTATTCCATGCTAAATGTTCAGTAAAACTGATCTCTTTCTTGCTTGTGAAGTCCAAACATTAAATTCTTTTTTTGATTCATCATTTTGAAGGGCATCTGCTTGCTGTACCTTGCATTCTTGCTGAGCCTTGCATGTCTTTAGGGCCTGATTCTGACCCCATTATAGTCAATGACAAACTGGTGTTCAAAGTGAAGAGACCACTATGTTGTATTAATACATTACCTAATAATATTAGCAAAATTCACTATCTCTTAATTTAACACACTAAATAGGTTCCCCCTGTAGAATGTCTAGCACTTTCTCCTTATCTTTTTGAGAACATTTTTCAAGACCTCATGAAGGGAAATGCATCAGTACTCTACATCAACACTAGAAAAAGTCACAATATATTATTAAATTCTTTTTTATTCTCTAATTTAAGATTCTTTTGTCCTACAGAACACTGGTGGAAGATACCAACTCACTGTGCTCCACTAAATAAACACACCAATAATTTAAAACTAGCTAAGATATTTAAGCAAGCAGATAATAACGTCAACAGTCTTTTGCTTAGGTGTTAATATTTCAGCTATACAAACTTGTCACGTACAACACAGTAAGTTTTTCTTTCTGTTAGGAATACTAAACTCATAGTCAAAGAAGAAAATAAAAGCTAACCATGATTTGAGCATGTCCATTAGGAAAAGAGCTTGAAGAATCTGCATTGATTGGATCCTGGCAATTTCTTAGCCGACATCTGAATGCATCTTGAACCTGTGAAGAAAATATCTTATACTGATTCTTGTGAAACATTGTAGATTCCTAGTAGAGATTAAATTAAATCATATGGAATATGATGCATGACTTTTCTTTAGCCCACTTCATAAATCAGAGGCAATAAACATAAATGGCTATTTCTGTCATTTGATACATTTGTTATACTTTTTGGCTGCTATAAATTTGTCAGTCTATCACACAGAGACCACAGAATTAGTTTTATGTATGGCCAGAATTAGCTACTAGACAGTGATTATATAGTATTTAAGCCACATTTGTCTTGGTGATAGTATTTGGCTTTGTCTTATTCACTTTGGTAGATGTCTGATAACAAGATTAATAGACGTACTGTTAACTGTTAATATTGCAAGATAAAGTGTATCTTCTTCTTGATAAATGTATTATTCTTGAAAGACAGTTTTTTACAGTTACTGTGACCAGACAGTTATTGAAATCAGTTCTTAACAAGTATTGTAATCTCCTAATTGTACTTTAAAGAATAAGTCTATTTGAAAGACAATACTGATTCCAATAATAATCTTTAGCTCCATGTACAGGGAATCTAATGCATCTTCTAGGAGTAAAATTCTCCAGATGAGAGAAGTATCTTCAATGTGAGCACACGAAGAAAAGTGGAATTTTTGCACATAGACAGATTTTTTGAAAGTACAAAAGCAAGATGTGACTTGGGAAACAACTTGGTTGGGTGATCCAATTTCTTGTTCAAATATAAAAAGTACTATGAATGAAATGCCTATAAAAAACTACATCCATTTATTATCTGTAAAAATTACTTGATGTCTTATTCAGAATAATTAAAAGGGATAAAATTGTCTTCTACTTGTGGACATTTTGTGAACAGCAAAAGAGGATAATTCATCAATTGTTGCTGGTGAGAGGCAGTCCCCTTTAAATGTATCGTATTCTAATGTGAGTTGTTGAGAAGCTATCACAAAAGCAAAAATGAAATTAAAAACATTCCAAATAGCAAACATTTCATTAAGGGCTCAAGCCTTAAATGAATAGGAGTGCTTTGCAGTCTTGGTAATTGACTGCTACAGGTGGAGGGAGCAAAAATAGGGCAAAAGGAAGAATGAAGCAAGGTGGGAAGGTTTGGATTGATTTCAAAACACCAAGACTTACCACATGTTGTAATTTAAAGTGTGCTGTATTGAAACTCAGATTGTGATTTTAGGTCACTACACTTGCTTTGGTTTTCCATGTTTTTGATTTTAATTTGATTTGGCATCTCCCAGTTGCTGCAAATTTAGTCCAAGTCTTCTCTCACTTTATCAATGCTAAAGTTAGGTCACACTTCAGAGTTTTATACTCTTGGATAAGCACTGGCACAGTGATTTGACACAAAATATAATAAAAAATGCTTTCTTCAAAGCATCCCCAGCTGTGCTGAATCTCATCTCCAGGCACATGATGCTTGACTCCAAAGCAGTTACTTCAGAACATACTGTTTATCTCAGTCCACTCTGGGCCTCCTACAGTGGGCCTCCTAATTTTTGGGACTCTTTGTTCATGGATGTTCCCCAGTTCTAACGTCTAGAAATCTCAAGAATCTCACATCATATTTTCAGTGCCTTCTACATTAAAGCAGTGAATCTTGATTTTAGGATCCTCTTGAATGTGCATGTTTCTTGCAGTGCTTCTGAAGTGCAAGCAACATATGATCTGAACATGTTAACAGAATGTAAAATGTAGCATTATCCAGGATACTGACATATGTTTCAATTTTTAGATGTCCTCACCCAAGTCAGAATCAAAATGGTTGAACTTTCTAAATATCAACTTGCTCTTCTAAACTGCTTGTTCAAAATTGTTGTTTGAGTATGTAAAGATTGTGCTGTCTTTACATTTTACTTTGAAACATAATCTTGTTTTCTCCCCTGCCTTTTAATATCAAGTTACAAGATTTTCTTAGAACCAGGCAGAGAAGGAGAGACAGATGTGATGAACGTGCGGATACCAGGGAAGTAGTTTCCTTAGCAACAGTAACCAGCTCCAAGCTTTTATAACTTACCCTTGCCCTACTCATGTACTTTTTATTTTTCTCCTGCAATTCTGAAATGTGGGCTCTAGATGCCAACGATGAATTTAATCCAAATGCTCTCTACGCTGCAGAGCACAGCTAAAGAAAAAATTACATGTGGGTTCCTCCCATCACCAGCATTAACATAAGTTAGTAAGCGCGATTCAAATCAGCTTTAAAGCATCTTGTGTTCAGGCAGATCAGGCAAACTGTTTTGCTGAGATAGATAAGCCTCAATGCTGACCCCTGGTATTGTTCTGTTACACATCCATCACCATCTTCCAATGCCCAGTTAGGTGTTGAAACAGGAAGGTGAGAAAAAATAAAAGAACAGCTCTAGGCTCTCTGGGATAAGAAGGCAAAACGAAGCAATAATATCTAACTACTTTGCATTTTTCTTCCAAAATTTCCAAATAGTCTATTAAAGGTCTTATGCTTAAAAAGTATCATATTCTTTCTTGAAGTTAGGAAATGTAAGTATAGAAAGATTTAATGCCTTTCCAAAAGACACTGAATTGATGGTGGAGAGAAATAGATGACACATCACTTAGGTCTCTTCTTTGTACATCTCAGTTGGTAAAAATCCCTGGCTTCCTAACCCAGCTTCTGTCACAAAAGGTGTTCAATACAGTGTGTTAGAGAAAGTAACAAATATTTCCATCATTTATCTTTATGTCAATACAACTAAGAGAATAAAAAGCGGCTTTTATATTTAATTGTAGAAGTCTGTCTCTTTTTGTGATGTAACGACAATAAAGGCATAGTAAAGCAGGGCTGTCCTCTTTGCTTGAATTTTATGGAGATATATTCCTCCCCAAATTTTTTTCCCCCTGACAGTCAGAATTATTGTTTTGCCTGTGCTGGCATGCTATAAATATTAGATCAATCTTATAGGCTATAACTGAGATAGCTTTCTAGCTGTCATCAAGAGTGACAAATATTCTGGCAGGATTTCCTTGACAGGCACTGGCAGAGCTAAATGCTCTTGCAGACAACCAGAAGTACCAGACTATTCTTTCAGCTGGGAGGCACCATGTGCAGTGCAAAGATGGCATTGCCCACTCTGCATGATGGCCACTCTCTTGGCCTGTACTCACCTGAGGGTCTCTGGAGCTGGAAAGCCAGACTCCAGAATCAGACTGAAACATAACTTACTGGACTTACATCTCTCTCTGTGTAGTAGACACCTGACTTTGCTGCTACAAACTGAACCAAATAAGTTTGAAATTAATATTGATTCAAGAGCATCAACTTGAACTTCTTCATGCTTCTTGAAGAAATTTCTATGAATTTTTTTTCCCATATGAAAAATATTTCCTTAATTAATTCCTCAAGTGTATTGACCAGTTTGCAATTTAAATCTGGAGGACTAAAGAAAATTTAATGTGTTCTGTCAAAGAGAGTTCAATCAGCAATATACCTAGGCTTCTTTGTCTTCCACCAACGCCATTATCATAATTTTGGCTGCAGATAATCTGCTGATTAGTGAGTAAGTTGTCTCTGTACATTTACTTCTGCCTAAGTTGTCATGGCTGAAGAAGAAATGTCTCCTCCATTTTGACAAGGCAGAACCTTATCAAACCTTGGTGCTTTCTGAGCCTCACTGGCAAGTCGTCTCATGAGGCAATTTTTTAAAAATACCCTGTAAATAGATTATTTAGCTGCTTTATAAAATGCCTTTCTTCAGGAATTTCCATGTTAGAACTGCAATGTGTAAGTGCTAAGACTGCCTTGCTGGAGCAACTTCTGTTAGTTGTTAAATAGAGTAAGGATTCTTTGCATATATACATATATATATATGTGTGTGTGTGTGTGTGTGTGTGTGATTTGCTAAATGAGCAGTGAACAAAATAAACCATAACTAGCTGATTTCCTACACATAAATCTAAAGCAAAGATTCCTCCTCTCCTATAAAAGAATCATACTTATAAGTTGATATTTTTGCATATTGCTTACATTAGAAACAGTGAGCTAAAAGTGGTTCCAGTCAAGGTATCCTACGAATTTGAAAATTGAGTTTACATATCGAAAAGACTAATTCCACCTCAATTACCACAGTCCTATCTGTGAATATAGTCAGACAAGAATGTTTCTATGAAATGTTCAACATTATTGAAGTATTGCCTGGGAATGAAGCATTTGCAGCAAAGAGCTGCCATTAGACTAGGAAATCCATCTTTAATTCAAAGCTTAGGGATTTTTTGGTAGATATCTGTTGATATTAATCTTTCATCAACAGTCAAAATACATTTTTTTCCAAAAAAGCTTCTTGGTCATGGCTCCAAGCCATGGTCAGAGTTCAAGGAGTGTCTGGACAACTCTTAGTCATATAGTTTAGTTTTAGGTAGTCTAGTGAGGAGCAGAGAGTTGGACTCAATGATCCTTATGGATCTCTTCTTACTGACAATATTCTATGACTGTGAAAGATAATGTTGTTCATAATGCCTTAGTTTTGAATTTTTCACATGCAACCTTGAGCAAAAAGTATATATTTTAAAATAAAAATTATTCCATAGGACAGTCATTGGGACCTTGTATGTCCTTTCTAGGCTAATTAATAAATCCCAGTGGATACAAAAATTTCAGAGAGAGAAAAACCAGTATGAAACCACTCTCTTCTACTAAAAATAGATGCAGTGTCTTACCATTATACCAAAAGAATATTTGAAATGAGTGCTTTCAGATTTACAGATGAGACTACCCTCTTTCTCAGATGCAAATCATATTGGGATAGAAATTACTGAAGAAAATAAGGGTATTGCAAGGCAGTTCTACATAAAATAGATTTTTCTTGAGTATTATCTCTTATTCTGCACATATTTTTATCCTAAACAAAAGTCAAAGGAAGAAAAAAAGAAAAGGTATTAAATGAGGCAAGCCCCTCCCAATATGAGAGCTGATAAACCAAGAAATACAAAAGTTCATGGCTCTTAACAGAGTGATTAAAGTGAGAAAGATTCAGCACAATGTAAGGTGCTAATTTTTGCAAGACACTGATTTTTTTCTTTAAACATTGAAAACTTCATTATTTGATAAGATAATCACATATGCATACTGTGAAGGACAGTGATATAAATCTCATGCAAAGTGGCACAATGCTGAAAGAATTGAATAAATTACATCACTCATATTTATTGTTCATTAATATACTGAAATTCAGTGTTTAAAGGGTGTCAGTGGTGAAAAGGGACACCTCTGTGTGAGATTCCTCACTCAGCATTGAGAACAAACCTGTCTTGAAACATTTTCCTTAGTTATTTTTTAGTCCTGAGGTTTTCAAATAACTCTTGCCCATCCCAGGGAAATATGCTGGACATTATAATCTGGTTTACAAGTGTGGTAAATACCCTGAAGTTGATAAATGAATAGCACATAGGTATGCCCATGGACCAGGAACTACTCTCCAGTCCAGCTCCACCTGCTCATTTTTGATGGAGAGCCCCATTACCACAGACCTGCCAACAAAGCTTTATGCCACGGCTCTCAAACCCATCTCAATCAAATGTGGGGTTAGTTAGCAGGTTAGGCAGGTTAGAGAAGCTGTCACTAGAGCCAGATTAAAGAGCACCTGTGTAGGAGCTTTGCCATCAGATTTCAGTGGTGATGAATCCTGTGGCAGGTGGCACTGAGCTGTGAAGGGCAGGCCAGGGTACTGCTAGTCCTTGCTGTTCTCACAGCACTCATCTGTCTTCATCCTTGCTGTCTCCATAACTTTAGTATGTACCTGAGTTTGTAGATCTGAAAGGGTAGATCTTCACCAACATAACACATCATCTCCTTGTGCCCTCTTTCAGGGACAGTATAAGCTGAAAAAATGTGTTTGGTCCTGGTTTAGAGAGTGAAAAATCTATAGCTTTTGATAGGACTTAAGAAAGGCATTCATGTTCGTCTTTTCCTGTACTCATTGGGAAAGACTAACACTTAGAAATCAACTGTACCTGGGACTGATTAAAAGACACCTTGAATTAAGTTGGTAAAGTTTTATACTGATATTTTGCACTTGGAATTAACTTATCTCTCCCCTCTCTTCCCCTTTTGTTCTTTCTCTATTTCACTTGTTCCTATACATGTCACTATAAATTATTTTTCTCTTTCTATGAAATATATTTCTGCAGAGCAAGTTGTATATAACATTAAAGAGCAGTTGAGACATTAACAGGAGCACAGCCCTTTGGAAAACTGGGAAGCCATTTCTCACCTCCCTTCGGAGAATACAATGGACCATGACAATAACAAAGCCTTGTAATGAATCAAATACTGCAAAAAGTATCTGAAATAATATTGATCTTTTGTCTGTCATGGCCAGAACTGCAGACATCCAAGTCAGTGCTAGAAGTGGCAACACCACACAGGAGCTCCAAAGGGATGCCCTATTAAAAAAAAGAGAAAAGCAGCATATTGAAAAAAAATATTAAAAGCTCACCATTAAATAAAACGTATTTAAGGATGTCACTTTATCAATTTAACTTGAAAATCATAGACAAGAATGTAACAGTTGTACTTTACATTCTAAAGAATATCCTGTATTCAGTTAATAAACTCATTTGCAATTTTTAAAAAAGTATTTAATTGTGCTTAGCACTTTATTCAGTGTTAGCAAACACAGTTGTCATAATCAAACTATTGTCTCACATGCACTGTATAAGATTTGTAACAAGAAGATGTAAATGATCAGGACTAACATGGCATTACTGGCGGTGGTGGCTGACAAAGCTGTTGTTGAAACTACTCCACACTTGGCACATTTGAGCGTCAAACCGCTATGAGGCTCACTCATCTGACTGCAAACAAACAGAACACCCACAAAAAGAACAAAATATTGAATTGTCACCAAAAAACGTTGCTACTGAAATTTAGCTTTTAAATATGATGTCATGCAGAAAAAGTAAGTAGACTTATTCAATATGAATGCTCTATATTGTTGCAAAACTGTATTTCATACTTTACATTACTGTTAGCTTCACATGTTAATGTTATGGGGCTTAATTACATGCAAATTCTATTTCTTCCACTTAATCTAAAAAAGGCCCCAAATGTGATCAAAAACTGCTCAGTACACTGAAGTAAACATAAGCACGTGCTAATATAGACACAAAAAGTGAAATCCCTCTATTCAGACCTGATGAAAAACTGTTGCATCCAAACATGTTTGAGAAAGAGCACAGGTCACTTAAAAGAGAAGTATGAACTATGGACCATTACAGAACATTAATAGGGAAAGAAACCTGCAAAATTTATTCAAGCTTCAAATCAGTATGTCCATACTGTATAGACAGATTTTTATTAGTGACCTGCATGGCCCATTAATATCTGGAATAGATTTATTCATGTCATGTGAAGGTCTGAATACAGGGCTTGAAACATATGGAATCTGATGAAATAAGTATCAGTTGGTACCAAAAAAGGGTGACCTGTTTTGCCTTTTAATACAACACAGTACACAAGCATTAAACTCAAAGCATTTTGTATAGACAATTGTACCGCTGCACCTGTCAGAAGAGTTAAAGGACAAAACCTGGAATTTAAGTTTTCCATACAGCATGCAATCAGCTTCTCAAATCAACTTAATAAATATTTTTCCTATTCCTTCTCTTTCTGCTATCAGAAATGGGAGTAACCACAGCTGAATAAGATGTGACATAGCTGACAGAAAGGATGTTTTACTTATTTCCAGCTGGAAAGTGGTCAGCATGGTGAAGATAAGTAATATTTTGGGGGTTTTTTTTCCCAGATATTTCAACCAATTGAACTCTTTGCTGTTGCCAAATCCAGCACTCACAAGACTTTTAACATACTGTCCAAAACAACATTGAACTCCAGTATTTTCCACTTTGAAAAACTAAATGAAGATTTTCTACTAAAATTGCAAAGTATATTTCACATATCTCACTGTAAGAAAACAGTGAGAACCAAGACCTTTTATAAGATGATTTTAGGGTGAGAAAATAACTCAGTGAATCCACATCAGTTGGTATCAATTAAAAATATAGATTAAAGAATGAACTAGAAAAATGCCTTGGGTAAGTATGAACTAAGCTTGTGAAAGTACTTTCTGTCTTTGCCTTGCAGTGCTTCCGCATTATTAGACTGAATTATTCTCTTTACCTCTACAAAACTGCTCTGGATCTTGAAAATAATAATGGAACTTAATGTGTGTCTAAACCAAATGTAAATGTTCAGCCTGGGTATTTGTATATGCTTCGTCTTTTAGCAGGAAAAAGATTGAGGTTGTGATTGAGATCCATCAACATATTTTCTTCCACTTGTTGATTCTCCATATGCTTATTAAGGTGATATAAGTATTTGGAGTTAGTATATTTTGCCCCATTCACTTGCTTTAAATCCTAGGACTGAACTTTTGACTAAACTTCTGACAAATATAAGTTCAGTGTTTGCCAGGAAGAATGAAGTTGCCTTCCTGAGAATGGCTGGCAAAAGATACTTGAGGAATGAGTGACAATCACTTTTCTAGAGGGGATTAAATGATGAACCAATTTTTATGCCCTAAAGAATGACTCAAGAGATGTCATCTGCCAAGTAGTATCAAGGAATGCTGTTGCTAAGCCACCATCTCATAATATCACACAAATTAAGATTGTTTCTCATCAGGGTATCTACATCCTTTCCCAAAATAGCTGGGTTATTTCTAATAGAACAATCTATGATTCTTTATCCATTTATTTTAAAGATAGATTATTTTAAAATAAAATATTTCTTTACTAATTTGCACAATTCAAAAACAAGCTATTTGTTTCATCAAGAAAATAAAGTATAAGCAAATAGATTTCTATAGCCTACAATTGAGTAGCTTGAGGAAAAAAAAACAAACCAAAAGCACTTAAATCTAAGTTTGAATATCCCTACAAAACTTACAAAGCCAAACCTGTGGCTGTTCCAGCTCCATATATCACTGAAATTAGAGCATATGTGAATTTGAATTGGTGATTACTAAGTCATTGCTACTTTTGAAATAATTTGGGTAGTTTTATAATAATCTAGATTTCACTAGTGTTATTACAGAGTTCAGAATGCTGATGGAGCAATGTAGACAAAAGTAAGGTCATGAAATTATTACTTTCTAATGAAAACAGATGAAAACAGAAGAAATAAAAATACAGGGTTTGGTACATGTTTGTCAAAATGATGGTGGAAGAACTGATAACCAGAAATACTTGACTGCATTAACATGAAATGCAAATGACACCAGCTAAAGTATTTATTATGTGTTCTCATCAAACTTATTACGAATGCTACTGTTAGTTACATGTAATAATGTAATTTTAAAATAATTAAAAGTGAATCTGCAACAACTTTGCCCATAGCAGTAATATACATAAAAATGAAAATACCATCATTTATCATTGTTAAAAACTCAGATATTGATGGAGTTAAACTACAACCTGGCCCAAAATACAATACTAGAAAATACAACTGTAAAAAATCATTATTTAGAGTTTAAATACACTTTCATAAGCATTGGGAAGGTGATGATGCAGTTGTGAAATATTTTTCTCCAATATGCAATGAATATAGGTTTGCTGCTGCAGTACTTCATTGTCACCCACTCTATAACAGCTTCTGATACCATCACTGTCATAATCTTTTCTTCTCTTGATAATAAAGAATTTTTGTGTAAATACAAGTAAGTAATCAATAAGACACATTTATGTTTTTTTTCTTTTTTAACTCTAACTATGTGAATTTTTTACTATGATGTTCTTTTACACTAATTTAGAAAATACACCTATGTAGATGTTATGTAGATGCAACAACAAAGGCAAATTCTTAATGTAGTCAAAATGGCAGAATAACATTGACCTATGTAAGAGGTATATTGCTGTAAAATACATTTTATAACTATTAAAACAAATGAATAACATTTATTCCCACAGTAATTAAATTTGACAGCTAGACAAAAGTAATCAGTTCCTTCAGTACACACAGTTCACAAAACTGTTATCCTAACTACAACAGCTTTACAAATGTAACCATCTTGTGAAACCTCTGCTCAGATTTGTAAATCCTCATTCTTATTAACTTAATACTGTTGTACCTGTGTTTTGTTTTGTTTAGCTTTTTGAGTTGCATTCCCTCAGGATAATGCAACAGCAGCTTTTGAGATTATTGGAACCTGTTAGAAACACTGTTACACTGATATAAAAGTTCATAGCACAATCAAAAGAATTTGTGTTGAATATCTGTTATTGAAAACTGGTCATAAAATTTTAATATGCTTTAAAATAACCCAGCTGTTGCTTACCCCGCTCTGTGTTTGAGTTTTTTATCTAGGATTCCATCTCTGGAAACAAGTTTATTAAATACCAAAATGCCAATCACCATGTTGACCTGTCAAACAGAAAACAAACAGTTGATCTTTCATTGTCTAAAATAAAATATTGTATCCTGGCTCTATTGTATTACAGGCCAGCAAAATGCCTCCTCTTACATTTCTGAGCATTCCTGTAGCAATGTCCCTGAACACATCAAAAGGTTGTGATAAAAAGGTGACATAATCACACACACTGCAACAGGCTCGTTTTGGGACCTTGAATTATGCTTGGTATCAAACTGTATATGTGTACATGTCTGATGGCCAGAAGCTTGACTAATATAACTTTAATGTTTTGTCAGTTTTAATTGCACCAATATATATCCTATTCCAGGAAAACTACTGCACTTTGAGTTCCCTGCACAGGGAACAGCATAGTTCCTTTTTAAACATTTATGGCCCATGTGGGTGTTCCCACTTATGCAGAACCTGCCTGTGGTTTTCCATATCTTCCTGCACCTAAATCACTGTCTATGTCATTCACCAAAATGCCAGTTTGGCTGCAATTTACTATTTTTGTGGACCAGATAAATTCCTGGGATGTCTTTTTAGCCCCACTAAAGTAAATGGTATTATGATCACAAACATGGATTGAAGATCTAACCTAAAAAAGACTTAAACGTTTCAGCTGTCGGACTTTGGCACTTAATGGACATATTAATGGCATTTAATGGACAACTTAATGACTGTTATTATCCATTTGTATTATTGAACTGAACTCTATTAACCTGTCTCTGCATGGCCCTACAAATAGGTAATACCAATTTTTGAATCTATTAATGTTCCTTTTTTAAAATTTATTAAAGAAGGAAAATCCTTTCTTCCTGTCAAACTGGTTTTTCAAAACCTGTGCCAAAATACCTAATTGTTGCTAGTCTGCCCTGCCAATTCTTTTTCAACTTTATTTTCAGCATTAACATTTTTCAGCTGGTGTTATATAATTCTTTGGCTTCAAACACTTAGGCTTAAGTGGCTGCATAGAACAGCTCCTTTGCACAGCTACCAGCTAATGGTAGGGCAAACTGCCACTGTGAACTTCCAACATCTCCGAACAAAGACTTGCCAATTAAACAGAGAACATACAGTTACTTCCATGTGAAAATTATAACTGGCTTTTTGTAAACATCCTTGGCTCCTCTACCATGACAGGGACTGTGAGTTGTACAAAAGGATCCTGGCTTGACTCCAGGCAATGATGAGACAAACTCCATGGGAGTAGTAAACATCCATTTCAGGAAAATTCACGTAGATGAATAGCTTTATCTTTGGTGACTAATAGGACTGATTCTCTTTTACAAGAGAAAACCAGAAATAACCAGTGCTGATAGAGTTATCACAGTATAAAATTTCTGGAGTGGGAAGAGGATGAGATTCAAAATCTGTAAGGGAAAAATGCTAAATAAATTGTTGTAAAAACTCCATACAGACTGCAGAGCAGATGTCTGATAGCCAATGGCACAGGTAGGATGTAATTCATCTTACCCTGAAGTAGACAGCTGAAACACTTCTGATGATTTGATCTCTAAAAGTATGTATTTTTCTTCACTGACAATGAAATATGGCTGAGATAACTGACTTAGATGCAGAAATCTACATTGCAGATAGCTACAATTAGGCAGAAATGAATCCTACACCTGAATGCACGTCCAGAGATGTGGAAGATCAATACACAGACGAGTAACATTTCCCAGCTATGAAAATTTTTTCTTTGCCTTAAAAAAACAGTAGCCATGGAGAACTTGCTGGCAGGTTCCACTCCTTCTCTTGCTTTTGCTGGCACAGCAATCCACTGCCAAGCAGCACTCTATCAAGACTGTCACTGACTTTCACAAGGCAGTGACAATTGCGTAGATGCTGCTGATAATAACTCAGTGATGCCTGTAACAAGTTTTCTGTGCCACTAATCGGTACATTACTCTTTCACAGCTTACTGTGTAAACATGGAGAGATAATTGGTATAAAGAAGTGATATAATCAAATGAATCATGCATTCAAAATACTGAAGGTATGTTAAACAGACAGCAATGATCTCCGTATTTACAGCAAAATGCATAGCTGATGTATATCTAAGCTTTATAATGGACATAGCACTTTCTATTATTTCATACAAAGATAGTGGGAATTAGATTAATGTTTACCAAGACAACAGCAGCTGCAGGTCCAACGAAAGCATAAAGCAGCCCTCCTTCCAGAGACAGCCAGCAGCTGGAAAAAACATTAGAGAAGAACTAACACAAATTAAAAATAAGCGTAACACACTGTCAAGAGAGCATTAATAATTAATGCAGCATATTTTTCTGACGTATGAGATTCATATGCACACACAAAAAAGAACTGTTTTGTTGATATGAAGAAGTAGAGATAGTGAAAGACAGAAGTGAAAGATATTTCCATTATCAGTGGTTAACATTTCAAAATCTTTAACATGAGTTATATATAAACTGAAATGGCCAAAATGTATAAAGACCAAAACAGAAAGTGAGTTTGCAAAAATTTATCGAATCTCCTCTAATCATGTATGATAAGTTAACTGAACAGGCCTTGCCAAATAGGCATCTAGAAACATTTCTAGTTTACCATATCTGATATTTCTATACTTAAAAGTGGTGAAATGGTCAAGCACCTGTAATATGGAACTTCAGAAAAAAACAGGTTTCTACATATCCTGTCATTTAATAATTGCTATTAGAACTACACCTTAAAGATAATATGTCCATTAGAGAAAAATAATTTATGATATATTATCTGTTCTGAATTATTTTAATATTTTGCAAACAATTTCAATGTATATTTTAAAGCATCTGAAAACTGTATTTTCTGGAGACCTCCTAATCTCAAAGAGTTTGTCATTCTGCATCAGAGTTTTCACTAAAAACCATCAGATTTCCAAACACAGAGCACTTACAGAATCAAATTCTAAATATTTGATATACTATGATGTAAAGCTTTTCAAATCTGCAGAAGAACAGGAGCTACACACACTGAAGTAAATGCAGCTGTGCTATTTTTTCGGTGATTACACATTCAAAGAAGAGCATGTTTATTTGAATGCATGATCACACCTACATATGAGGAAACTCTAGCATATACATTCAAATAATTTACTTGGATTTCATATCCAGAAACATTCACATCAGAATCATGCATATCTCCTTTATTTTCCATTAGTGCTTTTGCACTTTCCAAAACCAATAAATGCAGACACACCATAATATTAATGGTCTCTTAGGGCTGGTATTCTCACTGCAAGGAACAAAAGCATTTTCCATTGCAATGAAGCCATGTGAAAACTGTCACGTGAATGCAACAGCACCAGTGTGCTAAATTCTGGAATGATAAAAGGATGCAAATAGTTCCTATCTGCTTCACAGTTAAAAAGGTAGTACATGCCAAGCTATTTTACATCCTACTTCAAAAACCACCTACAACACTAATGTTCAATTTATTTTTGCAATGTCAAAGAAAAATGCTTTCAAATTTTTCTGCAGTTTTTCCTACTATTTTTCAAAAGCTAGGTTATTATTGTCAGTCTGGGAACACAGACTTCTGAGAGGGGGAAGTGCACATTCATAGAGCACTTCCTTACCAGTATGAACTTTCAAACTTAGTGAAGATGACCACTTAGAGTAATCAGGACTTGTAATTAAAATTTTCATGTTAATGGGAGACAGAAACAGCAGTTCATAAAAACAGTTGTTGATGAATTGTAGTTTGAAAATAACTTCAGTTACCTGTGCTGAAAAAAGGGTCCTAAATTAAAAAAAAAAAAAAGTTTCTATCACAAAACACTTTGACATAAAGGAAAAATGTTTCCCTCTCTTTTCCATGTTATCAAGTAAAATGGCTGTTCAAAAGTGATTTCCGCTTAG